>NC_139412.1:14068559-14713079 GCF_905368555.1 Meleagris gallopavo
GATGCTTGCATTACAAACGTTACTGGTTTTGAACAAGCTTTCGGAAAGTACTACATACCTTTAAAACAATTCTGTTATTTACAAAGGCATATTAAGTGTGCTCTCCAAAACATTTCTTGCAATGTGTTCTGTTAGGGTGGAAAGGCAGTTAGCTTTTCTCATACTCGTTAGATATTCAAAATAGTTTACCTTTTTCTTCTGCATGTGTTTTAAAATTTCTAATGTCTGTTTAATTTCGGGAATCTGACCTTTTAGCCTGTGAATTAACAACAGTCATCATTTATTATTTTACAGACACAAAGTTTCCTAAACAACCGATGAGCTCTATTACACAATTCAACCTCCGTTTTAAAACTCGATGCCCTGAACAAACAGCTTTCTGAGCTTACAAATGCACATTTAAAAGATGAAGGCAGGTACAGACACCTCACGTACAGCTTCCCCAGCCCCCAGCACGGGCTCAGCAGTCCTACAGCGAGCAGAGCACGCAGCTTTCCAGCTGTGACACACACTAACAACAAGGTGCACCTGCTGGGCATGTTTTGGTGTATTTCTGGTCCCCACAGGGCAGAGGGAAACCTCCGCAAAAACAGAGATAAAAACCATAGCACTCAAAACAAGTGTAGAGCTTTTGGCCTTAGAGGCTCCGGACCAAATCAGCAGTACTGTCATTTCTTGTGCATGATTCTCAGGAAGGAAAGGAAATCTGTTTCTTTATCCTGAAAGTACTGCCAATATCAGCTCTCTTAAAACCAACTTTGTACTTCTTGGGATATTGAAATTAACACAACTTTATTAAAAAAAAATTGAACCGTGCCAAACATTTCCCAGTTCTGCACAAACACAACTTACCTTCGTTTCTTCTGAGCAAGGTTAAGTTCCAAAAACTTATACTTCTGGTACTGCTCATCCAACTTCTTCAGAACTACATCTGCTGTCTCGTTTCCGGGCTGTTTCATAAAAGAATCCACGTCTTCCTTGAAGGGGAGAAAAAACCCTCAGCGTTACAAGAGCTTTACAGAAATCCTCAGTATCATCAAGTAGAGAGCTGCATCGAAGATGAAAGGAGTATTTCACAGCCCTATTTATTGATGCCTTTTTAGCAGCAGCATCAGCCTTGCCAATGCCAAATGAAGCCCAACAGGAGAAGCCCTCAGACCAGGGCTAACTTTCAGTTTCCCGTATGCAAAGTGAGGATGGCGCATCCCTGGTTTCTCAGATTAGAGCTGCGTAGGATAAGAGCAACAAAGCAAAAGGGCCAGGCTGAGCCTGAGCCAGGCCATGTGGTGGCAGAGAGAGGCCAAGGGGAGAAAGCCGTGCTAACAGCTCAGTGCAGCTTTGTGCTAATAACATGTCTTCCCAAAGGCCTCCTGCAGGCAGCAGAGCCACAGAAAGCCCTGCAGGACAAAACAAGCCAGGCCCTGGGAGCAGCACCTCGGATGGCAGCAGGAGCAGCAGGACGCTGACCTCTACCAGCCCCAGGAAGCAGCCCAGCTGCCTCAACCCATGCTGCAGCCTCCTGAAAGGGGCGTGGGCCAAGGGATGGGCCACAGCTTCTGACCTGACAGCAGCTACCTGCATGCAATGGCCTGAGGAGCACCTTCAGTTGCAGTGCCAGCAAGAGACACAGCTGCCTCCTAGAACCATAGAATTGCTCAGGTTGGAAAAGACCTTCAAGATTATCAAGTCCAGCCTAACCATACTACCCTAACTCTAACAACCCACTGCTAAATCATGTCCCTGAGCACTGCATCCAAACAATTTTTAAACACATCCAGAGATGGTGACTCAACCACCTCCCTTGGCAGCCCATTCCAGTATGACCTACAAAGAAGTTTTTCCTGATATCCAACCTAAACCTCACCTGGCACAACTTGAGGCCATTTCCCCTTGTCCTGTCACGTGTCACCAGTGAGAGGAGACCAACCCCACTCTCACTGCAATCGCTTTCAGGTATTTGAAGAGAGCAATAAGGTTTCCCCTCAGTCTCCTCCAGACCAAACAGCCTCAGTTCCTTCAGTCTCTCCTCATAGGCCACATTCTCCAAGCCCTTCCCCAGCCTTGTTGCCCTTCTTTGGACTTGCTCCAGCACCTCCATGTCCTTTCTGTACTGAGGTGCCCAAAACTGAACAGAGCACTTGAGGTGAGGCCTCACCAATGCTGAGTACAGGGGCAGGATGACTTCCCTGGTCCTGCTCATCACAGCATTCCTGATATGAGCCAGGATGCCACTGGCCTTCTTGGCCACCTGGGCACACTGCTGGCTCATATCCAGCTGACTGCCCATCAGTACACCAAGGTCCCTTTCCATCAGGCAGCTTTTCAGCCACTCCTCCACAAGCCTGTAGGTTTGCCTGGCGTTGTTTGTTTGTGCAGGACCTGATACTTGGCCCTAAACTTGTACAGTCTACCTTGGCCTGTCAATGTAGTCTATCCAGGTCCCTCTATAGTGCCTTTCTACCCTCTGGCAGATCAACACTTCCTCCACACTTGTCATCTGCTAACTTACTGAGAGTGCACTCAATCCCCTTATCAAGATCATTAATAACGATGTTGAATAGGAGTGGCCCCAGTACCGAGCCCTGGGGGATGCTGACCCTGACCGGTTGCCAACTGGATCTAACTCCATTGACCACAACTCTTTGGGCCCGGCCATGCAGCCAGTGTTGCAGCCAGTGTTTCACCCAGCAGAGCGTGTGCCCATCCAAACTGTGGGCAGCCAGCTTCTTCACCAGGGTGTTGTGGGGGACAGTGTCAAAGGCTTTACTGAAGTCCAGGTAGAACACATCGACAGCCTTACCTTCATCCACTAAGCGGGTCACCTTGTCATAAAATGAAGTCAAGTTTGTCAAACAGGATCTACCATTCATGAACCCTTGCTGACTGGGCCTGATCCCCTGGTTGACTTTTAATTCATCAGTGATGGCCCCTGAGATTATCCATTCCATAACCTTCCCTGGCACCGAGGTGAGACTGACAGGTCTGTAGCTACCAGGATCATCTTTCTGGCCCTTTCTGAGGACAGGCATCACATTTGCCAGCCTCCAGTCCACCAGGACATCCCCGGTTAGCCAGGACTGTTGAAGGATGATGGAGAGTGGCTTGGCAACCACATCCGCCAACTGCTCAGCAGTCTAGGGTGCAATCCATCTGGCCCTATGGACCTGTGAGTGTCCAGCTTTCAGAGCAGGTCCAAAACCATCTCATCATGGATCATGCAGGGCTTATTCTGTTCCCCATCCCTATCTTCCAGTGCAAGGAGCTGTGTGCCCATGAAGCAACTAGTCTTACTATTAAAGACTGAGGCAAAGAAGGCATTAAGTACCTCAGCCTTATTCTGATCCTTGGTCACTGTGTTTGCCTCTGCGTCCAGCAAGGGATGGGGATTCTCCCTAGCTCTCCTCTTACTGCTGATATATTAATACAAATATTTACTGTTGTCTTTCACCTTAGTGACCAAGTTCAGTTCTAGCTGGGCTTTGGCCTTTCTAATTTTCTCCCTCCACAGTGCTCCTGACAGAGCCTGCAGCAAAGCCCAGTCTGAAAAGACAAGGACAAGACCAAACATTGCAAAAACTTGACTGGAGATGCTCTGAAACAAAACTCCCTCTTGTGGAAGCAATTCTGCTTGTGTAGATCACTAGGGAACAAAAAGGCAACACTAAGAGTGTTGTTTAACTCCAGGGAAAGCCAAGTTAGCTACGTGCCACATGATGCTTGGGGAGCCATGAAAGACTACAGAGCAGCTTGGCCTTTATCCATGCCTATGAAGCAGTGTGTGCCAAAAAGGCACTGAAAAACACCCTCCAAACAGAGGTGATTCATGAAACACTCTTCAAAGCTAATGCTGCCCAGACAGCATAGGAGGTTGGGGAACAAACAAATCACAAGCAGGTCTTTACTGCAACAGCACACCGTTTTATCACTGAAGCCTATTTTCCGAAGAAAAAAAAACCCAAACAAAACGTTAATAAAACCCATACTATCATAACTACCTTGCCACTTTGAGCAACAGGACAGCACTAAATGCTTCTTAATGCATGCTTCGTTCGGATAAAGTTAAGCATGCCCCAACGTGTACGTGTATGTGCTCAAACATCGCCACTGAAGAGGATCTCTTCTGCAGAGACCATTCTGGATCTGATAAGAGCATCTCTCAGAGACAAGGACTGGGATGCCAGTTCGTAAGGCTGCAAAGAGGCAGAGAGTCAAGGCACAGCCGGGGCTCCAGTCAAAGCACCCGAGAAACTGGAGACGTGTGCAACACACACAGAACCACAGAACAGCGCCGGGTGGAAGGGAGCTCTGGACATCATCCAGTCCAAACCCTGCTACAGCAGGTTCCTTAGGGCAGGATGCACGGTAAGGATGCCAGGAAGGTTGGGACACGTGCAGAGAAGGGCAGCGTGCAGCCGGTCGGGCAGCCTGCTCCAGCAGAGGCTCCGCCGCCCTCCAGGGAAGGGAGCCGTGCGACAGACGGCGGAGGAGCCGCACGCACCGACACGCGCGTGGTGCCCCGGCCCTCCGACAGCTGGGCTCGGGGGCAAAAGCTGGCGAGACGAGACGAGCCCGGAGCTTCTGGCCGGAGCACGAAAGCACCCCGACCGCCGCTTCGAGGACGGCCGGAGGAGGCAGCGCCCCGAGCGGCAGCTCCCGGCACGAGGCCGCGGCCCCGCACGGCGCAGCGCTCGGATACGGACCCGAGCAGCCCCTTCCAGACAGCGCTCGCGACCGCCGCCCGCCCGCGCTCCGCTCGGGGCCGCGCGGCCCTACCCGCTGTGCCGAGGAGGCGCAGCGCCCGCCGTCACGGAGCGGACACCCGGCCGGGCAGCGCGGGCGGCGCCGCGGAGACCCGCACCCCGCAGGGCGGGCCCGAGGCCGGGCCGCGCCGCCCCCCCGCGCTCCCCGGGCCGAGGGGACCGCCTCGCGGAGCCGAGCCCCGCCGTCGCCCGCGCCTCCGCCGCTCACCACGAAGACGGCCTCGGGGATGCCGAGCGGGCCCCGCTTGCCGCCCGCCGCCGCCTCGCCGCAGCCCGGCCCGCTGCCGCTGGCCGCCGCCATCTTGGAGTACCGACGCCGCGCGCGCACGCGGCCCGCGCCGAGACGCTGCAGGCGTGCGTCAGCGCGTCACTCGTCATCGCGTCAGCGCCGCGCTCGGAGCGACGGGAGGCGGGGCGCGGCGCTGGGCGCGAGCGCATGGCTGCCGCCGGCCGAGAGCGCCGCCTGCTGGCGGAACACCGCCACTGATTGGGGGAAAAGGGGCTGGAGAGCAGCGCTGCAGAAAGAGATCGCAGGGTTGTGGTTGGTGGCGCATTGGATCTGAGCGGGCTCACAGACCTATCATGTTTGGGCCCCCCAGCTCTGTGCCATCCCCTCCACCGCCCCTCCCACGAGGGTGACTTGAATAAGGCACACCACCACATTCAATTCACAGCGTAATAATCAGGGTTTAGGAGACAGAGTTGGTTTGCATCCAGATATTTAGAAGAGCAAGTAATCTTAAAGTAATCATCTCAAAGTAATCCAAACTTTTTAAATTTTACCTGCAGATCTAATTTTTAAGAGCACTTTCTCCCATATTCTCCCTTAGGCTGATATCTTTGCTTTTTTTTTTTTTTCCTCACCAAGATGACTCTAGTGGTCGTAAACCTGCCTATACTTTTGAGTATCGTCCTCTGACAAACTATAAACCACTCTTTGTAGTTTGTGTGGGATTTCTGAGGGACAGAAGAAAAACTGCCAATCAACACCTTCTGTGGTACAGGCAGCAAACCTGTGTGCCCAGCACAGGCCGTGCCCGGGCCCCTCCCCAGCCCCAGGGTCTGGGCTGCATCTCACACCGCAGGGCAGACAGCAGAGAGCGGGGCAGGCCCTCAAGAACCAGAAAGGAGAGGAGATGCATACTATCTTGACATGCGTTTGCCATTTTATTGTTCAGCATTCTTTGGTCATTGTCTTTTCCTTGGCTTGCCTTCCTGGAAGCAGAGTCCTGATGGAGCACCTGAACATTCCTTTCATCTTTGCGTCCCATGCAAAGTCTTCTGCTTCCACAAAGCGGCAGCTGCTTCTGTAGCTTCTCAGGCAGCACCTGGAGGCCACAGGGAGCACTGGTTCTTGGGAGCAGCTCCACAGAGCATGCCAGTCCCAGTCCAACCCTCTTTTTCAGGGTGCACTATGAGGCCGCATGGAGCTTGCTCATAGCCGCCTGCTGCACTCCTGCTGTTGTCCTGGCTCAGGAGACCAGTGCCAGTCTTTCTCTTCTCCTCTGAGCTCGAGAAAGATGAGGGGGAAGGATGAGGGATGTGAAAGAAAGGGAGAGAGGGAGCAGCAGCATGGGCTCTCGGGTAGATGCTGACTCCTCTACACCCAGATGAAAAGTGAGAGCCCCTGGAGCACTTTTCCCACACCCCACGACTTCCACAGGCAAGCATGGTCTTATAGCACCTGCACAGGCCCGATGAGGGCGGACCCACCTCCATTGGTTCCTCCTCTGGAGGTAGGCCCACCTCTATAAGCTCGACATTGCTCTCCACGGGGTCAACCTCCATGGGTTCAGGCTCTAGCTTGCTGCTGCTCTCCCACTGGCAACGCCTCTTCAGTGGAGAAGGAATCATCCTCCTCCACCACAGCTCTCACCACATACAGGGAGGGAAGTCACAAGCTGCTCCTTCTGACAGCAGAAGACTGGCTGGAAAGGCATAGATCTCAGATGAACAGAGGTTCCGGGCTCTGGGTCCCCATATTTATAGGGGTCCAGGAGGGAGGTGGCTCATGAGATCCCATAGCTGTGGCTTGGTGACCCCAAGAATGTCCCATGATGACCAAAACATACCATTGGGAGAGTGGATGCCATGGGCTCAAAGTTGCCCTGGTGCCACTACTGGAGTTCCACAGCCCTTTATTTCAAACTGGTTCTTTGAAGTATTTTTGTACATGACTCCAATAAGGATATGAAAGTTCCATCAAAAAGCAGTGTGCTCACACGATGCTGAACTGGAGGAGCACTGACTCCTTGGGATGGGTCAGCCCTGGCTCTACACACTGGTCGGGGGGAGAAGGGGCTGGAGAGCAGCACTACAGCAGGGATTGCAGGGTTGTGATTGGTGGCACATTGAATCTGAGTGGGCTCTCAGACCCACCGCATTTGGGGCCCCCAGCTCCGTGCCATCCCCTCCACTGCCCCTCCCACAAGGATGACTTGAGTAAGGCACACCACCACATTCAATGCAAACACAGAAAAGCAGGAAACTCATGGGCTGTGAGAGCCACAGAAACCCTCATGCCTCAGAATGCTTTAAGGAACAGCCTCACACACACATACATACACACACACACACACACACCTCGCATGTGCCAAAGTTTATTTTTCAAAACATTTCTAATGATTGGATATGAGCAGCAATCTTAAAGAAAAACAAAACAATTAACAAGTTGTGAAGTCCCACAGTCAAAATATCGACAGAGCCCACAGCCAACTTTGGGCTTTGGCTTCATTTTCTTTCTTCTTAAGGAAGAAAAGAAGTCGGTAGAATGCAAACCCTCAGTACTTTTCCTGTAAGTTTCCCCTCCAGCTTTTGGACGGTATTTTTCCACACCTTATGTCCTTAGAAAATGAAGCAACTCATGTACAGGAACAGCTGTACAAGAATACATTGAAAAAAGCTTCAACAGCCTAAATGAGAGTAGATCCTTTTCAATAAATATCCAATAAAGGCACAAGCCTGTTCTGGGAAAAAACATCACATACAAAACAAGACCTACTAAGTAAATAGTGGGGGAGGGGGGGGGGAAAGAAAGAAACTATTTCAGAGCCTGCTGCTCCATTACTCCAAAGAGAAATTCTGGCCAAATGTTTGGGAAAGGATGAAGTGTGGGCAATCGTGACGGTACACATTTCAGATAGACCAAAAAAAACCTGATGGTACAACTCTCCTCGTAACTGCAGAAGTTACTGCAATCTCTTTAAAGACCGCATCACCGAGCAGTTCCTTTAATGCAAATATCAACGACAAATCAAAGACATCTGCCAAGTAACAGCAAGCTCTTTTCTCTTCTGAGCTGCCAGTAGATGTACAAATGATCACATATATAGTTTCCATTGCTCAAAAATATAATCTTTAAAATGGAAATAAAAGACCGAGACGCAATGCCTTTAAATGTTGCCCTTACAATACAAACAGCCCAAAACACAAGTGTTCCTTTTTATATACAAATTAAGCACCGATCCACAGCGCTTACTATTCAAATTGCAACCCACCCCCCGCCCTCCCAAATCCCTGCCACAGAAAAAAACTGATGTGGAAACACCCTGTAGTCGATCTCGTAGTCGAGGGTTTTATTGTTAGTTTTTTCCTTCTCCGCTTGCAATGTCCGCTTGGAATTTTTCCTTACACTCATTGCATCACTATGTGTACAGAACTGAGATTTCTTTAGTAAATAGTTTGTCCAAACTTAAAGTCAAAGTCTGTCACTTTGTGGAGACAAAGTTGAACTAGATGTGAAGAGCGTTAGAAAACGCAGCTATTTAAAAAGAGGTTCACTTGTCAAGTCCAAGAAGCCTAACAAGTCCAAGAAGCCTAACGCCATCAACCTTCCCAAACAGCCCAGCCATCTTATTGTACTCGCCATGAAAGGCAGCCCTCCTGCAGCACTGTTGAGTCCTGACCGTCAGCCTCAAACAAACCGCCCAGTACAGCGATGCAAAGTCTTCCTCCTTGTTCTGCCACATGTGGAGTGACATCGCAGATAACTGAAGCATTCAGGGCAGGATTCTGAGCAAAGGAGTTGGAAGACAAAAGGGAAAGCGACATTTATCTCCATCTCTCTTCCCTGTATTACTCGGCAGAACTGCCCCCACCACTTGCACCTGCCATCTCTTCTTCCCAAGGATAAAGCTGAGCTAACGTTTTCACGTACACAGCATTGCAAACGAGACTAAAAGCGGAACTTCGCAGGTCTGCAGGGGGCACTGTGCAGCCATTTCCCTTTTTCCAATAGGAAGCTGTTCTCCGATTGCTTTCCTACAAGGACACTAACTTAAGAAACGTAGTGCTGCTCCGCCTTGTGATTTGCACTGCTACTGCTGGCTGGTCTCATTAGTATCTCCTTTTGCAGCTAAGTCTGTTCATTCTGGATATTCTGAATGCTCTGCAACTATTTCAGTTTTAAAGAAACATACTGCTTGCCAGATATTTATTTGCAGATTTGAATAACGGAACAGATCTTTACTTCAGCAACGCCGTATGAGAGGAGACCTCACAGTTCCTGGTGCTGGAAACTGCCCAGCTGCAGCACTCGCAGCTCCATCATTTCTTATTAGAAATGCTGTGAGTTTGAACTCAAGACTGTTCCATGCTGGATGTATCCAAGGAAGTACCTATCTCCTAAAGAAACAGCCTCCTCAGCGCAGTGATCTCTTCTCAGTAGCATCTGTTCCTCATCACCCAGAGGATAACTACAGGCATCGCAGAATTCATTGCCTTTATACCGTACCATTGTTCAGCCCAAGAGAGCTGGAGGAAAGCTCTTCTGTAATTCAAACTGAAACGCGGAACTGCAGCGTACAAAGTTACATCTGCCAGTAAGTTGGGTTCTTGTGTTTTCCTCTTCTGCTGTCATTTTCATTTAATCATTTTTTAACTGTTTCATTTGACAAGTGTGTTTCTGTAGCATTTCTTCTGCACTGCTGGGACATAATTGAGCATTCAGACAAAGAGAAAGCTCATTTCCGCTACGTGGAAAGCATTGCTCTTCCAAGTTCTTCTCAAAAGGACAGACTGACAGGACTTCCAGGCCAATCCGCATTTATAGCGGGTCAGATTTCTGCAGTTCTGTTGTCAATTACACTCAGATTAACAACACTGTACTCTCAAGGCCCACTTGGGGTATAGAAACAGAAGACTGATTGTTTTGAAAACCCACCTTTCACATTTATCATTTGTAGCATTACAATTGACAGGAGAGGTTTTCCTTGCATTCTGCTCCCTATTCCGTTCACCCATTACTCGCCCATTTCCCCTCCCCCCATTTTGCAATATGCTATCACTTTTCATTGGACAAGAAAAAATACAAGGCAGCATTTTCATAGCCCACCTAAACTTTGGAGAAAGACTTAAATATGCAGGATGTGCCAGAAGCGCAGACAACTGTCTCATCAGCAACAGCACACTTCAGGAATTAGTTCACATACAAAGTATTCTTCTCAAAGCCTCTATTTCTTAAGAAAGCATTTTTGTCTTGAAAATACTACAGAAGGAAAAGATTACTGCAGCATGAAAGAAAACCTTATTTACAAGTTTGCACATATTTACATATTTAAAAATCATTCCTTTTATTCTGATTGCAAGTAGATTCTTGTTTCAGAAAAGGAGCACAAGCACTTCACCAGAGCAAGACTATTTCTGTAAAACTGCCAGTTCTGAAACACCAGCATTATGGCAAAGCTTGCTTTCTAAAAAGTCTGTAAGTTCAAAGGGAAGGGTTTTAACGGGCGCCTTCTCCCCTCGCCCTTTCAAACTGGATAGCTTAACTCTTCTGTAGCTAGCAACCAGAGCTTTAAGTTGCTCTCGTCTGCTGCTGCTTGGGGGATCTACATTCACTGTAACAGGATCTACTCTCCTTTCAGCTGTGAAAGATGCCTTTTGCGGAGAAGACACTCAGCAGAAGTGTGCCTGCTGTCACCTGTTGGAGGCTGTCCACACTGTTGTGACACACTTGTATCCCCTACCCTACGGCAGCCCTTGCCAGAGCCAGGTTCTTTCAATTAGCCGTGATTTCAAGCAGCCGTGTAACACTGGCATCCCAGTGGTGCAATCACTTATTTGACTCTCTGCATTTCTGAGTAAGTAGAGATCTTGTTGATTCACAGCATTTAAAACTCACATTATAAAGGCTGTAGATTACCCTCAGCTATTCTGATGTCAGAGCTGTCTGATTTCACACAATATTGGCATTAGGATAACACAAATATTACTCTATCAGAGTATTTCTTTAAGTGTACAAAAATGCTATTGCTCAGCTTTGAGTTGTGTCTTGGTTACAACAGCCACCTCA
The DNA here is from genome assembly GCF_905368555.1 of Meleagris gallopavo. Taxonomy (NCBI): domain Eukaryota; kingdom Metazoa; phylum Chordata; class Aves; order Galliformes; family Phasianidae; genus Meleagris; species Meleagris gallopavo. The sequence goes on from NC_139412.1 coordinate 14,079,612, forward strand.
TTTATGGAGAATAAAGAGTTGACGTTTCCCATCCATTTCTTAACACAATTCACTGAAGAACCAGGTTGCAAAGGAATCGTGTAAACCTCTCAGCTCTGAAGAGAAGAATCCAGATTGTGCCTTCCAAGTCAACCTTCAACCTCTGAGAACACAGTTTTCTTCCAAGCAATCTTGAAATTGGTGAACAACACCATTTCACATAGCAGTGACTGTTATAAACAAGAATCCCTAAAGCACGGCAATTCAAAACAACATTACGTTGCACAGGGAAGAAATAGTCACCCTGTTCATGAATACAGAAATCACAGATTTCCTTCTTTCGTTTTACCAGTATTTGGTTCTTCTCACATCTTGCAGCTTTGGCGGCTCTACATGAACTGTATCTGTAAAACAGGGATTACGTGTTAATGCTGCTTACATAGCACACGGTTACTTACAGGTTCAGAATTTTACATCTGTTCACCTGCCCAGTTACCTACAAGCTGGGTTTTGTCCTGAAGAACATTAAGACCAACATATTTGAATGACAATTCCTTCAGCTTGAATAATCGCTCATTCATCCCTTTTTACCTCCTCACCACAAAGGCCTTCAAAAAGCTTTCCTCATTCCTCTAACCAGCAGGCAAACCCAAGTATCCAGCTAACATCTGAAGAAGTCTACGTGCCAACGCCATTCCCCTTTTCTTAGTATTGACATGATGAAAAACTAACCACAACATTTCTGGATTTTACTTTCCTTCCCACACTTGCATGTTCTCAGCTGCTGAATTTCTTTCTGACCAGCAAAAGCTGATGCCTGACTGAAGAACCCCTCGCTTTCAGATGCAGAAATATATTAAGGAACACTGAGTTGCTTTCACTCAGACTCAAGTTTCAGTGTGGCCTTTCATTTACAAAGAACAGTTCACCTGCGTTCCAGAAACGGGTGCAAAAGGATTTGTTGGCCTTAGACTGGGCTGCGTATATATCACTGACTGGGGTGCCATCAAAGGAGCAGCTCCAATTTGAGGAGGTACCTGCTGGGAGACAAAAAGAAAACAACAAACCCAAAAAACAGTTACATGAAAATTAAAACTAGTGGTATCTTTTTGCACCGTAAACATAGTATAAAATAAGCAGGGAGATGCAGACACACTTTAAAAGAGAAGAGCTTTTAAAAAAAAAAATCTTCCTGTCTAAGATTTAATACCACCTCTTCCACATATGTGGTGACAAAGCCATCTGATTTCACGTACTATTAACTTGATGAGTTATGCAAGTCACAGGGCTGTTTGAGGAATAACGCCTGCCACAAATCCCAGCAGGCACTTAGGTTTTCAGGGACAGAAGACTGTCATAGTTCTTACCATTCCATAGACAGGCACTTGAGGCGTAGTCACTTGGTATGCAACTGGAGCAGGCACCTTCAATCAAGAAAATTGCAGTGTATATTAGATAAGTTCATGCCTACTAGTCAGTCATAACAAAACATTTTTCATGTAATTACTACAACCAACATTCACAAGAAAGTGACTTATATGTCCAGGATAACGTACTCTGTTCTGGAACAGCAAAAGGAGTGAGGACAGAAAATTGTGCAAGGAGGTATTCAGATTGGATATTCTAACCAAGAGAGATGGATTCCAATCTAGTACTACACCTGTCTATGCTCAACCCACTAATTTAAGATGGGGATGGGGAAGCTTGAGGGCAGTATACCATCAGTAGCATCCTACTTTCCCTGACGAGATCTCCAGCAAAGGTAAAACTTACTATGTTCAGCCAGATTTTAATATACTGCAGCCAGGTGCTGCTCGCATAACACATTTCTGATGTCAGCAACACACGGCAAAATATGTGACAAAAAAATGACAAGGATCTCAGTTTTATCAGGTTATGTATGTAGACATGGTGACGTGTGCCCTTCATATTGCTCTGTCTCAATTAGTAGAGATAACGATCTTACTAAGGGAGTGCTGGGTAAAGTATTGTTTTATGAAGGATTCTGAACACTACACATCAATTTGAGAGTTACTATGAACGCCACAGGCCAAGCTGCAACGCTTGGACCTCTCCAGTACTTGGGCACTGATTTTAAAGCTGTTCATAGCTGAGTTAGTTCTTTGCACTGGGAATGGTTGGAATTCCAAGCCAAAGGGGTGAGCAGATGCCTGGCACAGGGCACTCAACATCTAAGACAAGAAAAGTATCACATGTGACCAAGCGAAACAAAAAAAGACTAGACAATTGAAACCCCACAGTGAGCCATATAAACTGATGTTGTATCCTTCTTTCAGAAACAGAAACACATCGGAACTTTTAACATGAAATGTTCCAGAATGTGAAGAAAGGGTAAAAAGATTTGACACGTGAAACTTTTGAGATGTTAAGTACTGCGATCCTCTAACTAGAACATTTGGGTTTCATTTCAGTCCAGTGCTGTCTATTCAGCTGCGTGAATTTTCAGAGAGCATATTTGTATAAGCTGAAGGAAAAAAAGCACCACAGGCAAATCTACTCCAATTGGAAGCACTAAGTCAAATGGCTGTCCGAAACTCATCCTAAGTTTTGCAGCTACTGCAGTCACATGCAACTGAGAGGAACAATTCACTTCCCTCCAAGGCAGCTATATTTCAAGAGAAGTTTGCACTTGTATGAATACAGCAGAATGGGAGACACCTGGCAAGTGATTTAAAAGCATGGGAAAAGCCAGCTGCCTACAGACAGCCTTCCAAGAAGTGAAAGTCTTCACTGAAGCAACTCCTTTAGAGTTATTTTGTGTTGTGTGACTCAGTATTTGTGCACTGTGTTGGAAAAGTGATGACACCACTGTTAAGCATGATTACAAGTCTGAAGTGCTGCTTGAAACAATAATTAAGTTGCCCCACAGGGGTGCAATATCATTTCATATAATACAACTAAAAAGCAAAACACAGCTTTCTTATTTTGGGAAGTGGCCCTGCATGCAGTTTCCCCCCCGCTCTTGTCCCAAGCAGGTTTTGCTATTCTTTTCCAATTGATTCATGCAGGGCAGAAGCATTTCCTGGAACAAAGACCAATTCCAGCAGTACAGAAGTTACCATATGTGGCAGCGTGGGTAAGGGAGCAGGGTTCCATGTGGTCGATGTGCTCGTTTTTGCTTGCCAGTTTGTTCCTCCAGTAAGTTTTTTCTCTGCAGGCTGCGTCCACTGCATATCAGACCTGAAAGGAAACCGTGGTATTAGTTTTCAGACAGAGCCAGAGAGAACAAGAACAACAATGTCACAAAACACACCTTAAGTCAGGCAGGCATTTGAAATCTATGGGTAGTAAAAAAAACTAAAAGATTTAATTCTCTCCTTAACATTTCTCTGCTGCAGCAAGTAGGAAGTCCAAGGGTTCTGTTTTGGGTTGAAAGCTCCTTACCATTTTACCGCACAGTGCAACAGTTCACAAGAATTTGATATAACCACAGGATCTTTTGTAGTGACTCAAAAACACTTAAATGCACAGCAGCTACAAGATAAAATGAACTCAAATGTTAAGGCTGATTATTACGGTGACTGACCACAGACTCACTCTTCCAACACTATTCTTGATAGCAGATTACTTTGATTTGAAACTGTTGTCATGTCAGTGCTGCGAAACTGTGCTACTGCCTACTAAGGAGTCATGTAGGAGTATCCGAAATAGACAGATGCACTTACTTTTTGGATGGAGTTCCTCCAAAGCCAAGATCTGAGAGGGTGGAAAAAACATAGATACGTAAGGCCCAAGTGTTTATTTATTTATTTTAATTTTTTTTTAAATTTTGAGAAGAAAAATCATTTCCTTGTTTGTTTGATTTTTACTGAAAACAAGTTAAAAGCTTCATGCTTACTTCCCACTAGATTAGCGAGAGAAGAATCAAGGTCATTTGCCAAAATTTTTCCACTTGGCTGGTTGGCTGAGGTGGCTCTTTGATTTGGCGGTGGTACTGTGGGTTGCAAAACATCGTCTAGATATTTAAAAGCTAAAAAAAAGAACAGAAAACTAACTCTTAACAAAGGTGACACCGAACTTAGTAAAATAATCTGTCGTAAGCTAGAGAGGCAGAGAACCCTAAGCAACGTTAAGTATTTCTTACACACTGAGGCAAAACATCCTGGAAGCATCTAAGGGGTAAGCAGAAGCATCATTTCTCTTTTATTTCATAAGGAATGCTGTTTGCCTATTGGTAGAGTCTTCAGTTATGCTTCAGCAGTAACTGACAGCATTTCTAAATTAAGCAAAATCCCCCTGAAAGAGCCTCAAGAACAAAGTCGTTCAAGATAGTTTCAAGGCATTCTTGGAACCGCCAGCAGTAATTTCATGGTACTGCTGGCATCTGGAATGTTCACGAGAGTTCCTACACGTTTATAAGGACTTCGTGAGAAAACAGCCCCAAAAGAGATCAGAACCCAGGTTATTCCAAAAGCAAAGCATAGCCACAACTAATCTTGCATTCCTTTAGGTGCAATGCCTCCCAGTGACGTTCAAGAGAACTCACTATCACGCATTAATAATAATAACCAATAACCAAAGTCAGGAGCACTGAAACAGATTAATGTAAGCTTACCCGTTAAGAGACATCCACATGGCCAAAGTTTGTCCCCCCAAAAAGAAAGAGGAAACAATCAGTAAGCAGAAGGAAACGAGTAAGAGCTAAATTTAAATAACTACAATTAAACTGATGGTTTGTTATCAACTTATAAGTGTATTAAGTTATTAACTTCCACACTGCAAGAGCAATTCTACTAACAGATTTGAAAGGTGGGCCCAGGTGAACCTAATGAGGTTCAACACACCAAGTGCAAGGTTTTGCACTTGGACCACAGGAATCCCAGGCATCCATACAGACTGGAAGGAGCAGTCCTTGAGAGCAGCCCTGCAGAGAAGGACCTGGGGCTCCTGATGGATAAAAAACTCAACATGAGCCAGCAGTGTGCTCCTGCAGCTCAGAAGGCAAATGGGATCCTGGGCTCCACCAGAAGAGGGGTGGCCAGCAGGGACAGGGAGGTGATTGTCCCCCTCTACTCTGCTCTTGTGAGGCCCCATCTGGAGTACTGTGTCCAGGTCTGGAGCCCCCAGTACAAGAAAGACAGGAGCTGTTGGAGGGTCCAGAGGAGCCACAAAGATGATAAGGGGACTGGAGCATCTCCCCTATGATGACAGGCTGAGGGAGCTGGGCTTGTTCAGCCTGGAGAAAAGAAGGCTGCGGGGTGACCTCACTGCAGCCTTTCAATACCTAAAGGGAGCCTACAAACAGGAGGGGAATCAACTCTTTGAAAGGATTTATAACAGCAGGACAAGGGGAAATGGTTTTACGACGAGGGAGGGAAAATTTAGGTTGGATGTCAGGGAGAAGTTCTTTACAGAGAGAGTGGTGAGGTGCTGGAACAGCTGCCCAGAGAGGTTGTGGATGCCCCATCCCTGGAGGTGTTCAAGGCCAGATTGGATGGGGCTCTGGGCAGCCTGGTCTAGCATTAAATGGGGAGGTTCATGGCCCTGCATGTGGCAGGGGGGTTGGAAATTCATGATCCTTGAGGTCCCTTCCAACCTGGGCCATTCTGTGATTGCATGCCTGTAGGGTGCAAACTAATCATAAGACAGCTTTTACCACTTGCAGTCCTGTACTGTGGTGCTGTAGATTTTCCCCCAAAAACAGCATCAAAGTCCACATTGATTGCTGAAGGAGTGGCACTTGGAGGAGCTGAATGAAGAGGGAAACCTAAAAAGAGTACAGGGGAATCAGGTACACCCATGAAATAACACCACTCATTTCAGCAAAAACAAAGTCAGAAAAATAAAGAGATCAAATTACCATCAACAGACAGAGGATGATATACAGAGGTACAGGTAGGTTTACGGCCACTGAAGTCATCTTGGCAAAAAGAACAAACAAAGCAAAGATCAGCTTAAGAGAGAAAATGGAAGAATGTGCTCTAAACTTTAGGTCTGCAGTTAAAATTTAAGAACTGCTGGCAAGTTTCAGCAGTGAAAGTAACTTGCCCTCCCCACTATAAAAGTAAAACCAAGTTGCAGTTTGCGAAGTCAACAAGATTTTCAGCAAATAGACAGTTTTCAATGGTCTAGGTTGGGGAAATTGAACTCAAGAAATACGAGTTTAACGAACCACGTTTACTACTGGAACTAATGCACCATTTTCATTTGTTAAGAAAAAGAGCAAATTGGTCCCAACAACACAAAGACTGCACCACCCAGTTTACTAGAAGCATTATCTCCACTTGCAAAGAAATTAGATGCTTTGGTTTTGATTTTTACCACTAAATAGTTCCACTGTGTGTCTGGAGGACAAGCTAGCACTGATGAAAGGGACAGTAGATTTTACAGCTTCTTCAACTGGCTTCATGTCAAAGATGTCCCGATGAGGTGGAGACTCAACACAACCATTTGAGGACGAGAAAGAACCTTGCAGATGCAGAAGTAAAGGAAAGAATACAGAATACACACATAGAGAAGAACGACAGGACAGATGACTGCATGTGAGATGCTCTAAACAAAGCCAAACTGTAGATCTGCCACACAGTGGCCTGTTAGAGATAGGAACTCTGAGTTTTGGATAAAATCATTCACCACCTTCCTCATTTAGGGAAAATAATTTCATTATTGCCAGAGGGAGGGGAGGGGAAAAGGACAGCTCAGTTATCTACTAAAAAAAAAAAAAAAAGCAGCTACTACATCTTTGGCTTCATAAATGTAGCACTTTAATATGGAACTCCAAAGCATCAATTCTGCCTATTGAAATACCAACCCTTCACTGCCTTGTTCCAGTGCTTAAGGCATTTGACATCTCTCCTAATAAATCTTTAGAACAAGCAGGGCTATAATGAGTGCTGTGCCCAAAAAACAGTCAACTCATTTCAGAATGAATTCACAGCTGTTATTCTGGGCAGGCTGCAGGCATGGCCTTTGCTGGGCACACAGGTTCAGTACGTATGCCACAGAAAGTGTTGGTTTGCAGTTTTTATTCTTCCCTTCAGAAACTGCACACAAAATACAAAGACTGCTTTGTGGTTTGTCAGAGAATGATGCACAGAAGTATAGGTAGGTTTATGACCACTGAAATCATCTTGGTAGAAAAAAAAAAACAACAAAAAAAGATCAATTTAAGGGAGAAAATGGAAGAAAGTACTCTAAAAATTAGGTCTGCAATTATAATTTTAAAATTTTCAGAACTTTCAAATTACTTGCTCTGTACTCTGACAGGCTCCAAGATATCTGGATGCAAAAAATTCTGTCTCCTAAACCCTGATTATTTCACTGTGAACTTAATTCAACTATGAACTCATTGGAGTTATTCCTATATTCTAAGGAATCACCCATCAAACCAAAGTCATCACCCAGTCAAACTAAATAAGCTTACCTCCCCAAACACCGCCTGCTGACGTTGCTGTAGCTGCAGTACCCTGTACAGTTGGAACAAACACAGGCTGAAGATCAAAAAGATCACTAGAAAGGTTGGGCATGCTGAAAAGGAACAAAAGAGACACAATATGCATTGTATTCTTGAGTTACACACAAATTCACACTGATCTCAGTTGTTTCTTGTTCACCAGGAGCCAGCCATAAATAACAGTACAAAACAATATATTTTCTTTTAAAGTATTTCTTAACAAGTGATACCAAAAATCCCATCAAAGCTCCAAGAAAGTAAAAGTCACTCTCAAGAACTAAAAGTTGTGAGCTGCCAGATCAGCCTAGCATTCAGGCTTGCTTCAGAAATCTCTCTCACCTATTTGTTGTGGGTGCCGATACTGCAAAGAGGTCAACAGCTGCAGTGGTATTCACACTTTTTCCTGATAAGGTGCTTGGGGATGCTGATGTGGAAGTAGAATTTGATACTACAGAAATCTCTCTTAATCGCTGCTCCTGAAAGTCCAGATACACAGTTTGGAATTTAGTGTTATTAACTTGTTAGCCCTTCAGACTCTTTCAAAAAGAATAGTTCAACTATGTTCCTTAAATAAAAATAAAATAAAAAAGATGACTCAACAACAGCTATTTTTCTACAAAGTCAAGGAAACAGAAAGCTGATTTCAGGTTTGTTTTAACGTAGCCACAAAAGGCTTCACAAAACCATCCTGAAAGCCTCAAGTCTCACCTTGGCATTTAGAGCTGTCTAGAAATAAAACATACTCAAGTGATGTATCTGAGGCTCCCTTCCTTGGGAGAGAGCCAGGCTGATGGCCCCCTGTTCCAAAAGATGCATTTCTCTGCTGTCAGAATCCCTTATAGTCCAAATCAAATCGCCAGAAACTTAAACTGACGTGTCTCTAAACAGTATCTATGAGGTGTTACTCGTCAGCAAAAGATAAATCTAGCTTGTTTGTTCAATTAGTTTTAGGTCACATCCCTCGGTTACAGTGTGTCAAGTCACAGTTTCCTAGCACGTTCCTCAAGTAAAAGAAATTCAGTCAGTTTGTAAGTTTCTCACCCAACTCAAATGCATTTCCTATTAATCCATTTAACTTGTCAGTGACAGCAGCTACAACTTCTACCACAACAGAAACAGCAAAGATAGATAGATAGTTCTGATAGAACTTCCAAGGGAAAAGAAAAGAAAATCACAAAATAACCAACTAAAACAGCTGCATCCCAGTACCAGCCAAGATTTTCTAGTGAAGCAGCTCAACAGTGAGTAGCAAGGGACACTAAGATTACCACGTGTATAGATACACAGACGTGTATGTATAGAATACCTTAAGTGCTTGCAGTCTAGCTTGTTCCTCCTCCAATGCCTGCTGCTTCTCTTTCTCATCCATCCTGCTCAATGACATCCCAGTGTTGGCAAGCGTGGAAACAGCACAGGAGAGAGCACTAGCCCTAAAAAAAAAAATAGCAGGAAGTTTTTATTAACCAAAGTCAGCCAGGCACAGATCTCACAGTTTAAGCATTAAGTGGCTCAGTTAGTTGTGCTACTCCCCTACCACCGCAGTCTTCTCTTACCTTGCTGTCTGGTACAGAATAATAGAATTATTGAAGATGGAGAAGACCTTCAACATCAAGTCCAACAGCAACCCTGACCTACCCAGCCCCATCATGTGCCACACGTGGCAGGAGTACACAGGATTACTCCCCCAGGTTTCTGTGGTAGGAATTGTCAAGTAGCTAATATGAATAGAAAACTGCTATGTTTGCATCACATTGAGTAGAGTTCAGTTCTGCTCCACTGAAGTGGCAGAGGCACAGAAAGCTTGCATGGGGGTGGCCCACGGTAGAACAGCGCAAGAAGCAACACATGAAAGTTCCTCCTGCTTTAATGGAATACTGCCATAGAAAATCATCAGATACTTGCAAAAAAAAAAAAAAAAAAAAAAAAAGAAATCTGAGGCACAAGACAGCTACTCAGGAATGTACCTTACACTGATTCCTTCCTTTATCAGTCTGTACACATACCTAAGAGTGTTCCCCCTCAGATTGTATGTATATATTGGTTTACGCCAAAACCTAATCTCTTGCCCTTCAGTCAAAACACGTTCATACATACCAATACTCTTCCTGACAGAAATAATTCCTGTCAGCACAAAGTATCAAAGCTCATTTGGCAATTCTGAGACTGAAGAACTTTCATAGGCAGGTTAAGGCATTCATGACTGACAAAGTAAATAACTGGCAATGAAGACAAACACCAGCCTATCAGTAAAAAGCCTTGAACTCCAAATACCATACAAGTCTTACGAGCCAAAGGATTCAAACAAAGAAGTGCAAGGAATAATATACCAAGTCTCAGCTCAGTGGCTTATTACAATACAGCAACATAATTGGCAGACACAAGCACACATCTAAGGAGCAAGTGCAATGGAACTCTCAGACTATTACTCACCAGATACAACATTTATACCGTCTAGGAGGATAGAGTTGGAAGCGAATAAAATTCAAGAGGAGAACCTCAATGACTGAATCCCCAAACTTCTTAGGACAGTGACAACAAATCTTAAGTAGAGGCATGGGTGCCATTCATTGGGAGCTCACCTGCTGGCAGCGGAGACTTCTTTTGTTTTCCTTCCCTCCAGAGAAGCCAAATGCTGCTCCAGTGCTTCAAGCAAGCTGCTGGGTGCCTAAAATTAGAGTATTTGTGAAGCTCTGCTTCTAGACAAGGCCCTCTTGTTTAGTACACAGATGAGTTTTCCCATCAACTAAGAACCAATATGACCACTTCAATGATAGCACTTTGATTCATTCATCCTGCACAACTGTTCTACCTACCCAGCTGTGGTTCTTGGCTTCTATCAGGAACGCTTGACAACAGGGCATGAGATTCAATTACAAAAAAAGCAATCAAATTCAGCCTTATCCCAACAATACAGTCTCAGTCAGGAGCATCTATTCAGCACAAGATGACACAATAACCCAACCCAATTTCACTCTTTGGCACAGCAAAACATAAGAAACTAGAAGTGAAAGATCACTTCAAATTAAGCTGCAGAAACTCTCCCCTCCCTCCCCCCCAGAACAGTGTCACCTAGGAGAAGATTTCAAACATTCAATGTTCTTCCTCAATTTAAAAAATTCTAAAAACAGACTTAACTCCATTTAAATCCAGCAGAAAGTCAGGCAATAGAACACACTAAACACAAGGTGAAAGCTTAGGAAATGCAAACAAAATTTAAAGGGAACAATGTCTATGAACTTACAAAGATGCCTGAGAACACGGCAACGACGTGCTAAAACCTACCTGTATGGAAAAATATATTCTATACCATTTTTGCTTTGTTTTGTTTTTCCAACTCTCTAACTCATCCCTCTCCTCAACCATAAAGTCCCCACAACAACAAAACAGTACCTTTCTACACACTTGCTCATTGTTGAGGATATTCAACACAGGTGTTTTTTGTTTTTCTTTTTTAATTTATTTGAGCAAACAGAAACTTAGTTTTATAGCAGAAAAGATGCTGGAACTAAAACAGGTATCATGACCTGATAAATTTGCTTTTTCTGACTCAGACTTGCTTCCCCTAACCAAAGCCATGTCAGACTGACATCCACACAGAGGAGTGGCTGAGTTGCATTTATAAAAAATACAGTCCCAGCTACAAATAGAAAGGAAGCAACAACATAATGAAACAGGACATCTACTAAGGACAGTGATATTCTCTTTACATAAATTGGCAGAAATGGACAACATCATTCAGAATCAAGGAAGGAAACAAAAAAAATTTACACAGCAGCAATAGTAAAAATTTCTCAAGAGAAATTAATTGCTCTCAGGAACAGCTTAGACAGACACTAAAATATGGACATCCACGCAAGAAATCTAAGTATTTTGAACAAACAAACAGGTAAATACGAGTGACCAGACTATGAACAAAAGGCTATCATTACAAGTTGTCATCCATCATCCTGTCTGAACTCACTGGTGCTGCAAGCACAGCAAAAACTGACATTTTTTTCTAAGTCCAAAACTAAGAAATGTCAGGGAATTGTTTTGAATTGGCACAAGAATGATGTAGAATTACTCAACCTAATTAAATGTCATGAAATTTAGTATGGAGTGGAATTGGACTGATTCACAGACGATGGCACTGAAATTGCCAGAATTCACAAGATGCTGATACCCACCACCACATTTCATAGAACTGCCTAAGTGCTTGCAATAAAATAACTGAGCTATTAAGAAAAAAAAGTGTTCCAGCTGTAACTGGGAAAAGTTTTGCTCACTAAAATTTTAGAAATAAAGCAGCAAAATTAAACTTCCTGTTCTCAGTAAGTCAGAAAAAGCCCTATGATTTGAAGACTTTTATAACTTCTTGGCTAACTGTGCAAGTGAGCACACACTAACCCAGCATGCAAGCTCTTGTCATCTCTGAAGTATCACCTCACACTTCAGTATGTTCTCATTAGGGAACACAGGCCAGCTGAACATACTGTACTAGTCAGAAGAAAGATGCTAAGATCAAACATAACAAAACATTACTCTGCTGTGTTCACTCATTTCTTGCCCTGACTCTGCTGGCTATGGTCATTTTTTTTTTTTTTTTCCTACTGCAAAGGGCTACAAGTTCTTTGCCAGGGGAACACGAGTTGCTAAGAGCAAGTATGAGATGTGTACATGTGGCAAGATGCTTGTGCCTTATAAGTCAATTAATCCTTTGTCATAAGACAAAAAGCAGAATGTCCAAAAAAAAAAAAAACCACAACACCTTTATCACTTTAAACAATCCAAAAATAACAGCTGCAAAGTTAAGCACCAAGTATACATGATCCAAGGGAAAAACGCATAGCTGCATTTCCTATATATAAGTCTATGGAATAGAATACATTCAAGATGATTGCTATAGTACATACCAGTCATAAAAAATGTAGAGGACAAAATTATTGAATGATATCAGCATGATACGTACACTGACCTGAGTAAGATCTGGAATGTCCCCCTGATCGATTCCAACTTGCTGGGTTTACAAAAAAGGAAAAAAAAGTACATTATGCTTTATGCAGTGGCAGTGGAAATAAAAACAGAGGTCTGAATGTTTTACAGAAGCTAACAGACTAAAATGGTTATTAGTCACTTTCTGAATTAGTATGAGTTTAGTGAAGAACACGTCTTAGAATCTGACGTACGTTGCTTTGCATCTAAAAGCAAAGCCAAGCCAAGCCTTTATCCACCCTTTTTTTCCATACAGAAAATCTAATTGGGAGCATTAGAAACATCTGCATTGCTTACTGGAACTACTTCTCCACTTTGAGCAGTTACAGTAAAGAACAGCACTGTAAATACACTAACAGTTCATTCTGGACCATTCATCAAATTTACAATAGCACTTGGGAAAGCTGTTATTACATTGTTTGGCTAACGAAAAAGATGCCTGAGAATCTCACTTCACATTACTCAGAGTAACTGGAGTTTAACATGCACTATCTGGGGAATTACTCTCTGTATAACGAAGGTGATGTTACAAAATTATGAATATAGACTGCTGTTGTAGTACAGTAGCTTGGAATTTATCTTTTCATAGACGTTGAATTATTTACCTCTGCTACTTTGAGGAATTCTGACAGTTTAGTCATTCTGGATAGGAATTTCTTGTACATATCCAACCCTTCTTTACACTGGTTCTTCTTCATATCAAAATATTTTTCTGAGGATGCAAATAAAAACACTTTTGTAAGCTAACACCACCCCAGCAAAGACTGGTACCATCATATATTATTATACATGTAAATTTGATACAAGCTTCAGGGATAGAGTAGACAGTGGTAACAAAGCTGTTCAAGCTGACATGAATTCCTGTTACTGTTATAATAAAGCACTCAGCAGAGAGGGGAACCATTTCTGAGATTCAACGTCTCAGAATATAACACAAAGCTTGACAAACATGGATGCAAACACATGCAATTATTAAATTAGACAGTTCAGGTAATATTCTAAGGAAGTCACCTTACTAGCTGAAAATGATGCAGACATCATATTCTTGTCTACATATTCTTCTACGTATTTAGATCCTATATTAATATGTTTTGTTGTTTTTAAGTCAGCCTAATATCCAAAAGACATCAAAATGATCACTAAAGCAATTCATGCACTGAACTGATCTGCAAAAATAAAACAAAGACCCAGCAACTACAGCCTTCACTCTTCTTGTTTTGCTCCAAGTATCTACAGATATCTCAACAAGAAAAAAAAAAATAGTGGACTAACAAAACAAACTGATCAGGTGATGTTTCATTCAGAAATTTGTTTAATAGCCATTATTAGGCTTACCACTCTTGAGCAAAAAAAACACACATGCCACATATGAAGCTTGTGTAGACTCAAATACCAGCTAGAAGCAAATAGGCAAACTATAAAGAAGGTATGGGAAATCATAAGTCAGTTGTGCCGCGTGTGCACATTCAAGAACGTCCAACACTCAAGCCCTGCTAACTGTAACAGGCCAGCAGTGCCTTTGTTTTCCTCTCACAGTCAGCCTCTGACTTCAATCTATGTTTCAGGTCATATTCTTCAGGTAAAAGCATATATTCAAGCATCTGACAGTTGCGGTTAAGATGTGTTTTGCTGTTAACAATTACACTAAACAACTTACTAGCTATTATAGTCAGAAGTTGTCTGCTCTTTATTTTGCTCAACAACTCGTGTGAAAACGAAAATTTAAAAAAAAAATTGTCACATACCTAAAAGATTAATAATCCCCTCATTGTATGCTGCAAAAAGTCTAATGGAATCTTTGAAGAGGAGCATAAAGGCAGCATTTATAACACCATTTGTTAGTTCATTTGGATTTGCCTGTGTAGAAAGCAACAAGAAAGTAAATTAGTACTTAATAAAATAGTACAACTTACTTCAAAATGAGAGACTGTTACTTAAAACTGAGCCTCAAGTACTTACATCAAAATCAAGGAGTGCATCATGCTGGTTCTGTATGATGGGAAGGGTTTTCAGGAGCTTTTCAGCATTCATGGTTCTCATTACTCCATCTATCCTACAGGTTAAAAGACATGTTTACAGGTCACCAAGAAACCTTAGCAATATTATGCTGTTTCCACACTATTAGATTACTTTAAATGGTCAGAAAGATACCATGCACGATAAGCTCAAGAATAACCAGTATTTCCCCCCCCCCCACACACACACAAGAGGCTAAACAAGCAGTAAAATCTCTTACCCTCTTTTCATTTTGGTGAAGTCAACTGCTACAAGTCTGTATGAAAGTGCTTTTTCATTCAAGTATCTGCTATACCGCCTAATGAAGGTAGACATATCATAGCCTAAAAGTTAAGTGTTTGTAGGTTAGATATTTCGAAGTGATGCAGTTTCCTCCAAGTTCTTTTCAAGAACTATTCTCCTACTAGACCATTTTACATCAACAGTGATGTGAGCAGCGCTTCACAGACTTATTCCAGGGCTTTGAGATTCACTATTTTCCTCTTTGACATGCACAATTACAGCTTCTTCCCAGCTTGCTAAGATTAGAAATGCATTCCTTGCAACTATGACAATAAATGCCTACAACACAAAGAAGTAGGCATAAACCAAGCAGCTCTCATTACAACGTTCTAATCTGAAATGAGACTGAAAACATACTCCTAGTGGAACACTGAGGCCTCTGGTAATTTATCTCACCATCCATGCACCTTAACAGTTCACATTTACTTCTGAGATACTGAAGTGCAATCAAAGTTCAAAAAAGATCAGTGTGCTGACATTCATAAGGTCTACTCTACATAGTGCAAGTTTACTATTTCAAACTTACAGCTCTGTAAGGATGATACACACCTTACAGGCAAACTTTAGTACTCAGTTAACTCAATTTCACCTTCTTGGGATACACGCTTGGTCAGATATACAAATCATAATACTCTCACCTAAATGTCACTTGTCTCCCAGGGTACACAACACAGGTACCAATCACAGAGCAAAAAAGCAATTAAAGATCCTTACCCTGCATGGCACTTTTGTCCAGGTAGTTATTTAAATTGAACAATGTGTTTCGAGATGCAAGATACTGGATAAAGCGCTGTTGGTGGAAACAAAAGTGGAGTCAAATTTTTGTTGCAACAGTCAAAACATGCAGGCATGTTGCAAGAAAACTAAATTCATAATTGATTCTAGTAACCTCCAACAACAGATACTAGTTCAAGAGTCAGAAAACCTTGAAACTACTGATCAGCAAAATTTCTAACATACAAAATAACGTATTTGGTAAAAGCATGACTTAAAAGAAAAAGACGTGGCTGCCCAGGCAGAAGGGGAGCAGGCTGGGTTAACTTCATAGGTTTAGAACAGCCAAGCTAGAAAATGCAAAGTGAGAGTTCCACCTAAGTTATGAATTCCCACACTTCTACTACAGCCGAACAAGTCAGAGACAGGTTTCTTTCCTTAAGTAACAACATAATTTACAATAATGCTACTGGAACTGTGGTAAAGAGCAGCACTCGAGTTGGTATAATTCAGATTTACAACATACTGATCGGACTAAAGAACATTTAAGTTTTGAAAAATAATATAGTTCAACAAATAATAGAAGAGTAGGAAACAAAACATTTAGACAGCAAGGTGTTTTAAACATTTTTCTTTCAAGTTGCCCATATAACTCCAACAATTGCAGCTTCTGTGCTTTTTAGCTTCCTGACCTATGTTTGAGTCCATAAACAGTTACAATCAGTAGGACTTATGGGGTTGGTTACACCTTTGATCTGAACCCCCAGATGCATCTATGCAAAGGTAAGGAACAGCTTCAGTACAGACATAAAAATACAGCTCTTCTCTGCTGTAAAATGTTACACGAAAAAACGATACCAATTGCTAACCCAGGACTCTAAGCTTCAATTTTTCTTATAGTTCAACATTGGATTTTATTGTTTTGGTTTTTTTTTTCCTTCACATTTCAGCATGCAGGCATCAACTGTATTAAAAGAAAAGAGCAAAATACATGCAGTGATTTACAACATTCAGTTTAGCTTTGTAGTTGCAATAAGCAGTGCCTTCCAAGCAGTAAATTTCACTTCAGATTATCCCCTAATTTCAACCTACTACCTGTTGAAATATAAAAACCACCATTAAAGAGGCCTTTACAGAACTAATTACATCTTACCTCATTTCCATACATCATGAGGTGGTGTGTTGTAATTAGAGCTTTGAACACTACAACCCAGCTACTGTTTGCAGTTCTCTCAAAGAGCGTGTCTGCCAGCTGTGGAATATTCACATTCATTTCATTTGTGCACTGTATTAGATCTATATTTAAGAAGGAAATAAAAACAACACAGCATTACAATGAGTTACACACTCCAAGATTACCAGATTTTGTAGTTTTCCATAGAGGATTCATACTGTAAATTTTAACTTCAGTTCTTCATTTAAGAAATAACTGAACTATTTTTCATTTCCAGCTCAAACTCGCTGTATTTTGGCAAAAGACTTCAAGTGTGAATTTAAAAGCATTTCAACATTTTAAGGAGTCCCAATATCTCACAAAAAAAACCCTGCTCCAGCAGATACTCTGTGCCCAAATTACTGTTCAAAAGCCAATGCAGACACAGAAGTCATTCCATCCAAACAAAACTGAAAAGTTGAGAAGAGTGGGAAAGCAGAGATACCTCCTGAGATCAAGAAGCAGCAAGCATTCGAGAACTTTGATCTTAGCCTGAGAACTGACTCACCTGGCAGCCAGATGCTGCAAACCTGAACTAAGCCTCTTTTCTATGAGATTTCAGAGGAAGAATCGGCTCATACCCATCTTTCCATACAGAGAAAGTGACCCAATCACCAACCTGCTGAGCATATTGTGGGGGACCACAGCAGGTCTCAAGCAATTTGTGTCAAAGACTGATCATAAACTCAACAGTTAAACATTTACTAGGAAGAACAGAGAGCTTCAGATCTCTGCCTGAGTACCGGAACAAAACCAGAGCACGCTCCAGCAGACACCTGGGGAAAAAGGTACTGCTGGGAAGGAAGCAAGACTGTTCTAACCCCCCCTCAGGACATACACATTTCATTTAATTCCTTGTGAGCTAGCTTGGTCTCAGGTGTGATCAAAGCACAGCTCAAGGACTGGGCAAGGTGAGTACTACAAACACCTCATTTGAAAACCTTCCTCTTATTGAAGGCAAGTCCCTGAGCAGGCTGCTGAAGCATTACTGAGCATTACTGCTCATGTGGTTCTTCTGTGCAAGTGCTTGAAGGCCAGCACCCAGGTACTGACAGTGAGGTGTCAACACAGCCAGCTTCTGATGTCTATCTTAAGCTATTTAAACATTTTTACCTGTTCTTGTGCACAGAATATATTACAGATGTACCTTGACTATAAATCTGTTTAAGGATCACTAACGTTTACTTTGAGTCATTTAATGACAAGAGTAACTTGGAAAGTGAAGAATTTTAGAGAGCCTTCTGCTTCAGTAAGATACAGAAAACACAAATTGCTTACTGATTCCACTTTGATGTCAAAAGTTTCAAAACAGGTAGAAAACATTCAAGTCGGGGTGAAAGTTTTCATCCCAACTATAAGTAACACAAACTCTGAAATAACTATACAAAAAGAAGAGCTCTAAAAAGAAGTTTGAAATAAGCTCCACATCAAAACTTTATTGTTAAGTATTAAAATACGCCTCTGTCCAAATTCTCAAAAAGGAAGTCATTTGGCAGACACTTCTCCAACTTTTGGCTGTGTCATCCTCAGACACTGTGCCAAATTTTAAAATATTTTTAGGATTTTGGTAAACCCAAACAATCCGCAGACAGTTACTGCTCCACGTAACAAAACAAGTTCCCATTCCAACATCTATACATAGGAAAAAAGTCAGTTTTAATTCAAAAGCTTCATCTCTTGAACAACTTTGTTATAATGTTTCTAAGTAATTATCTCAAAGCACATGAAGGTAAGTAAGTCTTCCTGAATCCATTCTGTTTATAAACAAGTATTATTAAGACCGTTGCTTGCTTTATCACAGCATTTTTTATATAACTGAAGGGTCTATAACTAGCAGAGAAATGCTGCAAGTTGTAAGCTGAGAATAGGAATTACCAAAAAAAAAAAAACCAAAAAAAAACCAACAGCAACAAAAAAAACACACCCACCCACAAACTATACTGAGCAGTATCTGTAACATTACTAAAAGGTAACAATTAACGAAATTCCGTTAAACTGTTGAGGTCCATGACTACATAGAGAGCCTAATGAAAACAGTATTCCTGCACAAAGCTCTCCTTCACAAACAAATCACTTTTACTATTCAGTAACTCCACTGAAGAGACTGCTTATCAAATAAGTGGGACTTGAAGAAAAGATGTAACTTAAACTTTTGCTCTCCAAGACAGAAACAGCAGACAGACAGATTATATCATTCATATTTTACTGGAGAGATTTTTGTTTCACACAGATTTCAGCCCCATCTGCAAGTCTTGTCTTCCTTCAGACAAGGTCTACCAACAGATGTTCCAGTAAAGCCTTCGATGATGAGCACCTGGGAGATTTCTTACATACCTAAGATCGACAGCAAACTCATGCTTAGAAGTGTTACTCTATCAAGATGTGAAAGAATTCTACTGTTAGCAACTATACCAAATGCTCTAACTGATCAACTCTCCTTAAACTGCTCATTCATTTAAAAGAATTAAAAAAAAAGGAAAAAAAATAAGGCTTATTCCATTGTAATGGTTTATGGTGATAAAAAGGCAGCCTGGTGTCAACCTTCAGAAGGGAGTCAATGCCTTCTGCTTTCTGAGAAGGCTGGAAGTGCTTTTCTATCGAGTGACAACAACAGAGCAGAAGTTGAAAAAGCCACGTGTATTTGGGAAGCTCGTGCCGCTGGATTCCACAGGACTTCACGTGATTTAGAAATACAGGTCCAGTACTCCGTGCAAGAGCTAGTGAAGTTTTCCAGGATGACCAATTTGCTTCTGGAATATGTGAGCCCAACCACTTTAGGAATTCTGCATATGAAATGCTACTCATAGCCTGATCCAAGCTGTGCTTGAGGTTACGGGACCTGAGCAAGAATAGAACAGAGTTCAGAAGTATGTTAACGTCACACAGAAAAAAAAAATTAAAGTCATCTGACCTTAAAGCAGAAGAGGATTTCTGTACAGGATTTCAAGCAGCCTGGAAGAGCTGTGGAAATCTTACTGCCTGGAAGAGTACAAAGGCTATCTCCTCCACAGCCCATCTGAAATACTGGCACATCATCTCCAAAGCCACACAGGTCTTCAGAGAGCAGCATGCACAGATATGCCATCAGCCCTTCAGAAACTCCTCAGTCCAGCACTAACAAAAACCTGACATTTTTCAACTTTCAAGTAAGGAAGTCATCATTTTCTTAATTCAGGAATACTCCTTTCAAGACAACTATCAATACAGAAGTTAAGACAACTACAACTGCTCAATATCCCCCTAATTTTTCCCTTCCGTCACAGGACAGAAGCTGCTCCATGAATGGCAGATAGAAGATTAGAGGCTAATTTTCCTAACCTTGGAGTCTTAATAAATAAATAAAATGCATTTACTTTTTGGAAGTTGCTTGTAAAATAAAACGAATCCTTAGGCAGACTTTCTCAATGCAGCTCATAAGGTTTTGTTTTAAAAAGCCTTAAGCAATTGCTACATTAAATGTGCATAGAGAGACAGATATCAACATCAGCTGTGTTCTGGGCTTTTTTTCTTCAGGTCAAATTGAAATTCAGGGACTAGATGACCCTTAAAGGTCCTTTCTAACTCAAGTGATTCTATGATTAAAGACAGACACCCTCCTGCCTGGGGGAGCATTTGAGATAGTTTCTTCGTGTTCTATCACAACATACATATCTCTAACCAGCAGCTGCCAGCAGTTCTAAGCTCTAGCTGCCAGAAGTAAGATTGGCAGACAGAAAACACCCCAGAACTGTGACAGTCAGAACGTGACATGATGGGCAAAACACGAATCCGCAATGGCTCAGTGGAGACCTGAACTTTCACCTGAAGTGAAAGGCTTAACAGCCTAGTTTTTTTTACATAACAGTTTTGAAGTAACTGAATTATCACTTCTAAGAATATTTCTAAGCCTGCATCCATATAGCAGTTATAAGTTTATATGAACATCAACTGCTTTCCTCCCATGTGTCAGTTAAGTGGGCTATATACAAGTTATAAGGAGAGAAACAACTCCAGTTTTATTGTGCTCAGTTGAACGTTTAATGCAGCATTCGTTTGGAGATTTGTTTTCTAAACTTTGGTCTACACCCAAGTACACAGCAGCTAACAGCTCAGCTACAACTTTTTTTAAATAGCTTTCCCATAGTTACCAGGAAGAGATGTCACCAAAGGAGCAGCTTCCCCCACCCCACTGCAACACTAACTTTAGAAGACTGTGTGGCACAGCAAGAGAACCGACATACCAGGGAAGGGGAGACAAGATTCCCAAGCGCTCCACTGAGGAAGATGAAGAAACATCACATAATGCTTTGTTTTATCCTAAAATATTACAAAATATTACAGAAATAGATCTTCTGACTTATTTAGGACACTGTGATCTACTTTAAGAGAAAAAAAAAAAACACATATGAAATATTCCCATTGACACTGCTTAGGTTTCTTCTCCTCTTTAAGAAGAATGGAGCTTTACTATCCAGCAACAAGCAGTCAGATAAAACTCAAGCCTCCAAATAATCCCAGTCCACACTCCATGTGCAGAACGCCTTCCCACTTACACCCTACCATAATGTTCAAGCTTTCTTTGCCAAGGAAATTGGGCAGTAAGGGGATTTTTAAGAATTAATCTGAATGGAGTCTGGAGACAGGTACTACTCCGCGATCCTCAACACAACTGTCAACTCTCAAAACATGTTTTTTAAGCAGCAATTACAAGTAATACCAGATGGAGCAGCGTTTCTAATGACACACACGTGTGAGGACACTAAGGTACAACTAGCAGTGCTTTGCATTAAATCCAGGTTATGTTTTATTCCATGTTTTACTTAACTTGGAAAGTACTTGCATTGTGGCTTTGAAACTATATTGTGTGACAGACTACAGTATTTGAACTTATATCTCATCTGTCTGCCTTTAATACAACTAAGTTTTGCTTACAGATGGACAAGAAAAGTTATCAGTTAGTGCCACGCAAAGTCTTGCGGATGTTAGAAACAAAGCAACCCAGTGTGCTCAGTGAAGGTGGGAGAATGGCATTTATTTTATTTTTTAACTCCTTTTGCAGAGGTACTTCTGGTACCACGTTTCCCATCTTTTTTGTCCACCTCACAGAGCCCCTCCAATTCAAGATACATTGTTAGCACAACAAGCTTTTTCTTTACTTCAGACAAAAATGATAGAAAACAAGTTACATCAAAACACAGAACTCGTGGCACGGGAGGACCTTCAGGAGACTGAGAGGTCTGAACAGACTTGTATCAAGAGACATTCAGAAGAATGTCACAGCACAAGTTCATGCTGTTCTCATGTTACGCAGTTCTTCCACCTGTCCATTTTCTTATTCTGTAAGGGTAACTTCTAGTGAATGACATGATTTTCAACCAATGAATTACATCTTCTAAGCTTCAGAAACTTTTAAACTATTGAGCAACCACTTCCTGGCTTCCTGCCATGATGCCATTTCTGACCTTAAGGGTTACCTTGCAAAACTGTTCTACCTCAGGCAGAAAACAAGATAAAGCGATGTTCCTTTTCATTATACCGCTCATTACTCAGCTTTGAGGCTTTCAATTTCAGCCTGGTAGCTGCAATATTTACCTCTCCAGCCGGCTTCCACACATCCAGATCAATAAGAAATACATTTGCACCGGCTGTAACTATGTGACCTACATCCAGAGCTCTCACACAAGAAGCCTATTTCAACAGACCCGCGCCGCAGCAGAGCCAAACCGCCCCCAAACTCCTACAGCCTGAACAGCACTCTCCTTAGCACCATCACCCCAAAGTCCCACCCGCACCCGTGCCCTGGAGGTGACCTGTGCCCAGCTCCACATCCCCTCCCCGGTGTGAGCACACAGCGTGCACAGCTCACCGCGCTTTACACAGCCGCTGCATGCTACAAAGTCGGAAACGTTCAGCGCAGGTTTGAGCAATCAAAGACTAACTAAAATCGAAACAAACCAACAACTCCGATGATTCCGTAGATATCGGAGGCAGCTTCCTGCACTTCGTGGCACACGAGTTGTTTTAGCATTCAATTTACGCGTAAAAGCAGTAGCAGAGCAGTCTCGTTTTGGAGAGATGTGTTGGATCCACCTTCTCCCAACCCCTCACCTCACTCCAAGCCTTTTAGCAAAGCCCTAAGAACACTACGACACGCCACTACGAACGGCCGCATCCCACCGGAGGCGCAGAGAAGAAAACCGAGACCCGAAGCTCCCGGCAGCGATGCCGCACGCCAGCCGCTGCTCCCCACGGCAGTGCCTACAGGCGCTGCTCCAGCGGGCACAGCGCTCCCGGTTCGCCTATTTCCGCGGACGGTACAAAACTCGTCCGTTCCACGTGGAAGCCGCTCCGGCAGCGCAGCCCGGCCCGGCAGCCCGCCCGGCGCCCCTCGGAGCCCCGCCCGCCGCAGGCCTCGGGACAGCCGTACTCACAGTCCAGGTGCTTCTTCTTGGGGCCCATCACTTCGTGGGTCGTGGCCTTGCAGACGGCTTTGGCCACGGCCGAGCCGGTGACGCTGTGCTGCGCCGCCGTGATGCGGTCGGTGATCGACTGCCCCGACATCGCGGCGAGGCCGGGCGGCGGGAGCGGTTCCTCGGGGAAGGGCGGCGAGGAGGAGTCCTCAGAGTGCCGCGGCCGGGGGCGGTCCGCGGTGAGGCCGGCTGTCCGTCGCTGCGGACCACGTCCCGGAGGAAAGCGGCCGGCTCCGCCGTGCCTCCTGCCGCGGGCTGCGCTGAGGCTTTCCCTTTCACATTTCCACTCCCAGACAAAATGGCGGCGGCGGCAGCATCAGGTGACCGCACGCCTGCCCCGCCCCGCCCCGCTCCGGCGGGCTTCGGGCTGTGCCGTGCTGCGCCCGCGGGGCGTGAGGTGAGCTGGGCCGACGCCGCGGGAAGCGGCTGCGGAGTGAGCCGGGGTTGAGCGAGACGATCCCGGCGGAGATGTGCAACCCGGGAACAGCCCCGCGGTGTCACAACGCGATTTTCCACGGCTTCTTGTGAGGCGGGTTCTCCCCGCGGGGTGAGGAGCACCAGTTCGCTGTGCTGTGCTCCGTTTGTCGTTTTGCTGAGAGCAAACGAGCGCTTCGCAGCTCGTGCCAAGTATGGCTGTGGTTTCCGCCACAGGGCCGCCGTGTCAGCTGGACCAAGACTCCAACCACGCATCCTCTGGTGGCAATGGTACCTTGCCGGCAGGCTGGGACGCCAGGCCTGCTCCTTAGGCTCTGTCACTCAGCAGCAGCTCCCTCCGTGCTGCTGTCCCTGCTGCTCTCCCGCTTCCTCGTTACCTTCCAGCTAATCACCTTGTTGGTGGGCTGCAATAGGACAGAAGTTTGAGCAGCGTCACGCAGCCGAGCAGAGCGGCCCCGTGCCAGGGGCTCAGCCGTCCTGCTGCTGGGATTGGGCTCGTTCACACAAGGCATCTCAGCTTCATTTTTAAAACATTCCTCAAGAAGCTGTCTTGTCACCTTGCCCTCAGAAATGATGGCAGTCCCTGAAGTAAGAGGAGTGAGAGAAAAGGACTTCTGCAATAACTGTCTGACAGGACTTGCACCTTTGCCTGTGCGCACACACTTTTTGTGGAGTGTGGTACTCCAGACCAAAATGAGGAATCTCTCTTTCACAACAGAGTCCAATTGTATCAATAACGTGAGGGCACATTACTCCAAACTGAACATCACTGAGGTACTGCTTGAGGAAAAAAGAAAAAGTCAATTTATGATGAAAAAAGACACCCATCTCCAGCACAGAAAGCAAATGCTCATTTCCAGTATTCTGAGCTGCTCCTCATGTCCCTCTAAATCACTGCTGTGATATTATCATTACTCTCCTAGCATTATGGTTTCCAAAGACGGTATTTCCCTGAATGACAATTAGGAAGTTTTGCTGCTGCTGTACAAATCGTTAACTGTTTTTCTGTCATGCCTTGAGGACTTGGTGAGGACTCCTTCCATTGCTCTCCGTTCCTAAGGAGAATTCGGGGAGGCATTCCTGCTGCTTCAGGTGCTGCATTCTCAGTGAGTGTCTTTGGACTTGATTTCATCTAAAAAACATGTAGCCATTTGTCCTTCACAACACGCACTTGATGATGGTACTACTGAAAAGCATAATGACATGGTAGAAATATTAACAGCCTTAGGATCTGCTGTGGATAAAGTTATGAATGAAGGATTTCTATAACCCTAAGGGCATAAATGTATTAAAACATGGTCACTGCTATAAAGATATTGAACATTTCCTGTGCTGGAAAAAGTTATAAACTCTTTATTCCCACTGGCAACAGTCAATTTATAGCTGCCTTATTTTTGCCTAAAGGCTTGTAGTTTCTGGAAAAAATCATTTTGAATTTTCAAAGTCTGAGAAAACATCAAAACAGTAAGAAAAGAAGAGATGGAAGGATTAAATACTCATTATAAATGTCTCAATCTCTTAGGGCTTGTCTAAACAGGGAAGTTGTTTCGAAATAAGTGAGGGTGTGAGCTGAAGCACAACAGCTACTCTGTGCTACCTCCACCCCCAACAGGGAATTTCCTGTATTGTTCTGTTTCAGAAAGCCTGAATTTCTTGTAAGTACTGGAGTTTAGTGAGTTCCATTGGCTATACAGCTGTATTTCTTTCTGTACTCAGTTTACTAGCCAGGCCCAACTGTGTCTAATAAATAACGTTTAGATTGGTAATAAGAGACGTCATTTAGTGGGGAAATATTGGTGGTAGCTTATTCCAAATATGGCCCATCCTGCACTCAGTGTGGGTGACTGAAGATCACGACCTTCAGTGTGAACTTCTGCCCACGACCTATCATAGAAATCCAGAATCCGACAGATAGGAAACACTGGTAAGTTTTTTCCTGGTTTATTAGGCAATCTGTGTTACTCGTATTCACTATCAATACAGAGTTATTCATATTTTCCAGAAAGAGCAAAATTTATGGAGGTAAGGTGTCTTTAGAGACAACTGATATCTCACGTTAGTGAATTTTGGCAGTGTTTAACAGAAGGGCAAAAATCATACGTATTTTTATTCTTGCAAGTTTCATGGAAATACTGTGGTCAAGAAGACCAAGCTAGCCTGACAGAAGGAAACTCAGAGGTATTAGTACACATTATATAATGTCAGAGTACTCACTTGGGAAAGAATCTTTGTAAATATCCCTACGTTGGCTAAAACATCTATCAGAAGCTGCTGTCTTTGTGACAGTGAAGTTATTCTGCTATGCAATGTAATTTATATACATAAGGAAACTAGGTACTTGTAGAACCACCTATTTTCCAGGTGCATATGTTTTTAGATATGCAAGAAAATACTTACTATAATACAAAAGTGCTTGATAAATAATAAAAATAATTTGGAGGAATTTGGTGTTTGCACTTCTCTGAGATGTTGCAATCTGCCACTTCTTACATCCTGCAGCTGCCACTGCCTATAGGCAAAAGGGGATTCATGTTGGTGTGAAGGTGAAGAAATCAGTGACAAGCCAATCTGGGATGTCGGCTATCTTGAGATACACATCTACATTTTTGATGAAATGCAGAACTTTATTCTTTAGTAACAGGTGCATCTGGGTGAAATTCTATACCCTTTGAAACAGATAAGAATGAAGAAGTCTCAGCCACCACCTCCCAGGGTGGAGTGACAAGGTGCATTCATCATCCTCAATTACAGACGTATTTACAGAGGGCTGTGCCATGACACCATGAAAGATGTACAATTAGCTGCTTAAATCATTGAATAGAAATCTAATTGGGAGGTATGCAAATAAGGAGTGATGGAGTGGGACCATACCCACCTCTCTTTGGCTTGCCAGTGCTGAGTGCATCACCAGTCCTGAGGAGACAGGAAAGCATGAATGATTTTAGGGCTGATGTTTCCCTCTCACCTCACCTACTGGCTCTGCAGTGTGTTTCTGCAGAAACCATTCAGACTGGTCTGCTTGTCACTGCACCCGTGCTTGTGTCAGACTGCAACCAGGAGGACAACATACTTTACTTTACATTAAGTAGCTGGCAGCTCCTGAGTTTGTAACAAATCCATACCTCTTTATAATGCTTCTTGCCTTTCTTACCTCAGTCTCATTAATGTGAAAGCTGTACATGATACAATTTTGCTCATGTTGCTTCATTAGCAAATGTGCTGTCCTAGACACTCTTCCTGTGCCTGTGGACTTAGATTCACATTTGTGAGGATTTAAAACTGGAAATATGTCTGTTTTCCATCTTGATTGATGAATTTTGCTGTCCTTTGTTTACTGCAAGGCGCACAAGGAGGGCTTCTGAAGAAAGGAGCCAGGAAACACAGTCTACATGTGGCAGCAAATAAGCAGTTTTGGGGAGGTGGTGGTGTCAGAGGGATGGGACGTTTCTGGACATCTGCTGTAACCATATGACACAGATTGTTTTCTGGTATAAAGAATATTTTCCTAATGAGCAGTGAATATGCTTCAGTCTGGCTGCACCTACAGCCCCAAGAATAAGCAGTCTAGAGCTAGGTTTGTCAATAAATACCATCCGCTTAGCAGCATGGAGTCCAAACTATTGCAGAATCCACCTTAATGGTGGCTGCTGTTTTGCTAGATGTAGATGAGACAAAAATGTCTACAAAATACTTTTTTGTAAATAGTGTGATTCTGATCTCAAAAATATGACACTAAGTGTAATGGGACTTGTTCAATCTCAGTTTGAGTCTGAGAGAATCAAATGAACAGCTGCAGTTAGCTTCTTTCCTGAAGGACAGCAAAGCACTCCCACAGACACATAAGCTGTAAGTGGAGTTGCTTCTCACAGAGATTCGGACACTGATGTGTCTGAAATATGTCTTGCTTCCACTCCTGCCCACAAAGGAAGGAAATGCAACTTTGCAAGCAGCAGAAGTAGTAGAGCCTGGTTTCCTCGCTACTGCTTTGGAGGCTCCCAGATGGTTTCCTGCCTGAGCATACTGACAGCTGATAAGAGGAGAATTCCTGCTGCAGCCGTTCTCTCTGCAAAGGAACTGGTAATCCTTGCTGCTTGGCTGCTTGTTTTCCAGTAATTCCATATAAATAGAGCATCTGTGGGATCATTACACCTCCAAGGTTCAGTTGAGATTGGCTGTTGGCTTCAAAGGTCTTTAAGAGAGAAATGAGACATGAGAATCATCTAAAAAGTCTGAAGCCAAAATTCAGCCTGTTAGATGACTAATTCTTCCCTGAGCAGACACATGAAAGAAAAAAATGTTGTACTGTAGTCCAACTTGGATTTATGGGTGTGATATTCTGCTGATCTTTTTTAAAAGTCTTCATTTCCCTCTGTCTGTATTGTAAAATACGGATAAGAGGTTCAGGTACATAACTGGGATGGCTAAATTCTTCCAAATCTTGCATAACTGCAAAACATCAACAGATCAGATCAAGAATTTGTCATAGAAATTGCCTGGCTGGAACCTGGACTCATTTTTATGTCAGTTGTTTTTTTGTAGTGAAGGATCAGGGAGATTCCAGGGGAAGATAGACCTGAATAAGCAACTCTTTAAGACACAAATTTAGTTTAAAAAATGTAGTGTAAGAGTAATGAAATAAGGAAGAGGGTGAAGATGCAAAAAGGTCAGTGCTGAGGAGTGCAATCCACAGCTCATTTTCTGTGTGGAAGGACAGAAGTGACGTACAAAGTGGAATCATAAAAGGGGTGGGTGAAATAGAAACATTTACTGGGCAAGTAAACCATAAAAGGTCTTTCCAAATGGAGCTTACCTTTATGTAAATCTGCAGCAGATCTACTTACTTTTGAGTTTCACTGACAAGTTTTGGAGACATACAAAGTTGCAAACAAATATTGCCTGAAAACAGCAACAGAGAAATTGGTTGGGATATGCTTACTCCCAGAGAATAGTACCAAAGAGCTAGGAGTGCCATGAGAAAAGTGTATTTCTTGAAAACACAAAGGAAAACAGCTTCAACACCTCATGTAAGTGCGTTTCTCTGAAGTCCAAAAGAGAGCTGCTTCCAGATTCCAAAGCTAAAGCTTGCTTTTGCTAAAAAGCTTGACATCAAGAGTCATGGCTACACAGCAATAAGCCATGCCAAGGGCAGTTTGGAGCCTTTTAAAAGGACACCCGTACCACCCCAGCCTGCTCCAGCACTCAGAATGGCCCCAACACCTGAGGGGAAATCCAGCTGTGCTCAGCGTTCAAAGCAAGCCCTCCTGTGCTAATCCTCTTTGATCCTCCGGGACAATGAAGAGACCCTGAGTTGTGATCAAGTTTGCTTCAGGGCTGGTTTTAGACACCACAAGATGTCCAGAGCTGGACACAATTCCACAGGGCCTTTAAGCCCCTTTTCAAAGTGCTCTAGAAATACGAACTCTGTGCTCAGCACTGTGTGATCGGTATAAGCCACTCTTTAATTTTCTCATCTTCTGTCACATGAGAGCAAGTCATACTTCCTCTGCCTCTTCCTTCCCGAAGTTCCTGTGGACACAAGTGGAATGGGGAAGCACTGGTGCTTGGAGCTGGGATCCCTTCTATCCAGGCAGTCTCCAACTTCTGCCTTCCAAGATGCCACTGAGGGTTGAACTTTTAAATTGCTGACTTTGAATAGAAAAAGAACAAAAGAAAGACAAGAAAAACAAGAAACAATCTATGCCCTTTGCCTTCTCTCCTTGAAAATACAAATTAGGGTGTGTGTTTGTTTTTTTTAAAGAGAAGTCAAAATAAATGTTACAATATGAAGTAAATGCTGTTTTATATATGAAAATATATGTGTGTGTGTATATATATATTCTTAACAACATGTTCCAGTTTGGTCAGTTACATTATGAGTTTAATAATGGCTTATCAGTTTAGAAAAGCAGAAGCTGATCTAGGAATCTCCTGCAAGTTCAGGATCTGATGTTCAGGCTCAAGGATTAGTCCTGGTGTAATGGCAGGGGTCTGGAGCTCTGCCTCGGCTTTGGGGCTCTCCCAGGATGAGCTGTTTGTTTGCTGTATGTATACATGTGAGTAGCTGTGATGGTGACAGTCACTGCCAGCATTACCTGACACCTAATAAAATGTAATTGCTATCTGAGAAAATAGCTTTGCTAGCCCTCCTCCACGTATTTCAGGGGTATGGGGATGACAGCTGGCTGATGCATTTCTCAGTCCATTCTCTTCCCATCACCCCAACATTCATTTCAGGGGGCCTCTCTCCAAGAGGCTATTTGGGGAACTTAGCCAACAGCATCACACAAGTGCAGGTGCTGCAGCCATATGTCTGGGGCTGATTTGGCTATAATTAGGGAATTTTCAAAAACCTTTCCAAACGGGAGAGGGGGAGACTTGTTGTAGTGGCTTTCAAACCACTCCTTTCAACCTGAAGCCAGCTGGACACCATGGTTTCAAAGGGTCTGGCTTTCAGAGTGGAATAACCAAAGTTGTGTCTCAGAGAAAAAGGGCAGAAATGCAATTTGCCCTTTAAAGCAGCCTGTCGTTTTTGGTAGACTCTTGTTTTGGCCAGTGAAACCAGTATTTTGGGTGTGTGTTTGCTTTCTGGCCAGGCTTGGAGGTAAGGTGTGAAGCTTGGAGGACCGTTGGTCAGGACCAGCCCCAGTGTTCTGCTCTAACACTGGCCATTTTAACCACAGATGTAATAAATCCAGAGAACAAAGACAGCTAAATTCATCAGCTATTAAGATTATACAAATTGTTGTATTGGGCCAAAGAGCATCTGAGATGTCTCCATCCCCACCAAGGCAGTGGTGTGTACCTGCTTTACAGAAGAAGGAAATAGGGCTGGGACACTGATTAGATTGTGGGGCTGCCACCATGACAACAGATGAAGGAACCAACAGCAGAGCTTTCAGACACGTATAAAACTGACAGTAACAAAAAATCTTGCATTAAAATCAGCTTAAAGCAGTCCTGGAAATTACAGTCCTGAGGGCATTATTTGCATGCCAAATAAATGAATGAAAATGAAGAATGATGGCTATGTATGAGGCATTTGGCTAAGCATGAAAAAATAGGGACAAAGCTGCAGAAGTCTATAAAGGAAAATCTTCCATCTCATAACATATAAAATTCCTTCATTGTGCAGGAAAACAGAAGATAAGGGGAAACCAGCACATATCTTTTATCTAGACTGTCAAAAAAATGAAGAAGTCATGGATAAATGAACTCAGGCACTCGTGAATGCCCTCGAGGCATCTCACTGTGTTACTAGGTACTCACCAACCTCTGATAAGATGATTCTGAGAGGAAGACATTGAAGTGGTTGTACATGGTAGAGAGTTACAAGTGTTTGCAACCAAACTGCTTATTTTAATTACCTGTCATTGTTGATGAAACAAGAAGTAAGTCAATGCCATTGCAACAACCTGGATTCAAAACTGCCAAGGAGATGGATTTTTTATAGAATGTAAAATTAACTCAATTAAGTACTGGCAAGACCAGGAACTTTGATGGAATGAGGGGCTCACAGAGCAGCTGAGAGCACCTGGAGGCAGATGAAGGGTGGCAGCCTGAGCTGCTGTGTGCTACCTGCCAGTCCTCTCTCTTCCTTTCATCTGTTCTTATGGGAAAATGCTGGTTTCGACAAGCAGCTCCATGGGCTGTGGAACTAAGAGATTGATCAGTAGTAACTGTCTGTGGGTTTGTGTCTTTGTCAGGCTGAATTCTCTAAGGTTGCAGCACAGCTCTGCTGTTTATAAGACATCGGAAAAACTATACATTATGAACGTCCTAACCACAGGAAAAGTTCAATGGGAGCTCACACTGTGTTTATCACCAGGAAATCCACATGAGGGAGAAAACTGGCCTGAAGCATGGCTTTCCCAGTGGCTAACAAGACGTGCGCTCCCACCAAAGTTTTTCCTAGGGTTTAATTCATTCACTGCCTGTTTCTTGGTTACAGAGTGATCCTCTTTTATCACATCTCTCTTTCCTGCCACTCCAGCACAGGTAAGCTGGAGTACTGAGTGAGCACTGTGTCTTCACAGCCGCTTGGACCTGGCTGCTAAAAGTCCTGCAGTAGGTTTTCACACATTTCTGAGTTCTGACTCCTGCTCATGTTAACTGCACCCCAAGTTAGGCTGTGCTGCCTGCTGCTGCACCAGGGCAGGTCGAGGGACTCTGTGCAACTTCAGATTATCTGTGTCGGGCTAATCTCATCACCCTGCACCCTTGGCATCACCCTACACTGGGTGTTTTGGAAAAAGCCCAAACACCACAAAAGCCTACATGCCATTGGGTGAAAACATGATTAGTGCGGACATTGTCTGCTTGTGTACAAATGAGAGTGGAAGAGTGATATTGAGAACAAGAACAGGGGCTGCAAAGTAAATCCCATATGCAGCATGTAGGCAGGTCTGGATAAAGGGTGAGGCACGGCCACCCCGGTGCCAGCTCTCTCTGCTGGCTGGTCTTGTGACAGTTCCCAAGGTGGTTTTATAAAATCCCAGCAGGGCTTGCTTTTGCCTGGAGTGGCCTCACTCTGGGACCATGAACTTTCCTGGCTGCATGTCTCTGTGCCTGCCCCAGCCTTGGCCTTTTGTACCCTGATGGATTGCACGAGGGGAAGCAGGCAGTGCCCCGGAAAGCAGTTGGGCTACTGTGACAAACAGGTTGCTCAACATCGGGCTGATATTACTGACCACATCTCTCGCTGGCTGCTGAGATAGTGTCTGTAGGCAGTTTCTCAGCTGAGCTTGATTCCTTTTGCCTCCTCCTAAGGCTGCAGGTTTTCCTGTCCATGTGCAAAGCTAAGAGCCCGGTGCTTAGAGCGGAAGAAGCCAGCAGCAGGATGTGATTTCCTTCTCATTCATGCAGCAAAGGAGCTGGCACAGGGCTTTCAGGCTAATGTGACAGCTTATGTATCCATCAAATGAAACCAGGGCCCCTGTTCCAAGATCTCTGCACACTGAGAGCTGTCCCCACAGGAAGGCTCTTCACAACTGCACAGTGGGACCTGCTGTGCCTTTCAGAGGCTGGAGAAACTTGTCGGGCCCTTTGAGCCTGCTGGTCCCTGGACCAGAAAAAAATAACCCCCAAAAATGTGTACTTTCAGGATTGGGACATCACTTACTTTTCTGACAGCAAAGGTTATTTTCCTTATATGTATTACAGTTGTTTGAGTGCTGCAATTATGGGCTGGGGGTCTGCTGTCTGGGATGCCAAAGAGTCCTTGAAATTGAGCCCTAAAGACTGGATCTGCTTTATATGGAGAAGCACAAGGCAGAGCGCTCAGAATGATGAAAAAAAAAAAAAAAAAAAAAAAAGAGCTTAAAAATGCAGAAAGAAAAACCAAAGCCCACCAACAAAACAAAAAAAACCCTGCAACAGAATAATGCAGTGCAGATATTTTTATGAATAAAAGTGTTTGTTTTTAGAACAAACCCATGAAACTGAATTTTAGGGTTATTCACATATGTTACATTTCTATGCAATAGAATAGGAATGACACTTCGTATGTACAGCTGCTCTCCTCTTGCATGTCCCTGTTTCTCACCTCCCAGTTCCTCTTTGCTTTGTCTCCCTGCCCTTCCACTTTATGTGCAGTCCTTGCTCGAGCTGTCCTTGCTCGAGCTGTCCCTGTGGCATTGCCCAGCTCTTTGCCTGGGATCCCAGCAGCCCGCCTCGCCGCTCCGTCTGCGTGCATGCGCTCCTTATGCTGAGCATGCAGTTTGGGAAGGATTTCCTTAGCTGGCATTTCCTGATCATTTCTGACTAACCGTAGAGGAAGTTCAACCAAAGAAATGATGAATCTTCATTTTTTTAAATATTTTTTCAAATAACTTAAAAACCCTGACATCTTATTTTTGCACAGCAAACAGACTGCCTGCTCCCTGCTCATGGCCTCGTCCTCGCAGATAAAACACACACCAAAGCCAAATCCACCTTCTGCTGGGAAGCTCTTGTCCTCTTCTGGGAGCTGTATTTGCTGGCTTCAGGCCATCGGGCTTGCCCAGCACTCTTAAGAAAGTAGTTTGTAGCCTGAAAGAATGTTCCCTTAAATTTTGTCTCTTTCAGAAATTAAATTCCATGCTCAAGAACTCGCAGCAAAGTTTCTATGCAAAGGAGCACCTCAATCCTCCTCTTCTGGAGGCTTTCTCTCTTGGTCTCTCTCAGTCTGCACAAGTGTCAGAGCTCCTTGTGAACTTGTGTCTGGAAATCCCACACCAGAACAGTGAGAAGGTCTCCCTATGCTCTGTGATGCCCAGGTGGGGAGGGGAGGGAAGCAAAGAAATAAGAACAGCAATGGCAACATCAACCATCTCTAGATTGCAGCACAGCCACAGGCACTCCCAGCAGCTCAGCTCTTTGGCAAAGCATGAAGTATGTTTGAATGCAATCCAAAGTGCAACAACAACAAACATACGCAAGGAAAACACTTGCATTAATCACACAAAAAGTGATTTAACAGGCTGCATTAACCTATAAAACCCTTGGCAGAGCAAGGGCAGTACAGGAGTGCAGATGGAGCTGAGTCCCTGGCAGGCAGCTCATAAGGAACGAACGCTGGAGGTGCTGCTGCCACCACCCCAGGCACTGCTGTCATTGTGTAACAGCCATGTCCCTCTGTGCTGGCTGCCCAAAGCAGCCAGGAGAGGAGCTCCACGTGCTGTTTGATGGAGAAATACAGATCTTAAGAGCCATCAAAAACCAGCCTGTATTACTTGGTGGCAGAAGGCTACGGCTCCACAGACCCTGAGGCATTCTGCTGCTGGTGCTGGTCCTGGGTTGGTCTCTTCCCCACAAAATGCACTTTGTAAAATCACCAAAGTAGTTTGCAGTGAGGCATGAGAAACCCAAGAGCATCCTCATTATATCCAAACAAGTCACAGCTTAATAAGGGACTGAAAATGGAAAATGAAATGAAAAATGTGGTAAGTTTCCTGTTGTTTATCAAAATAATTAAAGATCACAGCTACATTTTATATTAATTTATTAGAAAAAAGGATACACGGTTGAATGTGCAAATATATACAACAAATACCACAACGAAACGTCAAGAAGGGAGAGCTCCTCCCCTCTGTCAATGGCTTTCCCCCTGGCAACAGTGATGACTGCTTAATGCTTCCCCACAGATTTACAGACACAAAAAAGTGTAATGCTTCATTTGCACGAGATGTAAGTTTTATTTGAACAAAAATATTCTGGCTTTGAAACGACAAAAGTCTGCTATTTTGGTGGTTTTCTTTTTTTTTTTAACCTGAGCAATTTTTGCGGAACAAGGGAACAAAGGAAAGGCATTGCCCTGTGCTTCACTCTCATCACAGCATCTGATGGTCTTTGAATTACTAAACCACTGAATCACATAAAGTTAATGCAAATTAATGCAACTCTCAAACCCACACCTACGATGCAATCAGTGGGACAGAGGATCGCGGGCTCTGCCCTTGGCAAAGTGAGCTGGTGGGAACCACCTGGCTCGAATTCAATGGCTGTAAGCATTCTCAGGTAAAGTGTTCCTATCCGACAGTAAGGTACTTAATGCCATCTCCTGTAATAAGGAGTTATAAATGTAAAACACAGTTCAGTCCGAAAAGCAAAGAGTCCTGGATCCTGCTACGCTCTTTGCTCATTGCGTGATCACTGAATGACTGAAGAACTGCTATATTAATTCCTAATCGAGTAAAGGCCTTGGGAATGAGTGCAACTCCCAATAAACACTCCTGCTGTCTTCAGGAAAGAAGTTCAGAACAGATTAATCTCTTTATGATTCTGCAGGATTTATTTCAGGTAGGTGTTTTTGTGCCCACTGGCCACAGGCAATGACACTGCTCAGCTTGCTGTCCTCCTTTGTCATGCGATCAGCTGCATCTGCAAGCTCCATGGAGCAACACTGCTAAGTAAACAGAGCTCACTCTGCCCGCTTAATGCTCCTCTCCACTTTGAATGAGAACCCCCAGGGATGCTGGAGAAGGCACTACAGGTCCTGAGCTGGGCAATGCCGAGTCCCCAGGGGACAGGAGCTTCACAAGGGGCTGCCAGCTGTCCCATGCTCATCAAGGTGCAGAGCTTCCCTCTGCACCAGCTCCCCTGATATCTTCCAAGAAATACAGACAAATAACAAAATAATGCCCTACAGCAAACAGAAGATGCTACAAGGAGTATGCCTGGCCTCCTGCCTGTACTGCATTTTCAGACATGACACGTCAAAGGCTGATTCAGTTCCCAGGTGCTTTCACAGTTTTTCTGTTGCCTTTGGCCAGGGAGCAGAATGAACCAAGCATTGGCTCCTTTTCCCTCCAGCACCTCCCCTCCTGCCAGCAGGTTGTAGGGAGGCTGCCAGCAGCCACCAGGTCCATCACTGACAGACCACAGCAGGGCTGCTGCTTCATTTCAGTCTGTCCCCAGTGATGGGAGTGACTGCAGAAGAGTTGGTTTTTGTCATCCTCACGCCATTCTCCTTTTCTTTGCCTTCTTTGGATTACTGCAGAATTTGACTACATGGGAGAAAAAAAAAAAGACTTTGGGGAGGACTGTTCTGCTTTTAAACTTCTGTAATTTTTTTTAATTGCACCTGTTTAGTATACTGTACTTGCACAAGAATGCATCTCGTGGACTCTGGAGCAGTCGGACCTTAAATGAGAAGCCTGAACATAACCCCAAACTTAACTTTGAGTTTAAAAGTGAAAGTTAGGAACCAGTAAGCTATGTCTGATGGGGACAAGACAGCTCCGGGAGCAGAAAGGAGACATGCAGAAGTTTAAGGGGGGACTGACTGAAGGACAGCTACATCCAAGCTGACCTTTTATGTCTTTTTAAGAAAACAAAACCAGAAGTACTTGCTCTCTCTGATTGACCCAGTAGCCAAGTTTTGTCCAAGTTTAAACAGTTTTACAACAAACCACAATAACAAACATGTCAGTTGTCCTCAATAGCTTGGTATTTTTCCACTTCAGAAGATTTTCTGACAGCATGAAAAGAAATGCTCCAGTAGAACATGAGCTGATTTGCACACTACTGCAGTCTGAATCAGAGGCTAGCATGCCATTGCTTCACAATTTGGGCTCTGCAGAAGCATAGTATAATTAATCTTGCCCTTTACAGATGCTTTCTGTACTTCACAAGGCTCCTCAGTGTGATGGTCCCCTACCACAATACACACCTCATCTGAGTGTTAACTCTGTACTGCAGCATACCTTGCAAGCTCTCAGTGACATTTTATTATTTGTACGCTTTATGACAGCAATTTGTGTGAGCAGAAAGGCCAAAGTCCTTGTGAGCATGGCCCTGTGAGCTGCACTTTCTTGCATCCCCCGGAGGTGCGGATCCCCACAGTCCAGCTCCCCTCTCCCACAGCCCCACTTGGGGCAGGGCTGTGCAGCACTTGCCTACATCGGGTTTAGTCTAGGACAAAAAAAAAAAGAGGGTTCAGAAACTAAATTTCACACCAGATCTTATGCTGAAAAGCCTGGATTCTTTGCGAAACTTGTCCGGACATCAACTTTCATTTTAGAGCTTTGGGTGGAGAAGAGGGAACATCCTGCAGCATAAATCCAATTTTCTAAGCATCTCTAACCCAGGACAATTTCTGCCTATGAGGCCAGCTGCCCAGTTTGCCTCAGGGTCAGCAGAGGTGCTGGAAAATCTTACTGCTCTTGCAGGGTGTTACTCAGGTACCCAACTCTGCATTTGATCTAAGTGAACAGCAAGACTTGCTAGCACTTCAGCTGTCTTGAGGTAGGAGGAAAGCAGCATTTCTGCTTTTGAGGCAGCCCTTTCCTGCAGGACATGCAACTCAGCCCACTGGTGAGCCCAGGGGCTGGAGGGAGAGCAGTAAGGAGGGACCTTCAGTGCCATCGATGTCTGCGATGATGTTTCCATGGCCGCTGCTTGGTCACTCAGCATTTTGAGTAGGTCTGACGATAATGCGTTACAACAGGCACACGAGGGGGCCAGTGACTTGGCTTTGTCAAAGAAGATATCTTCCATGCTGGCAGGATCAGGCATCTATGGCCAGTGGAACTTACCTGCATGAGCAAAGATCAAATACGGTGTGGGTCACTGCACTGCAAACTGCCAGTTCTGCAGTGACTGTATGCCATCTTAAAATAGTATGCAGCCAAACTTTTGAAGTTAAATATGTCAAACTATACACATATATGATCCTGAGATAGTGTCCCTAACAAGACCCAAGGTAGATAAGCTTCCTGAACCCAGAGGTTCTCATGCCGTTGCTTTTTGTTTCCTTTTGACAGGCCTGCTAGCCTCTCACAGACCACGCTGCATTTCTTCATTTTCCATTTTTTGGGGTGAGTCTGATGAAACAATCAGTTTGACAATTGCTACCAGCAATTCCAATTGCATTTCTTCTGCAGTTTGAATGAAAGCATTCTTGATCCTTTGCCAGGTCTCCCAAGACTTGCAGAAACAGGCTCACAGCTTCCCTTTCTATTTTTCAGCCAGCTGAGAGCTGCGTGTCAGCAGTCTCCTGCTAGAGGAGCAGCTGTGCTGTGCTGAGGACACTCCTCAAGACATGGAGAAAACATCAGTAGTAATCGGAGTGAGAGGTGACAAGAATAAACCACAGTAGAGAGAAACTTAACACGATGGTCATCAACCAGAGGGTCAATGCCCACACGTCCCAGACCCATCAGTACATAGTCCTGTTTTGAACTTCTGACAGCTCAGAGTCAGATCTTTTAAACGCAGGGGAAAAATATTTTCCGAAATTCTCTTTGCTTGAGCGCTATGCATTTAAAAAGTTCTTTTTACTGTTTCAGTATTTTAGCCCTTAGTTGATTAGTCATCAATATCTGTCAGATGCTTGCTGCCACAGGCAGCCTGAGCACCCACAGTGTTTGTAAGGAATATAAAAAAATAGCTTTAGCAACTAGGAATTATACAACAGAGGGAAAAGACAGGACTGACTAGATTAATGCAACTTGTAGTGGATTTGTTAACATTAAGTGTCTGACTTGTCCCAAAGTCATGCCAGAAATGGTACCATGTAGCTTACCAGTAAGGGCAGTAATAAGAGTAATGCATTACTTCAATCATCAGTGAAGCACTCACTCATTTAACATACTATTTCCAAATGAAATCAAAGGTTTCCAGTAAAAATGCCACTCCTCTGGAGACTGCAAGCATCTTGCAGCTTCTTCACTCTCTCTGCCTTTGAACTCTGTGATAGCTGCTTCATTGACATCATGGTTCCAGTGCAAAAAAAAACCTCCTCCAGATCCCAATCTTCTTCCTTTAAACTTTTGACTGCCTCTCATCTGTCCATTCCTGCTTAGTGTTCTGTAAAGCCTGAGTCTTCTGTTCATCTACCTGGACATAGTCCACTCTCTGCTCCTCAGAAAGAAACGGTTTCTGTGAGAGACGAGGGAAAAAAACATTACATTCATTTCAGGGCAAGATGTTAGCGAAACCTGGCTCGATTTTCTGCTATCCCTTATTCTGTTTGCCTCGCTTCACCCTGAAGCTTGCAGTGACATCAGCTGACAGAAGCGTTGCTTTGCAGCCTGCCTGAGCTAAGTCAACCATCCACCAGCCCATCGCTCAGCCCAGCATGTGAGTGAGGAAAATGGCTGTCCTGGCTATTTCCATACAGATTACCATCCTCGTCAAGCGAGCAGTCCTGCTGCTGGGATAACCTGCCTGCACTCTAACCAGAGGGATGGTTTTCATTTAAAAAGGCTTCGGTGTCCTAAGTCTTTTGCGTCCAGCAGTGCTAGTTGACAGGGAAAATGGCCTATGGGACACAAAACTTCCCAAACACACAGTATGCTTTGCTTGCAGTGGTACCTGTTCACCACCTGGGCAGGCTGTAAGCTCTCTGGAACAAGGACTGCATTTTCTCAGCATTGCTAAAGAAATTGTAATGTTTTTGGAGATGCAAGAGTAAGGATGCACATTTTGCTGTGTTACGAGAGATGGTACAGTTTTACCTGGTGAATATATCGTGGGCTGTAAACTTGTTACTGCAAAGAGATTTGGGGGAAAACTAGCAGGAAAGGGTTTGTGGAGGCACAGTGAAAATGGGAGAGCATGCAGAGATCCTGCAAGCACCAAACAAACTTGCCCACAAGCCCTCAGGGTTGCACATCCCTAGGGCACCTAGCAGGCTCTGGATCTTGTTTTCCTCCCAGTAGATACAGAGTGAGGAGGTTTGGGGTTCTTCACAGGGGACTCATACCTTCTGTACAGGGGATGGGGAAGCAGAATTAAAATCCAATGCTAAGTAATCAAGGTTAGATTTCCTTGTCCATGGAAAAGCACCACTGTATGGAGATGTTGCCTGTCTGTGCTCCTGTCAGGAAAGAAGAGAAACTTTTAATGTTCTTAAAATATGATCCCAGGAGGAAGCAGGACAGCCTTGGAAGCAGAGACTCTCTTGACAGCACAAATGAGGACAGCCAGCACCCACAGGGCAGTCTGTGCCAAAAGTGCATCTGGTGACTAACTGTAGGGTAGTGCTGATTAGCTGTCACATGCCATAAGGGAATGGAGAGTGCCTTTTCCTCCTGGTAATTATAGCAAAGCAAGCAAATCATGCTGAATCTCATTCTGATTTAGACAGTATTCTCAGGAAGGAGCTCAGCTTCTCACCCCAAGACCCTGGAAGGTTCAGATTTGCAGGGGTGCCAGCTGAACCACTGTGGGGGTAACTCTTCCAAATCTAGCAACTGAGAATGTCAGGGAATGAACAGAAGATCGCAAACACGTGGAGAGTTTTAACTGACTGGAAAAATCAAAAGGGCAGCAGTTATACCTGGAGCTTTTGAGCAGGTTGTGATCTAGTAAAGATGTGGTTTAAAATTTGAGATGACTGTTTATGGATTCTGTGGTCAGTTTTGCAATGTATTTGAATAGCCTTTGCTGTTGGGCTTCAGCTCTGGAGCCAAATGTGTAGACAGTGGCTCAGAATGAGGGATTTGAGATGAATTTCTACCCAAAACTCAAAGGAAACCGAGTTTCTGGTCTTTTGCAAGATATGGCTAGAGAGTGAATGAAGAAAAGGAAGCCACAAAGCCAGATGTTCTTCTCTCGTGGGATGGGAAGTGGGGTTAGTGCCACCAGCCAAAGCAGAAGCAATAGGAGACTGTAATGGGCGTTCTGTTTCTGCACAATATTTGGTGTGTTTCTTTAGGAAGTGCCCTAACGGCTTTCTGTCATTTCCTTGGAGATTTTGCAGGGCATACTTTTGAAAGGCGAAAAGATTTAATTTGCCTTTGCCTTAATGAGTTCTCATGTAAATATGGCTGATCCCTGTGATCTCTTGGAACTGCTCAGCAACATTCGTGGGCGAACAGCTGAGTTCTGCAGAGCAGAAGAAGGGCTCCCCTTATCTCTCTGTAAATTGGTCCCACTGTCTTTGGTTTAAAACCTTTTCATCATTTTTGTTAAAACAGAAGGCAAAGGACAAACCTCCTCAACATTTTTTTCTTAGAAAACAAACTTCTACATTCTCTATCAATGTGACAGAACAGAATAAAGCAAAGGATGGCTGTGTGAAAATGAAGATTACCATATGAATGTAACTTTCTTCCTCTTCTCCGGAAACTGAATTGGCAAATATTCTTGCTGAATTAATACCGTCTCTTTCTGGTGAGATAAAGCTCATTCGATTGCTATGAAGAAAAACACAGGAGAGGTTAAGGAAGCATCTTACAGATGCTCTGAAATGAAGCCAAAGCCTGACACAGTCCATATGGTGAATAAACTCACACTAATGCTGCAGCCTTTATGGAAGGGATATCCAAAAATATTCCTTAGTTCAGGAAAAAGTGTTATAATCTTGTAAGTGTCTTAGTTGATTTTATTTTATTTATTTTTTTATGAACATTTACCATCTCTGCTATGACAGAAAGCATAAAATGTTGTAGCCATCCTCCATCAAGGGGCACAAACAGAGAACGCTCGTTTGAGTAACAAGTGCCAGTGGGGCAGTTTGTTGTGTGGGTACCCGATTCTTGGAGATTAACACAAATTAATTAGCTACTGGAGGGGAATGCAGAGGGACTTGGCTGGCTTTGAACACCATGTAAACACATGCTGTCTGTGTGTAGAGATGGCTGCAACTCAGCCCTTGTTCAGGGAAATCTCTTCACTAACATTGCTGTCAGAGGTATATCATGAGTGAATTATTGCAGGCTGGCACAATGGGGTTAGTTACTAGGAAATTGGATGGCTACTTCGTGCAGCATGAACAGTGTAATTCCTTCTGCTTTATTAGTTCCGGACATAGTCCTTTTCTAGTTTTGTTAATGCGAAACATGCAAACTCCCTCTGAGCTCATTATCCTTCAGGACTCTGCACTGTGTCAGCACTCATTAACTGTGGCACTCTGGCAGGGATGCTGGGAAGGGAGGCTACTGGTTCTCCCTCAGACAGCCTGTGACAGGCAGCTGAGGGGTTACCAGCTTTCAAGGGTTGGGCTGGGAGAGGGATTAGTACGGCCAGGCTTTCCCCCAGGCATCTCACTGTGACTTCCCCAGCTCATGAATTCCCTGAAGTTGAAGTTTAGCCATCACAACAAGCACTCCAGAGCACAGGTTAGCTCTGGTCTTTTCAAAAGGAACCTTCAAAAGACAATGAGTTTTGAGCAAACACTAATCTGCAAGACACCCAACCCACATCCCTCCTCCTGGGAGCAGTACATGATGCTCAGCTCACTGGAGCTACCTGTCTTGACAGGGAGCATTGACTTTTAGAGACAGCAAAAGCCTGGGATGTTGCAAGGAACCCTGTGAAATTCTGGTTTGTAGACTTTGCCCGGAAACTGTATCACAAGGAATGTGATCAATTATTTTTAATTCCATTCCACAATGTTAATGCTTGAAAGACTGGAACAGTGGGTTTCATGTTGACTTACTAAGGCACAGTCCACATCCTGGTCACAGCAGCATGCTCTCGGATTGTGGAGAGGTTTCTCAAGTCCAAAGGAGGTGGCCGTGCTACAAAGAGATACAAAAGGAGCTACATTTGCAAGAGCAAGACTCACGAAAAGCATGGGTTGATTAGGAAAATGCAAATTTTTAATAACAGTAAGAAACTAACAGAGTATTTCACAAAACTTAATTGATAGAAATCAGTAACAGGTGACTGCTTCAGTCAGTGCAAGAAAGCAAAGTCCCTCATTAGTCCAAAACCAACAGAATAAATACAACAGGCAGTAGGAAAACAAATGCCCTACAAGACCCCTCCATGCCTCAGCAAGGAGAGCCCACTTCACCTTCAGGTCAAGGCTCTGGGCTCTCTTCTAAACCCAAAGGTGCTACATATGGAGAGGACCACACCTCACACTAGGGTAACTTTTACACTCAGTTCTCAAAACCCTCTAAGAAAGAAGCTGAGCTTGCTCTGCTTTCTGGCAGTGCTCTAAATTTCTCTCCCTGCTTCACGTAGCATTTCTTCAACAAATTTCTGAGTAGCTCTGTGGCTCTGTAGCCCAAAGTGCTTAAATACAGGCTTGGCTTCAGCAATTTCTTCTCTGCAGAGCTAAATTTTGTCCCCAGTATATCCTCTGAAAATGCAACTCAAATTTTGGAAGTGCCATGAGGCAGGAAGGAAAATTTAAGGAAGATTTAACCAAAAGTCCACATCAGGCGTGGGGATTTGAGTGCTTGGCCGTCCTGTTTCTGGGGGGCAGGGGAGCTGGTGAAACAGAAGGACGCAGGGTTTAGCCTCCTGTCTCCCAAACTACACCCATGTGGCCATTTGCAGAGTTGATCCACACTCCTGCACTATACTAAGACATATGAAACGTACCAGGGCCACTCCCAGAGGAGGCCACCTGTGTCCCCTCTATCAGGGCACTTGCCTACTGGTTGCTCTTTAAGTCTGGCCTTACATTTCCTGCGAGGCTTGAGGTCTCGGTTCACCGGGGGCGGCTCCAGGTCGGAGGGCAGCTCAGGTAAGGGGCTGGTGACTTTTTCAGTGTTGACTACAGGGAAGGTGAAGGTTGCTGAGCTGGGGCTCATGGGGATGTAGCCATCAGGGGAGCAGTCGGAGCCAGGTGCTGAGGGAGAGGTGCTGGGGCGCATGGGCACGTAGTTGTCTTCTGCTCCATCCACAGCCGTTGAGTAGAGTGGGGAGAAGGGGCAGGGCTTCAGTGGTGAGGGAGGAAAGGAGAGAGAGATGGTGGTGAACAAACAGCTTCCTCTGAGCAAACTGAGAGGTCTTGATGAGACCTCAGCAAGAAGTGTGAGCTGGAAGGACAGGAGAAACACACATGTTCAGATGCTCATGCCAGATGTGGAGCTCGTGCCACAGCTGATCTCAGCCACTCACTGCTGGAAAGTAAAACCAAATTTATGGGTAACTTCAGTAGGTTCAATACTCTGACTTCAGCAAGGTTGCATTTGCCTTCTCCAGCAGCAAATCTGTCCTATGACATGAAGGAGGCCCTTTTATATGAAAACATCCAAAAGGAGAACACCTGATCAACTAGATTTTTGCAAACGTAGGAGCTAAGAGAGTAGATGCACAGACATACAAGCTATTTTTGACAGCTGGGAACAAACACTAGAGATTCATTTCATACAGACTGGTGCTGGCTGAGCATTGAGAAGAGAGGATCATCAATCCTGCAAGCTTTCAAAGGGGAGGTAGGCATCAGCTGCACACCACTAGGGCTTGCAGATGAGCAGCAAAGGAACTCCCACTCAGAAAACAGTGTTCAATGCCAGGCAGAAGGTTGGCTCCATGATGCCTCATGGTGCTACACATAACCCACATCTGTTAAAAGCTGAGGTAGGAGCTTTGGGCTGGCAAAGCTCTGAATCACAGGGGCTTTGTGGCACAGACTTCCCTATGTCCTGAGAAGAGATGTTCCACGGGATCAGGAAGTGGTAGGCTTCTTTAGACCTCTTTTTGTCAAGAGAGAAGCAGCGTTCTCAGATGCTTGTGGTCAACGAGTTTATTCTAGAGTTATCGCTGTCCTTCACAGCAGACCTGCCTTTGCTTTAAAAGCAGGTTCTCCATGTTGTGACCTTCCCCTCTCCTTGGCCACAAAGAAGTGACACAGAAATTGTCCAAAGCCAAGGGCTTCCTCCATTTTTTAAATTCTTTTGCTGAGCGCAGGAGAGAAGTGACTGTCTATCAGGATGTGAAATAACTCACATTTGGAAGTTTATCATGCTCCTGTGTTTAAATTTATGCA
This sequence comes from Meleagris gallopavo, assembly GCF_905368555.1. Lineage (NCBI taxonomy): Eukaryota > Metazoa > Chordata > Aves > Galliformes > Phasianidae > Meleagris > Meleagris gallopavo. The sequence continues at coordinate 14,124,236 of NC_139412.1, forward strand.
GAGTACTTACCAAATTCAAGCTAAGTCTCTTGTCTCGACTTCTTAAAGAACTGCCTTCCATGTCTGCTGCAAGGAAAAAAAGTGATTAAAAATGTGCCAAGCCAGAGCAACCTCATGGAGATCATTCCAGAATAAAGCATATGGCTTTAAAATAACCACGGCTACACAGAGATTGCAGAACTCCTGCTATTTACCCTAAACAAGGAAATCCAATGATATGTAGGAGCAGGACTAACTTGGTAATGTTTCAAGAACAATTACAGCTGCTTTAAGCATGATGAAACCAAGGAAATTACTCACATGTAATTCTGCTGTAAATGATGTTCCCATAGACACAAGCATTTTGCTGGGCAGAAAGACTGGTGTGCAGAGCAAGCAACCAAACAGACCAATGCTTAAATTCAGCGCCTGCTCTAGTCCCTCTATTGCCCATCTATCATATAACAGTCATTATAACAAAAGGGACTGGATGGAAGATTATTTTGTTATTGTTCAGAAAACCACTTAGGTGCCTAGGGCATCAGGTGCCAGGAAGCATGTGTTGTACTGAAGCTGTGTGAACAAACATAATATAGGGCAGAAATTATCTTTGCCACTCAGAAATGTTGATGTGATGCACGTGCCTCGTGCTGGTGGAGGACAAACAGCCAGAGAGAAGGCTGTTGGTCACAGTGTCCCTTGCCTGGATTGTCTTGGTGTAGGTCAACTTTACTTTTTAAGGAGAAGGTGAAAAAGAATGTCATTCAGTGTATAGAGGATCAGTGGTGGGAAATGCTGGGAGGTTTCTTCTCTGTGTAGTGAGATTTCACTCTAAAAAATGGAAGACTGTTACACTTTGTTTTCAAGAAGGACAGAAAATAGAAACAGAGAGATTTGGAGGAAATAGAACTGCTGTCACTCCCACCTACCACATGTGTTTGAATATATACATATACATATGCACACACAGGAATATATACTTCTATCTATGCATACCTCTACCATCCTATTCTGGAAAATGGTTTTCTTTGCATAAGACCGTTTTTCTGTGCTCTACAGAGTCCCTGGGCAGGAGCATCATGAGCCTGCACCCTTCCCTGGCCCAGGAGACATCAGTGCTACACTGCAGTGGGGCGTGGGGCAATGCCAACGGCAGCAGAAGTGCTAAGCAGGAGGGTCAGTGTGGGCACAGATGGATTTGGATCAGCAGACACTGACTGTATTTAGTTCTTTTGGCAACAAGGCATTCAGGCACCATTAGGTGCCACAACACAGGTGCCTTGCCTGCACATGCTGCCTTTGTAGTAGGTTGACTAATAGCAGCTCAGCATTTACAGGTTACCAAAGGCAAAAAAATGAACTAAACTGCAGGAGCCCATAAGGAGCAGCTGCTTTCTCCCTATTTCCTTCTCAGATCTTTCTCTGTGAAGCACATTTTACTTCAGAATTTAACCTTTCAAATAGTTTCAGCTGCACTCAGGAGAAGAAAAAAAATAGCAGCACTTATTAATTCATTGCTGCCCCCTGTCAGGCAGAGATAACCCTGCAGCATGGTAGCAGAACATGACATTTGGGCACTTAATCCTCTTAACTGCATTTTGGCATAAATTGTGATAGAGAAACGTTAACCATCTCAAGCATGCTGCTGGTGTCAGAGCGGTGTATGCGTGGAAGCAGAAGTAATGTTTTTCAGAGAGCAAGCAGACGTAACAGATAATGAAGAACAGCATTTCCACTGATGGGTGTTTCTGCAAAAACCTTCCAAGAATTGTTTGTACATTGATAAACAGCCTGGGGCAGAGGTCTCCTTGCTCTAGTGCTTGAGCTTCAAGGGCAAGATCTAACAGCCCCAGACACTGAGTGTGCTGGACTAGATGATCCTAGTGGTCTTTTCCAAAGTTAATGACTCTGATTCCTACAGGGAGCCGGAGGACACTTATCCAAAAAGCCCTGCATTTTCTTTGTCACCCAAAAAGACACGTCACTCCAAAATAAGTGATGCTTTCCAGCTAGGTATTTCAGCTGCTCTTCTTTGTTCTGTGGCTCCACAGAATAAAACTCTCATATACTGTGTGTGCTGGACTTTGACATCTGTATGTTCTGGATTTCCCACCATTATTTTGAAATGACTGTATTTTAAGAACAAGTGAAATGCCCCTCACCTAGAAGCTGAGCTTGCTTTGAGCAGTCTAGCTCTGCAGTAAGTTTTCAGGCTAGCCAGAAAGCAATACAAGGACAGAGGGGATTTGCTGAAGGACACAATTACCCTGATTCAGCCAGGATTACATCCCACCCCCAGCACCTCCCTGGCTTCCTGTTCTTTAAGCATGTGGAAAGACTGCTGCTTTTACCAAGAGGACTCTGGGCAGCACAGCCACAAAGACATTTCTTCTGTACAAGCCCACATTTTGACCTTCAGAGGCAGAGAGAGGGACAAGAACTGAACGCACTGGTGGATAGGTCAGAACACTGCTTGCAAACTGGTTTGGGGCAAGCCCTTTGGGATGCAGTTTTGCACTCACCTTTCCAGTTCCTCATGTTGTCTAGGCTGGACAGGGAGATTCTCCTGGGCACCAGTGCCACTGAAGCACGGCAGGTCCCCGCGTGGCCATTCTGTAGCACCCCACTGCCTGCCTCATCCCCTCGCCTGTCCGAGAAGTGGGTGGGCTTGGGGGGCCGTGGCGGGGGTGTGTTGGAGAGCACATCCAGCTGGCTCACGCCATAGGGCAGTGTGCTTTGGCTCTGCTCCATTGGAAAGGTTGGTGTCAGCGGTGTCCCCAGCAGTGGAGAGGAGGACAAGTCGCTGGCTGTCCCACTCATGTCCGTGCTCCTGGGCACCACAGCAGGGTTTGCCAGCGGGGCCCCATCCTGGTGCATGGTGCCGGATGGCTGCACGAGGTACAAGGAGGGCTGGGACTGCAGAGAGTCGATGAAAACATCATCTGATGAGGTCTGCTCCAGCGATCTATCTGAGTTGGACCAGCTGTCACACCTGCATGGGGCACAGAACAGGACCAGCATTGCCTTTTCTCCCATTTGCAACTGAGTGAATGTGTGAATGTGAAAACTTGGGGGTGCAATCCATTGGGAGCAGCTCCATGGGCTGCTTTTCACTCCCAATTGGAAAATGCCCACTGATCTCTTAATACTGTTTGCTTTCTGCCTGAGCTCTGCCCAGTGCATGCCCCATCTCTGCCTCCCAGAATGCTCGTCTGTCAGCCCAGGCCTTCAATCCCCTGCATCAGCAGTGAAGAGACCAAGCCCTTGGTGTACGTGAGAAGCACTCATGCCACCACTTCTCAAGCTTCAATCTTTATGCTGTAGAATCCACTAAATACCTATATCTACAAGATCTGGTTCCCAGGCAAGGGGAGAAGCAGCTCCCAGAGCAAGACAACTGTTGTGTTTCAGGAACCCAAGTTAAAAACCAGAGGAACTTTCAGAGAAGGAAGGGGAGGAGCGAGAGCACTATTCTGCTGAGACTTCACCCTTTCTTTCCTTCTTAGTGATGCTGCATGACAAAAAGCACAGTTTGAGCCAAAATCTGTCCCTTCCCTACAACCATAATATGCCCCCTGAGCTGGGGCATGGGGCACTTTGTGGAACATCCTGGGCAGCAGCAGGCAGAAAGAGCACTTGGAGGAAGATTGCATGAGCCATGACCAACAGATGATGCTTGAGTGCTCACCTTCACTATATATTTTTATAGTGTGATCACTATAAAAAGACCTTGTAAACTGGATTAGGCTGATGGCCCCCTGTTGGTCTCAAAAGCCAACCTGGAGCTTCAGGACTCAGGGACCAGTTTGCCCTCGTCCCCTATAGCATCGCTGGGTAGGCAGTGGGTGGCTGCAACCTGACATGTGCACAGACCCCAGTTACCTGGTGTGGCTGAGCTTGCCCGACTCGCAGTTGGAGAGGAAGAGGTAGTCGGGGAGGAAGACTGACTCCGACTCACTAGGGGTCTCCTCTGCAGCAGAAGCATCGGTGGCAGTGTGGTCAACCGAGAAGGAGGGATCGGCGATGCGGGATGTGTGGGTGGAGGCAGCTGGCGAAGGCTGTGGGGATGAGGTTGTGTGGGACAGGCTTTCCACTGAACCTGCAAGGGGAAACAACAGCCCTGGTGAGTGGCGGCAGGGTGAGGTGATATCTGATCACAGGGAGCATGCCTCTGTGGGCCAGGTCCTGCACTGTGCTGCAAAATGTGAGATCCCCAGCAGGTCAACCCAGCCCTCAGCACAACGAGAGCTTACACACAGCTCAGCTTTGTGGTCACTCCTCTGCCCAGAGCCACCAATGAGGAACCAGCCCACCAGGTGACACTGACATCTCCGCATTGGTCTTCAAGTACCTTCCTTCTCTAAGCCAAAAGAAGCAGGAGAAAGTGGTGTTTTCCTTTTAAAGTGGGGAGGGAATCATCTTTTTTCTTCCCCATCAGCACTGGCTTGCTGCTGCTTCCCCCTGTTTACTTGGAGGTGTGGCATAGCAGTGAACCCCAGGTTACAAAGCACTAATGCACATGCTTAAATTCAAGCTTCCTGAACAAAGCATTTGCATGATTTTAGACAGGTGTTCACAGCAATGTGACTTCAGCAGCCCTCTTCGCCCCAGTGATCATCTGAAAGAAAGAGCGATTAAGAGTTTTCATGCTTGTGGAGCAGGGCTGACAGCTGAAGCCTTCCCAGCTGAAAAATAACTTTTCTCTTTTTCATTCTGCTGGCTCAGGCAGTAACTCAGATTGCAGATACTGGATTTGGAGCTGTCTTGCAAGCTGAGTTTGATCAAATATACATCAGGCTAACTCCATAGAGACCTCAGCAAAGCATGTTCACGTCACCATCTGACCATGTATTTAAAAAAAATTAAAAAACCCACAATGAACAAGAAAAAATAATGACATTCTGGATTATTAACATAAAGAATGAACAGGCCTGAGCTCCATCTGGTACTTGAGGAGTTTAGCCTCAGATTATCCCATCAGGAAAGGCTGCGGGCTGCACAACACATGGCAGATCTGCACCATCCCCATCCCTCCCGCTTGCTGTGTGGCTGCTCTTTTCTGGCCTTCAGGGGCTTGGAAACCCACAGCCAGCTCCTAACAGATCATCGCCTTCCCTGCCAGCTCTGCTGGTAACCGAACCAGTGTGCATTAAAGTTATGCTGTGACAGCAGTTGGGGAGAATAAATTATGCATGCCCATTTTCTAGAGAGCAGGCAGAGAATTGGTTTTGTGCCTGTCTCCCTCTTTGCCACTATGACAGAAGATGGCTTCATCTGCCAAAAAAGCTGTTTCGGTGGGTAACAGCCCCAAATTTTCTGCCTTGTATTGACAAAGATGCTGCAAAGGATGCTCTGTCCATCAATACAGGGCCACTGCTTGAAATAGCAGGAGGGAAAAGCTTTGTTTCAGGTTGCAGCCCCAAAATGGTCATTGAGCAATGGCAGCATGAGGACACAGTGAAAGCAGGGGGTCCCTGTGTGCAGCATCCCCCACACCAGGCTGCATGGAGGTGGAAATGCTGCAATGGCTGACATGAAAGAGCAGCCTTGAGGAGCACTGGGAGGGATTTCCTCCCACAGAGGAGGCTGGGAGGAGCAGTCACACTTCCCTTTGACTCCACTCAAGAGCCAGGCACTGCCCTGCTTGTTTTGTACGGGAGTAGAGGGGGGAAATAAAGCGTGACCTTAAGGGGAAAGCATTTCTGAAAGGAGAGCATGATCCTTTGGGGAACAGAGCTTCTGGTTTCCAATGCTGCCAGCACGCTGCCTTGGCTGGTTGAGAAGTCCCCAGAGTGGCTTCAGCAAAGTACTAGTGAGTCAAACTAGCCCCCTGTCCTGGCAAGGTTGAAAAGAAGCAAAGAAACCATCAGAGAGGAGCAGGAAGGAAGAAGGTCCCAGCTATGTGCAAACATTGGTGCAAGCAAGAGTGACCAGAGCCATAGAGAGGTGAGGGAGCAGTGGATTGGGTGGAGGAGCAGAAATGCCAGCATCCAAGCACCAGCAGCCCAGGGGAACATGGGATAACAAATTGCTTCAGGGGATGTGCTGACTGGACATGAGGCCCCAGTGTGGTCCTGGCTGCTGTCAGAGAAGGCAGAGCAACTGGAGATGAGGAGGGATCATAAGGACTGCACAGAGAAGGAGGCAAGGCATTCACATGGGCTGTAGAGCAATACCTGAAGCCCATGGAAAAAATGAAAAGGAAATCCAAAACAAAATGTCCTTCTTGGGCTTAGGAGCTGCCTGCCAAGGTGTGGCCCCGGGGAGCACTTTATGCACAGCTATAGTCTTTAAAGGATGGCTTCCTAATGATAATGAAATGAAAACCAACTTTCTCCCATCAGAAGCTGCTATATTGCGTTGCATCCACCAGTTTCAGTATGTGCATGAGATGTCAGGTAGTCATGGAGTACCCTGGCCACCTCATCTCATTCCAAACCATGAAGTGGTGGCTTCTCCTCCTGCAGTGCCTCCCAGAGATGGTGCCAGCCTCACATCGCATCCAGCAGTGCTGTGGGTGAGGGCGGCTGCTGGCCTGGGTGCCTGCTGCCTGCCCAGGTGCTTCCTGACAGCTGCTGGGGCTCATGCTTCCTCTCCACCGGCTCATGTTGACTAAAATATTTTCCTGATGGGGTCAGCAGAGGTTTTGATAGCTTTGGTCTGGGTCTGGCTGCTTAAATGCCAAACTAAAGATCACTGGTGAAGAAGGCCTGACTCTGAGTCCTGCTTTTCTGCTGCTGGAAGGGCTGAGAACTGGGTGGTGCGTGGGGCTGAGTCACTGCCCACACCCTGCTACGCTCTGTGCATTAAGCAGAGAAAGCATTAGGTTTGGGACTGGCCTCAGAGTCAGTCTCAGAGCAGATTTTGAGAAAGGTGAGAGGATTGAGAGTGATTGATTTCATAATATAATATTGGCTTTGAGAGTCATTTTAATACACTGAACAGCTTATTAAAATTTCCTGCAATGGATGTGTCTTTCTTTTGATGATTCATTTTCGGGACTATTATTTTTTGTAACAGTAGCATTCATGTTAAAAAGGTATATGGCATTTAATAGAACTTTTCTCTTCTTATGCTAATTTTTAAGGGTAATTTGTTTGAACCTACAGCCTCTTGGGGGATTTAGGTGCTCCCCCCCAAAAAAAAGGAGCAATTATCTATTTGAGAAGTACTGTGCAACCTGTGGAACTATGCAGACTTAAATCAGAGGGCAGAAATAGGATATGAATGTGCCCCGTGGCCTGACTCGAACACACCCCAGACCCAACCACATCAACAGGAACTGCAGGATAAATTAAGTGTTTGCCATTAGAGATATGGAGGTGCATGCCTGGAAGCTTTGTTTGCACTGTCTGTGATGCCGGCTGCAGGTTCAGATGCCATACTTTATAATGACCCAAGCAAATGTTCTGCACTGTGGGGGATATTTGCCTCGAGGAACAGAGCAGAAAGGAAGGATGCCAGCTTTCCAGCCTGCCAGAGCAAAGGCTGTCACTTTTGGTTCATCAACAACTACACTGGTGGTCTTCGCTGGGAGAGAAATAATACTGTGTGATATTGCCAGTACTGCCCACGTGCAACCATTGTGCAGGGAATGTTATGCTCTACCAGAATAACAATAAAGTTTTCCAGCAAAAATACATCTATTCCAGATACAGTCTTAGCTCCCCTGCCACAGATCATATCTCCCTGTGCATATCCTCAGTGCTGTGCCAGAAGTCTGAATGCATGTTTGAGAGATGAAGAAATACATTTGTTTTCTTTATTTTGCACGAGAAGACTTGACATCATTTCAGACTAATCAGTAAAAATTATAACCCACATAATATTGCAGCAAAAGCAGCAACACAAGAGCAACATCTTAGTTTCAACAAGGGCAGATGAGTAGGAAGTGGATTCCTTATTGGTCCTTGGTTACCCTCAAGCTTAGAAGGACTATTGACTGCGATCAGAAAAGGCCACCAGCTCAAATTTGCAAGTTCTAATGGCACAAGAAGATTTCCTAGAGGTCTCTAAGATTAATGCAAAGACAGCAGACATCAGTTTATAACAGGAACACTGCAGAGCTCTTCCCACTCTCATTTCCCCTCAGAATGAGCTACTGAAAAAGGCATTAAAGAAGGCCAGGAACTGGAACAGGTTAAAACAAAACATCTCATTACCTTTTGCTTCCTCTTGCTACCAGGTAGTGGTATGCCCATGTAGCAATTGCAATCACCAGGATTAGCACATGGACCAGGGCAGGACAGTCTGCCCAGTCATGCTGTGACACCCCTAAATATATTGCTGCCCTTTGAGTTATCTTGGATGGGGCCAGGTCTCTCCATCACCACCCTTTTTGCTCTTCTGCTAGCTTTTGTCACAGCAAAGGACTTTATTGTGACTCACTTCCTACAAAGCTCTCAAATTGCTGCTGTATCTGCCCCTTGGAAATGTCAAGGGAAAGACAGATTGTTGTTATCTGAGCCCAGATTTCTCGTTTGAAAGGCAGGTTAATGATGACACAGGTCCCGGCTTTAATTACTGGCTAGATCTATCTTGGAGTGGTTAACTCCTGGAACCTTTCCAAGAAACTCACCCTACTGCCTACACACAGGCACAGGCCTGGCAGAACAGGCTGGCTTCGCGCTGCACAGAAGGACCATCTCTTCAGTCTAGGCATATTCTCCCAGTGCTCTTCTGTCCTCTGCCTTTGCTTTATCTTTCTTCTCATTAATAGGCAAAGATAAATCAATGACAAAAATACTGAGCTATGTGTATATATGCACCAAAATCCGTGCACTTTCCACATCTAACAAAGCTTGAGAAAACGCAAGTTTTGCAGGACACTTTCCAGGAACAGGTGTCTTGCATTAAGCCAAACTAAATAAATGTGGGACATGTAATGAAATAAACGGCCCCAGAAGATAACAGTCAGCTTTTCACATAAACAGTACCTTTTCTTATTAAAGGCCTGATGTTTATTCTAGCAGAAATTGCTTCACCGATGTGAGACCAAGTGACCAGCTATTATTTCCACCCAGCAGAAGCCAGATCCCCGATAATCTTCAAATCAGGGTCTAGCACCACCTCAGAGCTGCTCCACGGTCTACCTGTCCTTTTGCCCCAAGCAATGCTATGGAAGAGCCCAAACCCACGACATCCTCCAGCCCCCAAGATGAGCATGATCCTACCTGTACCATCTTCTAAATGCCCGAAGTTGCAGATCTGGCTGATGTTGCGCACCCAGATTTGCATCTCCTCCTCAGTTTTGGCCACCAGGTAGAAGGTGCGGTAGGTGGTTCTCACAATGAAGACGAAGTTGTTCTGGAACTCCTTCTTGATGAAATTGGGCCCCGAGTGCTTCAGCACCTCGCACTCATTGAGATCGATGATGCGGATGGGCTTCTTGGAGTGGCTGTTCCTGTAGTACTCCAGCACGTCTGGGTTCCCACTCATGCGCCCTCTGCGCAGCACGAACCAGCGCTTCCGCCAGGCCTGCGGGCAGCACAGACAGGGCCCCGTTAGCGTAACACAGCAATCGCACATGTGCCTGTTTTTCTCTCAGATTTTAGGACTGTTTTACTAAGCTGGCTGAAGTGTGACTTCCATCCAAAGTGCTTACTATCAGCTTGTGTTTGTGGTAGGAGGCAGAGGGCTGTCAGGTGGGAGGCCATGAGGAACAAGGCTTCTCCCTCCTCTCCCCCTCGGCCTGCCAGCATGGTGCAGCTCCTCTGATGCTTCACCTGCCTGTAGCTGCCGTGGGTGAACCAGGAAGAGATAATGCATTTCCCTCTGTGAAATGAAAACATCTGGGTCCACCCTGCATGCTGTAGCATATAACCTAACACCTGGCAACAAAGATCTCCTGCCCAAAGTGAGGTCTCCAGGTGACCTGCTGGTTTCCATGGGCAGTAAAAACCTGTTAATGAGCTGTCAGCTATATCTGGAAGCCCAGAACTAACCTTAGGGAGCTGCACTGCTAAGAAGTTAAACAAGAACCTCCCAAACAGTGCAGAACAACACCTGCTTACACAGATGCTGCTTCCAGTGACAATCTGAACCAAGCCCTGTCAGCACCAGTGCCTCCTTAGCTGCTATGGCTGAAGGATCCTGTACAGGCTTAAATGAAGCTCTGGGAGGACAAAGATGCTGCATCACTTCATTAGGCCACATGCAAGTTTCTAGGAACAAAATAGCATTCCCCACTTTTGCAGCAGCTGTTTTAGCTCATCAGCACTATAAGTGTCCCTGTGTTGATTAGAGCTGTCACCAACACGCTTACTTCAAGGGCCAGAAGGAATCCACCCTGAGCTCAGCTCTGCAGAGGAAAGCTGAAACAAGGTGCTGGAGGAGCTTCCCCCTCATCCAACTGCACACAAATGGCACTGGGGCCTCTGGCTCCATGGGGGTGAAGGGGCTCACATGCTGTTCAGGTGTGCAGGCACCAGCCAGCCCCTGGCTGCTCTAATTGCTGCAGTAGTTACAAGTTCTACAAAGAAACATCTGAACAGCCAGGACCACCTCCCTGCCTGAGTGTTATTCATGTGCTCACTGCAAAGCGACTCATCACAGCACAGACCTGAGCAATAGCTTAGGTTCAAATTCACACTTGTTTTTCAGAGTGACCATTTTTAAACTGTCAGATCCAACCATCTGGCCTTGATGCAAAACAGCTCATTTCAGGATGTTTTCACTAACATGTACAAGTTCTTACTGGGACACTCAGGGATCAGCATTACACATTTCACCTACAGTTCCTGTGGATACAGCGATGGTGAAAACAATCAACAAAAAATAGCCATTAGTCAAGAAAAAGTGGTTGTTTTTTTCTCTACTCAAGAAGCTTTCTTGCAGGGCAAAGCTTTTCAGTGTTTTCATACTCACACAATATTTCATCTATAAATATATCTACTCGACAGTTCTTTAATCTATTTTGAAAGCAAAAGAGGAATCAAAAATATCATCCAGGGACCAGAGGCTGCAGTATTTAGAGCTCTTGCAAGGCTGAATGAGTGCACAGCAGCCTAGAGAGGAGTGGCTCTCAAAGGAGAGGTTGTATTGGAACAGACACAAAGCAGAATTGAAGTGCAAAGTATTGAACAAAGCAAATTTATGACCTGACCAGGTTTGAAAGGGATTTAGTCTCTGCTGGAAATAGCTAGGTAACATCAGATTACTGATCATTACCCAAGTTGCCTGAGGAATTGTATGGGAGCCAAGAAAAAAAAAATGTTCCCCCACGCAAAACCAAAAGAAATGGAAGCAAAGAAAGAAGTGTTTACAGAGAAAATGCTTCCTTGAGTAGCTAATTCCAACAGTGGGGCACAGCTCAGCAGGCATCTTGCTTTCTGCAGTCCCAGATGGAGTTCACACCTCCACCACCCTCAGTCCAAGCACCATGCATGCTTCATGCACATCCTGCAGATGCACTGGGACAGACAGGTCAGCTCTCCTAGCACATTCTCACCCCTAACCAACAAGAAGAGGAACCTTTGGAGGAAGATGTAGTGAGTCTAAAGGCCTGTAGGATTCAGAAGAACCTGGGCAACCAGTAGGAGAGCCAAAAGCCAGAGCTGCACATTGTGCAAGCCAAAGGGCGGCCTGATGTCCTGCTCCCTGCAGGCAGACAGCCTGAGCAGGATGACGGGAGCAGTGAGTGGAAGTGGGGGCCTACTGGTGCTCACCCTGCTGGGGGAGGAGAGCGGCACTGATGCTGTGTGCGAAACTGGTTATCACATGTGGTCAGAGGATAGGGTTGTGTGGAAATAACAAAATCAGTGTGGGTGCACGGGGAGGGTGAGCTAATGAGGACTTTGCTGGGGGCTGCTCCTTACCTGCTGCTAAGGGAACAAAACCAACAGAAACTGATGAATCCCTCACTGCAGAGTGGGCACCATCTCTTCCACTTCTTACTCTATTTTACATTCTTAGTCCTACCACTCTCTTCTCCAAAATAGCTCATTTCCATCCTGAAGCTTTCACCAAGTTCTACTTGCCAAATCTGTGCTTCAAACCATTTTTTCTTATCTAGGTGCTGCCTGGCCTAGTTCTTTGCTGTGACCTGTCCCATGGAGCAGGACATGGTGTGGAGCAGCATGAGCCTTCCTCCTCATCCTCATCCCTCAGCCCAGCTGGGGCTGCCCCGCACCACGGCTGTGCTCCTCCATCCTGGGCAGTGCTGTTTGTGAGAAGGCTGTATCAGAACAGCACAGCTGTAATCAGACAAGAGCCAGTGCCAATCCAGAACAATTTTCATTTGCCCTTCATAAGTGGGAGTTCGGTGCCAAAAGGAAGCCGGAGCTCGCGGCGGCGCTGGTTGGGTGCCAGCCTGTGGCTCGGGTCAGCACAGACTAGCAGTGTTTTCTTTATACTTCTGAATTTCTCACTTCAGATGTGGCAGAGCTGCTTCTAGAGGGGAGAGGAGTAGCTCTGTTTCATTTTGGGAGGAATTTTAAGAAAGCGGTAGCTGTCTACACACCCTGGTGTCTCCAGTATGAAGCTGAACACGGGCTGCTGCTGCACGTGGGCAGCTGCTGTGCAGGAGTGCTGGAGGCAGTGCCAGATAAAACGGGCCACAAGCAAACCTGCGAGGTTTTTACCAACAGCCAGCTGGTAAACAGGGGACAGTGGGAGCTGGGAGCCAGCACAGGAGGGCTTCGGCCAAGGCTGCTTACCTCCTGCCAGGGAGCATGTGTTTGTGTGAGATAACCGGTGTCTGAGCACGTATAAGCTGCACAAGGTAAACTGGCCTGAAATATTATGTGTCCTGTGAGTTTTTGATTTTTTTTCTGGTTGTAATAACAAAACACAAAATAGCCGAAAACCTTGATGTTCTTTACCAGCTAAGTTAATGCTCATGACTCCCCCATGAGGATAATCTTTACTGAACAGAGCAAAGCCAGGGATGACGAGGGCAGCAGGATGAGCAGCAGCCACGTGCTGGTAGTGTGCGGTCCCACGGGGAGGTCCAGTGGAAAAAAGGCCAAGGGCTCAGTGGTGAGCAGGACAGCAGGGCTGGCTTTGAGCCACACACCCTCTGAGGCCAAACCACAGGGTATCCCTGGGGATGGCCGCCAGCAAAACCATGGGGTGACTGTCCTGCAGCAGTGCCAGCATTTGGGACAGAAGATTTCAAAGAATTATTTTTAGTTGTCTTATTTTAAGGGAAAAAAAAAAAAGAGGTGGAACTTGGTATCATTTCCTATAAATGATTTCAAAGAGGAAGTCAAAATTCATATATGGACAGCCTTGTGAACAGCAGGGTTGGAGCTGCCCACCTACAGGGCAGAGTACCAGGAAGGGACAAACCAGCTCACCGCAGAATCCTCGTGCTCCAGGAGCCCAGGATGCCGCTGGGAGCTCCTCCTGCCAGACTTCACAGGAGCAAAGACTGTCTGCCTGTCCTGCTGGGCAATTAGCTCGCTTGCGGAAATCTGAGATGAAGAAGACCTCTTAAACCGCCCAGCCTTTCCCCAGCTGGAGCGACGGCTTTGCTATTTCAGTCCTGGCTGTTAGGCGGCAGATCCCATCAGCTCTGCATAATAAATCTCCTTAATGAGACCGCCCGCGTGCCCCTTTGCTGAGGACAGCAGAGCTCACTGCCCATCACCCGCGGGCTCAGCTTGGGTTTTGTCTCCCTTGCTTGCTGTTTCCTCCTATTTTCTGCTCCGAAGTTACCACCTTCTTCAGCAGTGAGAGACTGAAACTCATAGTTTATGGCTGGGAAAGAAAAATCAATATATATTCAATTTCAGTGAGGAATACTCCTCCTTTGGGATGTTCCTCTGTCTCCATCAGTGTGCAGCACTAATGTGACCTCTAGAGCAGAGAGACATTTTCTGCAGCAGTTTTTCTCCATTAGCTGGCCACTGGCGATGCTCCCAAAGGCTGGTCCCTTCTTGGCTGTGGCAAGCCATGTCTTTGAGAGCTGGACTCGCAGCAGCTCTCAGCACAGGTTGGTAATGCAATTTGGACCATAATGCAATGATTTTGGGACAGACTACCGTCTAACACTCTATTTCTATCTGCTAAGTCGTGACTCACTTACTGAGTCACTTGTCTATCTGCTTGTGGTAGTTTCACTATGACTCTAAATGAATCTTATTTCAGGAAAGGCAGCATGAGCTCTCCTCAGAGGAGATGCCCCAGGTGTGAAGTGTAAGGGGAAATACCTTCTTCCTTGCAAGGTGGTACAGATACATTCATTGACTAAAAATGCAAACCTAAAAATTTCCTGCAGTGTAAGTACAGTGAAAGCTTCGTAATAAAGCATCGACAGTGACGTCCTTTAGAACCAGGGAGCTTTCCTTTGTTGCTGTTTCTCATAAAAAGGAGCCTGCGGTTTGTGTAGAAAAAATGACAAACATTGAAATAACGAAGAAAAAGACCCAGACTCAAATGTTGCCTGCTAATCTACACATATTCCCACTGCCTGCTCCACATCCCAATCCATGATATTTATGGTGTTCTACATATGGAAACATCTGCAATAGAATGAGTCACTGCTGTTTGATAAACATGCAGATTCTTTGTAAAGCAAATGGGTCCAGTTGGGTTCAGAGGGTCCAAGGCATAGTGACCTTGAATCTTGGGAGGTTTAAGTTCTTAGAAACCTTGTAGAAGATAAGAAAACAAGTTCTGAAAGCAAAATTCAAAATGACGCCACTCATAAATACAGAAAGTAATTCCATCAATGTGTCCGTCTGTGTTTCACTGGGATCAACGTGGCAAGGAAGACAGTCTCATGGGCTTTTAGAAGAGGTGTCTGTGTCTACAGGTGGGACTGTGCCTGGGCTGCCATCACTCTCAGCAGCCAACCACTTGTCTTGATGGCCCTATGAGGGGCTAGCCAGAGCCAAAGGCAGCCTGCCCTGTGCCCTGCCCCTGCCTGTGCACAGCAGTCACACCCTGTCCTACCATGATCCCTGTGCTCTCCCCACCTTCTCATTTTGTCTGTTTTTCACATCTGACAGAGATGTCAGGCAGGTTGTGGTTCAGAGGAGACATCCCAGCAATAGGAGACAGCCCCAGAACGATTACGCTTGGTTTAAAGACACTGAAGCATCTTTTCCCACCAAGGCCCTCCTCTCGCCTGGGGCACGCTTCTTCCTTCCCAAGGGCAGGCTCGGCAAAGCACTCATCCTTCCTCACCTCCCCCCAGATGACACCTCCTGGCTGTTGCTCCATTTCTACAGGCAGTTAAGCTCCCTGACAGTGAAGACTCACAGGCTGGGCCCTTCACACAAGGATGTTTACAGCCTCACCAGCCAGCCAAGAGTTTTAGTTCCAGGTTCCTTCACAGCACTCTTATGTGCAGAATCTAAAATGACATTATTATTATCATCCTGAACACAGCTTGAATTTCTAGAGTGCTTTCTTTCACCTTGAGTCCTGAAGCACTTGACAACTGGTACAGGGTTGTTACACAGCACATATGCATTGACCAGTTCACCTGCTATGGGTACACCTGCTCCCAGAGCCACGCTGTGCTCCTGATGCTCAGCACGCCTGTTTGCACATTGGAGCTGTGTGCTCACACCTGTGTGTTGTTTGCCTTTGGGCAGTCTGTGGTGCAGCTATTCCTTCCGAAATCCTTATTTACCCGTGTGATATGGCAGAGGGCAGCGGGTAGCAACCCACTGCTCTGGCTTACTGCCACTCCTTCACCAGCTGCAAAGCAGAATCCTGGTTTCTCATGATGCGTAGGGCTGAGCTTTTTGCAGAAATGAGTTAAGAACAGGGAGAAAGGAGAAACCAACATATTTCCACAGGCCCTCCTGGGTTTAACATCAAAACTTCATTTTCTGTCAGCAAGAAAGAGGCCACTGAAACCTCATGCAGCACAGCAGGGATTCCTACAGCTGCATGAAAACTACCTGTGTAAAACTTATGTAAAAGCCTGGAAGCCTTTCAGATCTTTCTGACTTGTTTGTAATAAATTCTTTAATACCACCACAGTAATAAGATAGCATCTTGCCTAGAGGTAAGTTCAAGTTCTTGGAAAGGCTTTAATCCAAAACTCTTGCTTAATCTGAAAGGATTTTTACAAGGCTCTGCGTGGATCCTTGAGATCTTACTACCAGTAAGGCTGCCCGCAGGTTATTCAGGGAGTACCATCATCTGCTGGATGGCTGAAGATACTCAAGTCAAAGGACTTTCTGGTTATTTTTGGAAGCAAACATAGCAGAATATATACAGTGAAGAGACTGAAGTTTGAACAAATTTTGAGCAAATTTGCTAAACTAATAGCTTTTATGGAAGAGCTCCAAAACTCCCCTGCTAAAGAAAGAAAAATTCGATTTGGGGATAATCCCCTTCCTTGTAAGTCACCAGCACAATGTAAATACAGAAGTGCAAAGCAGTTAGAGCCCAGAAGGAGCTGCAGGTTCCTCAAGCCTGGAGATTGCACCCTGCCTCTGGCTATCTGGAGACCCTCTCTTCTACTGAGAACTGGCAGTTTTCTCAGTATTTTTACACAAACAGAACAAATTTTGCTATTTCACCTTGTTAACTGAACATGTGGTGTGAGGTCAGCAACAGTCATGCAGCCTATCTATAACTGTCTGAGCTCACATGATGCTACGGCTCTGAAGAGAAGGAACATAAACAGGAAATTGGGCAAAGTGACTCTTTTAGTAGGGGACCACAACACCATTTTTTGGTGGTTTTTTTTTGGTAACTCAACTCTTTAACAACACCCTGCTGGATCTAATGAAGAAAACCAGAGTGGCTGGCATGATCAGAAAGAAAGCCACAGATGTTTATGCTGCGACACTTCTGCCCGACGATGACAGCATGGCTCAGTGCAGGGATGGGCTGGTGTCAGACACATCCCCACATCCACCGTGGGCCAGATCTCGGCCCTCTGTTTGTGTACCCACATCAAACTCCCCACTTCATGCTGCAAAGGTTTTGACATTTGCACTCTGTTTCTCTCCCAGAATTGCCTGGAGAAAGGAAGAGTGAAGGAGGCAGCAGCAGAGCGAGGAGGAAGCCACATGCATGGGAGGGCTCGTTTTGGGGAGCAGGCCAAGAGCGCTGGAAACAAGAACCAACCTTTCTGTAGACATGGATGGAGATAAATAGAAAAAGAGAGAGGTCCAACATCACAGCAGTAACCACCAGTGCCCAGAAGAGTTCTGGACCCTGTTGAGCGAGGAGCACTAGTTCCCAGTAGATTGATGCACTCCCTGTTGTGCAGACACTGGAGATCTCTGCTAGGATCTATGTGCTGGCTTGCAGTCCTTCCCGTGGGAGCCACTGGCCTTTGAGATGACATTTAGACTCTATTGAAGTAAATGGCAAAGTTCCCACTTGCTTGGAGAGGGCCAGGTCCTCCTCTTGACAGGAAGCACTGAGAAATTGAGAGATTCCCAAAAATGGAAACACGAGCTGAAGGAATTATCTGAATAAAGAAGATCTGTCTCGGACCGATGAGCAGCCTTTCTATCAGTTACATCAGACACTGAACTCACTCCTCGTGGGTCTAACCTGGGGTTTGCGTGTTACACACCAGCTGCCCCCAGTCCTAGCTTTTCTGCAGCTGGACTGCAAATGTCTTCTGTATCACGGCAAGAGAGGCCCTCCTACTGCTGGGTGCTATCTGCCTCACACTGTAGTAAAAATCATAATTGTACTTAAGGGTATGCTAAGTGTGTGGGTGAAACCAACTGATACACATGGGGCTGAAATGCATGGGGTGAGCTCTTTTGCTGTGGGTGTGTGGGCGCTGAGCTGGGCCAGGCTGAGCCGCACAGCACTGAAGGAGGACAGCTGGGTTTTCACCCGATTGCTCATTTCAAAGTACAGTATTAGAAAGCCAGTGCTAGGGAGTTTAGACATCTATTTTGATTGCAGTTCTGCTGTTTTCAGCTGCCTTGCCATCAACTGCATTGCTAGTTTACCCTTCAGTATTCTGCTAGGCAGCGGTGTGTTTTAAGAACTGGTTTTCCTTCTTTAAAAGCTCTTCTAAATTAATCTTCTCAGCTTTACATTTCACAGGAGACTGAGCTGGTTTTTAGACATTTTTAGAATTATTTTTTTCTTTCTCCTTACTTTGTGGAAAAATGGTCATCACTCATATGGCTCATAACACACAACATCTCCTGCCCATCATTTTTTATTTTAAAATCCATAAATGTTAGGAAAAATATAAACAGAGCTTCCCGTGCCAGGTTTTCTTTTGTTTGTTTAAGAATCCTCTTGGAGCTGTCGGAGTTCTTCTGTTGCTGCTGCGTCCCATGTCTCCTCCCAACAAACAGGCTGTGCAGGGCGATGCTGCGGGCTTGCACCTCAACAGCTCAAGGTATGCCTCACCGAGTCAGCTGGCTCCAGTCAGCCGCAGTATCCAGTCATCGGATAAACTTCCCATGCTTTGGGGCGAGCTGCACATTTCTTTGCTCTGCAGCGGGACGACGGTGCTGCCTGTGAAATTCTGCAGACCCACACATTTTTTCTCACTGTGCTGCTTTGCTCTCTTCCAGCCTCACATCAACACACGATGCGAGGTGCTCCAGAGCTGGCACTGTTCCCAACCTGCATCGCTCATTCTCAGTCCTTTTTCTTCTCCCCGCCTGATGTGGGACGTTCAAGCTGTGAGCTGCAGATCAGTTAAGTTTCCTCAGACCCCTGTTAGCGCTGCAGCCTTGGCTCATTGTGAAGACATCTCTGTGCCCTTGGCTAGCACCTCTGCATTGTGCTGCTATTCATTTATAACTCCTGAGCCACACGGTCAGAAAGCAGCATGGCAAATCCAGCACCAAGAGAGTATTAAATGTTTATCTTAATTTGCATGCCTTCTCAAACTTCCCTTGCTGAACCCAGCGATGAAATCACAACATGTTCAAAAATATTAAATCATTTCCTCAGCTCTGAATATAACGGGCTGCAAAAGGAAAACAATCGCATTTGGCACGTTGCATGCTTTCGCCTCAATGCTCCAAATTCTGGAGTGCCTTCATGCTGCAGATTTGCACTCTGATCACAGCAGCTCTGAAAACAACTATGTGCTGTGATTTATTCCTAGGAAATCCCCAGACTTGCCAAACAGCAGCTTTGCCTGGAAGCCTGAGTGCCACAGCAGCACCCAGAGGTACGAGGCATGAGCCCACGGTGCCCCAAAGCAACTTCCTGGCCCTGGCCATAGGCAGCAGGTCAGTGCCCTTCAGCCTGACCATCCCTGTGGTGTGAAAAGCCAAAATTCAGCATGGCACTAACATGACAGGGTTCCAACCTCCCTGCTGCAGCTTGCAGAGGATGGGCCGGTTTTCCTGAGCAGGTGCCTTCTCTGTGGGGTTACATTCGGGCAGTTGTCAGTATTTTGTAATGCAGACTCTGTGTGAGCGCAGCAGGAGAGAAGCTCTCTGCCAAACTCCACGAAGAGTGGAACGGTTTGGGAGTGAAAACAGATTTCAGAAACGAAAGTTCAGCTTGATCTATCAGGAACAACGTGCAATTAACGTTCTCAACAGTATCTCAAACATGAGCAATGTGGGAGAAGGGTAATAGCTCCTTTTCCATCATTTTTCAGCCTGTCAGAGCACTGATCTATTAAGCACCAAAAGCTAAATCCGTAGCAAATGGAAACTGGTAAGCTGGGAGGCAGGCAGCAGTGGTGTGCAGCTTACCCAGACCCCCTCCTTCCCCCCTTTTTTTTAACAGTAAACTATCAACTAAGAACGCGCTTGTGGGACGGTGAAATAGGATCAATGTTACTGTTACAAAAGTGAGGACAAAGAGCCAGCTGGGTTTTTCCACAGTCATTTTCAAAACTACAGTGTTTATTTCTGCTTTTCTGCAGCTTCTCTCTCTTTTCTCATCCCTTCCCTATCCCCTCTTTCATGAGTTTATGCACATCAAACTACGCCTAGAAAAAGAGGCCAGCGGCCAGCTCTCAGGATGGGGATGCTGCCTTGTGCCTTTGCACCACTTGCTGCTGGTCTGGGTGCCAGCAGCTCTGTCACAGTGCTCCTTCCCCCCATCCCAAAAGGAGGCACCTGAAGCATGCTTGGCTGCAACTCCAGCAGCTCTGTCTTCTGATGGGGAGGCTTTGCCAGTTGGCTTCTTACTGATTTTAAAGTCATTCTCTTCTGCCTAACCCAGACAAAATCTCTTAAATTCTCAGATCCAAAAATGTGCAGTCCAGTGTGCAGTCTGCAGCACTTGCATGTGCTTGAGAAGGAAGTGAATTTAAGAGCGGCTGATGCTAATGCTGACGCTGTCAACCTGCACTGCTAAACAGGATCTGAAGTGAAATTCAGGCAAGCTCAGAGTTCCTCTGTGATTTTTGAAATCATATAACCTCATTTTCAGTTTTTAAGTGCTTTTTGTTTCATCTAACTCCATAGGAAAGAACCACGAAGAAGAATAGCACAAATGCTGAGACAACCCTATACACTGGGATCTGCTCAAAGCACGCAGCAGATGACCAAAACCTCCTGATGTTCCATTGGTGCCACTGCTTCCAGATCAGTGAAGAATGAGAGCAGAACTCGTCCACAAGTCCATGTGGCCATGCTCTGCCCTGCCTGGACTCTCCCACTCCTCCAAGCAAAATGGTTCAACTACCAAAGGTTTCCCACACTCCCTTTGCTGTCAGCTTTCAGCAGCAGCACAGCTGTGCCACTTGCAGGCAGCAGCATGAGGAAAGATGAGGGCTGTGTTTAAACAGGGCTGGTACTGGGGGTTATTGTCCTAGCAGCAAAGCAGAAGTAGGTGACTGTGAGAAGTTTCAAAAGGAAAGCTAAAGTGAAAGCTTGAGGAGACCCAAACCAGCAAGAAACTTGGAAAAGCAGGAATGAGAACAGAAGGACAAGCAAAAAAGGAATGTGTGGGGAGAGGGGCTGCACTGCATCACCAGGCCCTGGCTGGTTGTTGTGGTGTTTGGGGGTGTTTGCCAGTGCCAAACAGAAAGGAAAGCAACACAACAGGAGGGAAGGGGCTTTAGGAGAGAAGGTGCCATTCCCGAAATCCTGTGAGGACAGTAGGGATCGACAAGAGATTCCTTGTGTCCCTGCTGCAACCATGACCAAAACACAGCCTTCCTGGGTCTGGACAGATTGGGACTACACAGCCGCTGCTGGAGAACGACCTAGAGCCCCAGAAGCCTCCTGTTTTGGTAGCACACTGTGAGCGTAGGGAAGGAGCTAATCAGGACTTGTGCTAATTGCGCTGCTTCTTGCTGGCAGCGGGTGGGGAGGTGGCTGGGAGCCAGCAGCAGGGCGGGTGGGCCTGCAAGCACGCTGGCTCCCCTGTGACCTGGCTCCCCAACCCGGGGGCTGCACTCCCCTTCCCCTGCAGGGCCTCCTGTAGGCCCAGGCTGGCCGTGCCTCAGCCCTGCCCTGCAGGGACACAGCTTGCTCCAGCTGCGCTGGGGCTGCTGGGATTACTGCTGCTGGCACTGCTACAGCCTGGTGTTTTTTGACCTTTTACTCTTCCAGAGATAGAAATGGGGTTTGTCTGAGGCTTGGAATAACTTCCTGCGATTGTGCTGGGGAGGGCTAGACTGACTTGCTAGATAGCTGTGTCTGTTGGGCTGGCTTAGGAATGGAGAAGGCCTCCACTCTGTGTCTCGGCTGAAGACAGATTTAAAAGACCCAAAGACACTGGATGTGCCTCAGTGAAAAATAAGCTGACAGCAGTGTGTGCTGTCCTTGGTGGGGCAGTGGGGACTGGGCAGCCATTAACAACCCCTAAAGCAAATGGTGTCCCTACAGGGATGTTTATTTCTCAGGTGGTAATTCACAATCCTTCCCAGATCAGTGAGGTACATGTGCTTGCACGTGTGGGAAAGTAGATAATGGCTTGAAAATTGATCCTTTGGGATGATGTGAGCAAATTGCATTGTGCAAGCCTCCCCTCCTCCTCCAGCTTTTCCCTACCACGGTCTTCTGGGGCTGCGGCAAAGAGCTGCTCTGCTCTCACTGCACCTTTAGCAGCCCTTGTGCATCTTTCCATTACACCCCTCCCTGACTTTAAAAAGCAGCCTTCATGAGCAGCATTGCCAAGTCAGATGTGTTCAGCTCAGCATGTGGTTGAGGTGGTGAAGTAGCCCAAGGCCTGTGCTGTGCTGTTGTTCTGGCACTGTGGGGCACCTAGGGGAAGGCTGGAGCTCCTCTTTGAACAGTGATGGAAGCTAATACCTTCAGTCTGGTAAACCTGTGCATCAGTGGAAATCCAAAAAGGACTTGGTGCAGACCTTGTGTGGCACTCTTTGACGGTCTTCATCCATCACCCTCTTGTGCTAGACAAAAATACTGAAACCTAGTTTTGCAAACACAGCCAGTGCACTGGAGCTCACAGTGGTCCTTGCAAGATCTCCAGTTGCTACCAGGTAAAGAAGTCCAACCAGCTCCAGCCAGAGCCGGTAAAGTAAAAGCTGGTAGTTAACTTCAGTGCAAATGCTGCCATTGCTGTCCTATCCCCACACTGTGCTATTACGGGGAGAGACAAAGCATGGCCTAACCCAGATGGCCTCTTGTTGTTTGGCTGAGATACTGGATCCTCCCCAAAAATTAAGAAAATACATTATTTTAAACAAAGACTTTCAGATGTTTCTTGTATTTTACTCATCAGAAGGCAGAATCGCTGTGCACAAGTCATGTGCACTAGTTTCTCTGTGTGACTCACTCAACTGGCTGCTTCTGATTCTCTTTGAAATTTGGAGTAGGAATGTTCTTTGCTCTTTACTTATAATCCTTTGAACAGCTGAGCATACTTTCACCTGGTGGGCAGGATCCTAGGCTGAAAAAAGCAGGTTAGCACTCCTCCGGCCCACAGTCTCTGAGCAGAATTTGCTGAAGATGCCATGTGCAGTCTGGTGTGGCCACAGCTCTGTCTGCTCCCTGAACAGTTCTACTGGGTGAGGGCTCTTCCCACCCTTCCCAAACGGTGGCTGTATCTGTGCCTTCCCCCAGTGAGTGTTTCAGAGAGGTTAAGTCATAACAGAGTCAGCTGTTCTTGACAAGCAAAAGGGAAGCAAAATGGAAGGGAGCATCGAGCCCAGGGTTTGGGCTGGAGTGCGCAGTAGTTCTCTTAAAGAGCTGAAGGAAGCTGCAGTGAACTTCACAGTTCAGCCAGCACTACAGTTCTGTGCATTACACGTACTCCTATACAACAGCATAAAAGAAACTGGAATTTTGTATTCAAATTGCTTTTTAAGACAAAGAAAAGTAGTGCAATCAAAGAGGGATTGCACTTTGTATAAAAACCATCTAGCTTATTTGTAGGGAATTTCACATAAATAATTAATCTTAAGTGCTTTAATGCTTTTGTGCAGTTTTACTGAATTCCAGTTTCATTCAAATGCAGCTTGTTTCAAATCACATAAAATAATCCCTATTGAGGGAGTAAACACTTTGCAAAATGCTAACTCTCTAATATCAAAATGTAAATATAAAAAACGTGTTACTGTATACTAAGCCACACGAAGGCTGAGGTAGTTGTGAAGAGATCAACACATTCTAATTTAATGTAAAGATTTTTACCTTCTCATTTAAATTGTGATAACACTCATCATCATCAACTAACGCTGTATATAGGGAAACTATCAAAAGCATCAATCTAGTTAAGAGAAGCAGCTGAAAATAAAAATAAAAGTACAAGTGCCAACAGTCTGAAGAAAACATGCAGCCCATGATAAATGGTGCTGCGTGCACTGCTCCTTTTCTACCCCCAATCACTTATGTCAAAAGCAGAGTGATAGATTGTCACAGCACAGAGCATCTATTCACCCACTATTTAAAGGCATCTGAGGGCTGAGTAATTAGTCCTTCCCATCTCACTTTCATTCCAACAATTTGACCAATTCTTTTGGTTGCTGTGTGGTAAGAAACCACCATATATCTTCACAAGTACCATGAGAACAATTCATGTCAACAAATTCTTCTGAGTTTCTCATACGTGTGGGTTTTTCCCTCCTGCCTGTTAGCAGAGCCTGAGCTGGTGACTGCAGACACACCTCTCTGTTTATTTAAGGACCAATATGCAATTACACCCGATATCACTTTTGCCATTGAAAAGACCACACTAATGGCATATACATGATTGTTCACGCTTTGGTATGTGTGTGTGAAGCAAGCCTGTGGTGCAGTACAACATAATACCATGTGTAGGTGTGAGAGCAGCCGAACAAGCCCAAAATCAACAGTGGATTCCCCAAAGAATCAACACAGATCTCAATTCAAAACACTGCAGCTCAGCTCCCCAAAGACTCAGGCTCTCTGCTACCCTAGAAAAACAAAGCTGCAAACAGAGCACCTGTTGCTCAGACTTGTTTCAGACTTCAGCTCCCCTTCCCTGCAGTTTCACTCCCCATGGTGAAGCATTGCAGGATTTGTTAACTTTTCCAAACAAAGCACTCAGTCCTCTGAAACAAAATCAAATGGGCATCCCGCACCACGGCTCTGAGTGATCCGTCAGCATCAAGGTACTCTTATGACAGTAGGCAAATTAGGTGTCAGCAGAAGTGTTTGAATATCTGCATGTGTTCTTTTTGAAGTTCCTAAAGTCTGCAAAAAAAGAAAGATCTATAGTTTGGCCCATGCCTTGTTCCCAAAGACGCACATCTTCTCATACTGAGACAACAATTTGCTTTTGCTGCGTGACCCAGTTCCTGGCTTGGCCACAGAGCAGGAAACTGTGCCCATGGTACCGTATCTTCATAGTAACAACAAAACTCAACACGATCTGCTCCATCTACAGAGCACAAGAAGCAGCGATTGTGTCAGGAGCTAGAAGCAGAAGCGTGAAGTTCACAGGCACTGTTTTTGCTAGCTGAGTCCCACAAAAAGTGATGTGAGATAAGAGCAGTTTGAGTGCGGAGCAAACAAACAAACACCCTAGAGCATTTTGGCCCTGAGGCTTCAGGATGGTTGGAAGCATTAGGAAAGTCCCTCTCTCCTGAGAGTCATCCCAAAGGATATGATACTCATTTATCCTAAAGAATAAGTACGCTATTTAACCTCCCAAACTCAACCTAACAAAGTTTTTTGATGCAGCCTGTTTCCTGAAGGTACCAAAAAAGCCAGATCATTTATAACCAAATCACTTGCTTTCCCACTTTAGATCCCAGCTCCAAAATGTACTCACACTCTTCACAGCAAGTTCAGGAACAGTCTTTTAGCTTCAGTTAAACTGAAATACTTTGAGGAATTGAGCCTGACTCCTTCGGGCTGCAGTCCAAGTCCTCCCCACCATTTTCACTACCTGAAGCCTGTTCAATGCCTGGCAAGATGAAGTGAGAATCTTGACTCCAACCAACTGCCATTAAACCACCTTCTTTTTTTTCTTTCTGAAAAATGCAATTTCATAGTATTCATTTGAAACGTAGGTGTTGGGTATACTGTCCTGAAACTGAGTGGACATTTCCTCTTCTTGAGTGAATGCAGGGCACCACGGAAAGCCGTGCAAGCACTATACACAAATGTGTGTGTGAGATATGAGGAAATCTTTCTCGGCTGAATGTTGGATGACCAACATTGGATGGCAAATAGGCCATGCAAAGCCAACAGGAATGCCTTACTTCTCCTCGGACAGAAGAAAGCATCTCCCTGAGGAGCAGCAATGAGCACCAGGCAGGGTTTGCCTCTGCAGGCCTTGCAGTGGTCCATTCAGTTTCTTTGGATTTGAGAGGGATCTTGGGGTATGGGAGCTTGGGATGTACAAATAGAAAAGCTGTTTGTGCTTTGAGTAAGGAAGTTTAAATCTGACCTGCAGTCAGGCTGTGCAGAGGAAGGGCTTTATCCACTGCTGTGCTCAGAGCAATCTCTCTTTTGTCTCAAAGGCCACTGTGCTATGACTCACACAGCCATCAGGCTATTAACACTTTTATTCCAACTAGTTATTTCTGGATTTCAGCAGTCAAAATAACTAAAGCCTAGAGTGCTTCCAGTGTAACTATAGAAATTACAAAAACAAACAGCAGCTCAGCCCATGGGTCAGCTGAAGCCAAGCTCTGAATCACACTTTTATTTTTTACCTATAGTTATGAAGACAACAAATCAGTACAATTCGCAGCCACCTAGCAGATGCTCAGGTTGAGCCCAGTGCAGATGCTGTCAGATGCTTGCTCCATCTGTGGGAGATGCTTCCCATGGGACAGGTCCTGCACAGCTGCCTTGAAACAACAGGCAACCCCAACCAGAATATCATCAGACACGATCTGTAAATTCATTTGAGGCTAATAAATGTTGTGACTTCATTTTTCTTCATCTGTGTCCATAATCTGCTTTTCTTCAACTTCTCCCTCTCTCTAAGAGTCAGAATTTACCATATTTTGATCTTTATCATTATTATAAAGGAGATCTCAGTAACCAAATACTCCTCAAGCATGCAAACCAAAGGCTGAAGTGCAACGTTTAATCACAAACGAAGAACAAAGTGGTTTCAACTTAAGCATGCTTAACTTTTAATTGTATAAATGACTGAACTAGCCTCTGGAGACATGTCCAAGTGTCTCAATGCCTAACAACTCTGAATGTAAAGGATAACATATATTTAAAACAAAGATAATTGTCATCAGTTTTTTATTAGTGTTTATTTATTCTCTACAAAAACTCTCTATCAAACCCTTCAGCAGGGCACAGACCGAGGGAGTGGAGGAGCGAAGCTTTAAAGTCATGTGCTTCATCCTAACTGAAAATACTCAGAGCTCAACTCAATCCAAAAACTCCAAGTTGAGAAAAATAAACTAATACATTAAAGAGGAAAAGGAAAAATAAAATGAAGTTTCTTTTTTCTTCTGCTTTCACAAAAAAGCACCAATGTAAAGTCTGGTAGCCATGCTGCAGAGAGGAGGGAAATTTTGTCCTGTGAAGGCTGAGATAATTCCTGCACGTGGTCCCCAGAAGGGTGGTCCTAGCTGAGAATACAGGTTTTGTGTGGTGTCATTGGGGTGTTACATGCTGCAACAGTGCCGAGAGCAGCATACAGGAAGCACAACTGTAAAACTTGTAAAACTGTAAACCATGGGTGTTGGAGTTCAGGGATGGGTACTGTGTTTGAAACCTTTGTAGCTTTCTACTGTAGACTAGCTGACATTTTGAATAACAAATCTTCTCTGTTCTGCAGAGAAAGGCCAGGTCCATCCTCATGCCATTCGGTGGGTCCTTGCTGATTGCCAGGGCAGGGATATTGTGGGAGTTGCCTTTCAAGGAAAAAACAAGGCCAGTGAAATCCCTTCCTTTGATCCCTCCTCCCCAGCAATGCAGAAAATGCATTTTTTTGAGTAAAAATGGAGCCATAGACACAAGCAGTAGCAGACACAAAAGAGACATCTGAAAGCAGTGGTTGTATACAGAAAGCAGTAACTGCTTTCCATTTTTAGATTTCATGGCTTATTTGCTTAAACCACAAGAAGACATTTGCATGCTACCCAATTCTGGTCAGACAAGAAAAAATAAAATAGAAATAAATGCAGAGTGAAAAACATAGCATGCTATGTTAATTTCAAGGTTAATTTTAACTAATGAAACACTTTAGCAAAGTCCGTCATGGGAATTTGCTTTTTTTTTAAGAGGTAAGGAATATTATCAAAGCCGACTTTTCAAAGAGGTGGAAAGAAACAACAGAACCCTAACTATTATCTCTTCTTATTTTAAACTGCATCCTACACTTGACACAAACTTAGATCCGAATGCGGGATTAACTCCTACTCTTCTCCTTTGCTTGTGACTCTTTCTCACCCTGTTTTTCAGAGAAGCAGTTTGTAAATGTGACTCGCTGGGATGAAGTGTACAAGTAAGGACTGTGCCATAGTGGTTCAATGAACCAGGCTATTCCCCAGCTTCCTAGACTAACTATTCAGTTCAAGTGAAACCATCTGGGAGGTCAAGTGCCTGCTGGTGAGAAGGAAGATGTGTGATGCTCAAGTGCCAAACTGGCCAAAAGTAAGCGGGCTCTTAAACAGAAATTCACGGAGGTGCTTCAGCCATGCAGTACACGTGGCTGCAACGTTGGCCTCTGGAGAACAAGTTTGGCTGTGGTGCTGATGGATGTAGGAAGCTTTTACAGGACAGGAGAAGAGATGCAGTAAGAGTCAAGGACATACGGGAACTTGAGAGAAAGTTTAACTACTGATAATATAAAAGCCTTTTCTAAGTAGAAAATAATTTTTATAATGGTTTACAAGTCCCTGGAAGAATCACATGCTAATATACTTTCTTGTTTGCTGTGTTGGAAGCCAATGCAAAATCCCAGGGAGCTGCTTCCCCTGAGTCACAGAGGAAACTGACAAATCTTCCAAAGAAGGCAAGGGAGAATTTTTCTGATGGTCTTGGTATATACAGCATACAACACAATGAGTTTTGATCAGCCTTTGCTGCCAACAGGCAGCTCCAAAAGCAGCAACATTTGATCAGCTGGGTTCCAGCAGATACTAAAGAAAAAAGCAACCTTACTATTTTTTTCTGGTTTTCCTATCTGCTTGTTGGTTTAGATGAAGCAATTCTTGTGCCACTTTTTAATTCTCACATCAATAAAGGACTGCTTGCTGCCAATTTTCATTTACCCTACCTTTCATATACTGTTTTACTTTTTATTGTGAGGTCAAACCATCATTAAAAAGGTAACATGGGAAACAAAATGGATTAAGATACTTAGAAAACTCACGCAATCTTAAAACTCTTACAATTTATGCTGGAAGCAACAGGATATTTTTAACTTTAGACACTCATAAACCAGTAACACGGCAAACTAATGGTGTCACGCTCTTCTGCCCATTTCTGGTCTGCTTGGCAAAAAGTAAATCTTAATTATTTTCTCACTTCTGAAAAGCTTGATGTTGTGCCTTCCAATAATTTATTCATGCAGTGTAATCAAGCACAGAATCTGACCCAGCTTAGCAGAAGCCTGATTTCCAGCTCTGTGGTTTCCACCTCTGCACGTATTTGCTGTTTTCTTACCAGCAATTGTATCTCTTGCTTTGAATTCCACTACAGAAAGAAGTTTCTAGTTGGTTTCTTTAACCTTCTTTAACCCTGAAGAAGTCTTCATTTAAAGGCTCGGGTGAATGGTGAATTGCCATGAACAGGTAATAAGACCATTTGCAATTTTCTTCTTAATGACTGCTCGCTAAGTTATTCACTTCTGCCTGAAGTGCCCTGGCCAACAATTCTTTTCTGCTCATAAAGAATATTTTTTTGTTGTTTAACACACCCTATACCCAAAGGGACAAATGCTTGGAAGCGTTTACAATTGTTACTTGTTTCTTGGAAATAATGATCCATAGATAAAAAGAGCAGTTCTGCACTTACAGAGCTTCTGGTCTTACTGATTGTTTGAACTCATTTTTGAAACCCATCATATATGTTTGTATTTTATTCTGTGTCTTTGTTATTACTTAAAGTTAAGTGTTATGGTGCATACAGCACACTCATATTATTGCAGTACGGTTGTTGTGGAGTTGCAATACATACACGATGATTTATTTATTTCAATTCTCACTAAAATCAAGCAGAATAATCTGACTGCCTCGAAAGAAAGCTGGAGCTGGATGAGGACTTTGCATTTGATCAAGTCAAGACTCCTCCTTGGAGGCAGATTATGTGCTCAGTCCTATCTGACAAATAAAACAACTCCCAGTTTTATTTGTAGTGAAAAGCTACAGGTGCACTGAGTGTAAGACTCATGTTTCAGTTTTGCCTTGCACAGCCACAGCAGAGAGTTGCTGCCTCTGTCCTGCTCTGGGGTCCCCATGCCAAGTGCAGCTGCCTGCAGACCCACATCACTTTCCCAATGACATCATATTAAGTAAATCCCAATTACGAATCAATGACATTTATGACATGAATGACCAAAAAGCTGAGCAAATCAAGGAACGACTTCAAGCCAGCTGTGTGACACAGTCAGACACGCATTTCAAAACAAGAGAGGAGCAGAGCTGCCTGGGCCTTCAGCAGGGAGATGGTGATCTGGATAGCAGTACTGAGAAGAGGCGGCACCACCCGGCTCTAGCAGGGCGATAACTGCACAGAGCCGGAGCTCCGCATGTGGGCTGCACTGCGGCTGGAAAGGCTCTGGCCAGAAGGGTATCTGTGATGGCAGAGCCCTTGTCAGCAGCCATCAGCCTCTCCTCTCACCCTTCAAACCCCTCCAAAAGCAGAAGGATGAAAGCTGGGCCTGATAATGTCTATGTCAAAGTAAAGAGGACGAAGTAGCCCTGTGGATTTTGTGGCCACAAGACGACTCATGTTGGAACTATGGGTGCTGAGTCCTGCTCAGAGGATTCACACTGGTGGGATTCTGTCAGGCTGCTCTCAGAACAGACCTTCAAGCAGAGGGTGGCTGTTTTTCCAGCATTTAGGCATTTCTTTTTGCTGCTACACAGCCTTCTTCAGTGCCTTTCCTGGCTTGCCACCGTTCCCACAAAGCTGGGGATGGGGTCTGAGAGCAGGGGCAGCCCGTGGTGCAGATAGGGAGCTGTTGGAGAGGGTCCAGAGGAGAGCCACAAAGATGATCAGGGGACTGGAGCACCTCCCCTATGAAGACAGGCTGAGGGAGCTGGGCTTGTTCAGCCTGGAGAAAAGAAGGCTGCGGGGTGACCTCATTGCAGCCTTTCAGTACCTAAAGGAAGCCTATAAACAGGAGGGGAATCAACTCTTTGAAAGGATTTATAACAGCAGGACAAGGGGAAATGGTTTTCAGTTGAGGGAGGAGAGATTTAGGTTGGATGTCAGGGGGAAATTCTTTACAGAGAGAGTGGTGAGGTGCTGGAACAGCTGCCCAGAGAGGTTGTGGATGCCCCGTCCATCCCTGGAGCTGTTCAAGGCCAGGTTGGATGGGGCCCTGGGCAGCCTGGTTTAGCATTAAATGGGGAGGTTGGTGGCCCTGCATGTGGAAGGGAGGTTGGAAATTCATGATCCTTGAGGTCCCTTCCAAGCCTGGCCATTCTGTGATTCTGTGATTCTGTGACAACAGAGGGATCAGTTTGACAAAATGGCAAAGAGTGCCATCTCCAAGTACGAATAGTGGCAAACTAGTTTGGTTTTGTCTTGTCATGTGCCTTCCTGGCACAAACCACCTTACCCAAGCAAATAAAACAAGTTTTTGGTTCTTTGGAGGGGATTTCTTCACTGGGCCAATTCACTGAGTACGTGTCACATATTGATTCACTGAATTCATGCAGCATTTACTTTTCCAGATGATCATTAGTGTTCAAGCATGGAGGAAACATGGTCAGAACATTGCATTCTGACTCTTCTATTGCACAAGTGCGTTATGAAAGAAAGAGTTATGTAAAATTCATGGTGGATTTCACTATTTCCTATTTAACCGTTCTGCAATAGCATGTACAATGTTCCAGAAATTCACTTCACGTACAATAAATGTGAGTCAGAATAACATAGCTTTTAACATCCTTACAGTAAAACAGAGGATGATGCTGAATTTCTCCTCTGCTAACACAAGACCTTCCACTTTGACTCACAGTCCTGAAGCTAGCAGATACTCTGGAGAGTATTATTTAACAAACAGCGAATACAGATCTGGAATATTTTTATTGTTGTTTGGCTGCTGTATGTGCAGAATGTAATTACAGCAGACCATTATTATGGTATAGAATTTTCTGGAAAAAACATTTTCCTGTGCATTCCCAGCACATAGCAGTCTCTCTGCTAAGGACACTCTAAAGGTCCCGTAGCGAAATATCCCTGCTGCCAATGCTGGTTCCACCCCATCCCATCCACCATCACTGGGGCTCCCAGAAGCAGCTGGCGCTGTGACCAGCCCACCCAGATGGAAGCTGGGGTTTCCCCTTGGACAAGTTCAGTGCCTTTGGTAGATTCAGTGCTGGCTCCATGGGGACCATAACAAATACAGGAGGAATTCAAGGATCTCTTTGTTTGCAGTCCAAATAAATACAGCAAGGGCGAAAGATCCACAGAAATTGAACTGTGGTCTTAAGACAGAAGATAATAAAAGGAATTTTGTCAAGATAGTACTCTGGGAAGTGGGGTTTACCACTGCTCTTGCCGTTAATGTTTGAATCCAAGGGCTTTTCTGCAGTTTTACAAGCACAGCCGAGCTGCCACGTATGTGCTGGCATAGCTGTGATAGCAGAAAAAAGAGCATTTTTCCTGGCTTAGTTTATATTGTCTAGAAGTGGCTTAAGATAAAGGAAAAACATGTCACTTGTCCTAAAAACATTTAAGCAAGAAATTTATCAGCATAGTAATATGGGTTTAAATTAATGTGTCAGCATATATGTATATAATCTTCCTGTAGATTGCAGTGGAAGTGGAGCTTCTTGAGACAACGTAGCGGTTGGCTTTTCACCAGCATTATATGTAAACTGGCTGGTGGGACAGAATTCTGCTGTATCACAAAGCCTGGATTACTGCCGTTTCCCATGGGAATATGTATCCCTGGAATAAGAGTTTTGTTAGAAAGCCACAGGGGAAAAAGCAGCTGCTAACACCACTGATAGCAGCGCAATGTGACAGCAAACTGGTAATGGCTGCTGTGGGCTATTAGTTCTGAAGATGCTTTTTTCAGAATCTATCTCAAATGGCATAGCTGCAAAGGGAGGCCAGCAGCCACAGCAACAGCATGCAACAAAAGAGGATGTCCTAGAGAAAGAGGGATGCAAACGGGTCAGTTTTTAAACAAAGAATGGATTTTTTGAGATTGTTCTGAAATGGATGAGTGCTTCCCTAAAATTCCCAGAAGGCTGCAGTTGTCAGGGAAGGTGCATGAGATCTCTCCGGCCACTGGTTTTCACTACAGGAGGAACTGGAATCGCTGGGGCTGTCAGCTACAGCAGCTGTTTGGCAGCCTCTGTCTGGTCTCAAGCTCTTTGGATGAACAACTTCATGCAACAGGGAGATGTGACCTCCACTTGCCTCCCACTGCAGGTGCTGCCCCATCAAACAGGATCACCATTCAAAGATGCAATGGTAACTCCCCAGCACCTTTTGTATCATGCATGACTTCTAGGCCCTCGCTGTGCTTTGTGCATGAGTCATGCAAATCTTATGCCACGCAAAGCAAAAACAGCTCCACCATGCACAGATTTTATCTCTCAAATAGAAAGTGATTTTTTTTTTTTTTTGGTGACAGTTTACTCCTTTGAAGAACTTACTGATTTCTGTGAAATCACTATAGAACTGGCTGGCTCTCATCTCTTTGAATGGAAACATTTTGTTGAAAGACGTAACGCAAAATGAACTGAAACCCTGCATTTTAACATCCGTTGTTTTCAGTTTCCAGTTACAAGCTAATACAACTGCAGATCCCATATCTCACACCACACCTCCTAGTTTCACTGGCACTACCTGGAGCTCTCGTGACGGCAGAGCTCTCCTCTCCCCATCCCATTGCTGCTGAGAATCACAGCTCTGCCCTTGATCTCTGTTGCCCCAATTGATGCAAAAGCTGATAGCCCACTGAAGACAGAAGCCTGGTGCTCAACTCTGATATTCAATTTCAGTGTTTAATGAAGGGAAGCTATCACCAGTCGTAAGGTGCTGTGCTTAGTAGTAAGGAATATGTGGGGGAAACTACTCAGGTTATTTAAATTTTGCTCAGAAGTGCAAAGTCCTAATGATTTAGAATTTCAGACTCGCATTTTTTGGCTCCCAGTTTCTCCGTAAGATCTGATATTGCTAAAGAACATGAGATGCCATTTCTATTTCAGGGCTTTTTTTCTGATGAGTCCAGCCAAATACTTACATCTGAAATCCTTTCAGAGAGGACAAAAAGGTTTTTCAGATTTGTGCAAGCTGATAAATTTAAATGAAAGCTACAGATCTAACGCTCCAGTTGACTGCACACTTGCTCAATTCCGGCAGCTTATTAAAGACAGTGCTTACTTGGCCTTTCTGTCTATTATGGATGCAATTTATTTAGCAAAAGAAAAGTTTATTGCTTAATAGTCTAGGCTCAGTTGCGCTGCATCACTGTGCTTACTTGCTGCTATTGCTCTGCTGCATCATTTGCCTTTTCTTGCTGGTCCCAGCAAGGACCCATGAAGATCCCACCCTACTCTGAGACAGAACCAGATATGGAGTGAATTTGCATGACCATTTTCTAATCCAAACAGGTATCCTGACTGCAGCAAGCCAGATGTGCAGCCAGAAGTGGCTGGCTGCCCTACTGCAAAATGATCCTGTGCACCTGAACCATCAATATGCCAAGGCTTTCTATCTGAGTTTGCTTTCCCCTGCTCTACATCTTTTATTCCAAAGCTCAGATGATGTGTTAAACACTTCCTGTCTTCAAAAAAAAAACCCAACCTCTGAACTAAAATCCACAACATTATGATCATATAGAGATCCAAATCCAGTGAACCTGAGTCAAACCAAAACGTGCCTGTGGGTGCACAGTAAGTTCTGAACAATGAGAACTAGAGCTGACACTGTTGAAATCTCCACCTAGCCCACGCTGTTAAATTGCATGCAACTCATTTGCCTAGAAATATGCCTGGGACATATCAGTTGGGTGCATCACTGTGACTCTCCCTCTTCATCCCTGTCCTGGAAAGACCAGCATGGTGAAATCTTCAAGCAGGCTTTGCCTGGCTCTTCATCCCCAGATTGTGTCCCCTGTTCTTGGATGGTGGGTTTCACCAAAACCTCTCTGAGGTCACCACAAGGTAAGTGCCGCGGTAAGGGGAGCCCTTGGGGACTTAAAGCAGCAGTCTAAACAAACTTACTCTTCTCCTGGCTAGCTATAGTATATTTGAAACCTGGCTGTGTCAGGCGTCTTCTGCTTGACAAAATTTCATTCAGTTTTAACATTCGAGCTACTAACCCCAACAAAGAGAAGAGTCATTGCAGCCCCCTAGGAACCCTCTAATGGCAAACAGCTCTGACTCACCTTCCAACACACCAAGTTTATTTATAGAGTTTTGAAGATCATTTCAAACACAAAAGACCTGGAAATGCGAGACACAAATAGGTCCTTTAGGAGAAGAACATAACAGAGCTGCAGAGGGTGTAATTCACTCTCCTTTCCATTTAACAACGCTGCTGGTGATGGTGATGGCTGGGCAA
The DNA here is from genome assembly GCF_905368555.1 of Meleagris gallopavo. Lineage (NCBI taxonomy): Eukaryota > Metazoa > Chordata > Aves > Galliformes > Phasianidae > Meleagris > Meleagris gallopavo. The sequence goes on from NC_139412.1 coordinate 14,159,182, forward strand.
TTTGCTGCGCGTGGGCAACAGCGTCCTGGAAAGGATGGGCTGTAGGTTGCAATTCTCCTGGCTGGAGATTTCCATGCAGAAAATGCCTGGTAAAATCTTATTCACTCTGAAGACAGATAAATCATAGTAATTGTTTTTCAGAGCCTGAGATAAATGCAGCCTCTGGTAAGGGTACAGGATTTGAGTGGGCTCAAAGCAGAGCTTGAACTCCACAGGAGATAAGAAAGCCTGTGACACTCACTCCCTCAGCATAAGGTTGAACATAACTCTGGCTGTGCACAAAAAAACGTCTCCAAACATGGCAGCAACCAAACTCTTCGCACAGATAAATAAATGACCCCGATGGTCACGTGCTGACACCAAACCCTGGTCACGGACATGGCTCAAGGTCTAAGGCACTGAGGATAGGCTTCTGGCTGAAAATTAGTAAAGCTTCTTATTAAACCAGCTATTCAAATCCATCACATAAAGAAATATTCCTAGCCATTCTGATTCCAGCACTCCTTTCAAGAAGTGTTAACAAATAAAAAGAGAATTACAAAAGCCCTGCAATTCGGGAGCAAGGAAACCTGTACTTAGCATCACTAATTCTTGCTGTACTCTATAATTTAGTTCTCCTCTTTAAGTTTTATGGTAAACGTTGGATTTTCTGGAATGCCTCAGATTTCCACTTTGGATCCAAAGGTCTCTTGGTAGTAGGAAAGCAGGAGATTTGTGGAAGAACAAAGCAACACAAAAAAAGATCTCTAAGGGGTTGCATGCACCAGACTGGTTGAGATTTTGGCTGTGGGCTTCTTCCTAATTCACAAGGCAATCAGACACTCCCTGTTGTGCCAGATCAATAATTTGTTTTCAACAGCTCTGTGTGGCTGTGCTGTAATCGCAGCAGGGGACACCATTGGAGATGCCTTTGTGTGCGTGACCCAGCTCTTGTGCATGTTCACCAGCCCGCGGAGAAGTGAGACATCCAAGGGTTCAAGCAGGTACCCAGGGACACTTGTGTGAGGGCCTACACATGTTGTTGTGTGCCTGAGCCTTGGTCGCTGGCCAGGCTGTCCCAAAAAAGGACAATGGATTCAGATTTCCTGTTTCTAGCTTCGCAGTGGCGTGTTTTCTCAAAGCTTGTTCTCTTTGTCGCGCTTTCCCTCCCCAGCACACCTTTCCAGAGAGAATTCTCAGCAATGCCCTATTCCCCAGATGTCCTGGAGCGGCATGTCGGTTCAGAAGTACACGAGCTGCCACACTTTTGCCAGAGTTGCCCTTGAAAATTCGGTCGTGTAAGAAACAAAACAAAAAGTCTCAGTGAAACTCCATAGGTGTCAATTTAAAAATTGACTACTACTGCTAAAGTACTCTTACATACCATGAAATTCTGTTGTAATTTCCTTCTAAGCAGCCTGGGGTTAATGAGGCTGAAGAGAATGATAGGAAGGAAATTATATATTCTTTTTTTCTCATCATGTCCCAAATGTCACCTCTGACCTGTCTTTCTATTTCTGGCATGGACTAAACTGCCTCTATTTATTTAGCAACCTACACACCATCACAGTAACATAGCAACAGTACTTTCAGTTGTGAATTCGAAAAAAAACACGGAAAAAAAAGAACATGTTTTTCATAAGCAAACTGTTAAGACCTTACGATCTAGTAACACTACAATATACAATAAATGCTTCTGTTTTCCCTTTTACAAGCCACTACTATGAGGTTCCCACTCTGCAAAGCCAGTGGAGAGACGCCTGAAGGAAGCGGGCAGCATCACCACTGAGATGGCTTCTAGCTGTGCAAGTCACACTTGCCCCTGACCTTCTTGTTTGCTTGTCCTAATGATGTTTCAGCTCAAACAGTTCTCAGGCTCAGCAGAGATGAAAGCAGGAGTTTGGGGAAGATACTGAAATGATGATGGAATGTATTTGGTGTTTTCCCTTCATGTTTCAAGAGCAGTTTCCCATTATCTTATGATGTGCAGCTCAGGTGATCTGTCCAAAAGAGACACTACAGAAAGCAATGAAATGAAATAGGAGCCACAGTCCAATTTACAGCCAACGTTTAGGAGTTCAAATCTCACTACAGGAAGAGTAAGTGAGAGGAGAGCCATAAAGCACCCGTCATGTCAGAGGGGTACTGCCTAAGGACACTCTGCAAATCCTGTCTAGTGGGAGCAAGGTGCCAGAGTATCTCAGAAAAGCAATTCTGCTATTAAGTAGCAGTGCTACTTATTTTTAAGCCTAGGGCCTCAGTGAGAACTTAATCACTTTATTAAGATGGGTTCAAAATGTTGAACATATTAAAAATAAAACTACTTACGATTGCAAAGCTTCTACTATAAATATTAGTAAACAACACAGATGCAGTAGCTGCAGCAGCAGCGAGCGCTTCACGCAGCAGTGTGGGCCTTGTGCAAGTGTGGCCTCATTGCTTCTGTAAGCCCAGCTGGTACCTCTTCACTTAGTGCTTCTCTGCAGAGCTCTGGCCAGCACACGGCCACCCAGCCTGCCAGCAGCTCTGCAGTGTGTGCCTACACACCTACAGGCATGAGCGTCCAGCCTGCCCAGCCCCTGCTGAGCAGGATTTCACAAGGCATCAGCTCAATGCTTCTGTTTTAGAGGCTTTATCACCCAGAGCATGAAATCTGCATGTAACAAATGGATGACTGCTCCCAACTCCTGGCTGCTTCTTCTTGGCACCACCGGCTCCTGTCAGCCTGAACAAATGTCTTCACAACTGCAAGATCCTTGACCTTCCACAAACAGTTTGTAAGTCTGGTATGTGAAAACAGACTGTCCACAAACTATGCACTCTGCTGAGATTACAACGGGTGCACATTCAGAAAGGGCCCCATTATGACTATTATTCTGCTCAACAGAAATACAAATGCAGAACCCACAGTCTCCGAGACTTGGGATTCAAAGGGCAAATAATATTTGCTATTAACAGGGCTCACAGAAACTACTGTCTTTTAAAACGTACTGTCAAAAATGAGTCAAAAGCTTTCAGGTGTCAATCCGAGTTCCATTTAAATTAACACCTTCATTTAAGTAATTTTGAACTCATACTAGCAATGACATTTTACTGTCTTTTCATCAAAAGTTCCGTAGGAACAGATACTGAGGAGCTGACATGCACTGCTTCGGGCTCTGGTGGAAAACTGTGAGGTGGTTTTGACTGCAGGGCTCAGTGGGGTTTCTGGCATCAGCTACTTTAGAAGAAGGGAAATAGCAAAATCTCTAAGAACAGTGGTTTCATTCTGGCTATTAGAAAGCTATTAATGAGTTAAGCTCAGAAAGGAAAGAGAATGTTTTGCTGCTGTGAAGGCAGACACCGGTTTTATTTTATTTTTAACAAATATCAAGTACTAAATTATGCAGCAGATTTTAAAACCAAACTTTGCATGGCTTTTAGGGCTTTTTTTTCCTGACGTAACACATACAAGAACAAGTGAGGAATTTTATAAAACAGAACATAAGAAAAGGTTGAAATCTAGCATTTTATTCAACAATTAGGTGAGAAAGAGGAAAATCTATTTTATCTGGCTGCTTGTAATGTTTTGACATGCAAATTTCATTTCAAACATAGCATTCTTTCCTTATCTCATTGTTAATTCATTTCCAACTCAAATGAAAAGGACAAGCAAACAAATAAAAGAGACTGCTTCTCTACAAAGTGATGCCATAGGAGTAAAGTTACCCTTTCCCCTGAAAACATCATGTTGGCATAATGTGCATTCATAGCATTTTGACACATCGTCAATAAAAGTAATGTGTTTATTCACATTACAGTTTTCATGCTACAACAAATAGTTCACCAAAGTGCTACTTTTAATGCTTTTTCCTCCAATATATGTTCAATTGCATCACGAGTTTAATTACCACTCAAGTTAACATTTCCTTCTCAATTCCAAACATGTTTTTTTAAGTCTTTACTTTTGAATGCAAAGAACTGATAAGTCGTGGCTTTCTGTTTTGAATAGAAACCAATAGCTGGACATTCCTGTGCTCTGAAAACATGTAGGCAAAGATTAAACTGGGGCTTCAGAGCTATTACAGCCCCACCCAAATAAATAGTCTGAGGGAAGTTATTCTGCTTAACATTCTGATACTCAGGTTGCCAAGAACAGCAGTGTTTTTTAGAAATTATTTTTTCTTAGAAGTCAGCCTATCTCGTTAAACATTGTATTTGAACTACCAAAATGCAGTCAAGATGGAAGAAAATGGTCTAGAATAAACATTGTGCTTAACCTACCAAAGCACGATCAAATGGCGGAACGTGGTCCGGTTTGCATCATACTAATTATAAACATTTAAGGATGGAAGCTCCTCCCTAAAATACATTTTCTGCTGTTGTTTTTACCTGTGAGATCTGTTTGTTCGGTGTTTCACAAAGAAGGGGATCAGCTAAAAGGATCCATAATCTTCACCACAGGGCACTCTAATTCCCACCTTCCCAAAATTTGCACACATTATCTAAATGCACTCAATTATCTCAGTGCAATTTGGGGACGTGGATTCCAGCAGGGTATGAAAGGTGGCCATAGCTCTCTGTTCAGAGAGGGCAGAGCATGAGAGGCTTTGTAGGAACATCTGGAAATGAACAGACTGATGGACAGAAGTTACATTCTAGTTATTTTTTTTGAAAAAATACCCCAGCTCCCAAACCAGCAGCAGAAGTATCTGAGTTCACACAGCACTTGGGGATTTCTTTTAGACATGGCAGTGTCACCAGACGACACCAGAGCAGAGAGCAGCTCCACATCCCACCCACCCCTCGCTGTGCTGAGTGATTCTTGTTCCTATTACTTGAGCAAACTCTTCCATAGTTCTATTTTACTTTTTCTTCTTAGTGGCCAGTAACTTCCCATTTGCTCTCCTGATAAACATCAGAACTTCAGTTAAAAATGAGGAAGTCATCTAAATTCTCTTATCTCGTACAACCATAGCGATGGGCACAATGGTCAAGTCTCGGCCAGTCCCCCAGCACAGGCAGCCATCTCGTGCTACCTGCTGTGCCCTTCTGATGGCCCTTCCCACACAGCAGCAGGGACACTACTTTCCTACCTTTTTGATTTATGACACTGCTAATTTTGGTTCCGTGAACCTACCCAACTTGCTGTGGAAGCCATAACTCCACAGGCCATCTTTTAAACTTCACTTCACTTACCAGAACTTGCCTGCAGACACCCTGTGTGGCACAGATTCCATACTCAAAAATCCAAATGGATGTAAACTCTTAGTCTCCACCTGGTCAGGCTGCTCATCTGATGCTAGCTGAGCCCTCTGCCTTTGCAGCTCAGACACTCCAACAAGTAGAGTGTTAAGAAGTGCAAAGCTCAATTTTCTCCCCTTTGTTTCATTTTAGACTCTTGTTCTAGAGATGCTGAGAAGGAATTTTGATTTTCAGTAATATCTAAAGAATCCAGTTCATCAAGTAAAGCGAGGGACTTTTTTTTTTGAGCAAGTGGTCTTCCCTCATCAGTTTGTACAGTACAGTTCTTCAGCTGGGGTACAGCTGTGCAGCGCTGGCTTAATGGAGCTGCACAGACTCACACCAAGCAAGGGTCTGTCTGCAGCCTTCACTCCTGCAGCCCGCCTAAGGAGAACTCACTGAGCAGCAGGTGGGCTGCTGACTGCCACTGCTGCTCCTGGGCAGGAGGAGCTACCCTACAGCACAGCGGCTCAAGGGTTCAGATTAGCTGCCTGCTAAAAATCTGATCTCCATCTCCTTATCAGCACATGAAAAATATACCTTCTCCATGGCATTTATCTCTTACTTCATTAAGCATCCTCTGTGCCCTTGCCATGCTTTTATTTCCCTCGCTGTGACATTCTGCACTGGCTGTAAAATGCCCTTGTTTTCCAGACCATGAAGCGATTTTCTCCCTATTTCACTGAGCAGAAAACAACTATTACGATTCAGTGATCAGGTACATCTCAACATGAAAAGCAACATAAAGCTTGATGTTCAAGGCTGATGTTACAGAACTGGGCTACAACACCGTCCTGAGCATTGTGATTCTTAACACACACTTTTTCCCCTTGAGGCTCCTTCTGCCTAACCCAACCCCCTGGCTGGAAGCATTTAGCTCTAACACAAGGCACAGAGCAACCACTGGACTTGCAGCAGGTTCTTCCATGACATCTAATTTCCTGCAGAGGCTGATACTCGCAATCCACTAATGCCCATAACAGACATCTCCAGTGGGGCCAGGTTTTCCTCCCGCAGGTCTGAGTCTGCCTGAAATTGCATTTTCAGCCTCTAGCAGGACAGACTTCACCTCGCCATGCCACTTCCCAGTTTTGCAGAGCGCCTTCTTCCTCTCTTGCCCGCCCCTCGCCCGGCTCCCCTGAACCCCCAGCACACATGGCCCCAGTGGGCAACAGACCCTAAAACAAAGCGGAGAAATGAGAGCAGCACAGCTTTCGGGTCACACACAGGGGACAAAGAATGGCAGCAAACACCCACAGTTCTCCCAGGAGAGTCCTCTGCCTCCCCAGCCAGGCTGCTACGGCAGACTCACATTTCAGGTGTCAGGCAGAGGAGCAGAACTGCTTGCACTATGAGCACAGTATCAGAGTATTTGCCTGCTGGAGCGTGGCTCCCTGTGCTTTCTAATGAATTCTCAGCGTTTTGCACTAAGCACTCTGTTTTTACAGAAAGTTACACGCGGGTAATTAATCTCATGTTCGTTTCCTGCACATGTAAGGGAGCAGCCTTTGTTAGGGAATGATAAGACACTTCTAAGAATAGTACTACTGAGAGCATCAGCTTTGCGAGACTTTACAGGAAAAATACATACTCCTAACACCTGCTTTTTGTTTCTCAAAGTTTTGAAAATAACTGCTAACCTAGAGCCAAATCCTGTTCTTGTTTATGCATGGAAAGCCTGATTGGTCTCACTAGAGAGCAATTAAAAAGGAGGGCACGTTCTGGTCTTTACGGTCCCATTTTTCAAAGGCACACTGCCCTAATTTTATAAACATTAAACATTCCCACTGGCTTCAGGGGACTATCTGCAGTTCTCAGTTCCCAAATTCATCATTTTGTCCAGATCCCAATGAATGTCATGGGACTTTCTTGGTGATGGGTAGAGCCTGAGGAGTAAGAAGGGATCCGTGCACAGGCAGTGCTTGGGCCTGATGCTGAACTCAGGGAAACGTATGCTGGGAGGTGACACAGAGGGACGCAGCAGGCGGTGGGCAGCCCCTGAGCCCCCAGCCAGCTCTGCTACGGGTGGTGCCAGCAGACACGAGGGCTGCTGCCATGCTGGGCATGTGTGGCTGTTGGCTGCTGTGTGGAGCCAGCACCAGGCTGATGCTTGATGCCTCCTGAAACCCGCTGAAGCAGGCTTTGTTTTCCAGCTCTGTTGCTTTCAAGCAAGCAGGGCAGTTCGGCTGTGCTGCCTTCCAGCCCTGAGCGAGATGTGCAAGCTGCCACACTGGTGGAACTGTGAGAAGTGAACACAATGTCTTGTAGCACGTGAGAGACGTTTTCCATTTGGTTTGCATCATCTCGTCTGTCACCAGTCATATGAGAGGGAACACCAGCCTTAGTTGTGCTTACAGCAGATCTTTTTCTGCTCTGTTGTGGACAAAGGAGCAGTTCATCCTCCTAATCAGAAAACAAAGTCTAATCTGAAGAGATCCAGCTAATCTAGTCGTTCTTGCTGGAAGAGTAGCACAGAGCCACTGCACCAAGGTATGTAGTGCAGAACCCAATGGGGGTGGGCTGCAGCCAGTGCCACACTACTCTGAGCCCCTGTCATCCCCCTGACTGCATAATGGGAGCTTTCAAACCCCAGCTTTACCACTTTCTGTTTTCTGTGCTTTGCCCTTTTATGAATATTGAGTCATCAAAAATAGCTTCAGTGGCAGAGTTATTAATGGTACCAGCTGGGTGAATTAGTGGCTCCTGCACTGTCTGGTGCCTGTGCATAGGGCTATTAGCACCCCCGGGACAACACACCACGAAAATTACGTGTCCATATTTTATCTGCAGCTCCCTTGAGACACATCACTGTGCTTATTTTAGAGCTGGAAAACATTAGTGGAACAAAGCAAATATTCGGCCATTTCAATGCTGCATGCGATCTAAGAGAAGAAACTCCAGCTTACAGCAAGTTAAAAGTAAATCCAGTCTTAACCTCAGTAAATTCGCCTTTCTCCTAGTTTTAGCAGAAAGGAAAAACGACACCACTAAACGATCTCTGCCACGTTCTTCACAGGGCACTTATTCCTCATACGATACGAAAAAGCTCACATCAGCACTCTGCCCAAAAAAATGCTGATAAACAGAAGCGAATATGACGAATGACGTGAGCTGCGCTCGGCAGCGCGGTGCCCGGGGCAGGGCAGGCCGGCAGGGCGCACAGCGCAGCGTGAGCATCAGCACAGCACCTGCACGGGAGCATCAGGGCGCAGGACGGCCCCCGACGGACTTACGGTTTTATCCCTGTCCCAAGCGATTTTATTTATTTATTTGTTAAGGATATTACCCGGAATGCCTTCCTTGCAGCTCTGCAGCGATGCAGTTTCTTGTGTTTGCAACGCACACCCGTTTTTTTTTTTTTTTTTGCAGAAAAACAGATGCAGCGCGGAGCGGGAGCCGTTCGCACGGAGCGGCGCCGGTCCTCGTACCCGCAGCCAGCAGGGGCTGGGCAGCACTGCCCCTGCCCTCCCTGCTCCCCTGCCCCAGCCGCCCCGGCAGCACCGTTAAGTGACCGCTTCTGGCGCACTGAGCTGCTAAATAAAAGTATCCCGACCGCAGCCGTTAGCAAGCGTTACAGGCATCTTAACAAAGCTGAGCCTCCGAATGGAATGTGCTGGTTTTTGTTCTTTTTTTTTCTCTTTTTTTTTTCAGGGGGATTCGCGCTCTTCCATGGGGAAAACGCGTCCGAAATTCTGTTACAAGGCTGTTGGTTACCGTAACGCTAACTGAAAGCGAGCTGCGGTTTTTAACCTAGAGCACGTTGCGTAACAGCAGCGGGGCTGCACGCGGACGGGGCACCGGAGCCCGGGGGCGCACAGACGGACCGCGGCTCCGTCCGCTCGGCTCGGGACGCGCCGGGAACGGCAGCCCGCCGGGGAGGGACGGGCTCCGCGCGCACTTACGTATCGCTTCAGCTTCCTCTCGGGAGGGGACTTGATGAGCCAGCCGGTGCAAACGACGTCCCCGGAGCTCATCTTCCCCCCGCTCCGCGCGCGGGTCCGCGGGTGCGCGGCCGCGCCTCGTTCCCTGGCGATCGGCGAGCTTCCTCCGGCCCCGCTCCCACAGCGCTCCGGCCCGGGGAGGAAGTCATGACATTGATCACTGACACGGCCGGCCCTCCTCCCTCCGCCGCGAACACAATGCAGCACACCGAGCACGTGATGGGGACGACGGGGACCGACGGCCGGGCGGGGTCCCGCCGGTGGCCCCGCCCGAAAGATGCGGCGCCGCGGGCGGTGAACGCGGGGGGCGGCCCGGGGGTGGGGTCGGTACCCGGGGATGGGGCCGGTACCCGGGGATGGGGCCGGTACCCGGAGATGCCGCCGGGCTCGCGGCTCCCGCCCTCCCGAGCACCTGCCCGCAGCACAACGTGCCTCGCCGCTTCTTCGCTTGGCTGAGGGTTTGGGTTGCTTTTTTTTTCTCCTCTCCTCTCCTCTCCTCTCCTCTCCTCTCCTCTCCTCTCCTCTCCTCTCCTCTCCTCTCCTCTCCTCTCCTCTCCTCTCCTCTCCTCTCCTCTCCTCTCCTCTCCTCTCCTCTCCTCTCCTCTCCTCTCCTCTCCTCTCCCCCCTTCCTCTCCTCAATATCCCATGGGGTCATAGAAACTTTATAGAATAAATGTGTAATCTGAAGAGCCTGGGCACTGTTAGAGAACAAAGAACTGAAGTGCTGAGGTCCTCACCATACTGATCTGATACGTGCCACTGGCAAAGACCAGCAAAGGGGCATCAGTCTGACCCCAAACACAGGCACAGTTCACCTCAGCCATGTACCTAAGAGGAGTTCTCTGCTTGTAGTTTTCTCTACTTCCCCTTCTCAGGCTCTTAATGTTTCAAAGAAAAACAACCCCTGACTACTGGTAAGGCAGAAGAGAACAAATTGCCTGATGGCATTTTGTGGAAAGCAGGAAGAGGAGCGACTTTTTACATGATGTAATAGAGATACAGAACGGCTTTAAACTAAGAGAGGGGACATTTAGGCCAGATGTGAGGAGGAAAGTCTGTACTGAGAGGACGCTGAGGCCCTGGCACTGCTGCACAGAGCTGTGGGTGCCCCATTTCTGGAGGTGTGTAGGGCCATTGGAATGGTCCCTGGTCCCTGAGCTAGGGGGGCAGCCAGCCCACGGCAGGGGTTGGATCTCAGTGATCTTTGAGGTCCCTTCCAACCTCAGCCATTCTGTGATTCTGATTCCCCCATGTCCCCACAGGCACCTGACTGGAACACACAGGCGTGCTATTTGAACCTGCTTGTTTCCATATCGCAGAGCTAATGGTGCTGTGATGAATGCTGAGCACAGTGTGAAAGCCCTCACTGCACTGCTGGGAGGAGCAATCAGGAAGGAGAGGAAAGGCAGAACAGGAGGACTTATTTGGTTGACAAATGTGTGGGTATCGAAACAGGAAGAGATGCCAGAGTAATCCAGGCTGACATTCCCACAAGCAAATGTTTCTCCCAGACTAAAGAACATCTTTTAAAGAGCTATCTAATCTGACCTTCAGTATATCAAGCAATGGTGAGAGAAAGGATTTCCTTGTAGCGTGTTCCTGTGTTCTTCTACTGAGTATGTTCCATTTTATTTGAAAGCTAATTTCAACTAAACTTGACCTTCTGGTTATTTTCTCTTGCTCTGTGACTTTTATTTTATTAAAAAGTTCACCACCATAAATACCAAGCACGACTCACTGTGCAGGGATTACATCACCCCTTACCTTCCCTTCTGCAGCCAGTGAGCTGGGCTGAGCTCCCATGCAGCTATTTATAAGGATTGTTTTCTACTGTCTGGGTAATATTTATGTTTTCCCTTCAAATTCTCTCCAGCTATTTCTATCTCCCTTTTGGCATACAGAGACCAAAACTGGCATCCACCACTGTTAGTCCCCATTTCACTCATACTGACTTGCACTGCCCTAGCCCACCTTTTTACAAAAACAACAGTATTGTTTTTTCCCTCACTGTGTTGCTCTAATAACTCATCTTCAGGCAACACACATGTTGGCACTATGACACTCCTCGGACACTGATTTAGAAGATGTGCCCTATCATACGACCTGTGCTCTTTTCTCTCTGCTACTGGTCTGCATTAGATGATAAAGTATTGTGCTTAACCATTCAACCCCTGCTTGATGAAGCTGTCTCCACAGACACGCAACTACAGACAGCAAAGAAACCCACTGCTGAGAGCAATTCTGCCTCTGCATCTTTTTCTGGCCTCTTGGTTGTCCCTCCTTGTCTTTTTCTGTTCTGCTCAGCTGAGCATCCCTGGTAGAGTTCCTATTCTCTTGCACTAGGTTAATAATACGAATAACCTCACAGGGACATCTAGGAATTGTATGCAGAGTAAGAAATGGTATTTGACCACAGCTGTACCCTCTCTGATATCCTACAAAAGTACACATTCAAGTGGGAAACACATCCAAAGTGTCTAGCTAGCAACTTAGCCCCATGCTGACCTACAAAGCCTTGCAGAGGTTGAGTGCAGCTGAGAGCCAGCTCCAGTCTGGGGAACAGCCTATTCTTTCACCCGGTGGTTGAACCCTGTTTACATGTGGGGCTCTCACCACACTTACTCAGCAAAATGCTGGCATGCCTCTGCAGCATTCCCACAGCCAGCAGAATGCCCCGTGCCACTAAAAAGCCATGGCAGTGTAAACGTGTTCCAGCTGCTCCTGACAGCTCCCACCCTGCTCCCCCACAGACAGCATATTTCACTCTATCCATTCACAAGGACACATTCAGCCACGTTACAGGAAGTGGAGCTCCTCTCCTCTCTCCTCTCCTCTCCTCTCCTCTCCTCTCCTCTCCTCTCCTCTCCTCTCCTCTCCTCTCCTCTCCTCTCCTCTCCTCTCCTCTCCTCTCCTCTCCTCTCCTCTCCTCTCCTCTCCTCTCCTCTCTTCTCCTCCCCTCCCCTCCCCTCCCCTCCTCTCCTCTCCTCTCCATCCCATGGGATCATGCAATCACAGCCCCTGGTTGGCCATTAGTCCTTGTGACTGATAGGGGAGATGGAGAAGGAAGATGATTTTTTTTTTTTTTTTTTTGGAGTAAAATTTTTTTTTCCACTTTCTGTATAGAAGTTAAGAAAAATCCACTTCCTTTTTGATCTACAGTGATGAATACTGCTCAGCGCACATGTGAGAGGACCTCCTGGCACGTCCCTCCCAAGCCTAGAGAACACCAGAGGAAGGGGAAAACTGAGACAGTAAAATTACCATGGGACACAGTCTCAGTGCTGTCCAAAAAGGCATTACTGATGGTTACAGGAGCCCTACTTGACACTGTGGTTTTCAAGTCATTTTCTGGCATGTGCCAAAACACTGAGGGAAAATGAAATACTGTGTGCAGTTACGATGGAGTAGATGGTACTGCAGCAAAGAGAGTGCATTTCAGGCAACACAGGCTTCTGAACCATATCTGTAAGTGCAGGGAAGGAAGCTGCTTTGGTGGCAGCTTTGTGCTTGAGACTGTTGCAGAAAAGGAAGGCTGATGGCAGGATGAGGAAGAAAGAAGCCAGGCAGGCAGGGAAGCACAACACAAGGCATGGGGAGCAGAAGCAGATTCTCTGTAGGCTTTAATAAGTGAGCCAGAGCTATTCCAGCTTAACAGCTCCTTAAGCAGAAACTGGTAATGCTTTGGAAAACGTAAGAGGTGTAGTCTGGTCTTCCATTGTGAGTGGATGTTGGCAAATAAAAGCATCTGAACAGGATGAAAGCAAGAGGATTTCCACAGCATGATAAGGCCTGTGGCTTGCTGATGTGATGGCTATTGGCCTCTGCAATGTGTCTGCCATGCTTGCGAGGCTGTGCTATGCAGCATCCTTCCACACGTTGCTTGGACTCAAAGGAAATCCTGGTGCATCCTAAAATCTTTGTGCAAGCCCTGTTACATTTATAAATACTCTGTGATATGCTAAGTGATAACAGTGAAATCAATCACCAGAAATATGCTTTTGCTTAAGACAATTTATTTTGGGAAGAGAATTTGTGAAAAAACTATTTCAGGAAGCTTTAAAGAGAGTTCAAGCCTGCACTGTACTGAGCAATTACTAGGAGCAATTGCTTGCTCGATTCTCACAAACACTCAACATTTTGTAATATGCTGTCTCTGCTGTAGGCAGGTTATTTGTAGGTTTTCAATACTGCCAAACCACCGTATTTCTGCTGGAAAAATCTCTTTTGACCACTTTTGCTTTGATCTAAAAAACACTTTTGAAGCGTCTTTTACTGCCAATGAAACTAGGATCCTGAGCTGTTGAATACACAGGACGTCACTGTGAGTAGGTGGGCAAAATCAGTGGTTCAAGATAGCACACACAGTGGTACCATTGCTTGTTACAGCCTGATTTATGGCAGCCTCAATTGACATGGCTTAGAGTGGCCACAGCCCTGGCCTATACCTGCCCTGCTGTATTGGTACCAGGCAGTGTTCTGGGCAGCTGGGATGGGCTGAGCTGAGCTGACAGACAACTAGCAGATCTCTCCACTGGGCTGGATTTTTGAACACTACTACTAGCAATTTTCTTATTTTTCAATGCTGCATGATGTCTTTTTTGTATGTTCTCTTGCCCACTCTGGAGACTGTCCGTAGAACAAAATGAAAACTGGATACAGGAAACCAGGCATGAGTATGGTGCCTGCAACTCAAACCAAAACAAAAGCAAAACCAACAAGGCCCCTTCTGTATGTTAAGGCTGTTGCCTGTGCCCATAATTGAGATGCTCTCGAGTGACCTCATGGCAGCTGGTGATGACAGGCTGCCTCGGGCCATCATGGGGCTCTGCATGGGGCTGCCATTTTGGGGCCTGCTCTTGGCAGGCAGGTGCAGGCTGTGGATGCTGTGCCTGGGCTGAGCAGCATGCAGGGCTTGGATAAGGGTGGCCAGAGACAAGAGGCAGTCCTTGCAGGCCTTTCTTGCTATGCTCTATGGTTCAAAGAGTTCAAAGAGCCTGCTGGTTTCCCAGTGGTCATGATGTCAACTGCTGATGCTGGCAGGCCTTGTGTGCCATTTGTAGTCTAAGCTTTCACTGATACATTTCAGTGAGGAATAACTAGTGCTGCAGGAGTGGATTTTGGTCTAAAGTACTCAGTGGGAAGTCTCTATGACAAACAGATTAATGACTAGAGGTACAGCACCCGGCCCCTTCTAACAATGCACAATGGGTTCCCCCAGTACTACTGCGTAATGCAGTGCTGGGTATGACTACACAGCAACAGGTGCAAGAGGCCTTACACATCTGCCTTGCATTATCCTTTTCCTTTCCATGATCAAACCAGCCATATGATTGGGCAGCTTCCCACTGCTCTGCAGCCTCCATCGAGCCTGTGGTGTGGCATTGCCACCTAGTGACATCGGGCAGGGTGCTGCTGCCTGCTGCACTTTAATTCCCCTTCGCATCAGAGAATGTTCAAATCACAACCTGTAGTTACAACGCCTTTTCTTACTTGAGTTGCTGTTGTTAACAGAACTGACATTTCACTGCTGACAGCAGGTAACTGCTCATGATGAGCATATGTGTATTTCCTTGCGTGGTTCAATTTTTAAAAGTTACCCCAAAGCAATGTTTCTGTGTTAGAGAAATTAAGACCAGTGCAATTAGTCTTCTATTCTCCAGAATCGTTCTGTATTTGGGAGAAGAGTATCCACAGTCCAGGATCTCAGAAGTCTTGCATTCTTATCTGGATAGTAATAGAAATGCCTCTGGACCCACACCTCACCAACTCTTAATGTATTTCTGTGGTGTCTGATACGTAAAAACGAGTAACAGTGATGTGCCTAAGGACAGCATAGCTTTGTTTGCACAACATGCCATCTAAACTGGACAAAGCATTATTATGAACTCTGAGTGCAAGGCACAGCACATGCAGCCCTGTCAATTGTGTTTGCAGACTGTGAAATGAGAGGGGGGTGAAAGAGGAAAAGCAAAGAGCCAGCAGCTAATTCTTTACACGGCAACTAGCTCCCTGCCTCTCAGCCACGGAAAAATAAAGAAAAATGCGGGGAAATTCTATGGAGTTTTGCAAATCCATTTGAAAACATGTTGTGCAAGAAGGAAAAATAGTAAATACAAAACACACCTCCATATATTTTTGATAATTAATTAGATTATTGCTTGACAATAGTACTGTATGAGTCTATTTTTCAGCCAATGGCCTGCAGAACCACAGGAGCGTCCAGCATAGCCTGTGAGAAGCAAGCGAGCACTTCTCTGCTAACTGCTGAATGCAAAAAACGCACACGAGCAAAAAATATCCAAAGGGGATCTTTCATGAGAGCAGCAGCTTGACGTGTAACGTTCCTGCGAACTGCCAGTAAAAGGCAAGCTGTGAGGAACACTAGAGCATTTCGCGTAAACAGAAGCTAGGAGCGTTTAAAGCTGCAGCGGGACAGCCGGATATCAAGAACTGCTGGTAAGCTGCTTTCCATAAAGCCTAAGAACGGGCGCATCGCAGAGCGGGATTTTTCCACCTGAGCGATCGCACCCCGGAGGCAGCTGTGAGAAGCGCTGCCTGCAGCGCTCACAGCGGCAGAGGGCAGCTGGGAGCTTCGTGCTTCCGTGCGGGACCGCCATCTGGATGCTGCGGTTCAGGGCGCTCCGGCAGCGATGTAGCAGCTCCGCCAGCGGCGAGAAAATCGGATCGCCCGCTCCGGGGCCCGGCCCGTCCCGCCGAATCGGCCCGGCGGGTCTCGCCGAAGCCTCGCGAGGGCTGAGCGGGGCGGGGCCGCGCCGTGTTTGGGGGCGGAGGGGCCGCTCCTCCCGCCCCCGCCGCACACAAAATGGAGCAGGGTGCCGCGGCCGCCTCCGCCCGCTCAGATGGCGAAGTGCCCTCCACCTCCGCGGCCTCCGCGCAGGAGCCCGGCGCCGAGGAGGTACCGCTGTGGGAGGCAGGAATTGGGGGGTGGTGGAGCCGCCGGACCCTCGCGGAGGCCGCGGCACGGCCCGGTTCTGCCTGCGTGGCGGCCCCGGGCCCGGAGCCGTGCTCAGTGCGCTCTGCCCCGGTGCTGGCGCCTCGCCCGCAGCCTCTGCCCGCAGCGCGGGCTCCGTGAGAGAGGCGGGCGGGGCGGCCTCGGCGCCCTTGGGAGCCGCGCAGGGTCCGGCGGGAGCTCGGTGTGAGAGCGCGGACCGCTTGTGACCCGTCATTGCGATACAGCTCGGAAATACCGATAGTGGGGACGGTGGTGTTTCGGTGCGTGGAAGTCTGGCTGAAAAGCACTCCTGACCCGTTGTTGCGTTGCTCTTGTGCAGGAAGGCCTTGAAGTACGGCAGTTCTCAGCGTTAGCCGGACGTTTGGAAGGCGAAGTTTAAGGGTTATTTTTGCAGGGGAATGTCCTCTATTCTGTAAGACTGGTTGGGAAGTAATACATTAGCTGTAATACCTGCAGAAAGCAGAGAATGGTTCAGATGGCTGCCAGCCTGTGCCTCTGTGAGGGCTGGAAGGACGGATGCTGGAGCTCCTGCTCAGGATGTGGACCCGCCTCAGTTGGGCTGCAGGTCTGCTTCACAGTTCTGTAGTTAAAAAGCTGCAGGACAACTGAATATAATGGAACCTGCGGTCCCCCTTTCCTCTTGTGCTACTTTACTTCACAGTCAGTCATAGCCCTAACAGTTATTTTAAGTGTATTTCCGCTTTGCATATACACAGTGAATGCCCAGGTGTTTGCTTGCTGTGATTCATAATGTGTGCTCGAAGTACTTGGTTGCAAGATTGGTGTGAACCAAAGCTGCCTGCAGTACTTATGTGAGTGTGTGGTGACCCACCTGGCTTAGGACTGTTGCACTCAGGGCTTTGTTGGTCTGGCTGGCAGAGATGTCAAAGGCAGCATCTTGGATCCTTGAAGTAGCCGAGGTCTATTGTTTCTGGACTGTGATGCTTGTTCCTGCTGCCTGTCAGCTCCACCAGCACAGAACTGCAGCACTCCAGTGGAAGTACGGCATGCTTTTCTCCTGCAAGTGATCAGGAGGGTCTTGTGCTGTGCGTGTCTTACCAAAACCTGATGACAATAGTGTAATCTGTTTTGGTTTGTTTGGGTTCCCCTATTATTTCGGTGCCATCAGCAGAAACACTGTAATGAGAAACAAGGGGCAGCAGGGACATAAATGTGTTCTGCCTTGAGACTTGAAGTGTCGGCTGTGCAGTTACACTGCTGGAGCTGCATAAGCTTCACACCTCTGTTCGTCTACTTGCTTAACTCAGGAAATAAATATGTATATAAAGAGTGACTTAGTGTAGAATATTTTGAATGCTTCCTGCAACTAAATTGCTTAGTCTTGTGCAACTGAACACAGGCAGTTATAAAATCATTGAATAGTCAAACAGCTTAATTATATACTTAGTACTGCTCATCACCTCAGAGATTTGTAGCTTTGGGCCAAAACTTTAAAAGCATTCTTCAGCATCAGGAATTGTTCATCACATTTGCATCCCTCTGCCTAAAGTTAAAGAGTAAGATGGCAGATTCTTTTATCAGTAACAATTCTGAAATGTAAGTAAGCATAATTCTGCTTGACAAGCTGTTAGATATTTAGTACTGTTTTGGTCAGGTTTTGCTACCAGGCCCTGAATAGTTGAGTTTACAGTTTCACTTTGAGGCTTTTGAACTCCAGTTATTCACGTAGAAGTGCTAACAATCGGAGTAAAGACACTTCTAGTTTTCACATTTATTTTTTAGATATCTTCTTGAGATACTGAATTTATGCGTTTCAACTAAGTTCTGTGATAAACTGAACTTGGTCCTCTCCTAGTGCTTTGTTTTGGTCCTTCCAACTTTGATCCTACTTGTAAGTTGAAGCTGAGTCTCATCCTCATGTTTATTTTTACATTTTGTCTGGCCATCTCTCCTACTTGCTAGTAACATTGTGAATTCTGTTCTGAGTGAAGTAATTCAATCATTTCCTGTTGAAATAATTAGTTTTTAAAATTTGTTATCTTTGCTTTGTTAAATGAAGATGCTGATATTTGCAATTTAAATTCCAGAAAAATGATCCTCCATTTCAACTCAAACTTCCTCCGAAGGCAGCCAGGCCTGAAAAAGAGATTGACCCAGAATATGAGGAGAAGATGGTAAGTTTTTTCACAACAAAAGGTGCTGCAGCTTTTTTTTAGCCTTTGTTTGCTTGAACTGTATCAATAAAGTTGCAAGTAATAAGTTCCTGCAGAAACCATGCAGGAAAGGGAAAACAAGTGGGACCTCTGGGGGACACCATCTGACAGTGGCTTCCACATGGGTGTGAAGCTGTTGACCACTGCCCTCAGGCTGCAACCATCCAACCAACTGTTATCTACCAAATAGTCCAACTTTCAAATCTCTATTTCCCCAATTTAGAGATAAAGATGTGGTGTGGAACCCTGTCAAAAGCCTTGCTGAAGTCCAGGTAGGCAACATCAGTTGCCTTCTCTTTGTCCATCCCTCTATCTTAGAAGGGCCAGCAGGTTGGTCAGGCACGCTTTGCCCGTGGTGAAGCTGTGCTGGCCATCTTGGGTCACCTTCCCATCTCATGTGTGCCTTAATGTGTCTTCCAGGAGGATCTGTTCCACGATCTTCCTATGTGCAGAGGTGAGGCTCATTGGCCTGTAGTTCCCTAAGTCTTTCTTTCTCCCTTTCCTAGAAACAAGAGTATTGTTTCTCTTTTTCCAGTCACCAAATGAAAAGAGGTCACTTAAATGAAAGCAGTATTGAAGCTGCTAGTTTCTTATACAAAAATACAAAGGTTTCAAATATTGATATGCCTCATAATATCTACTCAGAGCAAAAGAGGATCTGTCTAGGACAAAAATTAAGGGAGCACTGAAGAAGAGAGATAATTGGGTAACTTTTGTATTAAGAAAGCAAAAATAAGTAGACTTTGCAAACCTTGTTCATGTAGTGAAGTTCTTGGTTGAAGCTGCTTTTTTTTTTTTTTCTTAGAAGCTTTAACATCAAATGGATGCCTAATAATTGCAGTAGTATTTGTGAAGCCAGAAGAGCCAGGGAAGAGTATCACTGTTAGATGTAGAAAAGTTGATACCTGCCTGAATGACTACTTAATTTTTAGACATAGAAAACACAAGTAAATCTGTTTGTTGATGAGCTGAATGATAAACTGGAAGTGTTGTGTGACAGGTTATTCACTTCTAAAATCAGTGTATTGTGAATACGTTGCCCTCATGTGGCAAGACATTGCCTTGCAGTCAGGATTCATTCACTACCTTTTTCTTTGACCGAGTGGTGCTGTGGCACATGCTTTTATGTGTAAGTTACCTACAGAAAAGCATTCTGTTGTTCACGTGTTTTTTTTTTTTTTTTTTTTTTTTTTTTTTTAGGAAATACATGGTACAAAACTGCGGTTTAACTTTATGTATCACTGTAACCTACAAAATGAATCATGTGAGAACTGGTTTAAGTGATACAGCATTATGTGATGCTTAGAAATGGCATAAAAGAAGTGATAGCAATTGTATTCTACCTGATAGGTTTTGCATTTTGTCCTATTTTTCTTTTAAAAAGTATTTAAGTCATGTATATATAGAGGTCACAGAGTTTTGCTGTGCTCATAGTGAAGTGCATGTGCTTCATGATTGAAATTGGAAATCTGAGAGTAAATGCCGCTAACTTTAGTGCAAGCACTATTGAGCTTGTGCATCCCTGTTACTTCTGTCATACTTCTAAAAGCAGAGCTACCACAGTGTCATCTTGGGTAAGGTCCAGAAAGTCTTGATGCTGACAAGCGAAAGGCTAAGATTCAGAATTGATGTTTTCAAAATATCGTTTGAAGCACACCCTTGTAGTTACTGGGGTGCTGTGTCAACGTAAGGAATATATCCAAGTAAACTTTTTGAGTTGTTTTTATTAATTCTGGGGTTCTGAAGTGAGACGAGTTGTGGGGATGAGGTTATCAGCTCTTGATTGTATTCCAGATTACTGTGGTTTTTGTGAAGGACCTTTTGAACTACAGCAAATTACAACTGGGTGCTCTAAAGATG
The DNA here is from genome assembly GCF_905368555.1 of Meleagris gallopavo. Classification (NCBI taxonomy): domain Eukaryota; kingdom Metazoa; phylum Chordata; class Aves; order Galliformes; family Phasianidae; genus Meleagris; species Meleagris gallopavo. The sequence continues at coordinate 14,179,332 of NC_139412.1, forward strand.
CAGAGTTGTAAGCATAAGGAGCTCAAGAGCTGCTTTGTGGTGTCTGCAGCCCTCTTGGTTGAGAGTAGGCAGAGAGTTGTCTGAGTTTGTGCTCAGAACTTGTCTTCATGAGTATCTGAATTCTGTTTCTTAAGAAAAATACACTTTTTTTTTCTATGAAGAACAGTTACTGATTTTATTTCTGTCTGGAAACTAGAAAGCAGATCGTGCAAAAAGATTTGAATTCCTCCTGAAGCAGACAGAACTCTTCGCTCATTTTATCCAGCCTGCAGCACAAAAGTCACCAACATCTCCACTGAAAGTCAAGCTGGGACGTCCACGGATAAAGAAGGATGAAAAGCAGAGTTTGATCTCAGCTGGGGAGTATGTTTAATTGTTATTTCTGACTTAAGCTTTCAAGAAAATTATTCATTTTAATGTATCTATTCAGTAATAGTGACTGTGCTTTAAGTCCAGAACTTCTGTAGTCAGTGGTGTATCATAGTTTCTTTAAAAGTGGATTTGTTTTGCATGTTGGATCTTCTGCATTAGTATGACCTTGGATCAGGAGAGCACCTCTAAAGTAAAATCCTTGGTAATTGCTATTTGCTGTTCTCTGGTCTGTGCTGTGAAGACGGCATGAACTCAGTTTCTTTTGCATGACACTCCACTACAAGATGCTCTCCAGAAACACACCAGGTCTGCTCCAGCCACTTGTGAACGTGTCAGTGGGACCAGAGCAGAGGCAGACCAAGTTCTAACAGTGCTGGGTAGTGCTGGGCTTGGATCCTCAGCATGAGCTGTCTCACTTCAGGTCTTTCCATGCTAGTTCCTAATCTAGACCTACTCTGCATGTAGTGCTGCTGAGGGGTTATGTTTAAATGAACACAATTTTTAAAACGTTTACAAAAGAAAACTTTTTTATTAATTCTTAAAAATATTTTTGGGATCAAGTACATGAATTTTCTTAATGGTATATTTAACAAGTAATTAATTCTAAGTTCACCACTGATGTGGGTATTGCATTGCTGTGTTGCTTGTTAAAATGTGCCTTAAGGAGTGTTCGATACCTGTTAGTGTAGCTATGACTGGAGGAGAGAGATGCATATCGGTCTTCCGAGCTACAGCTGGAATGAACCAGGAGGAATAGATGATATGCAGTACGTGATTATGGCCAAAGGTCAGGGTGCTGGAACATAGATGCCCATTGTGGGTAGATGATCATTTCTGTGATAACTTCTTTTTAGGTTTTATAGCCAGTGTTTTGAATTTTTCCTATACACATCTTGTGTTCTTTAGTTATCGTCACAGGCGCACAGAACAAGAAGAAGATGAAGAACTGTTATCAGAAAGTCGAAAAACATCTAACGTGTGTATTCGATTTGAGGAGTCTCCTTCATGTGAGTATTCTGTTGATGCTTTGAAGTGATGAGAAGCTGATGAGCAGAACACAATTAAATTGTTATACTTAGTTTTCTTCTACTTAGAGAAGTGTTACATTTGCAGATGTGAAAGGAGGGACGCTAAGAGATTATCAAGTCAGAGGTCTGAACTGGATGATCTCATTGTATGAAAATGGCGTTAATGGCATTCTGGCAGATGAAATGGTAAGCAGTAATCTTTGGAAATTTTTGTAGGAATTCACCACCCTTTTCTGCTGCTTCAAATTAATTTGTATATTTTCTTTTTTTTATATCCTTCAGTTTCCCATCACTGAATGTACATTGTGTGCTTTGTGCATTACGTTATTCTTAGTAAAAAATACAAGGAAGAGATATTATTCAAGGAGTTACTATTCCAGTTATATAAATAGTAAATGGGAGTCCGTGTGTAATTCGAATAGATAGAAATGGATGCACATTTATTTGTTTTGTATGTGACTAGTATGTTCATAAGTAACAACAGTGTGCAAAGTCCTTCCTTCAGCACTGCCCAGAAGGATGAATTTGTGCAACCTCAAAGTCCAAGATTTTCGTGCTTGATTTTTGCTTTAATTTTGTTTCAAAAACAAAATTAGTTTCTTCAGTTTCTTTGCATCTGGAGTTCAAGTTGTTATATCTTTAGAGTATTTGAAGAGTTCTTTGGTCAAAATAGAATAATTATAAACAAGATGAAACAAGATATGTATAAGATAACATGAATTTGACTGTTTGTTCAGTGGATGTTGTTTTGGGTGAAATTCTAACACTGAAGTACCTCTAGTATTTACTGTATCTGCAGCAAGTCGTATGTGCCATTTTGCAGCAGTTAGATTTTTTCACATCTGGAACTGTAATATAATGAAAGATACTGTATGGCAAACTTGTGTTGTGTACCTTGCAATAAAGTGCTGCACTAGGAAAGTTGTTTGAAGCTATTTCTGCACTGTATCTTGTTTCAGAAGGTTTCTTTTTTCCATTTCTTGTCAATGTAGGGTCTTGGTAAGACTCTGCAAACAATAGCATTGTTGGGCTATCTGAAGCATTATCGAAACATTCCCGGGCCACATATGGTCCTGGTTCCAAAATCAACTCTGCACAATTGGATGAATGAATTTAAACGCTGGGTTCCTTCATTACGAGCTGTTTGCCTTATTGGAGATAAAGATGCCAGAGTAAGTGTTCTACATTTAAACCATTCTGTGTTTTTTCTATCAGAAACCACCATCTAGGGGCATGGAATCTTCCTAAGCCACTTCCTTAATTACAGTATTTTTCAGTAGTCTTTAACTATGTTAGCATTGAAAATGCAAAATGTTATACTTGTATCTTTAAGGATAAAATACAAATCAGTAAGTGAAATAATAAATTGGTATTGAAGTACAGGTGTCTGTGACTAACCTGTTCTTGATTTTTTGCGCTATCTTTGATCTCCTCTGTATTTGCATTGTGACAGTTTTATTCATTTTCCTTTATTGTTCTCACCTTGTTGCCTCTGTCTTCACCTGCTTTAGGTGATGCTCCCACTTTGTACTTGCATCCAGTGTCTATGCTCAGCCCTCTAATTAGGCTTCTGTTGTAGAGCTTCCACTCCTTACAGTGTTGGCTTTGACTTCAGTGGAGGGGTGGCTTGTTGATTGAAGTGGGGAATGACTTCTTTGGTTCTCCAAATGGACTGCATGGATCTCTATTGCTAATAGCACCTTTATGAAGTGGGGTGGAGGGGGACTAGGTGGGCTGTTTTAAAACAACTTTCCTGTTAGTGGAGGTGTTTTGGACTGGGTAGTTTAGTGTGATGTTTTTCTTTCGCTCCCTCAGTTTGTGCTGTACTTCAACTACAGAAAGAAAATACACTAAGGAGTAAGTATCTAATTCTGTACAGAATAATTTCCCCCATAAAGTGGGAAGGATTGAAAGCTTTAGTGACAGTAACTTTCAGTTATACAAAGTATTGTTCAGACTTGTTTTGTGCACTAACTTAGTGCTTCACTACTGCTGGCAGAGAGAGATTTTCATGAATTGCAAAGATATTTCTACTTTATAAAAGCTTATTAACTCACTTGCTGTACTGTAGGCTGCTTTTATCCGCGACGTTATGATGCCTGGTGAATGGGATGTTTGTGTTACGTCATATGAAATGGTCATTAAAGAGAAATCAGTCTTCAAAAAATTTAACTGGAGGTACCTAGTAATTGATGAAGCACACAGAATAAAGAATGAGAAATCTAAGGTAAGCTCAAATATTTGATCTTTTTAAGATATTTTTATACAATGTTCTCTCTGGTTTTAGCAGTTTTTTAATGTTAAGTATGTGGGATTTTTGTCTTTTTTTTTTTTTTGCTATGAGACGATGGGCTGTAAATATTAATTTTTAATATCCCCGTCTTTAAATTCAGTTCATGTGATTTCATGTTTCAGAAACCAATGAAAATAGGTTATGTTAAATGTACATTATGGTAACAACTGTTTGTTGTATTCCCAGCTGTCAGAGATTGTCCGGGAGTTCAAGACAACAAACAGATTGCTGCTTACAGGGACTCCTTTACAGAATAACCTCCATGAACTGTGGGCATTGCTTAATTTTCTTCTACCTGATGTCTTTAATTCTGCAGATGTAAGTAGAGTTTGGAAGTAAAATCTTGTTGTTTTGATTCTTTTCTGTAGAAAAGAATGTTCAGCCTCGCAAGAGATATCAGATACAGAAAACTTGGATTCAATAGGAGCTGTGTGACTTTGCCTAGCTATAGACCTTTTTCTTGTTTTTTTTATTTTTTATTTTTTGCTGAAGTTAAGATAGTGTATTACATTAGTGCAGATAAGGCCTCAGACTGGCATTAACAATTTAATACTTGAGAAAAATAGAGCTTTGCAAAGTGGAGTAGAACTGTGGAAGGTAGTACAGAATGGAAACTGAGCACATCCAAATGTGCATAAGCTTTCTTCACTGAGAATTGGAGTCATCTTTCACTGTTTATGTTCCCATGTCAATGCATTACTTACATTGTTTTTGCTGTCATGTTTTCTATCACATTTCTTCAGGATTTTGTCTTCTTTAACTCTTGTCCCACCATTAAACAAGCACTGAGGGTAGGAACGTGCATACTCCAGTGGTGAGCATGGAGTAACATTGGAAATGGAACATGGTAGTAATGTTTTTCATCAGTGGAGTTACTCAGTTGACTTAAACGTTGTAATCTTCTGGGTAGCTGGCAAAGAATTGTGGCCCCATTTTTCTTTTACTCATAGAAATCATTTGTCGCTCAGCTGGAGTGAACAAGAGTCAATACTTGTCTGTTAGCATCACAGATGGTAAAAATAGTTCATGCTAGTTGTGCTGCTTCTTCCCACAGGATTTTGACTCCTGGTTTGATACCAAAAATTGTCTTGGTGATCAGAAACTTGTAGAAAGACTTCATGCTGTAAGTAAAGCTTTTATCAAGTGTCATCATTAGCATACGTGGTGTAAAATAAGTGAAGAAAAAAATATTTCTCCTTTTGTCTAAGTGGAAGTTAAGATGAATGTGAAGATACTGAGTTACAGAAATGCCCAGATGAATCTTATGAATGAAATGCTGGAACTTGCTGTTTAGTCACCACTTTTTGTAGTGTTACTGTTTTGAAGCAGACCAAATCTGTGCATAAAATACAAAACTAATTTTGAGACCTTTTGGAAACAACTTATTATCCTGAGTACTAAACCAATACAGGGTACATGCAAGCCTCGAGAGGCATGTCTTCATCTTTGGTTTGCTGTGAATGAGATAAGACTTCTTTCTGATTTATTTTATCACTTACACTAAAAGAAGTCTAATATACAGTGCTTATCTTTGAAATCTTGATGTAATTTGTTTACATCTCTAGAGGGGAAAAAAAAGACTATAAAGGGAAATAGACTTTTATAAGGATTTGGTTCTTGCTCTGGACAGCAGCTGGGATGAGTATGGCAATCTGTAATACTGCATATTTTTAGTGTGAACTTGAGAGTGTAGTTGTGGACACTTCGTTTTTGCAGACTGTAGCAGAATTGTTCAGAAGGAGTCACTGTGACAGTAATAGATGCTGATTAGTTTGGAGTAAATGTCACAGAAATTAATAACTTTGTATTTCAGGTGATCAGTTTTAAGTAAATGTGTCTTTGAAAAAACTCTTCTAATTTTTTGTAGGTTTTGAAGCCATTTTTATTGCGTCGCATAAAGGCTGAAGTTGAAAAGAGTTTGCCTCCAAAGAAAGAAGTAAAAATTTATCTTGGACTCAGCAAAATGCAGAGGGAATGGTGAGTTACTTACACTGAAATAAGATTCTTTTCTGATAAAGAACGCCTCAACTCTTTGTGAAGATTTTTCTTGGTAGTTGCATATTAAGGCAATCAAATGGAGAAGCCTATTTGTAGCTATTTTTGAGGCATTGTAAAGGTACACAAGCTGTGAAGAACTCAGGAATTGTAATAAAAGGGGATGGAAAGAATAAAGCAGAACCTTTCTTAAGTTTATTTGGAAAAAATGTATGCCTGTTAAGTTTCATTTTTATTTATTTCTGTTAAATGCAACTAGGTATGTGCCAGAAAGAGTCTCAGAGTTGAAATTACATGTTGCCACACGAGCCATGTACCCAAGGAAAAGTGAAAATGAAAATGACAGGTCAGCGTAGCAGCTTCAGGAGAATCAATGAGATCTTTAATCAACTTCATAGTCATATGTAAGAAAAGCTGAAGAAAACCCTGTGAGTGACAGATCACTGACACTTGCAGGCAAGTTGCCTTTCGTGTTAGGTATTGATTTATAAGTGCTTAGTATCAGTCAGATGTTTTCTCCAAGTTTGAGAATAAAATGGCTCATTATTTAAGTAAACAGAAACAGCTCCTGCTTCTGGAAATTAGTGATTGGGATTTGCAGATTTCATTCACGCTTTAAATATGAAATAAAAACTGAGAGTTATTCAAAATTGCCTGTAAAACTTCAGGTATACAAGGATCTTGATGAAAGATATTGATATCCTAAATTCAGCTGGGAAAATGGATAAGATGCGTCTGCTGAACATCCTGATGCAGTTACGGAAATGCTGTAACCATCCTTACCTGTTTGATGGTGCTGAGCCCGGCCCTCCTTACACCACTGACACACATCTCATCACTAACAGCGGTAAAATGTTAGTTCTGGATAAACTGCTGGCAAAACTCAGAGAGCAAGGTGAGTTGAGCTTGTGAGCAGTAACAATCTAAGCAGTCCTCATAGGTAAAAATTAAGTTTTTAAAGCATGCAGAGACTCATTGTTGTCTTCAGTGAATATTTGTTATTTTCAGTGAGGTTTTGTTTGAGTTTTCAGTAGACCTTAATGCATGGATTGGTGGAAGGAAGCCTTATAAGAATGGTGAGGAAGAGTAGTGATAAGAGTAAGTAGAAGGAAAGGGAAAAGTTTCTACTGCTAGAGAAGAGACTGAGAACTTTTCTGATGAGAGGACTGTGTCTGTACACATCTTACCATGTTTTTAAGTTCTATATTTCTTCTATAGAGAATATCAACCTGTCTTGAGGAGAAGTTAAAGCAATATCAGAAAAGTAACTTTTTAAAGAGACTTACTTAAATTAGTGCAATACCTCTATAAAAATTAACGTAAAAATGTAAAACCGACTGAAGCTTTTGTGTTCTGTCAGGTTCCAGAGTGCTACTTTTCAGTCAGATGACCCGTTTATTGGATATTTTGGAAGATTATTGCATGTGGCGTGGGTACGAGTACTGCCGACTCGATGGGCAGACGCCACATGAGGAAAGAGAGGTAAGAAAGATATGTAAGCAAGAAATGTCTGGTTTACACCTTAATTCGTTATCCAACTGTTGTTGTGATCAGGTATGTGATACATTAAGGAATGATATTTGTCATTCCTTAAAAGGAATGATTCATTAAAGAAAAAAATGTTACAGTTTAGAAAGGCAGCAAGACTTTTTTTTTCTAATCAAAAGTGCATAGTAAAGTAGGTTTCATGCATTCCTCAACTAATTGAACAACTGAGTGTTTTGTTCACTGAGTAGGTTTGCACAGGTGAAACTATCCACATGGATGCTTCTGGTGCTGTCATAGAACGCTCTTTTTTAAACTCTGAAGGCATTTCTTTGAAAACAAACCAGTGTTTTGGAGACAACCGTAATGCATTAAAAATACTCTTCTCTTTTAGGAAGCAATAGATACATTTAATGCTCCCAACAGCAGTAAATTCATTTTCATGTTGAGTACCAGAGCTGGGGGTCTAGGAATTAATTTGGCAACTGCTGATGTGGTTATTCTCTATGATTCAGATTGGAACCCTCAAGTAGATCTGCAAGCCATGGTGAGTTAATCATCTGACATGTGGTGGTTTGTTGAAGTTGTTGTTGTTCAAGTTGGAATATTTCCAGAACTTTCTTTTTAGTTACTTTTTGTTACTTCTTAAAATCTATCACCAGCAAACTAAGGAATCAGTTAAAGTACTTTGGCTGTTTCCAAAGTAACAGGAAAAGAACAAAAACATCCAGCACTGTATTGAACCTTTCTGGAAATTTTATGCTTCTGCAAATTGCCTTTTTTTTTTTTTTTTTCCCTGCAGAAGTGTAACATCATCTACTTGTAAAGAAGGGACAAGAAACCCTACTATTTGATTTTAAATATATTTTAAATATATTTCCTCTTTCTGACTGCTGATTAAGTTCTAAAATCAAGTTATGTAATTTGTGGACTAAAAATGTCATGAGCCTTCTTGCATGCTTGGGGCAGTTTTGCTTTTGAATGTTAAGTGCATTGAGTATTTACTGTGAATATCTCGCACCTCCTTCTGAGGTGCATGTTGTTTACCAGTCATAGATGAAATTCCTGCAAACTGCTGAGCGTGATTTGCGAGCTTTAGGAATTTCAGGTATATTATACATGAATCTTGTTTGAAAGGACAGTCGGAGAATGCTGGTGCCAGCACTCAAAAGGACCATTTTTTTTAATTGAAGACAAAATACTTGTATTCATATTTTGCAGAGAGAATAACCACCTGTTCTGATACATGTAAATACAGAATGTTAGTCATAGCTTCATATGCTGTACACTGTGAGCTCTGTACTGATGATTTATTGTAGCCAACTTGGGACAGCTATGATATTGAAGCTCTAGCTGCATGGGCTTTGCATGTGGAATTAATGCTGTCAAGCCAAGGATGCTATGTTTCAGCGCTTCTGTCATGAACTGAAGGTAGCGTGGGCTTGTATACGTATATCCCACAGCTGCAGTTTACACAGACATTTAATTATGTGCATTTACAATGAAGCAGATGTATTTCTTGCAATAGAAGGACCTCAAATTTAGAAGGTGTAAGAGCCAGCTATATAGCTAGGCAACTTTTGTATTCTGCTGAATAAGCAAGGAGCCAAGAAATTCATGCGAGCTTCAGCTTGATGTTTCTGCTTATGTAGCAAGCTAACTGTCTATTGCTTGTGAGTTCTGTTGCTGAACACTCATCAATTTATGTTTGTTAGGATCGTGCGCATCGTATTGGTCAAAAGAAACCAGTACGGGTGTTCCGACTTATCACTGATAATACTGTTGAAGAGAGGATTGTAGAAAGAGCTGAAATAAAACTGAGGCTGGACTCTATAGTTATACAACAAGGTATCAACTGCTATATATTTTTTTCTGCAACGGAGTTGTTCAGTACCTTCAAGTATTTGTTAAACAGCTGTACAGAAGTACAGCCAGAGAGAAAGCAGGCCTTGTGTATAGTAACAGTATGCTAAATTCAAGTATAATGCAGAAGTTATTCAATTGTTCAGCTGAAATTTTTGAAGTAACTGTTTCCTTGAGTGATGTGAGTACAGATTCAAAGAGATTCTAAATGAACAAGGTACTGAAGAATAGCTGTACTTCTTACCACATCTGAGCTTAGTAAAGATTAAAGTGGCTTTGTGAGACTTTGTGTAAAAGCTCGGGGAAGAACAGTTTGTCAAAAACCAAAGTTCTGTAGCTGAGTTTGTGAAGTTTGTGAGCCATTGAATTGTTCCTTTCTGAAAGAATGGGCTGCTAAATGAATAATGGTCAAAATCGTGATGGTCTGTGAAGACCAGGCTGGTGAGATTCTGGGATAGAGAATAGAGGTCTATGAAAAATTAAAGCATTCACATGAGTCAAAAACAGTGCAGTGAGTGTTAAAGAGATTGAATACTACTTAGTGGTTATTGCAGAATAATTCGTCACTCTTAATATTAAGACCCTATTTCAAAATTAAGTTCAGCTAACTTTGCAAGAGTAACACCTTAAATACAAAATGGATTATCTGACTGTGAAATTGCTTGCTGTGGCTTGATCCATGACCCACTGTTGCATTCTGTATTTTCCTAAAAGTTTCCAATTTCTGTTTATTTTCAGCTCAAGTTAAATGCAACTTTTTTCTTTGGTTCTTTGTTTTGTTTTTGTTTTTTTTCTTTGCTGCCAGAGAACTGTAAAAATCCTCTGTATTCATGTTTTTATTGGAACTTTTACCTTTTCTATAGCTTTCCTAATATTTCTTCTAATTCTAGGGAGGCTCATAGACCAGCAGTCCAACAAATTGGCAAAAGATGAAATGCTGCAAATGATCCGGCATGGAGCTACTCATGTCTTTGCTTCCAAAGACAGTGAGCTGACAGAAGAAGACATAACCACTATTTTAGAAAGAGGAGAAAAGAAGGTTAGAGCAGTTTTATATAGATCTTGAAGTGTGTCAAACATTAAAAATAGATATGCAAAGTGTATTTTACAGAAGAAGACAAGAATGGTGTAATTATTATGTAAATCTGCTTTATATGCCCACCTATTACTTTACTATTCATAAATATTTCAAAGCTTCTCAAAGCTGGGAAGGAGTAGGAGTAGTGAGTTGTAATTACTTCCACCATTTCAGACTGAGCACTGCGTCTTAAGCATTGTTTAATTCATTGGGTTTTTAGAAACATGTAAATTTTATGCCAACAATTCTAATCGACACAAAATCTTTATGGAACTTCACTGAGGAATGGGTGGGGAAAAAAAATGAACTAGCACTTCAGCTCCAAACTGTTGGGCATAAATTTCAATTAAATCTGAAGTTAAATCTCATAATTGTAGGGCCACATCGCAGCATTTGTAGTTTCAGTTTAATGGGAAGATTTAGAGTCAGTTCAAAATTGGAAAACGCTGTGGGCATCTCTCCTCGATAATAAGGAAAATGTAAGTAAAAGTGTAAAGCATAAAAAAAATGTAAAATGATTTTAATAATGATGAATGCTTTTTTTCTCTTTGAAAACAGAACAAATTGAGTAAACCTAGAAATATCTTCTTGTATTTTAGACAGCTGAAATGAATGAACGACTGCAGAAAATGGGGGAGAGCTCTCTAAGAAACTTCACTATGGACACAGAGATGAGCTTATACAACTTTGAAGGTGAAGATTATAGAGAAAAACAAAAGGTAATTTTCCTTAGGATGACAAGTCTTTGAGAGCTCAGTTTAGCATAGCCTGTATGCTTGGGCCTCTAGAAATGTTGTGGCTAAAAAGGCTGTGTTGAGAAGGTAGAAATCACTGAGGGATTCACTTAGCTCTGCACAAGCATCAGGATTTTTCTTTAACTTCATTACAAGAAGTCAGCTTAATACAACATAGTCTTGAAATATGATTCTGTAAGTTTAATAATGTTTAATTGAAGCCCTTCAGTAAGATTAATTCACTGCTAGCAAATGGATTTTTTTGCCAACGTTGTAGTTCTGGTAGAGCTTATTAATTGGGATGTTTAGAGAAGCAATTCAGTTGTATCATTATAGATGATAGTATTTACAGCCCGAGACCATCAGTGGTGTTTGAGTAGTAAAGTCATAACTTCCCTCAAGTGCCCAAAGTCAGTAGAATACTGTAAAGGTATCTGCCCATCCCACAGTAAGACTATAGCCTGCCCTCACTGTTCTTCAGTGTATTGTCATTCAATTCTGTTTGTAGCTGAGCATGATGGAGTGGATAGAGCCTCCCAAACGAGAACGCAAAGCTAATTACGCAGTTGATGCATATTTCAGAGAAGCCCTTCGTGTCAGTGAACCCAAAGTCCCAAAGGTAAGAAACTGCTGAGTATGGAAATTATTTTTGTGCTGCTTTGGCTTTTCTCCCCTGTTGCATCCCCTGCTCTCATCCTATACTGGTAATAAAATTAATGCGTTCAGTTTTGGCAGTTTAAATACTCAAAATCAAGCTTATGTAATGTTAATATACCTTTCTGTGTTTAAAGGCTCCACGACCTCCAAAGCAGCCAAATATTCAGGATTTCCAGTTTTTTCCACCGCGGTTATTTGAACTTCTGGAAAAAGAAATTCTGTATTATCGTAAGACAATAGGGTATAAGGTAATGCTTTTTCTTCCCTCCTCTGCCTCCCCACCCCTACTTCAAATTCATAAATGGCATTTTTATTTCTCTTTGCAAATTCTCTTGAAAAGAGCTAAATAAAGTAAATAAGACTATTAAATTATTGTTCTGGTCTTATTTCTTTTTAATGTGTTTCTCATTTTGAATGAAAATTGCTTGAAGTCTCTCCTCCTGTTTCTGGTCCATAATAGAGTAAAAAAAGTTGTCTGTAATTCCTTCCTCTATTAAAAATGTCTTATGTGGGTATCCTCGTGTTTTATGGTGGGTTACAAGCAATAAGACTGAGTGGAAAAACTGAAGGCAGTTCTGATGCTTAATATACTTTTCCTCACAAAAAAAAGATATGTGGTCTAAGGTGAGAAAATAGTTTTTGACAAATATAAGATCACCTTCCTGAGTATGGGGTGTGGGTTTTCATAGTTGTTGTGTATCTTATGCAGAAAGTAACTTCAGGTAATATTGAAGTCAGCTTTGTGTGGATATGATGGTAAGCAAAGTGACATCAATTTTCCTCATGTTTTGTTGGGATATAAAATGTTTAAAGATGTCAAGTCTGAATGTATTACAAAAGAAAAGACAAGAGGCTTACCTTTTTTCCCTACTGTGTTAGTAGAATTTCCCCCTCTCCCTGCTGACATTTTCCTGGTAAAACAGTGAGCACTGATTGTGTTCTGATGTTGATTTTCATTGCTTGTGCCGCTGTTGGTTGATTAACTGGATTAGTTCCCCCTACTTCCAGACACGTACCTTACTGCAAAACAACCACGTCTCATGAGAGATGAGAGGAAAGCATTTGTAAAATGTGGTGGAGAACATAAACTGTCATATGAGGCAAGATAGGAAACTGCCGTTGCAAAAGAGTACAACAAATATTGGCAGCGTGGTTTTTTTGTTGTTGGTTTTCTTTTTTAAGGAAAGGCAGAAGATGTCTTAAAGCCTAATAGGAAGCAAAAAGATTTTTCTGTATATGGCAGGATAGATGAGAATTAAAGGAAGTAAAACTAGCTGAGAGAAATTCTTCAGTGAATGCTTCAGTGAGGTTGAGAGTTGAAATTGGAATTGGGAAGACTGAAACTCAAGGCCTAGAAAAGGAGGAAGCTGGTCGCTGCTCACTTCTGAAAACTGAAGGAATGCCAGATGAAACAAGTGTTTAGACTTTTAGAAATGAAACGTGAATAAAGGAAAATGGATTAAGGCTGTTAGATGGCTAGACATAGGAAGCATAATACAATCTTGTTGATGCAAAGCTGTTATTTGTTTGCAATAGCAGTTCACTTACCAGGTAAAGTATGTACATAGAAAATTTCATCAGGTATGTTTTACAGAGGAGAGGACAACAGATGGAGGATAATACCTTGATAAACTGAAGCTTCTTAAAAAAAAGTAGAGTAGTGAGTTTATTACTTACAGGAGAAGCAACTTTCCATTTCTTACATGAGACAAGAGGGAACAAGCAGAGATAAATAATAAATACCTTATCTTGTCTTACAGGAGGATATTCAATTTTGCAGTAGTTAAATAGCCACAAAAGTATTTTAGTAATCTGGTATTTAAAAATATTTTTATTACGGGTTTGTTCCTTCAAAGTAGCCAAGGTGTAGGATGCTCTTTTTTGGATTTGCTCTGTGATAACAGATGTTTAGTGGGTGCAGGTTACCACCTCAGTCCTGTGAGATTTAACATGCACTTCTAGATTGTAAAGCAGGATTCATTGAAATGTCTTTAGTAACATTTCATTATTGCCTATTGATGCTTTGGATCTCAGGTTCCCAGGAATCCTGATCTCCCCAATGCAGCTCAGCTGCAAAAAGAGGAACAAAAGAAGATAGATGAGTCCATGCCTCTGAATCCTGAGGAAACTGAAGAGAAAGAGAAACTATTAACACAGGTAAAATAAGGACAGGTCAAGTATTACATTTTGTGTGCATGTATAAATATATTTATATAAGTAACTATACATGTATAATAATTTTTACTGGCATGCAACATATATACAAAGTAATAATGATGCCACATGCAAAGGAAGGCTACGCTGAAGTTACAGAGAGATACAGTGATTCTGACTTGCTTTTCTTTTGAGTGACCTTTCCTGTCCTTGAGTAAGTTTCTTAGCTTTCCTAGTCAGCTCTTGTTCCTTGAATGTCTGCAGTATTTCTGAGGCAAAGATTGTGCAGTCAGTGTCCCGCACCAGTCCCTGGTGAAACCAGGCAGTGGCTTCCTTCTAACTGTAGCTGTCTGTTGATTTTTGTCTAAAAAGGCTTTAGTTGGAGAGAACAAGTTGCTATCAACATGTGCTTTTCACACAGCTGTATAAAGCAGTCTCATGAATTCTGCCCCAGTTTAATTTGGCATGTTCTTTTTCTGCCATGGCTGTCTCTATCACTGGCTAGTTTCTTGATATTTGGGGCTGTTACATTGCTGAACTAGGCTTATTAAAAGCTAATTTGTAAGGAGAAGTGTATCTCAAAGTAATTTTCTCTGAAACAATTGAGCTTAGTATACCTTGAAATTTGCAAGATAACAATTTGATTGTTAATCTCACCTCTTTATAGTAGAGGGAATATTTAAGCTGTTGTTGATGTATGTGTCAGTACTGCTGTTGATGATTAAAAATCTTTCTATTGTGTATATTAAACTTGTAAAGAAGCTGTCTAGTAGGAGAGTCAGCTGTAGAACTGACAGTTCCTTGTAGTGCTTTTTTTCCTCACAGAAATACCCTTACAAGTTGCTGTTAAGGCACATGGCTTGTATTTTGACATTGTTGATGTTGTCTTCTCTCCCTGTCTTGAAAACGTAATGTCTTTCTTGAATGATATTTTTGTGCATTGCATTTCACTTAACTGTTGTTCAGTTCTGAATTCACTTCGGTACACAACGTGTTTTCTATTTGACAGTGCTATAGAATTTCTGTTTGACTGCATCTTTTCAGACTTGAGGTTTTTTCTTGACATAGTTAAATTTTCATCCAACTGTTCGGTTCAAAATTTGTGGATGTTGTAAATAGCAGCAATTGCTTTAGTTGTGTGCATTGCTTGAGGAACTTGGAATGACACTTGCAATGGAGCTTCCTCCACTCCTAAAACTTTTTGTTGCTTTTTTGAAGGGTGATTTAGATGAAACTACAGTGACCTGTCAGTGAGATTTTTCTTTCCAGAAGTACTGTAGAGCAGATTTTTAAGAGGAAGAAAACTAAGAAGCTCTTACATGCATGTGGAGTCATGCAAAAGAAACAACAACAACAACAACAAAAAAAACCCCTAAAACTCATTAGACTTCTAATGACTCTGTAATAAGCCCTGGGTAATAGGAGTTAAGGAAATCCTGCAGAACTGTTAGCCACTGTGACTGTGTGACACTGCAGAGGCATTGCCAGTTGGAACTAATGATACATAGGCAACAAGTTTTGTCTTATATTTCTCCTTAGTAATGGCTTCTTGATCTCTTGCTGCTTATTACAGGGTTTTACAAACTGGAATAAGAGGGATTTTAATCAGTTTATTAAAGCTAATGAGAAATACGGTCGTGATGATATAGATAATATTGCCCGTGAGGTGGAGGGAAAATCGCCTGAGGAGGTCATTGAGTATTCAGGTATGTGGATCTGTTGAAATATATTTCTTAGTTCTGATAGCCACAATTTTTGCTGCATATTCTTCTGTAAGACTTAGGATTTGGATGTGTATAGGAAGAACTCTTTTAAAAAGTATATCGTCATTGTTCCTAGATGACTTAATTGTGTTAAAAAGTTGTTTGCAGCATGCAATGTCTGCAGCTGTCCTTATCCATACCTCAGTTGAAATGTGCCATAGTTGACTTACATTGATGCTGTGGTCTTGCAGATTCATAAGGTTGTATTGTAGAAGCTACATAATTCTTTATAGGTATATTTGCTGTTCTAGCTAGGTATTTATGCAGTAGCTTTTAATTTGGTCAGAATTCTTCCTGTTTCATTCTTATATTAATTTTATGAAGGATTTCAGCAAAATTAAATTTTGCAGCGTTCCGCCTGTTGCTTAATAAAGAACAGTTAATCAGGAGCTCCCTATAAAGTGCTGAATTTACTTTGAGTTGATTAAAAGATGTGATGGGAGAAAGCCACAAATTACAAGTTCTTTGTATAACTGAAGTACTAGGTAACCCCAGCAAGTGAGAGCTGACATTAAAGTGTGTCTAAAGCATGTTTATTCATGTTACTAACCAGTTTCACTATTGTTCTAAGAAGCCCACTTAAAGGTTTTTTCAGTTTTATGTAATTCAGTTAATCATTTTGGATATAGATCATCTTGCAGTTGTTAGTAACTATTGCTTATATGAAGGCTGCTCTCCAAGCAATTCCACCTATTTTATGATGTTGGCCTGCAAGATCAGAAGTGGGTGTTGGTGGGATGACAGAAGTTGAACCTTCCCACCAGTGTCCTGTACATTTTGTTGCTGTGTGACAGACAGCAGCAGAGGGGCAGTCTGACATAGAAGGGTGTATGAAGCAAAGGGGTGGAACTGAATTCCTCCATATGAGCAAATGGTACCCACTGACATTCATTGACACTTGCTGAACACTTATGGAAACCCAACAGTGGATGTGAGCACAGTGAGAGGTGGGAGAGTTATGTTTCAGTAGTGGCAACAGTGAACAGGGCTCATCTTTACTGGTGCAGATGTTCACAGGTGTGGCATGCAGGCTCTTGTTTGCCATTGAAAATGCAGAACTAATGATGATGACTGTTGAAAAGTAGTGTTTTATAGCTGAGAATTTGTTGTATCAAATGGTGGTATTGTGCTCTTCATATTCACTGTAGTTTCTAAGGAAATAAATAGGAGGCATTATTTCTGGAGCAACCTTATGTAGTTGACTGTAAAGATGGTGAATGAAGGTTTGTGCAAGCTGTCTTTGGCTAGCACAGTAAAAGGGAGAGTATTACCAATTCCTTAAAACTTCACAGATCTACAAACTGCACTACATTTTCTGCTGGATGGTTTAATGGAGTAAAGGTGTAAGAATAAAGGGAAAGACTTGATTTTACTAATTGTTTTGGTTTGTTTTTTAGCTGTTTTCTGGGAACGTTGTAATGAACTGCAGGACATTGAGAGAATTATGGCTCAAATTGAACGAGGAGAGGCAAGAATTCAACGGAGGATCAGTATCAAGAAAGCCCTTGATGCCAAAGTAAAAAAAAAAAAAAAACTTGCAGTATTTAATTTAGGGTGATTGCTTCTTACTGTGATACGTACTTACTGTGGCCTGTGGTTAAAGGTGGATAGAATCTTCTGAATCCTTTCAGAAAGGGAGCAGCTGGGGATGGGAGTTCTAGCTTCTTACGTAGTAACCATGTGTGTGTGATCAGCACTAATATGTAATAAATCCATGGTGACATGCTGCATATTTAATAGTGCTTATTTTGTTTGCATTCAGATCGCAAGGTATAAAGCACCTTTTCATCAGTTACGTATTCAGTATGGAACAAACAAAGGAAAAAATTACACAGAGGAGGAAGACAGATTTTTGATCTGCATGTTGCACAAGATGGGCTTTGACAAAGAAAACGTGTATGAGGAATTAAGGCAGTGTGTGCGCAACGCTCCTCAGTTCAGATTTGACTGGTTTATCAAATCCAGAACAGCAATGGTAGGTATTGGTTACATGGACTGAGTCATTATGTTCAGTTATTATTAGGTGTATCTTTCCTTTAAGTACCATCGCATACCTTGGATTCATGCCAGAATACTGGAAATTAGGAAAGACATGCTGAAAAAGTAATGTTGGCTTTCATTCTCACTTCAGTTTTTTATAAAAACAACCTATTCCTGTAGCACAGCAAACAACACAATGCACAGAAAATCTGCCAAGTCACATGCTACCCAAAGGGACTGATGCAGAAGAGGGCTAGCCTGGCAAGTAGCAGTGGTACTGCTGCTGCAAACTGGAAGTTTTATTGTTATCTCTTGAAACGTGAAATGGGCTCTTCAGAATTATTTGGCAACATTGAAGTCTGAAAACATCTGAATTGGATACTTACTTAGAGGGAATTTCAGCTTTTCTAACTTTGCTCTTTA
Organism: Meleagris gallopavo; assembly: GCF_905368555.1. NCBI lineage: Eukaryota > Metazoa > Chordata > Aves > Galliformes > Phasianidae > Meleagris > Meleagris gallopavo. Next base: position 14,197,157 of record NC_139412.1, read on the forward strand.
ATTTTTAAAAGCCCAGGGAAATTTTCAGAGCTAAATGTGAGCTAATCATTGGTTTAAAATTATCTTTGTAGCTTTTAATAGGAATTTCATACGTAAATGCTTTCTAGTTATTAATTTCTTGAGATTTTTGTTCATTCGTGGAAAATAAATCCAAATTCAATAGATAAATACACTAATAGTCTGTATTTTGGTTGAGAGCCTATTCATGAGTACAGTGTGCAAGCCTGCACCATGTGAAGTGTACATGCATGTGTAACTTGCATGTGAACATATAAATATGGGAAACATGTCCTTCCAGTTTTTCTTATGATACTCAACATCAAGGGATCTTGCTTCTAAGGTGTGAGAGCTGGCTTGATGGGCATGGCTGACACATCTAGGGGAAGTACCCTCTCCTGGATGCAGCTGTCATAGATACTCCCTCTTGCCCTGTAAACCAGTTTCTAATTCAGTGTTACATTTTGGTCACGTAACTCACTATTTTGTATGCAAAACTGCAACTTACGCTAGTTCAGTAGCAGCAGAACAACTTGTGCATTACTTAATGCAGTTTCCTTCAGGATGTTAATAAAATGCTTTTTCAGAATTGTGGGTACAGTACTAAGAATAATAGAACAAGTTGAAATATTTCAAGTGTGTTTTTGAACAGGTAAGAATGTGTGCTTTTCCACTGTTACGGTTTCACAGTACAATTTTTGCCTGACATTTCAGCAATTGAAGTGTTTCTGGGTAGTCCAGTGGGTTACCCTTAATTAAAAAGGATAGCAAGCTTTTCTTGCTGAAATGTCAGTTTGAAGAATTACTGATGGTAAAATTGTAACCATAAAGAAGCCTCCAGTATTAAGTTCAGTTAATTTTAAGTTGTCTATGGAGAAATCCATTCAAGTAAGTCATAGAAACTGGTACTAGAAATTAAAAATAAGGCTCAACATTTAATTTTGCTTGGCATATTTAAGTCAGAGGTGGTGTTAAATCTTATGTTTAAATCTTCCTAATCATACGTTCACTCAAATTTTTATTTTTGAAGGAGAAAGGAGTCATTTTCTAAAGTGCAGAAGTGTTTTGCTGTCTATTGCTGAAACCGAGGAAGGGCATTACAGTGAATTCTGGATTATTTTCTCTTAAAACTATATACAGTAATACTGACTTGTTTTTCTACTATTAGCTGAAGGAGTGATATGAAAATACAGAGGTAAAATAATCTTTCACTTTATATATCCATTTATTTTTCTTAATGGTTTTAAATTGTCAGGATAGTCAAGATTAAACTGCCAATAATCAGTATATTTTATGCATACAGATATGGTGATGTTTGTGGAAGCATTCACTTCTGTGGATGCTTTGTGCAGGTTTGATACTTCCTGTGAAGAGAAGTGTTGGAGGATAAGAATTACATACTAAATATAAATGGAAATCATTACAAAAGGGTATGTATAGTAAGTTTAGTGGAAGTGGATAAAACCTCTCCTTAGAACTCTGAAATTCACGTGTAACCTCAAAGTTACTTTTTATTACATTCAAACTCATATGAAACAAGTTAAGCAGGGAGTGTATTTCTGAGAAGAATTTGTGATTGGGCTTTCCAGGAAGACTTTGCATCCTACTATCCACTAGATGTCTCTTGAATTCCACATAAATAGCTGATTTATCTTCCATCTTATTTTTCTTTTGTAAATTTCTCATTGGAAAGCAAAAATAAATTGTTTCATTGACTTATTCCACTAACAGACTATTTTATTTTTAATCTAAAATGTAAGTTTGCAGAGAGAGAGCTTAGGTGCTCTTTAAAGTGATAAATTTCTTAACAGGGCTTGGAGGCATACACGTTTGATTTGTTTCTGTCCATGTAGGAAGAATGCAAAATATTGTGACAATAATGAATCGCTTCTCTGCTTTCTGGGCATAATTTGTGCATGTCCTCTGACTTTTCTGCAAACCCTGCCCAGTGTAAGAAAAATGACCTGCTGTACGTACAGGAATATTCAGACCTGTTGGCAGAGCTTTGAAGTTGTACTTTCACACTCATGCCAACATCTGTGCCTTCAGTCACGCAGAAGGAGATGATGGTTCAGTGCACCCATCTTATTTCCTGCAATACTAGATGTTATAGCCATGAAAGCAGGGAGCAGAGTACATCTTATCTCTTTCAATCTTAAAGAGGAAGGTATCAGGCCATACTGAATGAAATTGCATCTCCAAAGGTGCAAGGCATTTCAGACTGAGTGTACTTTCATAGCACTAAAATGAGGTGGATCAGTCCATACAGTAATTCATGTAGTTCAAGGCGGATTTCATCATGCCACGATAGTAGGTGTAGCAGAAATCCGTGTGCATGCTGCTCATTAATGTCAAATGCTTCTGTGATTCTCCTGAGAAGGCTGTTTTTGAGTCCTCTGTCCACAGCAAGTTCTGGAGTGGCAGCCTGTCTGGGAATTCCCAAGTGTGAACCTGAGCACCTCGTATAGTAAATCTATCTAGGCAGACATTTTTTACTTGAGAAATTAGAGTATTTGTCCCTTGAGGCAAATGGTGCATGGTTATTTCTCAACACCTTTCTGATAATGGTTTGTCTTGAATTCAGCACAAGTCAATTTCTCTGACATTCAGAAAGGTTGAAGTAATCGTTTTTGTGTGGAACAGGTTGTCATTAGTCTTTACCTATAGTTCCGAAGTCTCTGAGTGCAACGTACACAAATCCCAAGAAGCACAAGAAGTGCTTCTGCCATGTGGGTGGTCATCTTTCTACTCTTCTCTGCTTTTAGTCATCCCTGGGGGTCTAAAGAATGTTATGTGTTTGGGATGCAGCACGTGCTGGGCTCGATTGCACCCACGCTTTCTCATACTTGCTGACTGTTAACTTGAATGCCAGTGTTTGTGTGGAATTTGAAGGTTTGTAGTGGTCAAATTGTGAAGATGTTTTTTTTTTTGCTGTGGGGTTTCTTCCCCATGACTGTGATAGAATATATATATATATATATATATATATTTTTTTTTTTCTTTGAGCAGGAAAGAAAAGCCAGTGGAGTTGCTGTTCCCAGTGTGCATAAAACATATCAGTAGTATGCACTTGTTCTGTATTTCATAAGAGATTTTATTTTCAGATGGGATACAAGAATCAAATGGATTTTTCTTTACCAAGCCAGCTTTTATTAACTGCAGTGCAAGTATTGTGGCAGTTGTACTGAAGAAATGTCATTTATAGTTTTAAAAAAAAAAAAGGACGTGTGATTTAATCTAGATTGCTTTCAGATGCCATGGAAGACTTACTGCTTACAAGTATTGAAGGCCTCCTACTTTCTGGGTGCTTTTTGACCAAAATTCAGCACTGGTTCTAGGCTTAAAGCTGCATAGGTCTTTGCTAGTTTGGAGCTCTGCAGTGTGTTCTCTCTTTGCAAAGAGATTCTGTGTGTCACAGCAAAGTAATGCTGAAGATGGTTTGGATTTCTTTTCTCTCTGTTTTAAAGATGTACCTTAAGACCTTTCTTTCTAAAATCTGGCAAAGTATGCTGGCAGGCAGTGTATTATTTGCTTCATCTGAACATGATGAAAGACTGGATCAGTCCTTAGAGGTGTTGGTTCAGAAGATAAAGCCAACTCTGTAAAAATGGAGTACTTTGGAATTCAAGAATTTCAGCTATTTTTGTAAATTAGTTTTATTTAGAACTTGTTTTCTGTTTCCTCAGGAGTTTCAGAGACGCTGCAATACTCTCATATCTTTAATAGAAAAAGAAAATATGGAAATAGAGGAAAAAGAAAGAGCTGAAAAGAAGAAAAGAGGAGCGAAAGTCACATCGGTATGTTGAGCAGCACCTTACTTCTAGTGGGGCTGAATGCCATTATGTCTTGTTAGAAAATGAAGATAATAGCATCTGATGGTTTCAAGTATATATCGTTAGTTGAGAGATTAAACAAATAGCTGTGTGTTAACAACTCCCCTAGATTTGATGTTGGTGTTCCCAATTCATACAACTTGGGTCTTTCCTTTTTTTTCCTCAAAAGAGGCTTCAGTGTAAGTAACTGAGAACTAGTAAGAAAACAAAGCTCTTTGTTTTTTTCCTACCTATTTGTATACATGATATATTGGCTCTAATTGAGTCTAAGGACTGTCATTGCTCCCTTTGTAGTAGTTTGTGGAGGAAGAAATAAGTAGTGTTCTGTTTATTTTAAAGGATTGTCATCTTTAAAGCCAGTAAAACACAAATCAAGGTCCTGATCTTACCTAATTTGTGGTGTATGGTATCTGTGCCATTGAGACCATTTTATGCAGGACTTAAGGAAAGCAGAAGGGGTGGCAGAATTCTGTCTGTGGCTAAGATTGTTTTATCACCCTGCTGATTTTGCCTGTAAAATTTGAATTGGAACTTATAATACATCAGTGTTGCTGATCTTTCTGATGAGTTAATGTACTGCCAAACAGCAATATGATGTCACCATTTCTATGAATTCATTAACTTTAAAATTTTCTCCTTTTTAGTCACAAAAGAGAAAAGCAGATCTGGCTGCTGAAAACTCTGGAAAGAAAGATGCTAAGAAAGTTAAATCGTGAACTTGAAAAATGAATTCAAAATGTAAAGCTGTCTCTTCTCTTCATCTACAAGTATTAATTGCCAACTTCTCTGTATTCATGGTACCCACCCACAAATCCCTTGGCTTAATTTTGCAATTTTGTATATTTTACAATGTCTTTCTTTACCTAGAATGTGTAGCTTTATATTTTATGCATTCCAGTATTTTTGTGTATTGTATTTTGTGAGTTCATGTCTTCAGCAAAATTGACTCAGTCCTTGTTTTTTTTTTTTAAGCTTGTGCTGAGGTTTTAGCTTTTATATGTTTTATATGCTGCTGCTTTGAAAGAGGAACTAGATTCTATAGCTGTATTATTGTTGTTTCATATTTTAAATTTATATGGCTGTGGGAAAATAAAATTAAAATTATTTGAAGAGAAACATACTTCATCTTCGTTTTCCCTCCCCTCTTTTTGGCGTAGCCTCATTTAAAGTGAATGTTAAGGTTTGTATAATTGTGCCTTCATCATCAAACATTTTTTTTTTGAGTATATAGATAAGATCAGAAGCATGACAAAACAAAAAATCTAATGAAGCTGACGTCCTTGTTTGGTGTCAGAATTAAACGGTGTTTTTCTCAGAAGTACTCCGAAGGAAATGCTGCAGATAACTTTTGTTGTTGTTTTCCTAGTCACTGGTTTCTATTGGGCTGCATGTGTGCTTAAACACAGGGTGAAGTGTTTCCTGGAATGACCTCCAGATTAAACATTTTCTATGTCTAATGAATGGAAGTGTGCAACTAATAGCTTCCTTAAGTAGCAAACAAAATAATTCATCTTTTGGTTGGTAGGCTGCTCAGATATGATGCCTTGTGCTAGATGATCTGTTGCTGTAATTAGCTCTTATTTCTTTCTCCTTTTACCTTTGATTCAGCACGTCAGTCAGAAGCAATGGGGATATGCTATGGAGTGCTCCTTTTTAGTATTTCCATTTTAATGAGGGGATGAAAGTGTTGGATGTACCTTTTCTTGACTTTGTGAGAATGGCCTTTATTAAGCAGGTTCATAGTTCCTGCTCACCTTGGAGTCTCTGCCTTTCTCAGATAAGTAGAACAGTGACTGTGACATCTAATGTTTTACTTTAATCTTCTGTCTCTGATCTGGTGTTTAGTATGGACCTTGCCACAGCAACACATGACCTTATAACGTCAAGTCTAGATTAATGCAGTGTGCTTTACATGGTACCTTCCTTGAAGATGTGTAAATTTCTTCCAGTGCAGTTTGCTTCCTTCGTGAGTGGTTTGAGATGATAATGTTGCCTTGTATTTCATGCTTTTGTTGGCTACTTTCTTCTGAATTTTGTAAAACTTAAACTTTAATAAAAACTTACTGAGTTCTAGGACAAAGTTCTGTCTACATTTTTGTGTTAATTAAAATCTGTTGGAATGTATCTGAAGCTTTCTGGGATTAATGTCTGTATACTTAATGAATAATTACCAGTCTTTCCTGATGGTCTGCATAGAAGGTTTTGAACAACAGTGGGTGTGGTGGCTTGGCTGGGCACTTGGGAAGATACTGTTCTTTTGGCTTTATATTTCAGAATGGAGCTTTTGTTTGGGGATCAAGTCATTAATTGTTTGCCCTGGGCTTTTATGTGTAAGATTTGTAGCTTAAGAGAGTATTTATCTGTTGAGATCTGAGTTGAGAGCTGTGTCTAATGATGATGATGGGGCACAGCTTTCAGCCAGAAGACGAACGATGGGTGTCAGCATACTTTTAAGTGAGTATGCAACCACAGTGGGATAGAGTGCATGTGGAGAAGGATGGCTTTCCAAATAGTATCTGGTATCAGAGTAGTCAGCATCCTATTTTGTCCTTGGCAGGAGGACATCTAGTGTAATTATGGTCTGTAAATTGTTATGCAGCTACCTACATATAAATCACAAATCTCTGGAGCATTGCTATTAATAGAGGAAGATGCCTTATTTACATTTGCTTTTCAGCTCCTATGTCACTCAGTGACTTTATTGCCTGAAGTTATAAAAACGTGTATAAAGAGGAAGGAAAATAAACTGGAAAAGCCAAATTAATTTCTACTTATGTCAGCTAGGGGTAGAACCCCGTTCCTTTGCTACTATTTGGCGTAATCAGGTAATTTTTTTAATGCTTTAAGTCTTAAAATACATGAAGTCTGTTTTTCTGTTTATTGGAGATTAGCTTTATTACACTTGCATGTTCTTGTGTATCCAGTTTCTCTGTGTTATTTGCAAAGCATATGGGAAGTTTTAAAATGTCAATACCTCAACTTGTTCGTTTATGCAGATTTCTTGGTTTTGGTTACCTCAAATTAATACTGCTCCTTCAGTGATGTGATACAGTAGCTGTATAGCACAAGATCATGCAGTCCTTCTTTCAGATACTATCCTCGTGATCAGACACAGCTTCTCTTTTGATGAATGATAGATACTCCCAGGAAATATGTTATCTCTTACAGTCTGTGGTTCCTAGTTAAACCAAATTGCTGTTGAACAACATCCTTGAGAGCACTTGTATACTATATACTAGTTCCTCAGCATATTGAGTCTTCCTATTCATCATGTCCCACAGTGATAACTAAAGAAAATTGCTAACAGCTGCTGGTCAGGATTAAAGTAAAAATGGATCTTTTCCTTTTCTGTTCTTCTAGTTGTAGATATAACCACAGTATGTGCCTAGCAGAATCTAAATGATATGCTGCTGTGGTTCAAAAGTAGGTGGGCTGAAAGAAAGGAATCACTTAGTTTTAACTACTTTTATCTTAGATGAGGAATACTGCCTGTAAGAAATTTGTAAGCGCTGAATGTAGTGTCACACAAAGAACTCCTGAAAATTCTGGGCCTTCAGACAATTGGATAGTTGTTGAAGAAATATGATATGAAAGGTTTGAAAGGAATTTCTTGTCTCCTATTGAGTACACAACTAAAATTTGATGATGGTTGTGTTGAGGTTGAAGAAAGTAATGCAGCAATCATCTAGCACTTCTCAAAGTGCTCGTATCCTCCTTGGAGAGGGCTCAACAGCTCTGGTGTTTTCTTTCAGATACTCATTGTTTTCAAGTTATCCACCCTTTATTTTTGAGTTATGTTTGTGATGATAAACTTACATGGCTGAATCTTCTTTGTTTTTAACTCCTATTTCTCATAGTGACATCTAGAAGGAAGAGTTTTCTCCCTGCTAGTAATGTGAAACTGTCTGCAGGTACCATTTGAACAAGTAGCATCACTGTGCTAGAACAGATTTTTTTTTTCTTGTAAATTTGCATTGCTTCTTGGATTTATTGCTAATACTGGTTATGGTTTAAAAAGAAAAATGAATTAGTTTTCACTCCTTGATATCATAAGCAAAGGAATGCAGTATATCAGTATATGGAAGGCAATCGGAATCCATCTGAATGCCTGATGGAAGTAACTTCTTATGCATTTCCTACAGCACCTGCACTTTTGCTGTGTGCTGTCACAGCCCCTGGCCCTATCCGTAGGCTCTCACTGTGTGTGCCTCTTCCCCAGGTTCAGTGCTGGGATTAAGCATGTTCAGTGATCACAGATTTATACCAAAGCTACTGAAGGAAAAAAAAAAAAGGCCCAAGTAACAACAGCCAAAACCTATGAGGGCCTTACAGGTTGAAAAAGCATGGAATGTTTCAGCCAGCAGTAGTTTTAAAATATAAAATGACAGATGTGCAGACACTGACACTTGTGCTGATGTTGGGTTGGAAAGAGTTTATCTCTGTAGTTAGTATCTGTTAAGAACTGAAGATTGCTAAATTTTATGTCAGTTTATCTAGTCCATGTACTTCAAGCATGCATGTAAAAGCTTTACTCATCACAGTTAAAATGTTTGCTTTTAGTTTTTCCAAAAGAGTAGAATTGAACTTGGTTTGCATATTTTGAAACGTGTTAATTGCATTTGCATGCTATCCAACCTTAATAGGAGTAATATTTGCTGCCTCCAGGTTCAGTCTACAAAGGTAACTTCTGAACTTTTTAAAAACAAGATTTACGTTGTACGTAAAAAATCGATATGAACTTACGTCTTCTAGTAACTGCACTCTGGTGCTGCACTCTGGCCCATGCACTTGGGATACTGTTCAAAATAGTTTGGTTTATTTCCATTTCTATTGTACCTCTCAGAGCTTTCAGGCTATTACAGCTGAATACAAGGTGTGTGTATGGCTGTTCCACATCTGCTTTCAAACTCTAATTTCCAGTAATCTTAGTGTTAGTGTCTGTATTTTTGTGACAGCCTTACCTGTTGTTGTCTCAAAATATGTTGATACTTTAATAAAGTATGTTGCTGTTTTTCAGTTTTTTCTTACCTTTGGCGTGTTACTAAAATAAAATACTTTGGAGTTATGTCCACCTGACATAGAGTAGTAAGAACCAGGCATTGTATCACTGCAGCCTTTGATCACTAGTAGATGTGACTCCACAATCTCATTCCTCAGCTCAGTTTAGTGCCCAGCTGAGGATGATCTGTAGCTACTTCCTACTTCCATACTGTCTGTGTCTGTGAGCACTGTTGCCTATCATTTACAGAACATTTTGGAAGCAGTACTTGTTAAGTCTTCTGAAAAAACTGTTCAAATAAGAGGACTTGTAAAAGGAGCAGCTATGCTGTCTGCAGGTATAGTTGGTAGTTTCCCCTTATGGAGGAATAGAAAAAATTGGGGAAGGTCTATCCCACCTGGAGAGATATTAAACTGTTGTAATAAAATAGTTTAATGTTATAAACAAAGATTTCTGTAGTCATTCCTGATGAGAATGTTTCCATATCACTCTCTGCTATAGCAGTTGTGTGACCTATGTTTTTATAGGTGCTATGAGAATGCTTCTACTTGGGACTAGAGAAAGCAAATGGGGGGTGGGAGTCCCCATTTAAGCAGGGAAGCTTGAGGAATTTGGTGCTTTGCTTACAGGACTTTGAAGTCTGCTACAGTGCACAGAATCTGGAAAACAGCACAGGAGGGTTGAGGCAGGTGGAAAGGGGTGAGCAGCTGCAGCTGTAGGCACAGCTGGAAGAGCAGTGCTGGTTGGTGTTGTGATGTTTTCTCTTTGCTGTCACTCAGTGCCTGGGAAGGCCACCCTTCTCAGGGAACAGAACTTGTTGCTTCTATCTGGCAGTTTCATGCCTTAAGAAAACAGTGTGAAAAGTTACCTTCTTTTATTTTATCCATTGTTAATTAGTTGGATGCTGCCCAAGGCCACAAATTCTTCAGGATTGTTTTTTGAGTGCTTTCTTTGCCTTTTATTTTGTGATCTCTGCTGGGGAAAAGAACATTTGATTATGGAGTATTTTAAATCATAGCAATCCTAAGCCCTGCCACTAATGAGAAACTGTAGCTGAGATTTTGTGCCAGTAATGCCAAGTGCTGCATACCGGTGGCTTCGGAATTTCATGGAGCTTCTACACAATTCCAAGAGTATATCCGTTATGTTGGTGGTGAGTCATCTTTTCTAAATGAATGTGATACAACAGTTTGTTCAGGTAGCAACTGCATTATAGCTTAAGGTTCTCAAAGGAATTGGCTGTTATAAATTTTTAATTGTAATGCACCTTGAGGAACTGGTTATAAAACCATTATGGTACAACTAGTAACTATATTGGTAAACCGTAAACTTTTAATATTTATTAACTGTGTCAATAGCTGTATTTAGATACTTATGGATAGAACTTCAACTTTGCTAATTGCTTTTTTTTTCCTGTTTGAGCTCCCTGTTCATCAACTAATGCCTTTTTTTTTTAATGAACTCGTATTCTGTGGTAGTAGGCACAGTAAGAACTGTAGAATAATAGGAATTTATATTCAGCTCTTCACTGATATGGAATCCTGTCTTTTATTTATACAGAATATCTGAATAGATACTGTTCATGAAGTGCTCTTCTGAAAAAAATAGCTGCTCATTAGAGACTGATACACCTTATTCATTGACAACATTTGTTGCTGAGTGTTTTAATGTTGTTCAACAGATGGGGGGCCCCTGCCTCTATGTGTTGATGAATGTATGAATCACTCTGTGGGAGGGGCAAACTAGGACACTGATTTGGCATCTAATTTGAGTGATACCACTGATCAGTTAACTCATTCCAACCGTGTTTGACTTAAAAGCCTACTTTGGCTGCATGTGGGAAACTGCATGTACTCTATACTATCAACTGCTTCAGTCCTCCCCTCTAAATAAAACAAGATGATGTGGTGCCTGCCTCCTCTTTGCTGTGGTTGGAAATCCCTGGTGCCCTCACATGATTTTTAAATGAGGATTCATATTTTCATTCAGTACCTTGCTCCTCATCGCTGGAGGTTGTTGGCTGTCTGATTTCCTTGTGCTCTGCAGTTGACTGGTAGGAACATCCCTGGGTGCTACCACCCTTCTCAGAGCTGTTTGTAGCTCTCCTGCTTGGCATGTGTGACCTTGCCACAGCTAGAGTTCAAGCAGCCCTGAAGATCATCAGCTTATGCCAGGCTGTGCTGCTGATTGATGCTTTCGTGGCTGCAAAAATGGAATCATAGGATGGCTTGGGTTGAAAAGGACCTCAAAGATCATTTAGTTTCAAGCCCCCTGCCATGGGCAGGGTTGCCAACCACTAGGAGGAGAGGAGACACAAGTTGTAGGTTATTACTGTCACTTGAAATACTGCTTGGTGTTTGGATTGTAGGAGGTCAAGTCTCTGTAATGAACAGAGATGCATGAGTATGTGAGATGTGCTCAATAAAAATGTGCTTCTGCTTTGAGAGGAAGGTTTAGCATCCAAGCCTTAATTCAAATCCTGCTGGGCTGGCTGACATCATGGATATTTTCATGAGGAGGCTCCTTGGTAACCTGTCCAAATTAACAGATTGGGATCTTGGCAGGTTTCTGAGCTGTTATGAGGGCTGCTCTCACAGCGGGTCTCTCTGCTAACACTGGAAATGAAGAGGGAAAAGGTTGCAGCTTCAAAACAATTATCTGTGCTGGGAAACTTGGTGTGCAGTTATCTGGCAAGTAGTGGCAAAATCTGTTTTATTGGTTAAAAAAAACTGTAATTTAAAGTAAAACTGCTGTAACTTGCTGCTGAGATTGTTATCTCAGTACTGAGGTGCTTTTGTTTAGATTTGTCTCAGCAAGGCCGTAGTCCCTCAATCCCCTCCCAGTTGGTCAGTCCTTACCAAACGTACCCGCAGTGCGCATGGATGCTGTCATGAGGGATGAGCTGGGTGGCCCTTCCTGCTCCAGGCCCACAGGTTTTCAACTTGAAGGGCTCTGCCTGCTTCAGCTCCTGGTGGATGTGGTGCTCCCTGTGCCCACCTGCTCTCGCCTGGAGCGGAGGCCTCTGCCAAAAAGCAGCATAAACATCCCAGCATCACTCAGTGTGCCGCAGGACTGGGCTTCAGTGACTTGCTGTTAGAGTTGTTGCTGGAATGAAAAACAAACAACACCTGCCCCTTTCAGAACAGTGTTTCAGCATCACTTCATAGCTTCTATGGGTATGTACTTCAGAAATGATTTTAATTATTTACGTTACGAAGCGATTTTAGTAGGCTTTGAAATTCACCTTTTGATGATTTCCATTGCTTGAATGCTCGTGTGGAAGAGGTACAAGAAATTTCTTTCGTTCAAACATCAGCCCTGGAGATTCAACATTTCCCTTCCATACTAAAAAAGAAACTTAATTTTTGCCTACTTGGTATTCTGTGATAATTAACTCCTCCATATGCTGTATCTTATTATTTTAAAGACCTGAAGATTTTGTGCTGGTAACAAAAGGAAAATCAATTTCAACAAATATAGTTGTTGCCGCCTTATTAAGTTACAGTACTCAATGCAAATTAATGTTTTGAATTTGTTATCAGTCAATAGGTGCAGTTATTGATTTGGGACTTATGAGGTAAAAAGTGAATAAATAAGCTTTTGATTTTTGTTTTTGTACCATGAGAACATGACCAAGTTTATGGAGCTGCAAGTTTTTTATTTTGTGGTGAATCAGCAACAGAATCAGAGACAACTTATTTTTTCAACACTGACTGACAGGTGTTCCATTTTAGGAGTGTATTCAGGGACCTGAAAAGTAAGAGTTGTCACCAGTCCTGATTCCTCTCCAGTCTTCTGTGGGAACTCATCTTGGGTACAATGCTTTTAAGTGCAGTTTTGTGTAGATGTGCTGGGTTGCAGGTGCTGGTAGAGCCATCACAGGCAGAGAGAATGACCATTTGGTGCCATCATATTTGCTCAAGCATTTCTTTATGGGGATCCTTACAAGCAGAAGCTTTGGATGAGTGAGAAATCAGCCAAAACAAACTGAAAAACAGGATGCAGATACATCATCAGATTTTCTGTTAATAAAAGCACCAACTACCGTACACAGTGGCAAAGCTTGTTCTCTGGTGCTCAGTGTTTTGTTTCAACAATAAAGGTGATTTGAATTGGAAAGGCAGGTACAATGGTGTTATAAAAAGACCGAATCTCTGGCAGAAGCAGAACACAGGCATCAGTTATTTGCTGTAAGATTTATGGTATTCTGTATGTTGGTAATTTACTTTTTTATTTTCTTTCTGCAGAGTTACATCCAACCCTAATGGTCTTTCTGTATTGACCGATTGCTGCAGTCACTTTGTTTAACAATCCCTATTCTACTCCGTTGATTTGTGTACAAGACACGTCTAATAAGGGCTCCCTAGAGCCAGACATTACCTAAAGCAAACGTTGCTGACTCTCAGATTTTGTACCAATCTCCATCATTCTGCATCAGATGCCTTGCTGCATGCTGCCCTCTCGTTCGTTTTCTGTTTGCAGAGTCACATAAACATTTATGTACTTTGTGGAGTGTTTGAGGTTTACCGTAGTCTTAGGTGCAGAGGCAGAAAATTAGGATTGTGGACAGTAAATAACTTGAAAACAGGAGCACAGTGTTATCGAGTTGTACTTTGTAAAGAAAATGGCTCTGTCTTCCATACGGATATTTTGAGATACAGAACTCTTTAGAAAAGTATGTTCGGTGGCATTCAACCATCCTGAGGTCTGCCTGATTTACTTAATGTTTACCTCCAGCTTTTTCAGTTCATCTGCCTTTAGAATCCTGTGCATGGGCTGGCTGCATCACTCTTGGGGAAAAAAAACGCATCTTTCATGCACAATTTTCTTGGTACTGTGTTGAAGGTAGGCTGTCTGAATGTGGTCAGTAAGTCTTCATAAGCACAGGAAACTAAAAGTAACATGCAGTTAATTACATCTATTAACAAAATAGATGGAAAATATTCTTCCCCCTCAACAGGGATTAAACCATTTCAGTAAGTTATTCCAGTGGCTTTGAGTGGTTGCTGTATTCCTTTGCTCATGCCTAGATGAAGTAGACTAGATGAGACAACCTAACCAGTCAGTCTGTCAGTCAGAGCCTGTCTGTGTGTGCCAAGAGTGCTGGAGAGTTAAGGAGAGCCTGCTTTGCAATTAATGCAGTACAGTGTGTTTGTGTTGACATACAGCTTTGATAAGACTGTCAGTGAATTACTACCTGCTTTTTTTAAAGCCATTCCTCAAGGAAGGATGGAGCCTGGAACCTAAGATGAGCAGCACTGCTAGCTTGCCTATGTACTCAGTTTATTTTTGATTTAGCTTAGAGGCCTTCTTTGGAGGGTTGCTATAGAAATGATTGTTCTCATTGGGAATTAGCTGTAGTAATAAAAGTTGTGGAATTACAGTATTTTTACTGCTCTCATGGATTCGGGTCAATGCCTTTAAAAATAGACCAGAAAGCAAGGAGAAGAGTTGATTGAAGACTTAGTACCCTTGATCAAATGGAAGCAGAACCTGGCTGGCAGGAAACCTATTAAAATAAAAGACAAAATAAGACAGACAGTTTTGTCAGATGGGGACCACATTCCTGCTGGGTATCTGCTATGATTGATGTGAATCCTCTGAAGTTGCTGGAGGTTATAAATAGTAGGTCCTCTGCAAAGACTGTGGGTTATGTCTGTATCTTAGATAGCTAGAAATAGATACAGATACCTTGTCAAAGACTCAGTGGCATCGTAAGGAGAAGTATATATGAACAGATATATCACAATACTGAGCTCAGTAGATGCTTCTCTTTCTGAAGCAAAGTTGGGGAGGGTATGTCTAAGGGTTGCTATATTTATCAAAGAGAAAAATGAAGACAACATCTTACAGTTTACTAGTCATCTAATAGTCATCAAAAAGACCACACAACTTTTAGTATGATGTTTTTTGTCAGCTTACATTTATCTGTTTGCTGAGAGCCATCTTACATCCTGTCTCATGCAGCTTGGCAAGTGCTATTGGCCTTCTAGTTAGCTTTTGGTACTACCTGGCCTCTTTTACCTTCTTGGCTCTGTTATTTTATGCATGGGACTTTTATTCTTCCTGTGTAGTGTCTACTGCCCTTGGCCTTGGCCAGGATTTGGGCTTCTTAAGGAAGAGACCCAAGAGCTGATCAATTCCTCTACATTGCAAGCACTGCTGCTCTAGTGTATGTGCTCTGCTCACCATTTATACTTGCTGCGCACGTAATGGAAGAATCATTGAATAGCCTGAGTTGGGAGGGAGACCTTTCCCACTTGTCTCTCTCTCCAGCCCCTTCCCTTCCTTTGAATGCCCTAATAGTTTTAATCTCTTCACGTTGCAGCATGTTGTACTCAGTATTCAAGATGGTACCAGTGCACAGCAGAGTGGGGCAGGCCCTTCCCTTGTCTGGCTGGCAGTGCTGGGCCTGGTGCACCCCAGGGTATGGTTGCCCTTCTGGCTGCCAGGGCATGCTGCTGGCCCAGATTCGATTTGCTGCCAACCAGGGCTGTCTTGGGGTTGGAGGGGGGGTGCTGGGCAGGCTGTGGGCACAGCCTGTGCTGGACCTTGGCTGAGCATGGAAGGCCAAAAAGGGGGGGGAGGAGGGCAGTGGTGGTTCCCCCTTCTCTAGGTACAGGGCAGCACTGAGGGACTGGAGAGGCCTTGACAACCCTCCTGCACATGGAACCCGTGTGGTTGTACACACAGAGCTCACAGGCAACGTGTGGCTGGCCAAGCTACAAACTTTGCACTCTGGTTGCCACTCTATCTCAGCAATTTTTGGCTGTTTAGAGCAGAAATGTTGAAGTGATGCAGAGTTTTCACAGGCTTCAGAGGTGTTCCCAGCATGCACAGAAATATCCAGAAATACCCGTGCGCCCATGGTGCACTTGTAGTTCCTCTGTGACAACAAGCTCCTTCCTCTGCAGCTTGCTCCCCTTCTCTCCTTGTCCACACCTGTCTGTGCTGTGTGCATCCTTTAGGGTTAGGATGGATATTGAGCTCTGCGTTACAATGCTGAGCGAAATGGGCTGCGATCTCGGCTGGGGTCTCTAGATGCTGCAGTAATTTTAATGAGACAGGTAATAAGATTCAGTGTTTGCAGCTTTTTCCCCGTTCTTTTCCCATTCATGTCTGTTCTCAGTACTCAGAGAAGCAGGGACATAGCTGAATAGAACAGTAAGTAATTGATTTGCTTCCTATTGAATAAGTGATGTGCTGGTGGAATGATTAATGAAGAAGAAATCACGAGTGACACAAAAATGGGGATAATCATTCCCTTGACAATTTTTTTTCTAGTTGAATTTAACTTTCTAGTGGGAAATAGTTTCACTAATTCAACAACACCACCCCATAAATAACTCATCATTTCCTGTAAATGTCAGGTAGGGAAATTTGTATTGAAGCACTGGGAAATGACACCTGTAAAAGAAACATTGCCACAAATAATGGGAAAATTGCAGATGTATTTTATACCTATCCTGAAAATCAAAAGGTCTCATAAATACAGTCTGTAAAAATGTCTGCGGAAGAGTTAACGTAACAGTACAAGCAATAAGCCTGACCTTTCAGTGTAATTTATTTTAGATTTGCTCAATCCTTTTTTATTAAAACTAGCACATCTGAAGCAGAATTAAATCCCATTATACCGACTCTGTGATTGTATCAATTTTTCTCTGCCATGGCACACTTTATTAAAAGTTACTTTGTTTCATATTGGCTAATGCAATCAGGGGAGTAAATGAGGTTTTGTGTTCTTCAGTAGAGAAAGAAGTGTGCGGTTTCTGTCCTTGACAGTAGTGTGAATTACCACGAGGCTGGGCTATATTCCAGCCTTACAGCCCCCGGTTCAGGCGTTTTGTCCCGGCACTTCTGCTGGGTGCTGGGAGGACACAAGTGTCCATCCTGCACCAGTCTGCTCTGGTCCTGGCCCTGCCTTACATGAGGCAGCAGCTTAACACAGGACTTAAAAGCAGTGTATGCATCTCTAAGGCCTTGGATTCACACTAACAGAGTTGCTGTGGAGTCTGGGATTTATGAGTTTTTCTGGGATTCATATCTGCTTCAGACCCCCAGGTACTGAATTCTGTTTCCCTAAATGAGAAATATCTTTGTTCCGGACCAGGAGATGTGCTCAGAAGTAACCTTTGTCTCCATTCCTTGTCTCCTGTCTTTTAGTGAAGCCTGTTTTTCATGCTGTTTGCTTGCTCTAGGAGCCAGCAGTTACTGAAGTGACGGTGCATTTGCTGCCCTTGTGTGGATTTTACCTGGCTGTTTTCTCCCATAGTTTCTTGCAGTGCAGAGTTAGGTTGGGACGTAAGGAGGGGATTTAGATGGAGCCAAGTATTTTCCAGGTTTAAAGCCTGCCAAGAGTTACATAACTGAATAAGGTCTCCTGCACTTTGGAGTATTTACTGCTTCTATTTAATGGACTGTTTAATATTTCAGTACAGACTTCTGTAGCTCAGCTGGGCATATTTCCACACTTATGGCATGTTTACAGTGAATAATAATAATGGACACAATTTACGTGTATGGCTTAATGCCCCCAAATCTGGTGCTATAAATTGTTATGTGTGGGCACCTGGGGCAAGAACCTTTACCCCATCTGCAGTTTGTTCTGTATAGCATTAGGGAGAGAGCTCGCAAATGTGAGCTTGCTTTTTGTTTCTTCTCCTTATTGTAGATGTGATCTGGTGTAGCCTCTCTTTCCCTCTCCCACGTAGATTGCACAGGGTAGGGAAGGAGGTATGGCTGGAGCTCCCCTGGAAGGACATGTCATTTGCAGAAGAGAATCAGAAAAGCCTCATAGCAACTCTTAGTTCTCTTGAGGATCACATTGCTGTGTGTCACTGAAGAAGCTGCTGAAGCCAGGAGCATGCAGCTGCATCTGCAGTCCCTGTGCAACACCTTCCCTTCTCTGCAAAGCGCCACGTCCAGCACAGCTCTACTTGGTGCCTGGCTGTGTCCTCAGCAGCCCTTATGGGAGCAGTGCTCCTCTCCCTCATTAAGACTGAATAGACTCAAGCTCTGGACTTCAAATGAGTTTTCCAATTTGGAAAAAATCAAGCAGCTTTCTGCCTTTAAAATACAAGTGTTATCTCACAGGAGTAAAAGCAACTTCGAATGTATATCAGGTACAGAATGAGGCCTCTAGGCAGTGTTATTGGTGGTGTAGGACTATGTACGGGACAAACGACTTACTACTTATTTCTGCCTGCCCACAGCTGACATTTCCAGGTGCAATGTGCCCTGTCTGGTGCATCTAGAAATGCACCAGAGCAGCCCACAGCCTCCTAGGTTTCAGGACTTAACGTTTCTTCAGCCAAACTCAAACATCTGCAAGTAGGGGAAAAAAAAAGAGAAACTTTGGAGGGGAATTGCCTATTCACCACTGAATAAGATCTTGTTTCTAACAGGTTCTGTTTGGTATTAATTCTATCTTGAATGTTTGCTTAAAAATAACTAAATTCTGGCGACAAGAATTGAGCTGACAAGCCCTGATGCTGTGCAACTCTGTTTTGTTGCTGAGCAGCTGTATCACAGCCAGCTCAGGAGTGAATCTTCCATCACAGTTAGGGCACTCTTGGGAAGAGAGGGATCGCTGCTCACCATACTCACCCAATCCTTGGCCTCAGCTACTGCTCAGGCACTCACTAGTGATACCTGGAGTGAATGTGCACACACAAAACTCATTTCACATGGGCCACTGAACAACCATTAGACATGAAAAATGTTCCTACCCCCAGGCTGTGTTTGAACCAGTGACCTGGAGGTGCAATGTGCTGCACCTCCTGCAGCTGTGGAGCACTTTGGCTGCATCTAAAAGCAAATTAATCTGCCACACCATCATACTAATCCTGTTGTTAATCATTTAAACTTTTTTTTTTTACAGATCAGCACAAACATAAATGAACTATTTGAGAAAATGTTTACACCGAGTTTCAAATGTCCAAATCTTTTTTGTCTGCTGGCTTACATTTTTCTGCATGTAAAGTCAATCATACTTTTGATCTGGACAACTTTTATATGAGTAAAAAGGTCGCCAACAGCAATTCTCTCTGATAATGTAGAATCTTCTACCAGGCAAGCTTCTTTTTCTTCTTTTTTTTTTTCTTTCTCTTTAATTTAAAAGTAGAACAGATTAAAAAAAAAAAAAAAGTTATCCCCATAAATACCATACGCCCCTTCATGTTGTGGAGTTTCTGCTAGATATGGCAGCAGACAGACCCAGCTGTAATCCCAGTCACTGTGGGTGACTGAATCTCCAGTTCAGAATCTCTGGTTTCCTTTTGAGCAAGGGAAGAGCTGAGGAGGCAGGTAATTAGAAGTGCAACTGCAAACCAGCAGAAATCTTTATTATGACAGAAATCCTGACACTTTTAAGCTGTTTTGAACTCTTGGCACTCCACTAAATTCAACATAGACACATCAGTAGATTTGGTTTTATACTGGTAAGACTCCTTAAATGATCTCCGTGGGCACCCTGTCATCTTGTACGGTGGCTGAAGAACCTGATCTTGTGAACACTGATTTCAGTGCACATATCCGAGTGGAGCATTAGGCAGCAGCTCACTAAGGGAGTTCACTTTTTGATGTCTCTGGGCAATACGTGATAGAGATGCTTGTTGCATTCCTGCAGTTTATATCAAATGCCCACAATGATGTGGATAAGAATAATTAGTTAAATAAATACTCTGGTGTCAATGCACTGGCAGAGATACCATGGGAATTATCTGTATGCAAAAGGATAATTTAAGTTGAGAGCATCTATAAGACTGATCAATGCCAAATCTACTGTTACCATTGATTTAAGCATAATTAGTTTGAATGAAGACAAAAGACTGTCATCAAAAGTAATAACTCAAAGCATAGCAGCTAATTCAACAGGCAGAAACCTCCATCAGAGGCGTTTAGGGAAGGTGTTTTGATCTCATGCCTTGATGATGTGACTCAGTGTGTTGACTCTGGCTGGATTTGCTGGTTGGTTTGCTCTGTCTGGCATAGATGCTGTGCTAAAACAAATCTATTCTGTCTCTTCCAGGACAGCATTAGCTTACTGTCTTTCTTTTCGTTGGTGCATTTGAAGAGCTCTGCACTGAAACAACCCTTCTGACCTGGTACTGTGTTAAAGATCTCTATTTTTTTTCCTTTAAAACTCAGTTGAAGATTGGCTTTGATTTTTGGATCTGCTACCTGTTTTTGAAGTCTCCTACAACCTCTTTCTGTCTGTTCCCAAGCTTTTGCAGCTAGCTCAGAGCTAACCTCAGTTTCTTACTATTGCCCTTTCATTGGTACATACTGTGAAGCTTTCCTCCTACCCAGTGGACCAGGCTTTCCTTGCACTTTGTTCCCCACTTGCCCTGCAGCTTGTTTGGCATCTGCAAAGCATAGCCCACAGTATTTGTATGGTGCCCTAATCCTCTGGAGAATGTGTGTGCCAGGTCTGGGTTGACAGATGATCTGTGTTATAGACTCAGCTACTGCCAAGCGCCAGAGTTTATTCTTTCTCGTGCTGTATTACCTTCAGTATTCAGTATTGGAGATCTCCAGTTCCCAACTTCTGTACCAGCCATGCTGCTTGTAATCTTACTGATGCGTTGCCTTATCTGTTACCCATCCAGTGTCTGTACCCAGCTGTAGCTGGCTTTACAGGGTGCCAAGCCGATGGACACCATTGCAAACAGTGGGCAACCCAGGATAGCAACCCATTTGAAATCTGTGTGCTTGACTCATATTCAGAGGGAGAAAGAACTAACAGTGGGATGGCACAGCCTCTTCTTAAGGCTGTGACTTTAGCTGATTCGACCAGAATTTTCCCTCTTTTTCCAGAATGAGTTGCTGACCTGGCACTCAATTACAAGTGGCCTGCTGACTTCAACTGGGCTGTGTTGACTTTTCCTGGTTGCAGATGTGACCCTGTGCTGGTTTGGATCGATTCAGGGATCAGGTCAGCTGCCTTGATGTTGGCTGACGAGGGAGGTTCAGGAGCCCCATGAGTGAGGTGCACTGAGTAAGTGATCTGTTCTTTCACCATCAGCCTTGAAAAGTTAGATGAGCAACAGTGTGTTGAAAATTTGTCCTTCAGCTTGCTGTCAGCTTGACTTTCCCCTAGGGAAAGCAGCATACTGGAGTGCCGAGAGCCAGCACAGACTGTGGAAAATGGTGAACAGCGGTGGCAGGGCCAGAGGTGAGAGCACTGTTCATCTGGGCAGCTCTCCATGCAGTCCAACTGCACCTCAGTGGAAGTAAATGACTTCCACCCTTTCTACTGAGATTTTCTTCACACAATAAAAGGTCATCAGTTGATTTCTGGCTGAGCAGCAGAACTGCTTCTAGGCTGAATAAATGTAATGTGGCCTTTCATTACTTTGTGTGGCTGCTTCTTCCAAGGAGCACCTCTTTATTGTTAGAG
Source organism: Meleagris gallopavo (assembly GCF_905368555.1). Taxonomy (NCBI): domain Eukaryota; kingdom Metazoa; phylum Chordata; class Aves; order Galliformes; family Phasianidae; genus Meleagris; species Meleagris gallopavo. Next base: position 14,218,386 of record NC_139412.1, read on the forward strand.
ATTGCCACTGGGACAGCACTGTTTTGAGCCAAAGGGAAGAGAGGTGCCAGCACAGACACTCTGCCTGGGATTAAGATATCAAAATACCAGAGAAAGTTGTTTAGAGTCTGGACTAGCAAATGAATTTAATCTCTACGTTCTTTGATCAGGAGCTTGTTCCTCAGGTACTGTGTGTCTCTAACTCACTAGTACCAGAAGGAGCTTGTGCTGATAGAGGAGTTGGTTTATATACATATTTATGATTTAGTTTTTCATTTTGCCTCTCTCTTTCATTTCTGAATTAAGCAGAAACAAGGCCACTTAGGAGAGTGTCTTTGTGAGACAGGAAAAACTTCCAAGTTCAAATTCATAGTTGTACTGTGTTGGAACTGGGTATTTCGAGGAATTGGCTTTGTCCTTCACTGGCATCCCCTTCTGTATGTGCATGTGGGCACAAGAAGGTGCTCGCTGGTAGTACTGGATTGCCTGGGAAATCATCTACTCCCTGAATAAAAAGAAAATGAAGGGTTAGTGCTGTCCTTACTTATTCATGGCTGAAGGTGATGAACTTTCCTTCTTAAAAGAAGATTGGTTCTGGCTGTGAGGGGAAGAGACAACACGACTGTGCATTTGCTTTCCAAATCCTGGATGGTATTTTGACTCCTGCTGAAGCAGCAGCTCTGCTGTTCTGCCTTCTCCCTTATTCCTGCTTCCTATAAAGTCAATCCTGAGGATCGTTGAAGAGTTAAACATTTTAGAAGCAAGGATTCTAGGAAATGCAAACAATGTTATTTATAATGCGAAAGTATAAATTAACTATGGAAAAGGAAATAGCATGTTGAAAATAGATTAATAAGGAGCACGACTGTGGATGCCTGGATAGCTTTACCAACTAGTCAATTAGAGCCAATTATCATCCTTAAACTCCTAGCACTGTGTTTAGTATGCTTGTACTGCATCCAATTTAGCTTGGGCTGTTTCTAGGTTTACAATTTTCTTTCTGTGTCTGAAATGATCTAGCTGGAGACACCATGAAAGTGCCAAGCATTAAGTATATAACAATTGTAATTCTTTTGACTGAAACCTGATTTGATTCAGTTGAAAATGACTTTAGTGTATTGGATTTACGGTTCATTTAACAAGTGCTGTAGATGTCAATACATTAGTGTAAACCTGATGCAGGTAGTAATTTGGTTTCTAATGAGGTTCCCCAGCAGTATCCAACAATGAAAACTGGGACATTCTTCAGTGGAGCACAGAGCACACCTGCTTGGTCACAGATGTTGTCTGAGGCCCTGCCTCCTAACTTCCTAGGAACAGCGGCTTTACGTCTTGCAATGGGCTTTAAAAATGCCTCAAACTGATACAACATTAGAAGCACAGATTGAGAAGTATACAAGATAACTCTTGAGAAGTTTTGTTTTAATTATAGATTTAAATTACAACTTTAACTCCTGTAGTCTTAATTGTGCAGTTGTTGCACAGTTGTGCAGATGCAAAATTCCAGACAGATTTAAAGAAACTGCAGCAGCTGAGATCAAGAGAAACCTTTTATCGTTATGGGGCTGCGTGATAAGACCTCCTTACCTCACTGCTGCCTCCAGAATGTTTCGTGGAATGATCTTTCTATTGAAGGAACTGTTTTGTTGTAAATGTTTAGGTTGTGGTGAAAACAGAAGCTCCAGAAAACTGGAGAAAGGGCAGGACAGAAGGACATGAAGTTCCCTTGCTCATCGGCCCACCTCTTGCCTTTCTTCTGGACATTTCAGAAGAGCAGTTGTGGAGGATGTGAGTGAGGATAATCCACTGAAATGAGGACAGCAAGGTCTGAAGGATGAGTCAATGGTGTTGGTACAAGCTGCACCTCAAAAGTAGGATGTGGTTTTGAAGAGGTATTCAGAAACACATCTGAAGTGTGTTTCTGTTTTCTCAGGCTTTTAGCTTTGGACTCCTAGGGTCTCTTCTCAGACAGCAGCTCTTGGACTCACTGCCATGCCCAGGGAGCTTCCAGGGACGTAGGTCTCCATGCATGTGTCCCTGCAGCTTGTCATCCCTTTCCAGAGTGATGCAGGTGACTGAAAACTTTGCTGGTTCCACAGCAGCTCTCAGTGGCTTTTTCTCTGTGGGTAGGGCTCTTCCAGGCCTCTGGCCACCACCTTTTAGTGTGATTTTGTTCTCACAAAATATTTAAAAACTTTTACATGCAGCATCCCAGCAAGCAGCTTATCAGCATCAAGCTGATTTCCAGAAGCTGAGACATATTGATCAATATGGGGTATATCAGAGCCTGACCCAAGCAAACAGTGTTGGTGTGATTAACTGTATGGAGAATAGGTTCAATCCTATGCAGAGAAGCCCTTTACATCTCTTGATTCATTTCATGTCTCAGCTGGAAATACAATGCTCTTCTTAATTCCCTCCCTTTGCTGTTACTTAGCTGCTAAGTGCTACGTGCTGCTGTAGATAATGGAAGAAACTGTTCAGATTGAACAGAAGTGGTTAGCTGTGAAAGGTGTTAAAATACAAACTTTGCCTTGTGAACCTCCAATGGGTAAGTCTATTTTAGTTTAAGTTGGCTATGCCCATGCTATTCGCTACATCTGGGTTCATTAAACATGTATAGTATACTCTGTTAGATGTTAAAACTAACATACAGGACCCATCTGCCAATTTGTTCATGCAATCCCAGCTTAAAGCTAAGACAACAGCACGAGATGCCTCTTCTAGCAGCTTGCAGTGGTTTCCACCAGTCAGAACAATCAATCCCAAATGACTGCTGATATAGACTGAGTTATTTAACTGAAATGAATCGCATTGTGGCATTACACGTCTAATGCTGTTAGCAGCTACTAATGACAGAGGAATAAAATTTGCATAGGAATTATTATGTAGCGCATCCTCTCCCTATAATGATGTTGGTCTCCCAGTGACTTTCGCAGGTGCTTCTAATTGATTTATTTGGAAGTAGCTCTGGATAGCATGACCGTTCAACTGAGATGCCAGAGTGAGCACAGACTGTTGGCTTCAGTTGCCTTGGGAGATCTATAAATATATGTGCTATTTCATAGTATCAGAAAAGTGTGTTAAGTTGTTTGAATATTTTAATATTTAATATCCAAAGTCAAAGCAATTTTGCATTCTGTACTTTTGTGTGTTCTGAATTTAAGACTGAATAATTGTTTAAAACATGCTGTCCAGCATCCTACTCTCACCAACAAACCTGAAGACTGAGCTGACGTTAAGGTTGAGCAGTGAACACTGCAAAATATGGCACAGCCACCCCCTGAGGTGGGGCCACAGTGAGGAGACAAACTGTCACTGAAATGGAGAAACGCAGAGCTGGGCACTTGCCAGATCAGATCTAACAGCTCAAATTGAAAGGCATGTTTAAACTGCATTGAGTCTCTTAAATAAATAACTTTAATTGAATGAAGCTTAATTAATTTCCAATTATAGAAGAGTTAGCGACTTAGGTTCTGAAGAAACGAGTCCACAAAAAAATTTTGACCATTTTATTTAAAAGCCATTTTGGCATAATTTTCTTCAGGGCTCTTATGTAAAGTGGCATTTGGAGACTGCAGTGTACATGGTGTGGGATGTGTTCTTACCCAGCCTGTAATGCTAGGCACGCTCTGTGCTGTGAGTGAACTCAATTTACTGTGTCCTTCCTCCGGGGACAAACCCCAAACAGACACCTTTTAAGGGCTACCGTGTGGGAGCATCCCTGCTGACACCCATGTCCACACACCGGCTGAGGATGGTGTTCCCAGCTCACTGATCCCAGAGTCAGCCATGGCCCCATAGAAAACACAAAGGCCAGCATGCGACTGCAAGGCGCGCCTTGGCTGGGATAAGCCAGGAAGTTCATATTTATTTTATAAAGTTTACAAAAGGGCATTAAATGCCATGCCATTTCATCTGAGCAGCTTCTTCCATCTTCCACTGCAGCACGTAGCACTTAGCAGCTAAATAACAGCAAAGGGAGGAAATTAAGGAGCACAGAGGACAGAAGGGCGCTGTATTTCCAGCTGAGACACGAGTACCTGGGATGAGAAGAGCCAGAGCCACGGCTGCTCTGCCTGTCCATGTAATGGTTTCCTTCAGGGATGCAGCAAACAGCTCCTTCCTGTCATCAGTGTGTGTTTTTTCTACAGCCACCAGGTGCCAGCAACACCTCCACGATGTAGCAGCCAGGGCCTATGTCTGATTTTTGCTTCCTTACCCTTTTTACCTAGGTCCAGGCTTGCAGAACACGAAGATATGTCACAGCAGAAATACAGGCATGGTCACCTCCTCATGGTCCAAAATCAAGAGGGAAGTAAAAACTATTGCAAGATTACGGTAATTACATTCATGTGAAGTTATTTTTTCTTGTCTTAACCTTTCTACTTGCACAATTCCTGTTTTCCACGCCTTTGGGATGCTGCAAACAAGTTGAATGCTTCTGTTCTGTCTCCTTTAATGACAATGTGGGTCTGACCCAACTGCAGGTATTTCTGTGCACTGGAAAGTTGGAATAAAGAGCCTTATTTGTATCTGAGAGGTGGCAAACCTGCTTCCTCCCTCCTGGTCCCTTTCATCATGCAGATTGGGAGAAATATTTTGTTTGTTACTTAAAAAAGCGTATTTTTTAAAAGTTAACTTTTTTTTCTTGTAAATACTCATTCTCTCTTGTTATTACATTAGCTATTCTACTTCGTTCTTCTGTGAAGCAAGTTTCAGTTTACAGGTACATCTGCTTTCCATTCCACAGCTTTAAGTCGTAAGGAAAATCTTAAAACCTACTTAATGAAGCCTTTTAAATGCTCGCCCTGCACTTTTGAGTGAAGTGCAATTTATATTTCATAAAAGTAGAAGCTGAGCTGCAAGCTGTAAGTAATTATCATATAATTAAATGTCTACTATGAAAGAAATGAAAACTCACGCTTCTTGGGAAGCTTCCGTGACTGGTTTATGCAATTGCAAATTAAATTACACTTCTTCACCTCATGAACATTCTGGAGGTACGTTAACCCAGTTTGGAAATGCACCTCTGAGACTGCTAAGCTGCTTTGAGAGGGGAAGGAAGTTGATCAAAGCAGCAGATTCCTTGGGGCAGGTAGAAGAACATGTAAATATGTGATGGGTTCTGCAAACTGGACTGTTTGCCTTCTTGTCTGGGAACACTAGCAGTTAATAATGAAGAAATCAACCCTCCATGAAAAGTAGCTTAAGTGAGCTATCCTGTTATTAGATTACTGATGCATTGCTGGGTTCCAGCAGATGTGGTCTTTCTCTGCAGGAGAGAAAAACATTCAATTTGCTGCGCATTTTTGGGTAGGAAATCTAGACAGAGCAGTAACTCTTCATGTGTTCAGATATCCTATGTACTAAGCTATGAATCCCCTTCTGCTGCCCAAGTAGGGCAGTGAGTTCATGGACAATGCACCTGGTGAAGCTTGTGGTGAGGAACTCCAGCTCTGGGTGTGAACTGTTCCATTCATTTGACTGCTACTTTTAACAGCTGCTTCTGTTAATCATTATTCAAATAACGGTATTCTACAATGAAAATTTCATGACAAGGAAGGATAGGAAGTAGCATATCAACATGTACATTCTGTGTTCTTGCTATTCGTGTTTTTGGCAGTTCGTGGCTGGAGGGATGTAGCTGGCTTAGTTACACCTGAAAGCAGCAAAAACTGAATTATTTAAAGATGAGAAGCTCTGACTTGGAGCTGTTCTAATGCAAGGAGCTGCTGCAGTAATAGTCTGTTATGGCTTTATGCAGATGATGAACGAAATATTTTTGTGTGCTGATGGAATTTAAGAGCAGTTTCTGTATGACTTACCTTAAAGAACAGAAAGAATGGATGTTTCATCATTTCTGTAGTATTCTGATCTCACACAAAAGTTGTGTTCCTTTACTGCAAAAAGGGAAGACTGAGCAGAGACTGTGAGAAGCTCTACTACTTTGCTGCTTGAGGGTCTAATGAGCCCCATTTTTATCTCCTCTAAAGAAGATACAGCTCCTGCTGCCTCCAGTGTATAGCATAGTGATAGTTAAAAATCTTAGTTCACTACTGTATACAAGGTGGTGATGACAATGTAGTGGTATCCTTCATGGCATGCCAAGGGGACATACAGTTGGTGTTGGCTTTTTTTTTTCCCTCTCACTTTTTTCCTAAGGTTAACAACTTAACCTTGACTTCAGGCTGTATTTTTTTCTCATTACACTTCTCCATTACACATTATTTGGTTTGGTTACAGTCACTAGAGTTTAACTGCTCTGACATATTAATTTTTAAGGGCATAAATGACTTCATTAAAATAATGTCCTTCAGATAAGTGTACTTGGCACTGTGATTGGAAGTGGACAAAAAGAAATATGAAGCATCAGCTCTTCTGTATTAATAATATATTATAGAAACCCAAACCAGTACAATGTATAGATATAAAAAGCTGTTCAGTTAACTTGAGGTTGCCCAGGCCCCTTAAATCCTTTGGGGATGGAGTAGCTGTTGGATCAGGTCACAGGATTAGGTTAAGATTTCCTTAATAAAGCAAGCCCAGAGCCCCAGTGTGACTTGGGTCCATCAGACACCCCTGGTTGCATTGCTATAAAAAGTGCCCAGGACACAACTTACTGTCCTCTGGCAGCCCTTTTGCAAATAGAAAACAAAATCCAAAAAAAGTTCAATATGTAGCTTACATCCTTGCATTGATTATGATCAATCATTTATATAACCATCAGGATTTTCCTTTGTAATGTGCTTTTAGGCAAACCTTTGCTTTATGTTTGGAATCTCTCTTCATTTATATGCAACTCTAGTTTCTTAGTCTCCCCGCTTATTCAACCTTATTTCTTAGCAATAATCACATGCTTGTTAGGAATCAGAAGCAAAGAGGAACGCTGTCTGTTGTATCCTGATAGGAGATGTTCATGGGAAGTAGGCTAGAGTTAGAATAGGTGCTTGGAAACCAAGGCTGCTCTCCTATTGCCGCTGCTAGACTCCCTGCCTCAGTCTCTAACACTGAGAAGTCACAATAAATTCAGTTAAAAGAGGAATGTAGGCTCTGCTGCTGGATGATGCCAAGAGAAGAAGGAGCAGCAGGCGGCCTCTCCAAACCAACTTTGCTCTTTCTGCAAAGGACCTGCAACACCCTGGCCAAGAAGCACACTGTAAACACTCCCAGTAAACCTCCAAGGGAGGTTACAGGCTGAGATGTATGGCAGTTACAGCGACGCAGCCTGAGAACAGACCATCCAAGTACACCGACAAGTTTCCTTTCTGCCAGACCTTTCTCCCCAGTGTGATCCCGTGTTGCCTGGTCTGTAGCTGGGCCTGCTCCCTGAGGCTCCATGGGGGACTCCCATGTGTTGCCTCAGCTTCTTATGATGTGACAAACAGTATGAGCCTGCTCTTGAAGGTGTTTTGGATGCATCCTAGTGCAGCTGACATTTTAGCTGAGTGCTAACTCCTGCTTGCCCCTCCTTCTCCAGGGCTGTCTGGCCTCTAGTAAGGGCTCCGAGCTTCCTTCATGAATCATCAGGCTTGGATGTGCATAAAGCCTTGAGGTAGTAACTGGACATGTATGGATGGACGTGTCCTGAAATCCAGTGTTAAAAAGCAGCACTTGTGCCCGACAGTGGGGGCTGAGGGGGCCTGGGTTGAACCATTCACAGCCACACAGACACCGGCTTTGTGGCTGAGTCCTTGGCTGCTTCCCTCAGACCCGCAGGAGGGAAGGCAAGGCAAAAGATGCCGGGCTGCTGCAGATGAAAAACCCTTCCTAAAAAATGAAGTTAAAATTGAAGCTGACCTGAGTTAAAAAGCAATTTTCTGAGAATGCAGAGGTGTGAGAGGAAGTGCTTGAATGCACTGTTAAGTGGGGCTGTGAATGTGGGAGCCAGGCGGCAGCAGGGAAGGGATGCTGGGGGAGCCCTGCCACGCGCCCGGAGCACGTCTCCATCATGGTGCATGCTTCATGTGACTGCTGAATTCTGCCTGGATAAATGGATTTTAGAAGAATATATGTAATTTTTGAAACCACTTGACAAGGTAGTAATAAATCTGCCAGCGTTTCTACTTTGACCAAAGCTGAGCTGTAAGTTGGGTTTCATTTCAATACCTAATGCCATTTTGGGGTGGGAAGAGACCTTCCTGGCTTTAGAATTAGATTTCTCTACAACAAGTATTATACTCAAACCCGTATCATTGCCTTTGAGGAGCAGCAGTATTTAAAATCCTCTGTAATGCAATAAGCCTGAGCTCCAGCTAAGTGTGCGCTGTGCTGGTATAAAGCTGCGCTGGTGGTGGCTCTTGTTATGATATAGAATGTGAGGTAAACACAGGGCTTTCTTCAGGAGTAATTAATAATTTAACCTCTGTGAAGTAGAGGTGGCACTTCATTTATCCCAAGTGTTCTTTGATTTTCTCTGTGGCCCATTTCAGCTGGCATCTCTGCCTTTCTCCCCTTCTCACCCACGCTGGCTGCCTTCATAATAAGCTTTTTCAGCAAAGTTCAGCTTCTTTATTTTTTCTGATAGCACTAAGCTTTTATTTCCCATAAAAATAATTGTGTCTTACTGTAAAAGATACCCTCTGTTGAGCAGACCACTGGTATGATGGGGAGCTGCAGACCCTGCAGTGGTTGCTGCAAAGCAGTACTCACTTTGCTAAGCACCGCTCCTGGACCAGACCGTGGAGTATCCATGTCTGTGTGTCCACTTGTGTGTGAAGCTGAAAAGAATCTGTAGGGGAACTGTTAGCTCAAGGCTTGAACTGGTGATTGAACACCTGGTGAAGGGCTGTGGCTGCCCAGAGAGCACAGGCAAATTGCACCTGTGCTCCCCAAGCTACTGAAAGGGGTGGAACCTGGGTGCAACCACCTTGGGCTCATGTAAGGGCCAGCCATGGAAGGGAGAGCGTCTCTTGAAGCTAGACTGCTTCTTGGGGAGCAGTGCTGCATAGTCAGAGATCCCCTTCTCCAGTTGAGTGAGTTCAACTCTTTTTTTTCTGTGTCTGACTGTTGGCCTACCTGTGAGTGCTTTTCCTGCTATCACCAAGAACTTCTGAGAAGCAATTTTACTTCTTTGTGAGTGGAATAGAATTGCAGTGAATTAATTTGGTGTTTGCTTCTGCTTTCAGATCTGCAGTGAAGTCTTGGACCTGCCTGGCTCTGTGAGACATGACCATGTGTGCAGTGCTACAGCAATTCACCAACCTGATGTCTTCGTGCTGGACAAAGTCTTCTTGGTAATCACAGTTTGTCTTAATCTGCCCCAAAGCAAGGTAAACCAAATCAACAAAGCACTTGCTGCTTTCTAAAATGTGAATTTTTGATTTTGTGACTAGTATTTTCTACAAGCGAATGTAGTCTCAAAGCTCTGTTTTCTGTGAATTTGTATTTCTTGCTTGAATTTCACTTGTATATACATAACTTGAAAACTTTCCTGTGGTTTGAATATTTCTTAACATCTCCCTTGTGTGGATTTCCTGGTATCAGAGGTGCAAAGTTAATGGTATGCTTTTTCCCTTAAGGAAACCAGAGTCTTGCTCTTTGCAGCCACTCAGTTTCAAACACTGTGTTACTGAAGTGATATAAGATGACGGCGGTCAAGTATTAGGAGGATAAGCAGGAAGACATGCAGAGTGAACTAACTGATTGGAATGTTCCAATGATTATAAAATAATCATAAAGGAGTCTCATTCTGAAGTACTGGAAAATTGTATCTAGAATTGTATTCTCCTTTCTGATCGCATTTTGAATAGGAGCAATCACAGACGGTGGCTCGCTGGTTGGAGGTAGCCCTTTCCTTGGATTTCCAATGCTTCTTGTTTGTCAGTGGAAGACAGGATATGTGAAAATCTCCCATCACAAGCACAGCTCTATTACTTAGCCTTTTGTCATTCAACTTCTGCAGGGACAACTTGGCTGGTGGGCACGGCTCCAAAACTGCCCCTGGGCCTTTGGTCTCTGATGTTCCAGGTGCAAGCCTGCTGAGGTGTGAAGGCTTTGCAGCGAAGGCAGGTGAGAGCTGGGGCCCTGGAGCAGGAGGCATGCTGCCTGGCAGTCTGCTGCTGTCCTTTTGCCTGGTCAAATAAGGAATCCTGGGGGCTGTTTCCATTAGCAGGATTTTTTTAAAAAGCTCATTTATTTTTGATGTACCATTCTTATTTTAAAAGAATGCATGAAGTTCTGTTTTATTAAGCGTGGCAGGAGTTGAGCAGTAGGAGACATACTTTCTCTCCCTTACCTTTGCATTTTTAAGTCCTACTTAACCAGTCCAAAAAAGCCTCTAAGTGGCTGTTGGTGTTCATCCAGAATGTGTTCAGGTTTCCCTGTGCGTTCTGTCCGCTATCCTGGTTTCTGCTGTCTCTTTTCCAGGCATACAAGTCACCATAAAGTAGTACCTAACAAAAAATCTCCCCAGCTACACAGAATTTGAGTGAGGGTTTTTTCTTCTCTGGAGAGTTACTCTTGTTCCAGATGCCTACATCCATAACGAATAACTTTCAAAGAACGACCCAACTCTTTGGAGTTGATAAACTCTTTTTATGTCAGGATAAACTCTTATTTATGTCCAAAACATATTTCACTCTGTTTATTTCCAAAGCAACATAATGATAAAGGTTATTTAGCAATATTTTTTTTCTTCTGTTTCCTATAGTGTTTAGTCTTTAGTAACAAATCTATTTTCATTCTGAAGTGCTGCTGATGTTTCACAGGATCTGAGCAAAGCTTTGCTCAGCCTTTCCCCAGACTGATGTGAGGATGCTGGTGTGTACCCATGTGTGATGCTCTGGGGCCTTGTTTCAGCTGTGGAAAAGCCTGTGCCATGCGGGTATCACTGGAGGTGAATATTGAGGCAACCGATGTCAGTGATTCAAAGTATCACCAGGGAGGCAAGGTGGGGAGATGTGACACTAGACTATTTGTACCCCATAATGTGCAAGCAATTTAGCAATTCTAGCAGGTTCCAGTTCCAGAGTAACTGATGATTATTTTCAATATACGTTTCCAGAGTATTTTCTTCCCCAAATATAATTTGAGCAAAGAATGCTTTCAGCACTACAAACTAAATTGGTTGCAGCACTGTCATGTTGGCTTTACGTATTGCTGTTCCCATTTCTGGTGGCTAGGACACTTGTGCTTTTGTTTTACAATTAATATTTTGATGAAACCTCGTAAGGTACCGTAGGCATAAATATTTAATACCTTCCTCTCCGTGTTTCTGTATTGCTGAGCTTGGTGATAAGTTAGTACTTCAGACTGAAATGCAGATAAAACAGTAATGTGAGCAGTTTAAATCCGCATTTTTCCAATGCTCCTCTGGTCAAGACGACTGTGTTGCAGCAGGAGTATTGCTATTTAAAATTGTTTACCTCTACGCTTCAGCTGAATGCTGCTGTATGTGATAAATGAGGTAAATAAAGGTGCCTTTCGGGTCCCAATAACTGCACAAGAAACCTAATCATTCTCACTAACATAAAATAATTTAACAAATGGAACGGTGCCATAGCAGCCTAATAAGAAATTTCTGAGTACTGCACCGCATATGGCCAAAGACTCTTCAGGCATAATTCACACTCCCCCCAGCTTTATGGTAGGCTTGTGTTTTATGTTTAATGTGGAATAAAATGTTGCACGTGGCATCCACAGTACTCCCACATTTTTTTTCTTTTCCGAATATAGTTAACTTTTGATCTGGGCATGAAGCAGTATGTTTTTTTTTCCCCATGATAACTGACATTGCTTTACCTTATGGATAAGATGTGTTGGAGTTCAGGGTAGGGGGATGGGAGGGAAGCAAACTTAAACCGCTAGGTGTGGATTTTCATCTCTTTAGAGACATTACAATGTCACTTAAGTAAAGCAGAACAATACCTTTAAAGGTGAATACTGAAATGTCTGTCCTCTTCCACCTCCTGCATCCTTCTCTGGTTCCCCCAGAAGAAAGCAATTTCTGAACAGATGAAGTTATTACTATTTAATAAGAATAATTTTTTGCACAACACTAACGGGTTTCTGCTAGCCAAGATAGTGTCGTTTGGCTTTGTTTGTTTCTTTAAAATGATGTTGCTTAACAGAATACCATTTGAGGTAAAAGGACATTAATCCCCTGCCCTGTTAGGGTGATCTGGGTTACCTCCTCTAGAGAAGCGTTTGCATGTTCTGTGCACATCCTCAGGGATTTGATCTGGAATTTAACCACCTCTGCAGCTCGCTTACATAGGGTAAACATTTTGTGTTCCTGCCTCGAGTACCTGCTAGTAGGCAGCATCAAGGAGAGATCTAATAAAACTTCAAATTCTTCTCCAAAGTGCAGTTTAGTTGCAGGCTTTATGTATTTATGTAAAGAGTCAACTTGTGTTCTTATCCTGTGCTTCCAAGCCTTTGTCTTGCAGATGCTGAGGCAGCAATGCAAATAAAAATAGAGCTGGGGAGAAATGTGACTTTATTAGAGCTTTGGGAACTTGAAGATACACTTATCCCAAAGTCTGCTGGTTAAAACAAACATAGGAACTGTCTGTGAGAGTGTCTCAATTCTAGCTGTTTCAATCGAACTGTTGCTTCACATCAATGGGTACTGGCGGCTCCTTGGCCTTGCTGCCTCTTCCAGCAGGTGAGGCTGGGTGCTGTGGGGGCTTTGCAGAGCTGTGCACAGGCAGCTGTGGCTGGCACAGAGGTGGTGCTGTCCTGGGCTGCCCTCAGCCTCTGAGCTGTAGGGGTGCAGAAATCACTGCTGTGCCTTCAAAGAACAGGAGCTGTGTTTCATTAACACCAGCCTGAGTGTCATGGTGGAAGCACAGATGGTGCGTTTTAAAAAACAAACCAGGAAACACTTTAAAATAAATGAGAAGCAGTTATTCTCTCCTTTGGTGCCTATTGTAAGCAGGTGTTAATGTGGTTGGGCAGAGTCTGTATACGGGCTAGATATTCCTGTCTTTGGTGCGATGGGAGTAAATGAAGACAAAGAGGGAATTCATCTGAATGCATCTACTCATCCCAAACATCAGTGCCCCCATCTGAGCTTTGCTAATGAGCAGCTCTGCCAGAATGGGGCAGGGCTGTAAGTGCTGACCGTTGAGCACCACCATGCTGCAGAAGGATGGCTGGGTGTCTCCCAGCAGGTGGGCACTGCAGGCAAGATTTGGGAGGGCCATGTTAAGAATCATTAGGCTCTCACTGGTCAGTGTGGAGCTGATAGGGTGTTTTTCTGCTGAAGCCTGTTTACAGGAGCACAGTTGCAGTAAATTTCTCATTTTAAATATGGCTTCAGTTCATAGTGCTTTTTTTTTTCCTTGACATTTAAATTTCTTCACAATAAATTAAGGCAAATGTCTATATTAAACTAAAACTAAAAAAAGGCCAAAACCTCACTACAAGTTAATTTTCAAGCCACTGAAGTAACGCTTTTCAGTAAGTATTTACTTTTCATGTGGGTATCTTGTACCTTGTCAATGCACTCTTATCCTGCTTTCTACATCCCCAAGAAGTCCCATACAGCCTAGTGGATCAGTGGGATTTCCCCCAGACGATAAACTGTTTCTCTTACTCCCATTAGTTTGTTTGGGAAGTTGAAAAGCTGGAGTAATCAAAAATAATCATTGGTGTCAAAACTATTATGAATTATTAAAAGAGGCACAGCAACGGGAGCTACAGATGATTCCTCATTCTGAAAATGAGCACGTCTTATGTTATTGCTGCAGTAATTACCTAAAAATACCTAATACTTAATTACTTCCAAGGTGTCGATCTTCATAACTGTTTATTAGAAAATTCTAATGCATGGAGCAGCTGCTTCCGCAAGCAAATCTAGTTGTGGTGAACCTGACATTCTGCTCTAAATATTATTCCATTCTGATCAACATTATTTCTCTACACATATCTTGTTACAGCTGTTACAGATTGGGAAGGGAGGGTTTATCCAGCTGCAGTGGGAATTGCTTTGCTCACTCACGGCTGTCAATTTCCAATTGCTGGAGCAAGTGAAAATGTTTGCAACCAATTTGTAAAGAGGAGGAAGCTAGAACAGTTGGTTTGTGACCCTGTGCTTGGTTTCTTGGTGGTGTTTCAGCTGTATAAATGCTTGCTTTCAGATTACAAAGGCTTCTCTTTCAGGGAATGATCAACTGTGCATGGAAGGATGATGCTGGGGAGAGGGTGTGGAGCAGTGGGATGTGGATCAGCAGCATGCTGTGCCTTTGCAGAGTTCCCATGCACTTGTTATTACTGGTGTTGGCTGCTAGAAGAATGCTTGGCATTTGAGTAGACAGCTTTCTCCGTCTAGAGCACTTCTGAGGTTATCCTGTGTGAATTGCAGTGGAAACTGTGAGTGAATTAGGACAAAATGTAGCCCAGAAGTGTAAAATCCATCTGTTGTTTTGTGCAGGAAATGTTTAAGAAGTCCAGAATGAATGAGCACAACAATAGAAGCAACTGAAGAGCAGTAGGCCCTAGAAGCAAGTACTTCAATAACCTGGTTAATACAGAATCCTATAAACCAGTGACTTCAAACTCTTATGTTTGTGTATTGCTGTTTTCTGTGATTTTTTTTTTTTTTTTTTTCCTATTTTCTTTCGTGGAGAAAATGTGCTGGATCAGGTATTGTTAAGAAGCCCAAGGCCATCTCTTCTTCACTTTTGTGCCTTTGAAGCACAAGGATTTAAGTTCCATCCTCCCACCTCTGCAGTTTCTTTGGAGACCAAGGCAGTGTTGCAGTGCACTCCATTGGGCCTCATGCTGTCCTTCACGCTTCACCAGTGGCTGAAGCACTAAATGTCCTTTATCCTCCTCCGTGTTGTTCCTCAAACATCCTCACAGCTGAGACTGGGTCCAGGCTTTGCCATACAGTCTGGCTCCATCCTGGCACGTTCTGGGGCAGCAGCACTGTGCAACCAGGGAGATCTGCCTGCTGCTGAGAGACAGCAAGAAATCACCTATGACCTAATGGTGATGATGCCTGTGCTTATTTCTGATAGTTTCCCATTAATTCTGAGAGTAAATAGCAGGTGTCTGGAGGCATGAGGCTTGTTGGGAAACCTGTATATTTTGTTTAATGCTGTGGATGTTTATGGCCTTAGTAACTCTTCAGACCTGTTACACTGCATTATGTGTGTTGCATTGTATTTAATGGGTATTCACTTAAGGTTTTTGAAGAGCGCTTGGTTCATTGCAAATCTTATTGTGGCAGGTGCCTTGCAAGAACAAAATCCTCAAGTGTCAGCAAACTGAGCTGATTTTGTGCAAATTTTGTGTTATCTAGCCTTTGTGTTTGTAGAAAATAACTAAACCACAGTTTTCATTCATTGGAGGGGAAATGACTTTTTGTTAAGCGTGTGTGTAAGGTTGGAGCTGGGTCACCCTGAGAAACAAGGCAAAACTCCATGGTAAGGAGTCAGCTTGATTTCAGGAACAGTGGGTGGGCATGAGGAGTGCCACTGGCTTCCATGGTATGTGCTGCAGCAGTCACCATGCAAATCCTCAAGGTATGGGTAAATGTGTTTTCTGGTTTTGGGTGGTGTTTTTTTGTTTTTTTTTTTTTTAAAGCAAAATCACATTTCTGTGGATTACCTGTGACATCTGTAGGGAAGATATCATGGAAGAGAAAGCTTATAAATGACTATAAGGCAAATACCATCCTCAGACTGATGTAAGACCACACACCTGTGCCAGCTGCAATACAAACAATCTTGTTTTCTGATGAGTTCTGCCACAAGGAACCCAAACCTTTGGGCTTTTATCCCAAATGACAACTACAGCCTGTAGCAAGTAAGCACTCCTAGCACAGGGCTGCTTACTGATGGGAAACCTTCCTGCTCTTGAGTTTATTATTTTCCTGTGTGCAGTACATTTAACTGCTAAATCCTCACCCTTTAGTAATTCCTGTGGATAACTATTGCTATGGTAAAAATGAGAATAAGAGTAGTCACCAATACTGACGTCCATGAAATGGGTGAACCCAAGGCAGGGCTTTGTCTGAGGCTCTCTCTGGCTCTTGATCCTTGTACTTTGTTCTTCCTCTTAAAGGCTTTGGTGTCTGAAACAGGTTGTAAGATTGGGGCCACAGTTACTTTTATGAGTTACCTGTGGATTTTTCAGCTATTCAGAGTTCAATGCTACTGACCATGACTGCTATTCAGAGTAGTCTAGACATGATGAAAAATATTTTCAGTCATCCTGCCCCTTCCTCCTCTCAAATTGTTCCCTTTCCTTCTGAAAAAAAATAAAAACTGAGATGTTAAAAAAAAAAAAAAATCCTGTTCTAGCATTTGCTACTGAATTGCCTCCTAGCATCCTGTTCTGTACCAAAAAGGTCTGATTTTACTACTTTTTTTTTTTTTTAAATTTGGAAAACAGATTAAAAGTAAAGGGATCCAGAGGAGCTTACACTCAGTTGTTAAATACAGCAAATGCATTGTGGTGGTTAGTTGTATCTTACCTTGGGAAAAGGGGGAGCTACCATGAGCAGGTCACATATTCTGCAGCAGACCCAGTTTATTCCCTTTTATCCTGGATAATGAATGTGGTTCAGAAAAGAATGCAAATGCTTTTTCTTATTTCCTGTCTCTAAAATTGGGGCAGGGAGTTTGTTTAAAAGATAACAAAAGGATTAAAATGGGATGCAAAACGTGCAATTATCTGCGATAAGCAGTGCTTTATGTTTTGGTTTGTGGGTTGTAAGTCTGTCACTGAAGTGTTCTTCACCTCATGTAATATTTTGTGTGACTGCATTGCTTTTCAATTATACAGCTCAGAGGAAAGTTTCCACTGACAAAAGCAGTGAAAGTTCATTGCTTTTAGGGTTTTTTTTTTTTTTTTCTTTTTTCTTTTATAGGTCTCAAGTGCCTCTTCAAATACAAGTCCAAATGACAGGAGTCCAGGAGTTTGGAAGTTATTAGGAAGGTATGGATATATGCAGCTAATGAAATATGCTTGCTTACAATATATCAAGGCATGCAGAACACTGAGGAAAGCTCAGCACTTTCAATATTTAATATAAGCTGAAGTTAAAGCGTTATATATTTTTTTGCAAATGCAGCACATGCAAATCTATTGCTGACATTTGTCTAGCAGATTCAATTTCCACTCATAATTTTTAATTTATTTGTTTCTCTTTCACATCAACACAGTTGTGTGTTCTGAGCAGTGCTGGTGAGATCTGTTGTTGATGCAGCACATGGTGAAGCCAGCTGATTACTGTGGCCAGGCAGAGGGCTGTTCAGGGGTCTTGCAGAGCAAGCTCAGCTTACAACTATTGGTTCTGCTTTAAATCCATCTTTCTCAAGTTTTCATCTATGGTACTGAAGATGCACCAGTGAGTAAAGGACCACACTGAGCTGTGTTGCAGCTCAGACAGAATGAGCAGTTTCTGCTAGAGTTAGCCCCAAACACTGATAATGTGAATAAATTCAATTGCAGCACTGCAGTGTGATGAGGTGGTGTGATGCTGGTGAAGACCCAGTTGCTGCTCTCCGTGGCAGCAGCATATCTCATCACATGAGCCTTTCTGAGGCCTATCTGGTAATGATCAAGTTTGCAATTTTGAAGGCAGAATGAGTAATAACTGTTTTATTTAAAACGTAGTACTGAGTCTGGCACTTGACGTGCAGCAGCTTGTTCTGGAGTGGTTCTTGTCAAATTGTTCAAAACACAAACAAGTTTTTTTTTTTTTTTTTTTTTTAAAAAAAGCTTTTCATCTCTGAATGCTTCCTTGCTGTGCAGTATGCCTGGAAATCCGTGTGTATTTATGTTGCACGCCCCACCAGGCTACCTCCCCAGGTGCGGGGTTGGAGCAGCTGTGCAGGAGTGCTGTTGGTTTCTTCTGGCCTTCCTGCAGCATGGATGATCCACATCCAGGGCTGCGTGTCTGTGCTGGCAGGGCTGTGCTTTGCTTCTGATCCATAATGCTTGGATTAATAAAATCTAGTGTTCACCTACAAGCCTTCTCTTCAGGGTGTCCTTTGCCTATTTTGGCTAAACACCATCACAGCAGCTCTTTAAACATACACACTATCTTTTGTAGCTTATACCACTATTGAGAAAGCTGTTTTGCTTGTGAGCCCTTTTTTCTAGCTCGGTGTCAGCTTTGGCTCATGGGGCATTTCACCCCTGCAATAGCTTGAGATCACACAGTGATACTGAGGGAAGGCTTGTATCTCAAGGCAAGAAATAAAGGTATGTGCTGTGCTTTCCTATACCCGAGAGGCTTGGCCTTTGCAGCCCAGGCAGTGATGCTTGGCAGAGTACAAACAGAGCTTGTGGCTGCTGCTGGGTGAGAAGTATCACGAGATGACCCTGCTTATTGCCAAGTCCCACAGCCAGCCCTGGGGTGCTTTCTTGTTTCCACCCTGCACAGGTTCAGAGGTGAGCTCTGGTCAGAGAAATGGAGCTTGTTGTGTGTCTGGAAGTGGTGTCTGCCTTGGGAAATGCCTGAGCTGTGAGTTGTCACAGGATGAAGGATCACTTGATACCAGTCTTGCTCTTGCATATGTTTTTCTGGGCGTTCACTGCTGATAATAGTTGGAAGTAGAACTGTGGGGTAGTTAAATCCTTGGGCTGATCCAGTGCAGCATTCCCATGTTCATAAATAATTGGCATGCTAAACATTGCTGCTGTTAATTGCACTGGTACTTGCAACTATTAATTCTAATTACTATTATTTCTGTAGCGTATCAAATGTGCTAGAAACAATATCTGTTGGTACTAAGGATTAAGATACGGTTACAGTAAGAGATAACAACTGTTTTTTTTTTCTCTTTTGTGCAGAGGTGGAGCTTATGTGCGTGGGGACACTTGCCTGTGTAATGTGATGCAAAGGCTGCTCGATTTTTTTTTTTTTTTTTTTTTTTTTTTTTTTTTTGGGGTTGGTCTTCAAGGTGAGCTGCTGTATCTTGTGGCTGGTGGAACCTCACTGTTTTACTCCCAGGTTGAATGTAGCCCCTGGTTTTGTGTGCCCATCCTCAGAACTGCTGTTATCAGAGCTGGTGACCAGACAGCTTTGCTTTCTGGAGACGCTAGTGGGAGGAGGACCTTCTCATCTGCTCATTAGTAGATCCATTATTGTTCACTTCTTGTGCTATCAGTTGCTGGAGGAGAGCAGGTGTCAGCTTCTAAACAGAATTCCCTGTTGGAATGCTTGGTAAATGTTACCTGTTACAGCTGCACTTGCTTGTAACTTAGTACTGGGAAGGTGAGGATGAACCAGTGAGGCAAATGCAGCTTTTGGGCAGCTCATTGCAGCTGATAATTTTAAGACTTTTGATGCAGACAATCAATGTGCAAAACTGTAGTTCTCATGTAGATGTTTTATTTCAGTTTTTATTTCCTCTGGCAATCTTGTCTGAATTAACATACAACTAAATAGCTGCTGACTGGAGCTGCATAGGCATTGGTTGTGATGTAACACTTGGCCTCTGGGTAGACCTGCAGCAATTCTTAAACATGAGAATGGAGACAGGGTGATGATGCGCAGTCACAGCTCTCACTTAAAGGGAATCTCTGATTTCAGCAGAATTAAAAGGGCAGATGGGATATGAGCTTTTTCCAAACCCTGTCTCGCTGAACAGAGAATTAGCAAGATCATTAAACTGCCTCATTATTACCATGGTAATTACAAGATTAACACACTTCACTTCAGGATCTCTAATTTGTTTTGTAATATAAGCAAGATGGGGAGATGATTTGGCTATATTTGAAGTCATGGGACCAATAGTGTCTGAGGAATAGGTAGGGGGTTAGCTGCACAGAATGATGCATATCAAGTAGATATCAAACAGCTACATATGCTAATATGCGATGTATACGTGAGCTGCAGAGATCATTTATTTCAGAGAGTGGCAAGTAGGTGCTAGGTTTGATCAGATTATCAAAGGTACCTGAGGACCTGTCAAGCGCAGCCCTTCCATGTTCTTCTGAAACTTTAACATGAAAAGACAAGGCAGAAATGGTCTGACATTACTAATGATGACAAGATCTGCAGATTCTTCCCTGCCACTCCTTGCTAATTTTCCCTTAAGGAGTTCTGGTGGGCATCCTCTGCTGCTGAAGCTGTGGTGGGGCACCATCACAAGCTTGAATTTGTCACAAGCAGATGTAACACTGGTGCGTTGGTCTCAGAGCGGAGTGAGACTGCAGCTGGTGAACACAAATGGAATGGGAAACATCGAGGAAAAGTGCTACTCAATGGATGAAAATTAGTGTCCTCTCTTTAAAATAAACTGCTTATTGCTGTGCAGCTGCTGGATCTTCTACTTCCAGACTTTATAAACCTGCATCTTGAGTTGAATCCCTGTTTTTCTTCTCTTGCTGTTATTTATTTTGACTTACTGCTTGGTATCCACTTATGCACAGTTTCATATGAAAGCTCTGTTATTTTAGTCTGGTTAGAGGGGAGTTTTTAGGTGTTTAAAGCTGACTGTGATTGTGTTGAGATCTGCCCAATAGCAGATGAATCAGGCCCATGCTGCACAAGGGTGGGACAAAAACACCTTTCCTTTGCCTTGGGCTGGTGATGGCAGCAAGAGTCCCAGCAGCAGCAGGCCCCAAGCAGCATCCTTCTTCCAGCCCAGGGGCTGTGGCTTTTCCATATCTAGCATTTAGCAGCAGACGGAGCAAAGGATCAGACAAATGCTTGCTGGATCACTGTGCTCCAGAAAGGGGAAGCAGAGGAGAAGAGGCTGTTACAGCAGTGGTTTTGCTGTTTAGTTCCATAGCCTGGAGAAGACCACGTGTCTTAGCCATGGTCAGTTCTGTGTGCTTCCCCTCACCATGTGAGGAGCCCACCGAGCTCACCTCTCCCTTGGTCCAGCAGCCACAACAGAAGAAAATGAGCCCAAATGGGCACCAAGTGCTCATCTCTTGCACTGCCAAAAGCCTCTGGGTGGGGAACAAGTGGGAGGGCTGTCTGAAGGATTATAGGTGGTCATTGCTTCCGCTCTGGTTGTAGCAAACAAAACAAATAGAGATGATGCTGGAAGAAAACACCTGCTTCTGCTTCTCGCATTCCAGCATGTGGAGTTGGGTGATTATGAAGAGCAATCAAATCCTGTTAACATGCGGTCATATTATCTTAGGCTCGGAAATACAAACTTTCAGGGTTTAGAAAATTAAAATGGAAAGATCTCAAAAAACATCCATTGCTTTTTGTTTCCCTTTTCTTTATTTATAAACAAAACCCCAAATATGGTGATGGTTGGGTCCTGACACGTGACTTTTAAAGGCTTCCATTTGGCAAGGTGAGCTGGTGTTGTTACCGTAGCATTGGGATGGGTTAGGTAAGGATTCAGCAAGCAGGAGGGCTTTACTTATTGTAGTAATTTAGCCAAAGGTGAGTGGGGAACATCTCTGCTGTGGCTTCTGTGTGAAGGCTGAGGGTCAGACAGGATTGATTTTGTGACTTTTGTGACTTTTTTTTTTTTTTTTTTTTTCCCTCCAACCTCCTCCTCTGAAGCAACTTCTCTGTGGCAGGAGCTTCTGCAAAAGGGGAAAAATACTGCTTTGACTTTGAGGTATGTTTCTAATGTGATTCACATAACTCAAACTTTCTCTCAAAGTGAAAGGGAACAATTGCAGGCTTGCTGAAGGGCCAATCTGCCCTTTTGTTTCATATGCGTGCGCTCGCTCATTAGATAACTAAGCAGCACAACGTTTAATGATTTATTTAGGATAATGAGTGTGAAATGTGAAATTTCTGTGAGCCTTCACAAAGTACTGCCTGTCAAGTGTATTAAAAAACATTTGCTACCTACTCTGAAACAACTGCAAAGCTATATATTTTAAAATTATCTCCTAAACAGTGACTACTTCTGTGAGTTATTGGTTCATATCACATTTACTGTGTTATCACAATAAGTCATTTTTTCCTGAGCACCTAGATGTTTCTCTTGTAGACCCAATTGCAGTTTTCTTTCAATCCATTTATATTCCTATTAAGTTTTGCTGAAAGGTGTCACATTTTTTTGGCTCTGCCTGGATTCAGTGCTGACAGTTATACCAATGAACTGAAGCAGCTATTCCGTCTGCAGTCAGGCACCCATGATATCATTCCCTGCTAGTCAGTAAATTAAAAATGCTAAAATCTCTGCTCTTCTTTGGCCTGCTGCCTGTACTTTGGAGGTGTTTATTGCCATCTCCTACCCCAAGATTGCATGGTGCTTTGCATTTGATAGCTTTACCAATACGCTGGAAAGGTAATTGTTTCCTTAATGCTGCAGATGTTGCAGAAACCAGACTTGAATAGAAACATGGGTACAGAGGGGCTTTCCAGACCTTGTCTTCTCAAAAAGCTGGTGTTTCACATTAGTGTCTCTGCCAAGTCTTTGTCTTCAGGATCTGATATACTGATTAAAAGGCTGGCCTAACCCCTACTCCATGCATCTCCTAATACTCGTCTCTTGTGTGTGATACTTCTCTCTTAAATCTTATGCTGAATTGTATGACAATTAAGCAGCCCTTAACCTTTTCATGGCCGTTTTAATCATGTCAGGGCTCTCATTTATGGGTTACATTTGATCTGGACATTAAATGATCAAATTAATCATGCAAAGGGGAAAAGTTCTCAGCATTCATTCTTTTGTCATATCTTCTGCTTTGCCAGTGACTTCATCCATTTTAATGTGGCCAATTTGCTTGTTGAGTGCCATCAAGTGCTGTCAGACCAATGCAGCCCTCTAATCATTCATGATTCTGTAAACTTAGTCCTTTTCTTCTTCATGAGTTATAACCTTTTTGGAAGTCATTTATTAGTTGATGAGATTATTTGTGGAAATGTATTTAAGGCTGTGAGCTGATGAATAAAGCAGTCCTTGGTCTATTCATGCTAGGACTGATAGTGCAGTCCTGCTAATACAGGATTTGCTTATCAGCAAGATCGGTGTTTTAAAAAATATTTTTAAAAGGTAAATTTTAGTGACTGTATGCCACCACACTTGTGAACCTGGTGTTCTTTTGTGGCAGCTGCATGTTGCTGTAGTTGTAATGGTTACACTTCCATCATACTTCTCCTTGCCTTTGTTGCAGCCACTGGGCAGCTCTCCCCATGGTGGGATGGGATGTGGGGACTGTCCTTGCTGGCATGGTGACACAGCAGCACCCTGGTCCTAGTGGAGGAGCTGCATCTGTGCGTCTCTGTCTGCAGTTGTTTGTTTAGCAATAATAGGTGCTAATGAGATATGGATATTGTGCATTATGTTGCCTTGTTTCCATTCAAATGTCTGAAGAACAGCCATTCCCCAAACATCTATGCACATACAAATCTGCTTGTGAAAATATTTGCAGACTGCAGATAGAACAAGGAGATTGGAAGTCAGACCCAGCAGAATCAAACGGGAGAGTATTTTAGACTCTTGCCCTCTGTGTGGCCATCTTTCCATTGCTCTCTGTGGGAAAAAGAGGGAAAGAAGCTGCCGTTCAGCCTGAGTTAAACTCCAATAAGATGTGGGACCTGTTCTCAGATTACTGTGAAGAAAACCTGCTCAGGAAGCAGTCTTCTATTTTTCCCAGCAGAAACCTGGGTGTTGCACCAGGCTGGTCTGGGGTGGGTTGCTGGAGGAGGGAGAGACCCAGAGGAGTGGGTGGGAGCTCAGGGGATGTGAAGCTGGTGATAGTGAAATTCCAACTCCTGTCTTTGGCACCTAACCCCTGTTATTGATTTACCCGTGATTGTAAATTTGTAACTGCATCTGCTAGAGGAAGAAGAGCTATTCCTGCCCACGCACTGCTTTGAAAAGGAAATAGCCCTGAAGAGTAAATATGACACAGCTGAAGGACAGCGATACCTCAGCCTTGCTGGTGGGCAGATTTCATTAACTTTTCAAAACACATCATGGATGCTCTTGTCTGAAGCTACTGATCATACTGAGGGAGATCTCATGTGGGTCAGAAAACACCAAATGGAGCCATTGTTATAGGGAGTGTGGACAAATCCTGGGGGAAAGTTGAGTGGGGTTGTCATTTGGTTCATATTCTGGGTCAGCTGTAACTTGGACACCTCTGAACTGAGGCATTTTGAAATTAGATTTTAGGGAAATGGTTTTGTTTTCCTTAAGCCCACCACACAAACCATGCTTGGAATGGCTCTTTATCGGCTGGGCTGATGAAGCTTTTTGGAATCTCAGGAGTTTGTTCCCCTAGCAGTTCAGACAAGGACACCAGAGAGCAAAATCTGCATAAGGATGTCCTCAGCCCACGTGTAGGCACTTGAGTATTATCCCTGCCATGTCATTGCATGCACCAGGTTGATTACTTCAGAGGTCTGGGTGCAGTAATAAAAATGTGCAGCACTTAATTTTGCTGCTTGGCACATTTTCCTTAAAGAAGACTAAGTTAATTTCTCAGTGTCATTGGGGCCCTAAATTATATGGTGAGTGTCAGAAATAATTAAGAGAAATGATGCTGAACACTGCAACCTCAGAAATAGATGTTATTTGCAACTAAATTTCAGCTAAATTCATGAAAATTTGCTGTAGATGAGCTGTCGTTTACTGTTCTTAGCAGTGCTATTCCCTGGCCTTTGGTGCAATGTGGAATCAAGCAATTTCCTTCTGAACGGCTGGCAGGAATCTCCAGAATTTTATTTCTTCACTTCCAGTTGATAGCTGCCAAATTGTTCTCAAGACGTGCTGCAGGCTCAGCATACTGAGATGCCCCATAAGAGAAGGGTGCCATGTGGAATTGGGTTTTGGCAGGCTTTGAGTCAGAATTTCTCTTCCCTTTTCCTCCTGTTGGGCTGCTGCTTTCTCCTTTCGTGTCCTTCTGGTGCTTGCAGAGATCTCACTGGGCATCGCCCTGCCTCCAGCTCACTGGACCCAGCAGAAGCAGAAGTCCTCCCTGCTCTCTCCTGATGTTTTCAGCTGGTTGTGGCACGATGCAGTTTTCCTGCAGATGAAATGACAGCGAGCTGTTGTACAGCAACAAAGCAGTGCTGGGTTTTGGCAGTGAAGGTAAAGCCCTGAGCACAGAGGCTTGTGGCTCTTGGTAACTTTGCACGCAGCATAAAGCAGAACATCTGCTGCTACTTGGGAAATCGCTCTGCGTGACGGAAGGTCGTTCTTTAATCCATGGGGGGGGAGGGGGACCAAACACACCTGTAGAAATCAGATGACATGAAAGGAATGTGAGGTGGCAAGGCAGAGTGATGAAAGCAAAGCAGAGAGGTGGGGTGAGGACTGCCCAGCCACGGTCCCTCTTGTATGTGTGTGCCAGTTGAGCACTTTGAGATTTTCTATGCTGAATCAGAGGCACTGGGCCCTGTGGGCAGGTGTACATGACTTGCCGTTGCTGGACAGCATATACCACAGGTGAGGAACAGCACAGAAATAATTAGTTACTGCTGACAGGCAGCCTTCTCTCTCTGCCTGAACCTAGGGTGCCACCAGGGGATCTTCTCAGCAGTGTGTGATGATGCAATTGGATGGGTGGAGATGCAGCTAGGCTATGAGGATGTTCTCAGCTGGACACTGCTGCATCTGAGAGCTGCCCCTGGCAGGTTTATGGTGTTTTAATTGTAGTTGTCTGAATAGCACTTACCTGCTGAGGAGCTGAAGAGCTGTCTTTGTTTTTGATGCTGATGATCACTAGATGGTAACAGGGTGGATGTGCAGAACAATAAAGGGAAACCTGGATTTTGTTCAAGATTCCCCAGAAAACTGAGAGTTCAGTTTCTGGATTTAAAAAGGAATCAAAAAAATCTTGTCCCCATTTCTCTCCCAGTTTTTCAGACCCGTGGGGATTAATCCAAATTCTCCCCATTAGGTTTCCACTGTATGTTTGGTACAAAATGGATAGGTTGTATAATGTAGGAAATTTTAATTTTAAGGGGAAATGGTTTTAAGTTGAAGGAGGGAAGATTTAGGTTGGATGTCAGGGGGAAGTTCTTTACTATGAGAGTGGTGAGGTGCTGGAACAGCTGCCCAGAGAGGTTGTGGATGCCTCGTCCATGGAGGTGTTCAAGGCCAGATTGGACGGGGCCCTGGGCAGCCTGGTCTAGCATTAAATGGGGAGGTTGGTGGCACTGCATGTGGCCACCATGGGGGTTGGAGATTCATGATCCTTGAGGTCCCTTCCAACCCCGGCCATTCTGTGATTCTGTGAAATCAGGGCTAGGAAGTCCCATTTGATTTCATGATTCAGAATCTTTCAGTTGAAAGGCTGAACATTCGACATTGATGGACATTTGAGAAGTGGACATTTAAACTGGATATTAAGGTGTTAAGAGGTATCAAAGCAGCTTGGATTTGTTGCTCTCTGGCAGAGTGGCTGTGAATCATTTAAACACTGAGGGTTTTTTTATTTATTTATTTGATGTATTTTTTCTGATGGATCACAGAGGGCTTTTAAACAAGGACATAGTAATGCTAGGAACAAACTAATTTTCCATGGTCTCTTGTTGAAGCTTCTCAGAGCTGCTGAGAGGTGCTGTATTTACACTGCCCAAATACACATTCAGCAGGGAGAGGGAAATGAAAAGGATTTATTGTATGGTAGTTTATCAAAGGTCAAGTATATAAAACAAATTCCCTTTTATTTCATGTAGAAAGAAATAATCTAGGTAGTAGTCTGAACTTTCTTGTTCTGAAAGACACTTTTTCTTCATGTAAAAGAAATAAAAATGTCAACTGGCAGCAGGCAAAGAGGTTTTTTTCTGAAAAAAAAAAAAAGTGCATCAACCTAGTATCTAAACAAGTTTGACTGTTAACTTTGTAGAGATGTTCTTTAATATAATCTTATTTACTTCCATCTCGTTCTGCAGAACAGGGAAATAATAAAACGTGCTGCTCCTGTATTAGTGTTCTGGAGAAACATTTCAGTGGCACAGAGCAATTGCACAACATTTCTGTTCCCTCTGGGTATTTCAGAGGAGGAGTAAATGCCCTCTTCTGCAAGATGAAATCAAACATACAAAGATTCAGGAGCTAATAGGAGTGCTGGCTCTCCAGGCTTGCTTTGGCCACTGTGCTGCACATCCCAGGATATAGGTAAAGACAATAGAACATCTCCTACAAATCTCTTGTAGAAGTATGATGATGATGAGAGAAGTTTATCTGATATTTATTCATGTACATAAACATGCTACTGATGGGCACAGCCTGCGTGTTGCTTCCCCCGTACATGTATGTGACAGCATGACTTCATTCCTCATGCTCTGGTTCACAGAATATTGCTACAGGGAGCTAAAGTGTTTGTTCCACTGGCTCTGTGGCACTACTTCATGTGCAAGGGTCACCCAGAGTACTGCGTATCTTTATGCACTTTCCTGCAGTCCTTAAGAACACATAGATAAGTATCGATGCCAACAACACAAGTGTATCAGCATGATGTTCCTCTCCTATAGTAGGGGAAAGCTACCACAGCTGAAAATCTCTGAAAAATATAAGGAAAGGTAAATGTAAGGGTGCAAGAGGCTCCTTACTTTAAAAGATAGTTGCCCAGTTTTGGGTCAGCTATTGTTTATCAATTCATTCTGTTGCTTCTGTCTTCCTTACTGATGTAGATTTCTTGTTACACGTATGGTGTTACGTGCCATTGCAATGCAAAGCACCAAATACGGAAGCTGGCCAAGAAACAAGGGAGCTTAAATGAACCAACAGTCCCCAGGACTTCTCACAGGCAATGGCATGAGGGGAGGGGTGCATGTTAGTTATAGAAGCTGACCTGACTTTCCATTGCCTGATTAGTTTTCTTCTCAGCGTAAGTGTTAGAGCTGTTTGGGGTCAGTATTCTCTGTGTCTCTGGGATCAGTCTACTGCCTCAGAAAGCAATTACTCCTTTCATTTTGTTTTGGGATCTCCCAGTTGCTGGCAGGAGATGAAGTTCAAAGTGGCTGTGTGGGATGAGGGGGAGGTTGAGCCTTCAGCTGGGTCTCAGGAACTTGGTGGCAGACCTGTTTGACACTGGGCACAGAGCCCTTCCTGCACTGGGCTCCCACCCCAAGCTGCTCACAGCTAGGCACTGTGCTGTGCATTCTTATGGAAACAGTTTTTGTAATGGTCTGTGGGAAGGAAAAGCCCATTTTGCAGTAGGGTGTTTTCTGCTGGAAATGTTTGTAAATAGTTCTTTGCATGCAAAGTTTTAATGCTGACTTGATCCACGGCAGGGGAGTATGCAAAAGCCCAGCATGGGTGGATTGACAGCTATTATTCCAGAAGCTAAAATATGAATCTCAAATGTTTGTCAGACATTTTGCCCCATTCTTGGTGAAGATGTACAGTTTAATCAATAAGAATGAATAATTTAAATTCAATATCTTCTTGTCACTATCAATAATACTTTTGTGAGTGATGCATTACTATCATAATTCAATTTGTCAGACACCACCAATTTTACCTGACAGTTTGCTAAAATTTTAAACTTAATTTAGTATAGGCGTTTGACTCAGGCTGTTTAAATTACATTGAAGTTTTATCTTAAAAACATTGATTTTGCTTGAAGCATCTTTTCTGTCTTTGTGCTTATCACATTAATAACCAGTGAGAGGAAAACTTCGGTGGGCAAGCATGGGGAGAGCTGGAGGATCATCTCCCACTGCTCAAGCTACTTGTGTTAGAGCAAGTTTTATAGATTGCCAAGTGGTGACGAGTTAATTTACAGGGATAATTACTCATCACAGAGATGTCCAGATCTCATTCCTCCTCATTTCTCTTCTTGCTTTTGGTGTTTTAGTCCTGGCCCACCTTTCTCCAGGAGCTGGGTTCCAGCCTCAGCTGTTGGTGTTACTGGGTGCAAGGTTCCTGCTCTTGCTCCCGTTAGGTGTAGATGGTTCTTCATACTTTACAGAGCTCCTTGGATGAATACAGTAAAGTAAAACAGGTGACCACTGGAAGCTGAAAGAGCTCTCTATGTACGTTCAGGAAAATGGATTCTATTTAAATCTACGAATAACAATGTATTTCATAGAAATAACCACCTTTAGAAAGCTGTACTTAAAATCCTAAAACATTTAGTTAAAATGATTGATGTTTTTGTCCACTGCATAGAAAGAAATAATCAGACAATCCCAGTAATCCTGAGAAGGAGGTGGGAGGACTGGAAAGCATGGCATTTGGCAGTGAGCTCCTCCACAGAGAGCTGAAGGCACAGTGTGTTGCCCAAAGGCAGCCTTTGAGGATTTGCAGTGTGTGGTAGCTCCTGTTGACTTTTTCCTCCGCTTTGTTCTGGAGTCATAATGCAATCTGGGTAATTGCATCCTGTAAAAAGAAAGTACATGGCAGAGATTTGATGGCTGCAGTGATGCTCTGGTAGCAAAGCTTCCTGTCTGTGTAAGAATGGTTGTGCTGCGAGGAGCTGAGGCCCTGCTGAGGGCAAACAGAGTCTGTGTGCCACTCACAGTGATCTAGGCTAATTTTGCCTGCGTATAGGTGGTTCTTCTCTCTCTGTGTGGGGGTACATTTCCTCAGCTTTGTTCTTGCAGAAACCATGTTTTCCCTACGAAGTTAAATGCTCCATCTCCATGCTAGGATCAGTTTTATGTAGTAGCGTTACCCAAGTACAAGTGACTGGACTGAGTCCCTTACATCTTGTTTCACCATTAATATAATGTCTTTGTTTGGCATGATATTTAGGAGTTAAAGGCCAGCAGAAACACTAGGAGAGGAGCTAAATGAGCACGTGCCTGAGCTATTCACAATTCACCCCTGCTTATTGTTTACTTGTGCTGGTCCTGGTGCCAGAGAACACTGGAACATAGCTCATGTGCAGCCCTGGTGGAGTAAGCAGTGCCTTGCCAGGAGATGTAACCCAGGGCAGGAAGCAGCTGTTGGATGCAGCTTGGGGAAACGTGGGGTAGTGTTAGTCAGGGTGGGTGTGCAATGCAATGGGACTCTGCTGTCACTGAGAAGTTCAGAAGGACTGTGGAGAGGAAAGGAGTCTCAGGAGTAGTATTTACACGGTGGCAATGTACTAGATGCTGGCAGCTGTCTGCTTTGTTTCTGCACTGGCACCTAGGCTTCCTCCTGAGAACTCATCAGGGCTATATTTTCTTCTCCTTGCCACAAGAATTTTCACAGCATCCTGCTGTAGCTACATGAAAAGGAATATGACTTCAAGTGCAAAGGAAAAAAATAGCAGCAGCAGCAGTGGATGAACTTTTTGAAGACTGAAGATGCTATTTTTCATGCAAATGTTGTTAGTAATGAAGACTGAGAGGAAAGGAAAAGCAGCACATACATCACGCAGAGGCAAAATTGTTTCAAAATAGGACATTTTTTATAGGTTGCCAGGAAGTGTCAGCTGCTTTTTGGAAGTGACTTGGTGATGTACTGGGCAGCACTGCACTGAGTGCAACTATGGGATGGAGGAATATCATTGTTTCACGCAGGTACCTAATTGCTGCATCCCAATTTCTGAGGAGGATGCATGACTACTGCCAAGTGACTGATGTGAGAAGCAATAGAGTAATCAAATCTACCATATTTGTAATGAAAGCTGGTACTTAATTTCTGTGTATCAGCAGTAGTAGGTGTTTTACTCTGAAATAGGATGAATGCCATTCACTATCAGTCATAAGAGTATATCAAGACAAGGGTGACTAAAGACTTGACTTGCCCTATAAGTCAGGGATAATAGTGAGTGTTTCGTTATTGTCTTGTCAGGTTTTGTTAGAGTGCATTCACTGTCTTGCCTCTTATTTTAGCATCTCTGCAACTTTCTGGACTGGCAGGTTTTTGGGAATTGAGATATCCTGTCTGCTGATGGTCCTTTTTTTCCAGGAGCAGGAGCAGTTCAAGGGCTGGCACGACTCACACCCTTGAACAGAGCAACACTGGTGCTGCCCTGTTTCTCCTTTCATTTATTTGTTGGATTGAACCAACATGGAGATGGGACTGAGAAATGTTGCCTATAAGTAGTGAAGCTAGTACTGTTTGGTGTTCAGATGAAAATCCCCATTTTTGGTATTTTCTTATAGGGTGAACTTGAAGTGTATGATAATTTCACTAACAGATAAATGGAATTCAGGATTTACCAAGGGAAGGATCTTCTTTAGAGCCTTGGAAGCATCTCCCGCTTATTTATGTCTAAGTACTTTTGTTTGTCTGGCCCTGCTGAAAAGGCACAGTTTCATGTTAGCAACAGTCAGATGCTACAGAGGCTGCTTTGGATGCATTGGTAATCGGAAGTTTTTCTGATATCATTAGTGAATTTCAAGTGTAAACACTGGAGCGGTTTTAATTACTTTGTAATTTAATGTGGGCAGGATTTATTGCTGTATTTTGTGACCTGTAATTTATTTGGTGTATTGCACCATGCCTAATAGAAGATCTCATGGTGGTGCAAGGAAGAGCACATGTTGCTACAGTAATTATATACCCAAACTTTTAAATCTCCCTGCCTTATTCATTAAAACTTCTAAGCTTTCCAGTACAGGTGTTACTGATGTGTGCATGAAAGGCTCAAATTCACTGCAAAAGGAAAGCTACCGAATCTCTGAGGTGTTCTGGTGAAGCGCCAGAGATGCAGCAGCTGAGAGATTTCTTGCTCAGGGCTCACACCTGCATTTGGAACAGGCCCTTTGAGCACCTCCTCAATCAGCAGGACTCTCTGGGAAGTGCTGCAATTCAAGAGAGAGTTAGCAACACTTCAGTTTCCACCTAAGGAGAAGGCGGCTTTGCCTCTGTGCACGATGGCAGCTAGGCCCAATGTGTGTGGAAGCCTTAGTGACTGGCCCTGTGACAAGTATTTGGTCTCTCCATTGCTCTTCCATGCACAAACTACAGGTGCTATGTTCAGGCAGAAGTGATATGAACTCTGAGCAGCTTGTATGATTTCTGTAGGAGAGCTTGTTTACGATGTAAATGAGAAGTAAACTACTGGGCTCTGTGAGCATTTATAGCCACCGGCTGTGATTACCTGGCCATGGAAACAGTCACTAAGCAGGCATTAATCTTGTTTTTAAATAACACTGGGGGAACCCTGGTATAAAGTGAAGCAGAAGAGGGAATAGTTGAGTTTTGGAATGGTCAGGCATCAAAGAAGCTGATTTTATTCATCTTGAGATCAAAAAGAGAAGGGCTTCCTATCCTGGAGTTATGAACTAGTCCTACTGCCACTGCGAACTTGAGCCCTGTGGTTCAAATTAATGATTATAAGTTTTCTATAAAAAAAATAAAAACTATTCCAGAAAATACTTGCTGAAATGCTTGCTGAATGTACAAAGTTGAACATGTCAGGGTACTTGCAGGTGCTCTGTCTGCTTGGGCTAGCAGGCCTTGTGTCTTCCTGCTATGTTTCACGATCAGAACACAAACTTACTGCCTCTCTCTTCTCTCCTTCTTTACCTAAGAGCTCTCTAAGTGCAAGGAATGCTTCCCCAGCAATTACTTTCTGAAGACAAAGTAGTAAATGTAGGGTATGCTACTCTGAAGTGTGCTGTATCGAGTGGTGTTTTCCCTTGGAGAGAGTGTGATCCAGACTCAGGTGAGAACCAGTACCAGTGCTCCTACATCTAGAGCTTTCTTAGTATGCCTATCACCAGGGCAGCTGCATGTCCGTAGGCATGGCACAGCATGAGCCTTTGCTGTTGAGATGGCCCAGATATAGGCACATGAGCTTTATTCCATAATTCTCTATCTAGTTGCAGATCTAGCACCAAACCAAGTGCCTAGACATCATTCTGTTTTGAGAACGAGGTGCAGTGGAGTCCTCCACCATTGCAAAGGTCTTCTCTACCTGTCCCATCTCATTTCTGCGTGCAGTTCTCTGTCAAGAAGATAAGGTAGGGAGTCTCAAAGAGCCACATAATTGTAAAGCTGGCCTTTGTTTTTTTTTTGAGCTCCTTCTACACTGGTGTAGCCTTGTATATGTTTCATGTGAGGGACAGTGAAGTAGAGTATTTCGGGAAATCCAGGTGGAATTTTATTTGTTAGGCTGCAAAGGCCAAAGAGCATTAGAAATTAGATTTTTTTCCCCTTAGTGGAATTTTTGCAGGATGTTGCACCAAAAGGCATGCTATGTGCAAGATGCTGATGTGAGGAAGAGCTTCCTCTGACACTTTTTTCTTAATGCCCATCTTGCCACTCTTTGTTTGGAAGGAACAAGGCCAACTTGATAATGAACTATTTTCTATTCAAGGCTACAAGTCAAATGTTCGTTGCTCATTAATAATTCAATGTGACAAATTTATTACCTTGAAGGTGCTGTGAGGCAATTAGACAATGGGAAATTGTGTCTTACTTTCAGCCCACTTAATTGGCTTTCACGTTGACATTCATCAAAACCTCGACTTTACATGTAAACTTTTCATTCTGCAAGACTGTGGAACTATGAGCACTCGTCAAAATTCACCTGGAGGGTAATTTCACTTTTTTTTTTAATAACAAGGAGAACCGGAAAGAGAGTGTGTGAGTGAGTCTACATGAAGCTTAATTAAAGTCAGTGGAGAAATTATCATCTCTTGGTACTTTTCACATGACAAAATGGCCTGTGGTTATATGTAATTTTGGAATTATAGCTGTTTGCTCTCTCTCATGGAGTGTTACAAAATTGTCAGTAAAATTAACATCTTTATCCTTTCTCTCCAGTTTTTTTTATGTATTGTTTGGGATAGAATAGAATGAATTTGTTTTAAATATCATCTTTTGTACTCCAGGTGTTTAAAAGCACTTCACAAAGTAATGATATGTTATTAAACAGTGATAGAGAAGAGATTACCTTTCTAATAAGGACCCCTGGGCAAACAAATCATTTGAACACTGGATTTCATATACTTGGACTACTTTTCCAATGTGACTGACTTCAGTATTGACCTTTAAAAGACTGCCGTATGAGCTCTTGAGGCTGAGGAGAGACTTTGACTACAGTAATTTATTTTGCAGCTGCTGCATGTATGTTTTCAATTGCTGACATTCACCCTGAGGTTTTTTTGTTTTTTGTTTTGGTTATTTACATGGCTTTCTTTTGTGTCCTGTAACTTATTTGTATACGGCTTTGGTCTTTCATGGACACCCTTGAAAATGAAACTGTTCGTTTCAAAGGTCTGATTTGTCCTTGTAAACTTAAGCACAATTGAAAATTGCGTGAGTAGCTTTAAGAATGTGCAAGGTTCAACAATTTTTTGATTCCTTCACTTCATAATAACGATTTTTTTTTTTTAAAACCCTTGTCTCTAGCATCTTCTCCCACCTACAGTGTGCTTTTAAAAATAATTTGAAAAACTTTCATCTGCCATATTACATAGTCTTTCTGTTTGCATATGTTCAGCCCTTTGTTTCTTATGCTTTCTCCCCTGAAAATACTATGGTGCTGCTGCAATGTACTTTTTCATGTATGAGTTGAATTTTGTGCCTTTATTCACTTTCCTGGATTTTTCATGCAGTGATAAACTTGCTGACGACTCTATCTCTTTACTCAAGTCACTGATGAATGAATTAAATAATACTGGACCCAGCATCGACCCCTGCTGAGCACCAGTAGCTGCAGGCCTCCAGCTAGACACTGTGCCACTGATCCCAGCTGTTTGTCCCATTGTAGAAAGCAGTCAGGTTGTTTAAACGTGATTTTTCTTTGGTTAATGTATGCTGACTGCTCCTGAACACCTTCTTGTCTTCCACATGTAGGTCAAAACATTATTCTTCTCATGTGGAGATAGTGGACATGAATATCTGGCAGATGTGTAACAAAGTGTGAAATACTGGACCCCTGAGTAGTGGCTGGAAGTATGTTCCATCAGAACTAGAATGAAGCAGTAAACTCCCAAGAGAAAAGCTGAATATTTATTACCAAATTGACATACCATTTTATTGATAAGGAACCATTGCTTTTTGGTTTGTCTGGAGAAATTAAACAACAGAACAAAAAAAGGCAAATTGATTGCTACATTCAGCAGCAACTGCCCCTGCCCTGAATGACTGATTTTTGCAGTGCTCTGCGGTTTGGAAGCTTTGTGGGGTCAGATTTGGTGGCATTAATACCGTGGGAGCAGCTTTCTGATGTGTGGTTGAGTTTAAAGCACCGCATAAAAAGTCAATATATGTTTATTGAGAGGGGCTAAGCAGAAACTTGTAGGTAATGCAAGTACTTTGGCTAATAGATTGAGAAGACTTATTTTAAGCTTGTATTTAATATTTTGCTGAAATGTGGGTTTTGATGACTGATATCCATGTCTCCTTACAAACCATGATAATTAACCTGATGTATCTTACAGTGAAAGTTGGTAAAATGTTCTGCCTAAATACCTATTGCCTTAACGTCCGTCTAGATCTAACTGTATGTGTCTGTATCTAGCAGTGATTTGTACTGTAGGCTCTAGACAGTGGTGTCAAGGAAGACTTCTAGTATCTAAAAAGTTCCCTTAATAATACCTTGTCTTGCTGTTGCAGTTCTCATTAGAGACCTTAAAACACTCCTTGATTAGGCAGGTGTTATTAACCTTGTGTTGTCTGACATTAAACCTCAGGTAAGACAGCATCTACTATTGACTCTACATGCTATGGACTTAAAATATTTATTAATATTTATACCTTCATGGTGTCTTGCACTGCTTTGGAAGCAGGCTTAAGGCCTCCCTGAACTGAGTTGGATTGGAGCCAGGTCTTTGATTTGGTTGCATTTGTTTGGGAGCCAGAGTTGTTTAACGCAAGGTATAAAAAGCGTCTACAAGAAACAAGATATTTGTCTCCCTTGTTCCTCTGTTTCAGAATATTCTTTCTTACATTTGCCAGAATTTGTGTGCTTTGGCATATCAAGTCGACTGTGGACTTGATAAGCATGGACTATGGATGAAGTGGAATTCAGGTAGCCAGAATATTTGTGCGTCAAAAATAAATTTAAGTTATTTCTTAAATGGGAGCACAAAATTCAACCTGTTAGAGAATGAAAATTATGAGAAAAATATTGATAGTAATTTTTGTACTTACAAAAGCTTGTTTTTCCTTTGTTAAAAAACGCCTTACTAAACACTCATTTTCTAAAGCTTTTGTTGCATTAAACCATCATTAACATGTCAAAATCAATCTTCTTCCTTTCTATTCCTTTCAAGTCAATCAAAAATTTTCTATTGCCAAGTAAAGAACGGGGAAAACAAAGGTCAACATTGCATCAGTCTTTCCAAAAAGCTCTGCACTGTAAATTATTTAGGTGCTCGAATAAATCCATTTTTTCTTTTCAGTAGTGGGACAATAAAAGCAAGATTTACTGTGGCAAGTGAATAATAAAAAAAAAAATTAGCAAAAAACAAACAAAAAGCTGCTTGCTTGGCAACCTTTTGCGTTAATCAAAACCTGAAGACTCGACTGAAAGATCAATATTTGGCTTCAAGATGAAACATAGCAAAGCTTCCATTAAAAAAAAAAAAATTCTGAATAAAAAGGAACATAGGCTGTGTTAATCGAAAAGAGGCAAATACAAAAATCCATATAGTCTTTTGGTTATCTGTGATAAAATGGCCCCATTGGAGCTTGACAAATTACAGTATTTTTATGCACATATCAAAGTTCAACTTGATTGTCTCATATGGGGGAAAAGACCATCTGTCTGTATTCTAGAAATAATCTGCATAATTGACTTTCAAACAAGCCTCAAAGAAACAAGCATTTATCACCTTAATTGTGACAGGCAGAATGTGTGTCCCTGCTATTTTATCAAGATAATAATAATAGCATTGTGGATACCTGGTATCCTGTCTTGCTCTAATTTTTTTTCTGTTTGTGTGGGTGGGAACTTGGTCCTTTGAGTTATGATTACTTTGATAAATGACATGGGAGGCAGTATCACCTAGGACAGAAATAACAGAGTGAGATGCCACCAAAGGCTGGACTTGCTGTGCGGGGCTTAAGATAATAGCTTGCTGGAATTTGGAGGATGTCGCAGGAAATTTGTAAGTGAGTAGCTTGAGCATGGACTGCAGCTGCAGCATGCACATATAAATTCCCCTTATTAAGGGATTTCCTCAGGTTTTGAACACAGAGGCTTCTGCAGTTGCTGCTTAGAAAGTGACACAGGGTGATGCCTGGGGACAAGCAGCCAGTGGGAGCAGGAGGAGCTCAGGGAGCAGTGCTGTCCTGTGCAGGCAGGGTGGTTCTAACTTTCCCTTTGCAATAACTTATTGAATTTATTTAGGGTTTTTTTTTTTTTTTTTTTTTTTCAAGTGAAGTCACTTTAGATAAATCTGCATTGGTTTTCTGATTTAAGGCTAAGTTATACTCCATTGATTTAAGTTATACTGAAAAATAACCTGAAATAAGTGTAAGCTGGCAAGTACTCATATGAATTCATCTAGGATGTTTGTTGCTGCCTTGACATTTTGGTAACATAACAATAAAGTCTATACTTTATTTTTGAATTTTTGTATTCTGTTGCAGCTCAGATTTTCATTTTTAGAGTAACTTACTGTCTACGGTCTCATTTTTTCACGCAGAGCACAGTCTGTAAAAGTTTTGTAGTCGTTCTACATTTCACTCTCCTACCACCAAAACAGGTGAGCAAAGTCAAATTCAGTGCTATGGTATGCTGACTGTCACTGCTGGCCTCCAAGCCAAGTGTTCTGGTAAGTCTTATTTGGATCTTTTTGTGAATGGAGAATTTGGCTTTTATAAGCCAGCAGCAGAAGTAACTCTAGAATTCGAGACCAGTGGTTGGGAATAATTAAATATGCTTAAAACTGGCCAGAGGAAAGAAGTCTTGGCATCAGTGCCTGAAAACACAAGGGCACAGTGGGCTGTTTATAAAACCTCTCTCCTGCATGAGTACCTAAGCTTCTCACTCTATAAAACTTTTTAATAACAACCTCTTTATGACTTACACCTGGTTATAGCATAAGGGATTGATTAGGTCTTGAATCTGACAAGGAGAGTAGGCAGCATCTAAAATATATATATCTTTGCACAAGATGAGCCAACGTGCTCTCCTGTAAAGTCAAGCTGGTGAGCATGGCTGGGACTCAGGGCAGTAAATAAAGGGATGCTGGCTGTGCACGCTCATGTCCTCCGGGCCATGAGTCTGCTCCTCAGAGCTGGAGTAGAATTACCAGAACTAACAGTAGCACTCCCCACCACGCTCAGTTTTTATTTATGCTTTGCTCTCCTGTTGAAGGATCGCAGGGAAGATCACCCACTCTCCCCCCTGTTCTGCATTTGGCAAGTTTATGTTAATGTGGCCTGGTATTTACAAGTGGGGCATAAACGACTGACAATTTTATGGTGCTAATAAACAAGCTTTTTTATATGTGGAACGTTCTGTTGTTATATTCGGAAATCCAATTCAGAGACGTACACTTGCATGTGGGAAATATCAGAGGTGCTGTGTAAATCTGAGTTGAAATAACATTACACGTGCATATGGTATCTGGTAAAGAAATTGCCGAGAGAAATAAAATCAGCACACATAGGCACTGCTGGAGGCAGTGTTTCTAGTAGTGAGAACTAGTTAATGCAGGCTGTGGGGGAGGATACTAATGAGATGGACAAAAGAATGATACCATTGGTTAGAAGACCTGAAGGATGTTCATCACCGCACCAATGACCTTTGTCTGAAGGGATTTTTCCCCTATACTAAATGCTGAGTTCAATTGTGTACATCACGTTTCTTTAGAAAGATTTAATGTTTTAATTAATTTTTATGTATTGTACTTCTGTAAATGTGAATTATTTCTTTGTGCATTGAATTTCAACCAAGGTGGTAGGGCAAGTTGGTAGATGAGGTGGACTCTTAGGTAGGTGTGAACTGCTAGCGCAAGACATGGGAGCCATGTTGATTGACAGCCCCTGCCCAGGAGATCCTTGATACTTTTTGGGCTGTTCAGTTCCAGGAGCTGTGAACCCATGTGAAAATGGACTTGGTGGCTGCCATTGTTGGAAGGAGTCTTTTAATGTTAATAAAGTAACTTTCAGTGTGTAAAAAGCATGAAGGAAGGTAGATTTCAGTCTGAGCGCATCAGAGTTACTGGGCTAGGAAGAGAAAAGATCCCAACAGAGGTGCTGTTGTTATTCAGTTACCTGCTGAGTTACATGAACAGTGGGGACTGATGGTTCAGCTTTTAGCAGTTGCATGTATTGCTCATTAGATGAACACTTCCAAGTTTTCTTAACTGTGTCAGTCAGCTTATTGTAAATTCTTCATAGGCCTGCTTGTATTTTTGCCCTTAGCCTTCAAAAAGGCTGCATAAAATAACCTGAGGCGGATTCCTTTCTTGGTATTATTTCATTCAGCTCTAGCAGAGCTGGTGGAAGAGGGGAGGAGGTCTCGTGATGCATGCTAAGAATACTCCATAACAAATCTCTGGAAACAAACAAACAGAAAAATGTTTTAATTTGACATGGGAACATAGTGTTAGGTTCTTGTGTTCAGCTGTTTTGTGGACGTTTCCATGAGCTGTGATGCTCAGTTTAATGCTGTCAGTTTACCTGTGTCCATTCTCTTTGTCAACAATCTACTAACTGCCAATATGCTATTAAGCTTATTTGCTAGTTTGTTTGGTCTTGTAAAGTTGATAATTAAAACATCTTACTTCATCTAGAAGGTATTGTCAGAGCTTGCAATTGGATAAATATTGGGGAAAAAAAAAAGAATTTATAAGAGAAGGGGAATGTCTTAGTGTACTGCTTTTGTTTCCTGATATTTATGCTTATAGATCTAGAAAGGTGTGTTGTATCTATACTTCCACCATGCTTTTTTTCTAGCATTTGATGTCCTTTGCTTCTTCTCAGAGAACTGTAGAACTTGTTTTCTTTCTGGATTTTCTTTGCATCCTGCTATGCCCTGGGCCATCAGGAACTGATTTGTGTATATTTGGAAGATCTTTGGATATTTCCCATGACAGGCAGAGATTTGAATCATAGAATCATGGAATGGCCTGGGTTGAAAAGGACCAAAATGATCATTTAGT
Organism: Meleagris gallopavo; assembly: GCF_905368555.1. Taxonomy (NCBI): domain Eukaryota; kingdom Metazoa; phylum Chordata; class Aves; order Galliformes; family Phasianidae; genus Meleagris; species Meleagris gallopavo. The sequence continues at coordinate 14,258,161 of NC_139412.1, forward strand.
TTCAACCCCCTGCTATGTGCAGGGTTGCCAACCACCAGACCAGGCTGCCCAGAGCCACATCCAGCCTGGCTTTGAATGCCTCCAGGGATGGGGCATCCAGAATCTCCTTGGACAACCTGTTCCAGTGCGTCACCACTCTCTGAGTGAAAAACTTCTTCCTAATATCCAACCTAAACTTCCCTGTGTTTAAAACCATTCCTCCTTGTCCTATCACTGTCCACCCTTGTAAACAGCTGTTCCCCCTCCTGTTTGTATGCTCCCATCAAGTATTGGAGGGCCACAATGAGGTCTCCCCGGAGCCTTCTGCATCTTTATTTTAAAAAGTATTTACTTTTTTTTTTTTTTTTTTTTGTCCACAGTTTGTGATTCATCAGGACTTTGCCATCTACTCACCACACAGACAATCAAATGGAAAGACCAGCTTGGCTGTGGTAGGATCACCTGGTGAAGCCTTACGTGGTGTTTGAGCAATTCAGTTTTTAACAAACTGGATTGTTCTGACACGTGCTGCTTGCTGAGGTTTGTGCTGCTGCCACCTGCTTCCTTGGCTCTGGGGCTGCCTGCCCTGCTCTCGTCCCTGAGTGCAGCAGGCATGGGGGGCCCTGCGGGGTTGGTCCGATGGGCTGGCAGCAAGCATCAGTCTTGAGGGTTTGTTCCACAGCCCCCTGAAGGATCAAGCCAGGCAGCTCATGCATCAGTCTAGAACAGGTCTCATTGGTGGGCAGGATTTGATGCTTTTTGCAGCAGTAACTGACTTGTGGTTAATAAAATATTGCCCCATAGTTTAACCATAGGAGACTTGCCTTGACTTGGAAACTCTGGCTCAGCGCACATGAGTTCCTCACGAATATATCCATAGTGTGCTGTGGTACCTGATAAATGAGATCTGAACCTTGTTCTGTTTTATGGCACTTCTCCTTGTTTTCCATTTGCGTGGTAGAATTGGAGATAATCCCGTCTGTGGCTTCAGCTGTAGTGGAGGAACTCATTGGAACCCAGTGCTATAATAAAAAGAAGAAATTGTAAATTAGACTTTCCCCTCACAGACAAAAACTTTGAAACATGTTTTCTGTTGTGATGTTTTTCCACACTGCAAAAAGTTGAAAGTTGTTATCCACAGACTCTTCTACTTCAGATCATATGTTTTTCAGAGCAGGGATCTGTCAGATTTTTACTTATTTTTAAAGCCCTATTCACACCTTACGTCTAGTTAAATAATGCTAATAGTAAATAGAAACGTGCCATTTGACCCAGCTGACTTTTGTTAGTACTATTGCTATCTAAAGGACTGTATATCCATTGGCACATTGAGCATATGGGAAATGATGTTATTTTTTTTTCATTGTTTTGTAGTTTAATGTTGTTTTTGTTTTGCAGTAAATCTGTAGTGCCCTGTTGGGCTTTATTTATAGCTTGCTTTAACATAATTTCCGAGTATGTAATTATTTGTTACAGAACAGTATTTGCTTAATTTGTAAATGTGGGTGCCTGAGGATTCCCACTTACGCATATTGGTGAAAAAGTGAAAGGCACAAATGTTCAGTTTGGTGGCACTTGAGCGTTCAAATGGGGATAGAATATCAGAATTTATGTACTCACATTTGGATGACAACATAGGGCTGAATCTGTCCCAGCCCTTGTCTTAGAACACCATGATAATGATAATGGCAAGCAGTGTAGGTCAAGATGATATTTTACTTCCTTCATATGATGTAACTCATATATAAGGGCCAAGATCTAGAGCTTTACTCTGTGCTTTCAGATTTGCATTTGTTTTTCAAGCTCATTTTGATCTGTTCAGAGGATGCCGGTGCATTAGCAATGCGGTACTTTGCTTCTGTCTCTCTTCATTTTGCTTTACTTTCCCAACCCAGCTGGAGTTGTCTCTCGTAAATCCTCAGCTGGCCTCAAAATTATAATGCGTGTAGGTAAGATGCATGCTTATTCTTCTCTGTAGAGAATCATATTTAATGAAGTTTATGGTTAAGATTCAGCAAGCCATATGAGCAGAACGTCACAAGTAACTACAGTGTGGAGTGCTACAGGCCTTTTTTGAAAGGCTATTCCTTCAGCACTCATTTTGCCAAGTTTTCCTACACCTGCCAAATGCAGAATGCTTTTTGAAGCTTCAGTGCATCTCACTGGTATTAATGAGAAATTGTGGTACACTGTATAGTGAAAAACAGATCCGTAATGGCCAGAGATACTATGAATCAACTATGATGAAATGAGAACAAAAACATACAGTGTTAACTAAGAACTAACATTCCTGTAAAGCACCACATTGTCTTTAGAGATCTTCTCAAAGCATCTGAAACAGAAATATCATTTTTTACAATCTGAGTAAGACCTTAGTTCTTCTAAGGCAACTGTTTTTCATCAGTGCTTCGTATGAAGTTGATCCTTGCTTGTGAATGCCGGAATCCTTAATGACAGATAATCTATTATTTTATATTCATCTGCTGTACATTTCTCACCAGGACTCTGTGTGCAGTTTGTCCATGACATCATGGTAATTTACTGTTGAGTCCAGAGAATTTATTGAGACCTGCAGGATGTAGGTTAGAGGTCGTATAGATGTATATGTGTGATCCCATGTGTCAGATTATACTGAGGATTTGTATAATTAGAAATATTAGCATTATCTGAATTCAGTGTTGGACTCCTGCTCCCTTTTTTCCCAGAACAGAAAATTCAAAGGAAATAGGAATCAGCCTTTTTTGTGGTCCAAGCAGCATTTGTTAAGTGTATGCTGACGGTGGCTCCAAACATTTGTGCACTGTAAGTGGTGTACTTTGCTTCTTCTATTGGTGGATGCCTTCTTTCTACCTTTCGGCCAGTGTTTGTTTCTCTTCCAAGCTCTTCACTTATCATACCTATAGACCTTTTTACCACAATTTTTGAGTTAGATATTATGAGGAAGTTTTTCACACAGAGGGTGATGATGCATTAGAACAGGTTGCCCAAGGAGCTTGTGGATGCCCCATCCCTGGAGGCATTCAAGGCCAGGCTGGATGTGGCTTTGGGCAGCCTGGTCTAATGGTAGATGATCTTTGAGGTCGTTTTCAAATAGGCCATTCTGTGATTCTACGAGTTTTCATTGCTGGTAATAGCATTAACCATTTTAACTTCCTTATTTATATTAGAAGAGCTACTTCTCTTTTCTTTGTTTAATTTTGCTAGTAGATGCCACCCTGTTTTAATAGGCTGTCCTAGTTAGCACTGAACTTTTTTGATCTGTAAAGGTTTTCTGTAGTAATTCTGCAATTGAAATGGCAGGCAATGGGAGTTCAGAGCCCTTTTGTTTCAAGTTAATATGCAATAGTACATGCTCTTCATGTTGGAAAGCTGTAGGATCTTGGATGCGAAATGCGTGGAATAATTCTCAGTGCATGGCTGGGGGTATTTACAAAATGTCAAAGCCATCTTGCAAATCTGTCCCGAACCACAAGAATCACGCTTTCAATGGTACAGGCTTGGAGGTGTGGCTCTTCCTTAACCTAAGTTCAAACTCTCAGCAAATTTTTTTGCTGTGACAGGTCAGTTATGTGCATTCTCATACTTCAGTAATGTAAAACAAAGCAGTGTGAGTCTGGGAACAAGATATAATGCAAAACTGCTGTGTTGTGCCAGCATGAGTATTTAGAGACTGGCAGTATCCTGGCAAGCACTGCTGTTGTCCCTGCAGTTAAAAATTACAAAAGTTTATGCTTATAAAATAAAGAGTTATTAACAATCACAGAAAATAGAACTTGAAGTGAATTAATACATTGTGAGTGTATCAAGGTACACAAATTTGGGTGAGGTCAGCCGTTGTATTCTCTGCAAGCTTCCATTGGAGGTTTCTCTTAACGCAGTACAGGTTGGGTATTGAAATAGATGGGATCAAATGTTAGATTTGCTCTCTTTCTTCTTAACAGTGTGTCAGAGATTAATTGAAAATACAAGAAAAACAGAATGCAAGTCTCAGTGTAAAATGGTACCTGTCAGCTGGTCTTGGAAGAAGCACTCGGGCATTGGTATTATACTTGAAAATGCCAGAAGGCTTGCCCTCTATTGACTAAATACTATGTGGCATAACAGCTGTAAAAGGGCTTCTTGTAGAAGTGGAGGCTAGAGGCAAGCTTTGAGGAAAGTTATGCTCTGGTAATAAAGGTAGATGCAGAAGGAGCTAGTTATGGTGTTGGTCAAATTGATGCAGCTCTCTTCCTCTTCTCCCACACTTAGAATCCCAGAGTTTAGAGATTTGGCTTTACATTGTGGTAATGCCCTGATATAAGCTAGAGCAAAGTGTCAAATTTTAGCCCTCTATTTCTTTAGTCATAGTAATCACTCAAACTATTGTCTTCTGTAGTTTTTTTCTTTTTTTTCTGAGGACAGGTCACAGACTTCATCTCAAACAAATTGTGACTGAGTTTAGACAGAATTAGAGAGAAAGCAGAGCCCTGATTCATAGCACACCATTTAATCTCAGTCTTATAGAGGGAAGGGAATTGTTTTACTAGTTCTGCTCATAAATCTCTTTTTTCAAGACACACATATAGTGAGTTTGCGTTATGCTTATGCAACTCCATCTCAAGGGAGTATCAAAATGCTGAAGGGTCAACCATGTTACGACTTAACCTCCTTCCCTGCCTAAGTTGGAGGTAGGCAGCTCTTCAGTTGCAGGTGAAGATATAAAATGATCTTTTCAAAACATTGAGGAACATGAACAGTGTCCTGCAGTTGACTTTATGCTGCCCAGCCTAGTTTGTTCTACTTAGTCATTACAGCTGTTGACTCTGTGTGTTACTGCATAGAAAATGTAGATACTGCTGCCTTAAGACCTGGCAGTAGGATACAGGGTACTCTGTTATCTTCCTTGGGTAATCAGAAAGTCTTAATGACATGGAAAGAGCAATTAACATTTTGTTAATGGAAAACATATTTGATCTGTATCCATATACTTATTGTACGCATTGATATAAAGTTTATATAGAGACTTTCTGGAATGGAGATAATTGCAGAACAGTTTTTTTTTTTTTTTTTTCCAGCTGACAAGCAATTTGTGAAAATGATAATAAATTATTGCATGATGCTTCGAAAGCATAGACACAGTCAGATCAAGCATTTCAAAGTGTTCTCTTGTTTAAACAGCTTATTAAATTGTTAATGACTCTGAAAGTTTTGCATATAATTATTTAAAAAGAAAACCTGCATGTGTACTGTGTACTTAATGATGAATTAAAATTTTAAATTGCTTACTGCATGCAACTGCTATAATATGGCTTGGGATTATGTGAACATATTTGTTTTGTCCTAGATTTAAACTTGGATAAAATTGTTAAACACATTATGTTACCATAAATTTTGCACACATCGAGTGAGTGCTATATTTTCCTTTGTCTTTTCACATCAGTTAAGTAAATATGATCCTGGTTAGCTGAGGGGAATTACTCGATTCATGAGCCTATTTGCATGACACATGGGATGGGAGAGCTGCATTTTGTGGAATCATGAAAACACTCGCTCTTGAAAAAGTCTTGCCTATGGGTTTTGAATATAGATGCATGTGAAAAATGAATCTTTGACTGGATTAATTCCTGTTCTTCAGTGTCTGAATCTGCAGAAAGTCCCAAAAAGCTGGGACAAAAGTATATGCCCTTATTTCTGCTAACTCTGCATAGGTATATGCAAAAAGTTCCTTTAACTGTCAAACACGTATCAGCATATGCTTAAAATTAAGCATACGTTTCTATGCCTTTTGAAAAGGAGTGCCTGAAGTCAAGGCAATGCTTAAGTACAGGCTTAATGCTGGCTATGCAAGTGTCTGGCACCACGAGGACCTTTCTGTAACAGCCCAGCAGAACAGCCATGTAGATAGCCAAGGATCAGTCTTCACAAATAAATTTGAGTTCAGTTTTGAAGGGTACTAACCTAGTGAAAAATTACTTCTTCAGAGGGAGCTGAACAAACTAGAACAAAAATACTGTCTTTCAACTCAAACAGAATTTTTATTTACATCATTGTGAAATGGATTTCTTAATTCTGAGTATATTGCTTTGCAGTCATTAGAGCATGTTACCTGGCATTCTCCCACTGTCATTCCACCAACATGTAAGAGGTATGTGCACACCAAATGTATGCTGAATGGCAATGAGGGGTATTTTAGAGCCTTGGTATTAATATTTCAAATGTTTTTGTTTCGTTGTCTTACTTAATATTTTATTATCAGATTTTTACTCATTATGCGTATAGCCCTATTCCCTGTGTGAATTGATGAAGTTATGTAGCAGTAAATTGAAAAAGAGAGCTATACATACAGGATGATTTATTGTTAATGTGAAATTCAGCATAAACCTGCAAATGCACTAGCAGAAATCCCTAGCTTTTTCAAAATTCATATTATGAGACAGACAATCAGCTGCCCAACAAACAGAACATCTTGTACTCTATTAATCCTGCAGTGACAGATCCCCTTGCACGCATTTAGTTTTTCAAATAATACAAACATATGTCACCATTTTGTTTTTATTGATTTTGGACTTTCAAAGTACAGCTACAGCAAAGGCATTATGAAGACATTTATTGCAGAGTTTGCTTTGATTTGTTGCAGTCAATTGAAATTGTGTCAAAGTAAAGTCTTTAATATTAAATATGATGAATTCCCTTAGGCCCTTATCGTGCAGCATCATCCAACTCAAGGTGACTCCTGCCACTGGAGCACAAGAGCTCTGGGCTGGGAAGTGCTTCCCAGAGCACTGCCCACCTGCTGGCCAGAGCAGGAAATTATCATTCATTTCATGTCAGATGAAATAATCCCATTCACAAGTATATTAAACTCAGTCTTCGGATACTTTCCTTCTTGCTGTTGCCATTATTTTGAAGACTTTTCTAGAGTTTTCTTTGTGTACCCATTTATTTTGGGGGCAAAAGTAGCGCTTAGCCACAAGAGACTTTTTTTAATGACCAATTTAAAGTTAACCGGTGTTATTCTCAGCCTTGAATTTTCTTCCTGTGCTTGGAGAGTTTCATTAGTATATCTGTGTCCCTGCTGAGCTGGCTGGTGGAGCCATGCTAGCACCGTGCTGGCTGTTTCTGTAGTCACACACCCAAGCTTTTCTCTTCCTCAGTTCTCTCTTGATGTTAATTTTCTACTTTACATCAAAACCATTGTTGTTCTTAAATGCTTGATATTCAGCTTTGATCTTATAGCTCTTCCTGTGTGATGTTCCATTCCTCCTTTATATTGATCAGATCTCCTAACCTGACATCATCAGCTAATGATTTTTCATTAGCACACTCTTAATAGTAGCCTGACTCATGAATAAATATATTAAAGAAAAGCACTCACTTCTTGCAAAACTGTTCAAGTTCCTTCTTTCCACCTTGGCTGTACTATCATCTTCTCCTTACATTAGTTCCTCACTCTTAACAAATACTTTCCATTCAGTGTCCTGTTGCTGGAGTTGTGAACTGCATTCTTTTCTACCAGCACAGGCTCATGCTCTCTAGGCAGAAGTCAGCTTTTACACCATGCTGTTTTGAAGATCTCTGTAAGTGAGGTGGCTTTAAGAGTATTGTCTCTCAGAAAGGATGGGTGCTGCTTTTTCTTAATTCTGCTCTGCATCACGAGATGAGGGAATTGCAGCTATTTTCAAATTGAAATTGGTTGCTTCAATTCTCAGCTTGTCATTCAGCTTGGCAAGTGAAATCAGATACATCAATTTTGGGTTGGTTCCCAGTGGTCTCATCTACCAGCCCAACCGTTTGGTCTCAAACCTTACAGCGGAATATTATAATATTTAACATATTTTTTTTTAGCTTGGAATATGGTTTTGTGTAAAACTGTTCATGTGAAATCATTTGATCTAGAAAGCCTACTATTTCTTTAGAGTAATTTTACTGTTTGAAAGCTGTGGGAAGGATGTAGGATTAAGGGGGCATTTCTTGCAGCCCTGCCATGCCCTGCAAAGAATGGTTGTTTTGTGGAATGGGCTGTGAGCAGTTGTCCCTTGCAGGCTGACAGTTTATATACTGAAAATAAGGGAGATTTTTCAATAAAGGAAATATTCTGCTGCCTAGATTGGCAGCTTTGATTTTATGTAGCCTACAGTAAGGGAATAGCAGTGAGGAAGTAGCAAGGGTGAAAAGGAATCGGGGATGTTGGCAAAGGAAAAATAGACATTACAGTGAGTTCAATAACATTTTATCAGCAGAGAATTAATGGGGTTTATCCCTTTAACTCACAAAATGCAGCCAATAGCAAGCTAAATTTCATTGTAACATTTGTTAGTGAACAAGGAGGTATAAAATGTAGGTTTCCACATTTAGAAATAGCTTCTGTTAAATAACAGAGTCGTTTATCTATTGACCTGGGCCGTGGCAATATTCATTAAAGTTTATTTGTGTCTTCCCAGTGACTACAGTGAGAGTAAACCTCTGCTACTGACTGTAAATGTGTTTAAGTGGGGTGAGGTGAAAACGGTAGCAAGTTTTGATTCTGGTCCCATTCCCCTGGCCCTTGCAGCCTGCTGGCACGTTTTGAGGGGTATGCACTTGGAGTGCACAACTGAACCCTTTGTTTCTGAGTATCAAAAGCTAATTTCAGAGATACAGTGCCAACACGGCTGTGTACAAGCTTACTGCTTGCTGCTGTTGGGGCTCTGCTGAATCTGAGGCAAGGCAGGATTATTCCTGCTGCCTGCACCAGGCAAAAGGGCAGTAGGGCTTTCAAGCATCAGGCTGACAGTGACTTTGCAGATGCTGTCACTGCTGTTGACACCTGCAGAGAGGAGCAGGCTGTCTTTCTCTTAAGGCAGGTGGTAATTCCTGTCATTTCACTTCCTCCTCACAGCTCCTGCATCACCCTGTCCCACATCACACTGCATAGTTGCTCCTCTGGGGAAAGGCCTCATGGTTGCCCAGTGGGTCAGCCAGGCTCCTTTAGTCCTGGGCAGGATGCCCAAGCTTTGGTATGCTGTGATTGACAGCAATTTATGCTGGAGTGCAAGGAAAGAGGGGCTGATGACAGTGCCAGTGCTATCTTAGAATTATAAAATAGCTTGAGTTGGAAGGGACCTTAATGATCATCTAGTTCAAAATCCCAGCCACGGGCAAGGTTACCACCCAGTAGATCAGGCTGCCCAGGGCCCCATGCAACCTGGCCTTCCTTCTCAGCTTCTTGTCATCAGCAGAGGGCATGCTCAGTCTTACTGTACAGGTCTTTGATAAAGATGGTAAGAACTAGTCCTAAGACAGACCCACTCATTTCCAGCCTCCACCTGGACGTAGAGATTTTGACCACAGTACTCTGTGACCATTCAACCAACTCCTTATTCACTGAGTAGGCCGCCGTTCCTGGTTCCTGAAATTTGTCAACTGATGAATTTCAGTATCTCAGAGATGGATTCCTGCCTGTGTTGATGGATGTTTCTGAAGTTTTCTAAGCTATGACAAACAGCGCAAATCCATTGATCAAGACAAAATTTTTTTTTTTTTCTTACAGACATGTTTAATGTTACTTCCAAGGAATAAGCACAAGTGCTACTTTGGTATTTATTGGGTGGTTTGGGAAGTTTCCTGGGATCCTGAAAAGACATTGCTGCTGTTGGAGAATCCTCAATCCCCTTTCCCAGACTCCCTTATTTCTTTCATAGATGGTGAATCGCACCTTGAGCAGATAAAATAGCCATCTGCTGGGGGGTACACCAATTCTGTTTTCATGCATCCAAAAATGAGAAACCCTTTTGGACAGTTTGACTGATTCAAAAAGAAAAATAGTTAACTCCTCATAATAATACTCTAATGGAAGATATTTTGAAAATTCATCTGCCAGTTATTGTTCACTTTGACAAAAAAGTAAGCATGTTGTTATTTGCCAATTACAGATTATATTCCTGATCCAAACAAAGGTTGAAAAATAATCCATTTTTTAAACGTATAGCCTGCAGTGTAAATACTAACGGAAGATCTCTGAATTTTCCTGCTGTGATGCTGAAACAGCATAATTTGAAGATGGTTTTGAAAGATGTCAGTAAAAGTCTGTATTTCTTATTTTGATTGTTGGAAACAGCATCAAAGTAGAAATCAAAGCCATACCAATAGAAAGCAAGCTGAAAATAGAAATGAAAATTTGTGATGGATCACTTGAAAACGCCAACATTGTTTTCACCTCCCCAGCTGGAAAGATAGGACCACAGGATGCTCAGCAGGTATAAAACATCCAGGTTGGTTTAGTGTGAGTGTTAGAAATATTTGTGCTGTTTAAAGTGTCAGCAATCACAGAGAAAACCAGTTGGCAATTCAGGAGTGGCTGTTGAAGAAAGGACAGTAGTGGATGTTTTCTTTACTGCCCATCTTCTAATTTATTAATGGTGGTGAGAGCAGTAAAGGGAGTCTTTTCAACTAAGCACAGGCAGAGGAATACCAATTAAATTAAGTAATGAGGGGAACGCCGTTGTGGAGTGTCAGCAGCAGCTGTAACACCAAGGAGCAGGAAGCAGAGTTTTTCAGAGCCCTGCATGCTGTGGTGTGGTGGGTTGGCTGTGGCTGGCTGGCAGAAGGCACCCAGCTGCTTGCTCCCTTCCTCAACAGATAGGAAGAAAATGACATATAAAAACTGGACAGTACAGATAGATAGGGGCTTGCCAGTTACTGTCATGAGCAAGACAGATTTGACCTGGGGAGAACTAGTTTATAGCCAATTAAAACCTGATGGGTACAGCTATGCCCTGTAGTGGGGCAGCTGGAATCATCTGGGACCAGCTGGGATGGACCTGTGGCAGCCCCAGTCTCCCCTTGCAGGGCCCTGCAGCCCTGCTGAGCATGGACACCAAGCACAGGTGGGCACACCTTGGCTTACTTGGGTAATCAGGAGTATCAGCAGTTATTCCAGCTCGGTATAATGGCTGCAGATGGTGCCTCACAGGCACTTCCCAAATGTTTTTCATTTTCACATATCATGCGCTGTATATAATTGTCACCTGTTTGGCTAGAGCTCTTATGTACTGACTTTCTGAGTTCAGCTTTACAGATATATAAGATAGCACTAAAAAATCTGGTTGCATTTCCTTTATAGAGAAAAATAAAAAAAAAAAAATCACTTCTATGCTACAGGTGGGATTTGTTTTACCCATCTTTACCTGTATAATACACAGATGGGGCTCCCTGGTCTCTTTGGATTCAATGGAGAGGCACTTGTGGGGTATAGTTTATGAGTCCTGTTTCAGCTGTCTGCTTCAGGACAAAGGGAATCCCATCCTCGGTGCTTTAATTGCTACAGAGTCATTCTATGATGATCAGTGTCTTGGTCACGGAAAGCAGTTTATTAAATAATGTGTTATTTTGGAGGGGGCAAGTATATGAACATTATTTTCTTGCCCCTTAGGAAATACCATATTTTGATAAAGTGAAATGTCACTACTGTGATTTTAATGATATTTAGAGGAAAATACTAAAAAAATATAAAATCTCCCCAAAACAAACTATTTTTGAATACTCTGGAAAAGAACTTCAGGAAGTTGAACTTATAATGAAACTGGTTTTATTCCTCTTTCACCTCAATTTTGGTTACATTAATTATGTCACGAGTACCATCTTGTTCTAATTTTAGTATGGTTTTGAATGGGAATCTCATGCCTGGGGGATAGTCAGATGGATATGGGAAGGCGTAGTAGAAAACTTTTGGAGACTTCTGGTGAAATCAGAGCAGGCCAGACTCTATTCTTTTTTGCAGCTTTACCTCTCCTCACTTGACGTGTTATTTGTATTTGTTTACTACTGCAGGTCTTACGCTATGAGTTTGTTCCTTCTGAAGCAACAAGGCGTGAGAAGCGCAGATGAGACTGCCTTGGTATGTAATGTTTATCACCTTCAAAGTAGTGCTTGATTGTGATAGAATTGGAACGCAAAAGCAAGGTAGAAATGCCTAAAAGAAAGAGCTACTTTGATTATCTGTAAAGGAGCAAAATGCAGCAGCGTCTCAAGTGCCGGGAGTATATTTTGGAAGAGCTGCTAGGTGACAAAATCATGTAGCTCTTGAGTTAGCAGATGGATGCTAACGAAACCCCTGGTAACAATAGCTATGCGGATTATATACATATGTTTGTTACCCTAGAAATCATCTTGTCACTGTGTAGTGTGATCTAGATTTCTTTATTTTTATTTTTCTTAAAAATATTCATGTTTTAAAGATACTTGTTTATGGCTGTATACCTTGCACTGTGAGCTCGAGTGTTTGATTGCACTGATGCGGCTCAGAGGGGTGAGCGCACCTCTGCTTATGCACAGCTCTCAATAACAAGACATCTGTTGATTTCAGTGCCAGCAGAATAATCCGCTTTTACCATTTAAGAGCTAGGTACTTCTTTTTTTCATTCTCTCAATCTAAATTGCCTCTATTTGAAAGATGCAAGTGCTGTTTCACTAGACATGTGTAGAAGGGCAGTGGAAGATAGCCCGTTGCAGCATTTGTATATCCTGTTTGACGTTCCAAGCTCTTGGACTATTTATGTGTAGCTTTCTAATCCCCCAGGGAAGCATTCAGATTTACAATTTTAAGCCACCGCTCGTCCAAATTTTGACATTCAGTCAAACAGAAATTTGTTGTAATTTATAATGCTTGTTAATGAGGAGCATCAAAAATTAATGCTCATTAGGATGCTCATTAATATGCATTGTAGTATCACTTTTGACTTAATTAAGTGAAGCAGCACTTCATAGAGGTATTGTGTCACTGCAGTAAAAAAAAGTTGAAAACCATGCTGCAGTAACAGGATGGAGAACATTCCCTTTGGAAAGCATTACTCCAGATTTTGTTGCAGGCTCACCTGCCACTCCAGCTTCCTGACAGCTAACAAGAAGAGCTACTGCAGCGCTACCATCCGTATTTGTTATTCAGTGTTGCTGCTACTTGTGTTCCTCAGAGTTTTCTGAGTACAGTGCACAGCGCAGAAGTAGTTATTAGATAGATTCATGAGTGTACGTGCATGCTCTGACATAACTTTGGTAAAGATTATTTCAGGGGATGCCTCAGGAGCTTCTCTTCTTTCTAAGGGCATTAGAGGTCCCTGAAATCCATAGCGTGGGTTTAAATCAGCATTGTCAAAAGTATAGCTGTAAGCACTGATCTGCCTGGCACATGTAAGGAAATGTGCAGTAAGCAGGTACCCGTAGCCATACACCACAGCTACTTTCCTGAGCTCAGCTGTGTGTATTGGTTTGAAGCATCCTCTGTGAAGTTCACAGCCTGAGGATCTTGCTTGAATTCACTGCCTGACTGGAGCAAAGTCAACATATCTAAATGCAGCTCACAGCATGGCAGGGCGACTTCTTCCTTGGAGTATTAATTAATTAATTAAACAGCTGCCATTAATTCCTTTCCATGCAAGCCATGGGAAATTCAAGAGTAATTAAAAATAAAAGCAAATGTCCACTTGGGAATGTGAACTTGTCAGAAAGGCTTAGTGCTCACTCAGCTAAGGGTTTCCTGGCTCCACGTGCCCTTCTCTGCCTGCCTTGCAGCCCATGTCCTGAAAATGGCTGCAGCTCTTGTCTGGCTCTCCTGGCATAGGCAGTGCTGCATAGAGAAGGGTCTCCTGCTGCACCAGGAGAGGGGGGCTGAGAGGAGTCAATGTGAGAGTTGACAAGATGTGAAGAAAAGCTAAAATTCATGTTGGGGCAGAACTGAGACTGGTACTTTTTCCAAATAATTGACTTGGTGAAAAGATATCCAGAGTTAATGAGGCAGGACAGGGCAGAGCTGTGAGGCTGTCCCATCAGAACAAGGTCAAGAGCAGGTTCCCCATTTCTGTCAGAAACATCTCTAGTCTAATGATCTCTGCTAGGTAGATAACAAGCTTTGTTTTTTCTTCTTGCTCTATTCACCTTTGTTGTCTCCCATCCTTTATTAAAAATTAAATAAAATGCAGTACAACATGGGAAATAGGAATAACATATCTTGTTTAACTCCCCACTTACTTCATCCTTTTCTCTGCCATAGTCTCTGTCTACTTTTTGCATGCTTCAGACTTTAGACTGATGACAAAGCAGAACGGGGTACCAATTCACAGAGGCAGCTTTGGGCATCGTCTGTTGGTACTGTTCTTGATGGTTTTTATGGGACTTGGAAGAGGAATATGTCTAAATCTAACACTGTGGGTCTTCTTTGGTAGGCTGAGAGAGATGGGGCTGTTCAGCCTGGTGAGGAGAAGGCTCTGTGGGGACCAGAAAGTGGCCTATCAGTATCTAAAGGGAGGCTGTAAGAAGAAAGGGAACAGACTCTTTAACAAGGTCTGCTATGACAAGACAACGGGAAATGGTTTCAAACAAAAAGGGAAGAGATTTAGGTTGGTTGTATGGAAGTTTTTATAATAACAATGGTGAGGCACCGGCACAAGTTGCCCAGAGAGGTGATGGGTGCCTCATTCCTGGAGACACTCGAGGTCAAGCTGGACCAGGCTCTGAGCACCTGGTGGAGCTGTAGGTGTCCCTGCTCATTACAGAGGAGTTGGACTAAATGGCCTTTAAAGGCCCTTCCAATTCAAATGACTCTATGATTCATGGGAAGAGTTCAGTGGCTTCAGTTGTTCCTGAAACCTTAATTGCCAGAATCTCTTGTTTTCTTGAGCTGCAGAAAGTTGAATGTTTTTCCCCTTAGGGAAGTGATTCTTTACAGTCCTATACAGCAGGCAGTTCTGAGTGAGTGTGAAATGCATCTTGTTCCAACAGAGAGAAGAATGGTTCCTGGAAGTGTTTCATACTTGTTTTGGACACATGGTGTTTGTAATATAATGGACAGGGCTACAAGTAACTACTACTGACATCCCAGGAGTTATTTCCAACTGATGTGTGTGCCAAGTTATATCAAGATGAGAGCTTTCAGAACCCTACAAAGTCCCAGAGCCATACTGCTCTGGAAAAAGATGTGATGGTGGGTGTTTAGATGAGCTGGATTCAAACCCCAGGTTTCCTTCAGTAACTTCTCAAATTCCAGAGTGTGTCTGGTGAGAGAAGGGCACCCCCTTGAGCAGGGAGAGGTCATCTATTTGAACATCTGAGCGTAACATGAAAGCATCTGATCTTGTTTTTTTCAAATAGAGAAAAGCAAACAAACAAACCAGCTCTTCCTGAAAGCTGAATGCCAGTGGTCCTTTAGTGAGCCTGAGAGACCACAGACCTGATTGCTTTCCCATGAAGCACTGGCTTTTTCTTGGATGTTTGTCTGTTGCCTTTGCATTTAGATTCAAAGCCAAAATGTCCTTTCCATACCAGCCCACTTTAGGTGATAAGCAAGCAGAGTGAGTAGCTGAGACTGTCTCTGCATTTTCAGAGCACATCAGCACAGAGTTATTTAGCACAGGAAATTGTCTGATTTTGATTCACTGAGAGAGCTCATGAAGTCCACAAGCTCTGATTCCACCAGTGCGGTGCTCTGGCACATTTTTAATAGTCAGAACTATAATAAAACAACACGCATGCAGGCACAGTGACTAATTCAGGCTTTGACATAGTGATATTCCATTTCCTTATTCATCCAGGTGCCTTTCATTTGCTTCTAAACTCCTTTTCATTGTGATTCGGGAATGGATTAAACAACACTGGCATTAAAGGTGCTGGTGGAAATTACATACTTCTGCAGAAGCTGTGGAAAGGCTGGCTAGAAAATACAGCTTAATACAGCTCTGCAGCCACAGAGGAACAAAAGACAGAATTCGATCTTCCAGCCTGAGGTGATCAAATACCCCCCACCATATGGCCAACTGCAAAGCCAACAAACTGCACAACACAGATGAAAATGCTATAGAGAATAGATTGCAATTTCTATAGTGTGTGCAAACATCCTATGAAGTTTTGGGATAGATGTGATCTGTAGAATTTGGTGTCTTTTCTTTTTGCTGTCCTTCTTTTAAACCAAAGTCAATCTGCAGGGTGAGGGATAAGGGGAGGAGCTGTTGCCTTGTGGCCTGAGCACTGCCACACAGGAATAGTATTTCTACAAAAAGAATAAGTGGATCTGAGGAGGATGGAGTCGACCCCCTTTGCACAGGCTGATGAGGATGGCCCTTCTACAACTGGAGTCCTTTGGTGTGGCAGCTCACCTTCCGTCCATTACCAATTAGTGAAGAGTGAATCTTTCTGAAAAAATGCTGCAATTCTGCTCCTTGAAATTTGGTCATTTTATCAGAACAAAAACAGAACAAACTTCTCTGGATGTTCTGCAGGTGATGTTTCATGCAGTTTCCCGTACTGACCTGTGAACCTACTTAGTAAATCAGTGTTTGCAGCAACGTGGGATTTAGTTTTTTGCAGGGAGTGTGGTGCATACATGTAGCCCCATGAGTGTGCCACAGGGCTCGGTGCCTGTTAATAGGAAAAAATGAGATGTCTATGAAGCAAGAACTTGAAATGTGGATAGTTTTGCTATTTTCAGAAAAGACACCTGTCCTCAAACCAGTATGACCTTAGTGGTAACTGTACTCCCTGACTAGTTTTTCTAAATTCACACAGTCTGGGCAGCTCAGAGAAGCATTAAAATGTTCATATCTTCATTTCAATCAGATTTTGTTAGAAGAACTTGTCTTTATTTAGGTATTTGTGGTTTCCATTCTGATCACTAGCTTGATGCCTCCCTGTGTACCTTAAGGTAATAGGGCATCTCTCTACAGGAACTGCGTGCATTGGGCACGTACATAAGGAATTAAATGCGAACACAGCAGAATGGGCTGACGTGATTCATGCAGGCAGTTACGATCTAGAGATCTGCAGTTCACTGAAGAAACAAAACATGCTGTTCTGCATGGCTTTCACGGCTCTCCAGGTTCAGCTGCAAGACATGCAGCCATTACCTTTTCCTCACAATCCATCCCTGAGATAAGTGTTAGGAACAGATACTTGAGTTCATTCTTTTTCTGCCAATATAGGGAAACTCTTACTAGTTTTCCTCCCAGTGAAGGTGTATGCATCAGCTTTGTATGCAAACAGCAATTACTGGCAGGATAAAGGACTTTAGTGTAGTATTGATTTTAAGTCAGGGAATTTTCTCTGGCTGAGTACTTGTAGGATTTTCTGAATACAATAATATATAAGGAGTGGCATCAACTCCTGACATCTGATGCTGTCAGAATTCCATTCCAGCCCCTTTTCATTAAATGTGATTCCTCTAACAGGGTTTTTCTTCTACTAAGAAAGCAAAGACCTAGTTTATAAAGAGCAGGAGGCAGCAAAAAAAGAGAGGCTTGTGCTTTCTTGGAACCGTGTCATCTGCTTGTGATATTGAAGTAGTCTGACTTCTCTATGTCCTGAACCATGAAAATAATGCTCAAAATACTCCTGAAAAATAGTCTGTAAATATTTTCTTATGTTTGTTTGTTTTTAGGTCTTTTTAAAACACAGTTTTATGTTAGTCCTTCACGATTCCTTATTTGGTTGAGCTTGTCAAAATGTCTCCTGCAGGCTTTCCAATTTTTGTTTTTCCCATTTCTATTAGCTCTTTTGGATGAGTGTCACCTGAACTTGGTGCCTTGTCAATTGGAAGGTTCTCTGACCTTTTAATAACCATTTTGAACTCTTGTCTGCACGGGAAATATGCTGAACAGGAGAGTCAGTTGATACCCACTTTGCATCTGCCTGCCACTTTTATTTAGGGAAGCAGGTATTGATACAGCCCCTGGGAAATTCAGGGAAAGGAAATACTTTTGATGAAGTTAACAGACAACTCGATGTCAGTACTGATGTATACAGATGTAGCTGAAAGAGGAGATGTGTGGATTAATTAATTAGAAAACAGTCGCTACTTGTGACTTCCCAAGGGGATCCCTATGTGCTCAGCATATAGAAATGTCAATTCAGAGAAGCTATGTTTCCCTATTAGTAAACCAGTACTTTTGGCACTAAATTTTTGTCACTGGAAAAATCTGTCTGAAGAGATCAGCACATTGAATGACATGATACAGCATCTCTCCTGAGATTGAGCAGCAGGGACAGATAAGCAATTTATTCTCATCTCAGCACCTGCAGGCTGATGGGTTCCTGCCCAATTCCTGAAGCCACTGCTGTTAAAAAGCCAACTCTTGCCAACAATTATTATATAATGCCCTCTAAACTGTTTCATGTCTTTCTCTTTCCACGTGTCTACTTACATTAGTACATAGAAGCCTTCCTTTCCTGCTGATGTTCTGCCACGATGTAAAGTACAACCTCATCTGGTTGCTTTTTTTTTTTTTTTAAGTGTTGGTGAAGTATACCAGGTGGTGATTACTATTTTTAAGATACATCTGTGGTAACAGGAAGAGAGTAGTTTTAAAATTCTCAGTAAATGCTGACATGAAAAACTCTTTGCCTGTATAAATCATTACAGTTCTTGATCTGCTTGACACCTGGCATTCCACAATTGTTGCCTAGTGGGGATAGACCACAGAATTTTAATGCTGACATTGAAGGCCTGTTGATATGTTTTTATAAAAAAGAAAAATAAAAAAAGTAAAAATTCCCCTTTGCTTGTGCTTTGATTTAGCTTAAGTTAGCTGACCTGTGTTGCCACACTTGCCTAACACAGATGCATCAAGGAAAGCTAAAAAGCTGATAAATTGTATGTAATCATTCAACAATGCAAATTACCCATCAGGTTAGAATTTTTCAGTTGCATTCCTCCTGTGAAGAAGAATCAGATGGAGGTCTTCAGTCAAGTCTACCCTGGCTTTAGGCAGCTCCTTTAGACTTTGGCAGCCCTTCCAGCTGCTGTTTTTTGCTGTGAATTCTCAGTGAAACTAATGAGCACCATACAGGTAACAAGATGGGCTGGGTAAATCTTCATGTTCTTTTCAGAAATAAATGATTTTATGCATTTATGTGAGCTTTGTGATAATCTGAAATATGGCTGCTTGTTAGGTTCTCTTTTTGTTAACTTGTACAGAAGCTTATCCTTTGTGTTTTCCTTTGTCTCTCCTTTCCCATGAAGGTATTCAGCTTTTGTGTTTTAGCCGTATCCAGAGCCATTTCCCACTGAGGTTTCCTTAGTCTTTTTGGTCTCCTTTGTTAAGGAAGAAGATGTGCTACTACACAAGCTTGATAAGAGCTATTACCGCTTATAATACTTCGAGATACACTAAAAGGTTTTAGAAAACAGAGCTTTCTTCAGGCTAGGAGAGGCACTAGGCAGTCACCTAGGAGAAGGGCTGTTTATCTGTACAATCTGTCCGAATCACATCACATTAAGAAATATTTTGGGCTCTTGGTGCAAAGAACACTTCTATATAGCCCCTGTGCAGATTTCTTGTGTTTGATTTTTCACTCAAAAAGTGGTTGGAGGGAAGCACATGAGAACAGTATACGCTAGCAAAATTTTTTTTTTTTTTTTTCTAGAAGCTGTTTTAAAATATGTCGTCAAGCTTCTGTATTTTTAAGAAGACCTAACAGATGTAAATATGGCTTGCAGTTTACGTAGGAGGTGGATCTGTCATCCACAGCACAGGGCTCACTGCGTCTGGTCTGGGTGCTTGCCAGCTCTCCAGCTAGTGAGTACCTGGTGCAGTAGAGCTCTGGATTCCCTTCAGATAACCATGTTGTTAGTGATGGGAACCGTGAGCAACTGGGAAAGTGTTCAGGATATTTTTGTGCTCCTCTGCAGTGGGTTGGCATCCTTGCCTTTGCAAACTCTCTTTAGAAAGGCTGTTCTAACAATGCCTTTGAAAGGGCAGAAATTAAGGCGACTTTTTGCCTTCAGAAGAACAATGGGTTCAGGAGTTTGGGAGAAATTGCAGATCAGACATTTATTTTTTTTTCTTTGCACTTGAACTGGGTTTATTCCACATGGCTCCCTTGACATCAGATGAGTTATTCCTGGTTGATGGCAGAGTAGACAAGGAAAGAACTTGATTTTCATTACATACGTAATGCTGGACAGGTGGGCAGTCACTTGGTGGAACAGAATTATTTATAACTGAGATTTGAGATTAGTGTCAGGTTGGTTATGTTTGTATTTTACAAAGTTAATAGACAACCACAGAGCATGCTGTCCTATGGCAGTTCTGCATATTATTGAGCAGATGAACAATGGGAGCTTTTATCACTGAATTAAGTTCAGAACAGTAATTGAGATTTTCAAGCTACACAGGAGGTTTACCTTTCATTCATTTTGATGGAACATGTGTGTTTAAATCCCATGGAGTTGCTCAGCCTCATTTCTGCAGCTTGTGTGTTCCCACAGCTCCCATTGACTTGAAAGAAAGATCATCTGTGCATGAATATTGGGTTGACTCTAGGTTAGTCTCAAAGAAACTGGGAAACTATACCACAGAGCAGAGAAAATATTTTAAATTACAGTAAATAATAGATGATTTTTATGATGGATGGCCATCTAGTAGGCATAGACAAAAGAAAGCTTAGTGTATTATTTTTTTTAACAAAATGAAACTTGCTTCTGCTTTTTTCTCCCTCTACCCTACTCTGCTTCTCCCACCCCTTTCCCCCATTTTACGGTGACCAGAAATACTTTCAACATCTTGCTTGTATTGTCCTAAACTGGTTATTTATTCTGAGTCTTCAACAGGATTCAATGCTGCTCATGTGTTTTAATGAGATTTTACAGTGCCTTTATTTGGGAAATAAATAGATGTTAATTGTTGTCTCAGGAAATATGTTTTGATGTGTAATGGCTACTGATTATTGGTGTTGGAAACGCAGTCTGAAAAGGATTTTGCACTATTTGGCCTCAACACTCTCATATGTTAAAGAACTAGTTGTAAAATTCATATCTGAATACAAACATCAACTATATTAAACCTTCCAGCTAGACCAGCTGAAGATGTGTCTAATTACACCAAAGCTCACTTTGCTGTTTATCTGTAGCTGAGCTGTTTCTTAGAGAGACTCACAGTCCAAATTTGTCTTTATTAAGGCCTTGTCCAAATGATAAATATATACTACGTGCTTGGTATCTGCCACTTGAAAATAAATCATGTTAGGATTGACTTGCTAACAGCTTTCTTCTCTCTGTGTATTCTGCTGCCCAGTAGGACATGCTGGAGTTCCTTGCAAAAGCACTCAAATAAGTTGAGCTGCAAGGAGAAAACTAATAACTGTGTGACAGAACACCACCCGTTTATTTGCTAGCATGGATGTCATCGTGATTGTTGTTATTTAAAAAGTTGTGAAAATGCATAACTTACTATCATTTGCATAGGGTTTACTGGCAATCCCGTTTCAAGATTGTTCTGCATGGGCATGGAACTTGAGCATGGATCTGTATAGCTCAGCTTCCTGCCTTCCCCAGGTGTTAAAATTGCCCGCACATAGGAGTGCAGTTTTACAGTCCTGTATGTGATGAACCATTGTGCTGTAAAACAGGCAACTGTGGAATCTGGATTGCTTTCTAATTTTTGGGTAGCTTAAACTAAAGTTCTTATGCTATGAATCTATTTGAGGCAGAGACTGCTTTTTTGAAGGGATGAAGTAAATTCTAAAATATTAATGCTTCCAAACATTAGGAGCAAACAGTATTGCTCGTAAACTCAGATTCATTTTTATTGCTGTGGTTCATCTCTCTCTGTATGCAGAAAGGCAGACATGAATATGCAGCTGCAGCACGTATAACTTGGTAAGGGAAATGGGTAATACAGCAGTGCCAGGGGTGGCAGTGGCACAAATCTGCCTTCAGTGGCACATATGGGACCTAAAGCTGCCTCGGCAGGGCTCATGGTCCCTTCCAGCTAACAGCCATGTGGATTTTCATCTTCTGTCAAGGGGCAAAGGCAGACTATTGCAATGTTAGTAAAAACAGAGTCCAAGTGCTTTGAAGCTGAAGAAATCCCCTTGCCAAGGACTTATAGCCACAGCTCTTACTAGCATTGGCACTTCAGTAGAAGTGAGAAGAGAGCCTTCAGTATGTGCTTAAAATTAACACGTGCTTAAAATTAATGTGCTGAAGTGCTCTCAGGAACTGGGGTGGTGCAAGTCATACGTTTAAACTTGGGTACTTGAGAAAGGTTTTGGCTAACAATGGGCCAAAAAAGGATTTTATAGAAGTGATTCTGAAAGCAGATGGAATTCAAAAGAGACAGAGAGAGCTTTGAAATTCTTGAAACTTGTAGTACTAGTTAGAAGAAAAATATTCTTGCTCTAAATAATTGGTTTTAAAAAGCCCATTATGTTTTATAAAATTCCTTAAAGGTTTTCCATAGTTGTATTTAATTTGATGCCTATGGCAGCTCTTGGTGGACCTGTGCTACTGCCTACTTCCATGTTAGTACAGCCCTGCTTTACTGACATTGCATTTTGGAGAAGCAACAATTACACTGAAGTGCAGCAATTTTCTATTATATACAAGCAGGATTTCAGAAATAATCTAGTTAGCCTGAAAAGCCCTGAGAGTTTGATCTTGGAATAAATAAAAGAAAATGCTTTTGCATTTTGATCTGGTACACAGAAGTGAACTAAAAAAAACCTCTCTTGTTTTTCTTAGGGCAGCTATGTCGTTTAACTATATAATAACTGAAGATGAACATTTTGGTTCATGTAAGGGTGTAACATGCTTTGAGCGAGATGGAGCCATTGTGGAATAGACCAGGTTGTACACAATGCCTTCTTTCTGAGTTAGTTGTGGCAGGTGACTTTACAGCTACACTTTCAGACATGAGGAAAACCGTCTAAGACATGTAGTATGATAAAAACATTATAAGGCCTGTGTGATAAACTCTGGGATTTACATCTCTTTTGCTTAAAAATACAAATTCTAGCCAAAGCTGATTAATAGAACTGTAATTTTAAATCTGAGAAACCTTTGACCTTTAAATGCTCTATTGAATTAACTGTTTATGAGCAAGGGTGTGGCAGGTGAACAAGAAGACTGAGATAATTTTCTATACATAATATGATACCTTTTTCTTCTCCACTAGGATATTGACTACTGCATATTAGTTTCTTCTTGTTGGAAGCAGAATGTTTCCACCCAGTGCTGCCAGTGAAAACATACCTATTTGACTAGAAAGAGAATTAGAAGAATTTACTTTATACTTTCTCTCTCTCTCTTTCTCTTTTTTTCTTTTTTTTTTTTTTCATCCTTAACTACATGTTTGCTTAAGGGGGATGTCAATATTGAAATGTTTTTTCCAGATAGTGGTTGAAATGTTTTTTCCAGATAGTGGTTGAATCTTGAGACTTATAACAAACGAACAGAGATGGGCAATTGTCTATAGATGCTTATGGGAAAGCATCTGTGTTTCTTTGTAATTTTGCCAAGTACTGGTTCCTGTAATAGATTCATCCCTTAAAGACAGCAGTGAAATCAATAATAATGATTGCTACGATGGATTGTGGATGTGTATCTTTTCCTAACTTTTCCCCACATTCAGTTTTCTTTTGCTTATTTGCTCATATCAGAGGCTTCCCTGCAGCCCTCCACAGCCCCTGGGGGAGACTGGCAGTTCTCAGCTTGGCAAGGCTTTATGTCAGTTTGTCCCTCCTGTCTTAATTGCCGCTCTGGAGCTGTGTGCCATCTCTGTATCTGTCTGCTCGGAGCTGCCATTCTCTGCAAGGCCATTTACACCAAGCAGCGGATGTTTCTGGAAGCTGTTCTGCCAAGTGGCTCTTTTACCTAAGAATCCAATAGCTTTTTCCTGACTAATTATCTTCTAACTACTCATAATGACACAGCAGGTGCTGAGGAAAAAGGAGGAGCGGAAATGTCAGTTTAAAAAGGCTGCCCAGACCACGCAACGGGGCTCTGCCCAGGATGCTGCCACACCACAGGGCGAGAGGCCTGGGCACCGCAACATGGCTGCTGCGAGGGCAAGGCACTCAGTGTCCCTGCTGTGCTGACTGGCAGGACTGGAGGCTAAGGGAGGAGAATTCTTTTACAAACTCGCTTCCCAAGAGAGAAGAGGCTGTCGCTTTTGCATGCTGCAAAAGCATTGCTGATGGCTGTGTTACTGGTGTGTAAAACCAACAGGGAGCTGAATGCTGAAAGCTCACAGAAACCCTGCAGAGCTCAGCATCCCAGGGCAAGGGTGCTGAGGCATGGATGAGTCTGTTGCTCTTCAGGGCCTCACATCCTGACCTGGCTGTGGCATACGAGGCAGCATGGCTCTGGAGGAGGAGGTCTTCCAGGTACTTCTCTGGCATCTCAGAACCTTGTGGTGACCCAAGGTGCAGTTCCATGGGCTTACTTTCCACTGCCGGGCTTTTCCAAACCTGTTCACTTTTCAGCTGAATCAGTAAACTAAATAAACAGTATATGACATAGAAGAGGAGGTGGGATGTGCGTGCAGGGATAGATGGAAAAAAGGCAGCAGCTGTTCCTTCTGGCTGCAGTAGCCTTAGCTTGAGAGATCACAGCCCAGAAACCTCAAAGCAGGCGCTGTGGGCTTGGGGCTGCTCTGCTCACTCCTTGGCCAATCCCAACATACCTTTTATACTGAGGCAATTTTCTGGCTTCTTTGTTCTGCCTGAATTGATGATAATTAGGTATCAGCATACATATTGTGCCATACAGCACTGCTTGGGTAATTTCCGTATGGGCTTAATTAATTAAGCTAAGTGCAAAAGTGTAAATTCTGTATTTGTAAAAGTAAAGTGCTGGATTCCATTTTCAGAAAGATTTTATTCTCTGGAAACTGTTAATGTATTTCTACTGCTATCACACTTTAAATGAACTCATGAGTTAAGAACAGTGACAGAGAATAAATTATCATACAGCTGGTAGGAGAAAGATAAATAAAAGGATATACATAAAAATTAATGGATTCTGTCTCTGTGTGTGTGGAAGAACCAGTCCTTGATGATGAAAGGCTATTAACTAGCTTAGTGTAATTAACTGTTTTGCTTCAGGAAGAGGGGTTTGCAGTTCTTTCTTTGAAGCAAAGTGTCACAAGCATGTGCAGAGTGCAATAACCACTCTTCTGCATTGAGAAAATGCTTTAGGAGGATAGAGGAAGGTGGGGAGATTTGGAACAGAATGGCCACTTCACTCTTCTACAAAGGAAAAAATGAAGTCAGCTGAGAGGCTCTGACAGAGAAATAGTGCATTTGAAACTGAACTTGAGACTCTGAGCATCGCCTTACTACAGTCTCCAGGCCAATGGGAAGGTTCCCCAACTTGTCCCATTCTAGGACCAGTCATTAAGTGCCCATTATAAGGAGTATATTTCATTCTGAGTTGTAGGCAGAAGAAATTACAAGGGCAGCTCACAATTCTTAGCTGTGTAATTCATGGTATATATTGAATTTGGGAAATGTACCTACCGAAGTTAATGGAGGAATGTTAGAAGGTCTGAGTTGAAACCATCATATGTCATGCAGCTCCTTTCCTTTCTCCCTGCTGGATACAAGTGAGGCCTGTGGGAGAGACAGATGTGATGGAAGGTGCTGTGGCAGCAGTACACCATGCAGTCACCTTGACCAGACAGAGTCCCTTTTTTGCTTTTTTGGGAGTGCAGATCAGCTGACAGAGGTGAAGGCATGGCCTATCTTGGTTTGGTGTCTTGACGTATTGACACCTAGTGAAAGCAAGCTTTGCAGTTTGAGAAAATAGCTGCTCTTACTGATGAATCAGCACAATTTTTTTTCACTTAAGAAAATGAAACATATGGCATGATAGTGCTTGCTGTCATGCCTGCTTCTTATCTGTGACAGAGAAACTGTCAAACGTACAGCCTGTATGAAGTGGTTGTGACACAGAGATAGCGTTTCAGAGAGGTGTATGGTCCTAAAAACTCCTTGAGCAAACTGAGCAAACAGAAGAACGGATGAGAAAGATTCCAACTCAGCCCACTCATTTTGTGACACAGTGGGCAGCTCTTCCCAGCAGCTTTGCAGGTTTAATCAGAGTTTCCTGTGAAACTCTTCCTAAACAGTGGGGCAGCTCTGTAAAGTCCTGAGCCCCTTCTCTCAAAGCTGGGCAAGCATTTCTTCTTTCTGCTCCTTCCTCACCTTGCAATGCCCCTTTCTGCTCTGAGCCAAGTGCAGCCCAGCCCAGGAACTGCTGTGCTGCTGTGGGTGAAGTGCTACAGCAAGTGGGCTAAGGAACCTGGCATCACTTCGAGTCTCCTCTGCTGATACTGACTTAAGGGATATGGCTGTGCCCTGACTGGCTCTACTTATTTGCATGGTGGGGATTCTGATTTCTTTTTAAAAACCTGCATCACCGCAGAAATCATCTGGGCTGCTTAGAGGTGTCTGGGTGAGGTGGCAGGAGGAAAGACTGGGGCCAAATCTGTTTCACTTGGGTAATGGAGGAACAAAACCATGATAAAATTAGGGTGCAATGCAGATGGATATCAGAGACTCAGATTGCAGAAAAAGGGTTAATAGGAAGTGTGAATAGTCCTGTAAGAAAGACTTGAAATTAGTCATTTTCCTTCTCTCCCCAAAAAGGAATGTAACCACGTATCTTTACGCAGTTTTTTGTTTCTTTAAATCCAGAAGGTGTGCATGCCCCTATCATTTCATCAGTGAAGTTTAATAAATGAATACATTAAAGTATTTCCAGACTGTACTGAAAGTCTCTGCAGAAATGAGAAGTATTTCTGTATTATTCAGTGTCATTCTTGGTGTGGGCCTGCAGGCTGGTGTTGTGCTGAGATTTTCCTACCAAATAAAGCTGTGATCATCTTTTTCCTTCTGCTACCTATTCTGCACTGGAAATTACTCTGTATGGAAAGGATGGACTCAAGATTTAATGGGATTGATAAAAATTTAAACGTAGTTTGAATGTTATTTCATATACCCAAACAATTTTCTTGTGGTTAATTTCTAGGTTAAAATGTTTCCCTGAATGCATTTCTTGAATCACTTGAATTTCTTTTTATTCTTTGTCTTGAATTTCTTAAAACCAAATGATTTATTTTCACTTACAAGTAAATAAGTATTTATTTACTTCTGTCATGTCCCAGTGCTCTCAAAAGATGATTGTGCAGACGGGTACAAAATCCATATGTGCTGGTGTTTGCCTGTGAGGTGATGCTGTTGCCCATGAACATGAATAATCCTTTTTTCTTTTCTGTTCTTTCTTCTCCCATCTAAGGTAAAACAGTCTGTCTGTCCTTTAAATGCACAGTGAAGTGTCATTTCACATCAAATCTTTGTCCAGTGGTA
Source organism: Meleagris gallopavo (assembly GCF_905368555.1). NCBI lineage: Eukaryota > Metazoa > Chordata > Aves > Galliformes > Phasianidae > Meleagris > Meleagris gallopavo. Next base: position 14,285,227 of record NC_139412.1, read on the forward strand.
GGGTAATGTGATGTTCACTGAAAGGATAGGAAGGCTTGACAAGCCTCAGATCATCAAGATGGTAATATTCATCACTACCTGAATCTAATTTGAGTTTCCTTTCTAGTTCAGTTCCCAGGGAAGAAGACATGAGGGACTGAATACGTAGAGGCTGGGCTGTTGAGAGGCTTTATTACAAAGGAGTAGTAAAAGAGAACTGCCTTCTGAAAGAGCTGGAAAATTTTCCATCACTTTCTCTTGTTTGATATTAGAAAACCAGCTAACAACAAAACAGCCTTGGAACTCAAGAAAAATGGCTAAAATAATCTGTGGATTTTATATTTTCTGTTGTCCTTTGGAGAACTATGGAATTGTTTATCAGTTTTCTTTTATACTAGCAAGTTACTATGCCTACTATGCTTTATATGCTTGATTATTTTTTTTTCCTAATACATAGATCAAACAGCTTTTTTCATTTTCACCCTGAAAATTTGTTATGGATCAATCTTATTGACCTTCTTACACTTTGACAAAAACTTTAATTAAGTCTCCTACACAAAATCTCATGTAAAAGGAGAAAAGCTCAATATCACGGGTATTTTTGTTTATAGCACTCTGGGCCAAGGACACCCAAGTGTTGCAAAGTCCTTACTGATCATTTCTGAAACACGTGTTGCAAAGAGCCTATCTACCATAGATTTTGGATTTTTTTTTTCCTGGGGGCCTTGCAAAGAACGAAGGTTTCCATTTTCTGTTTAAGTTCAGACATCTTCTGGCAATGGTAGTCATGGAACTATCTGCTTCTTACTAAAGATGTAACAGAGTTGAGGAAGCCAGCGGGATTCTGCTCTTGATGCTTTCTAAAGGTAATGGGCTGAATCTTTCATACATTGGCAAAGGTTTATTAGCTTCACTGTTTACCCTATGCCTCATTTAGGGATATATTTTAAAAACTTACAAACAGACTCTTAAAAAAAATACAAAAAACAAAAAACTTAGTAGTCATTGCATTTGAAAAGCAGTTTCATCAGGGATCCATGCAGTACTGGTGTAAAGTCCATGATGATGAGTGTGTTATTGCAGAACAATTTCCATCCAATAAACTTAGGCCACACACAGAGATGTTTGCTCACTAATTCTGCTACTTCCAGAGGAAAAGGCAAAATTTGACTCATCCCTTGTCGTTCCTTAAAGTATGTGGAGGCTTGTGAGCAAAGTACTGTCTATAAATTAAGCAGTAATACTAATTCATGTGGAGCATGGCAGTTGGGCTGTGATTGAGGGATGCTGTCTGACATGCTCTCAGCACATCCACCTTTGGTCCTTGCCGTGCAGATTAGGAGCAGCATTTAAAATGGTCACGTAACAGAGTTGCCACAAAGGTTTATCATAATGATTAGGGAGCACATAATTAAAGCCACTCCCAAAGTCAAAAGCATTCTCAGCAGACTTCAAAACTCCTAAAATGCTTGTTTATTCAATAATTATGGAACATAATTATGGTAATGAGGTTAGCTCAGATTTACATATTAGCAATGCATTTTAATGATCTGATTATGCAAAAGTGAGATACAATAGATTAAATTTTATATGGAAAATTTGTTGCCAGACTGGAATCATAGGAAAAGAAAAAAACTGCAAACAAAACAACGAATAGATTTATAAGAGCTTGGGGAATTACCATGTAATAAATCCTATGGTTGTAATGGAATAACTAGAGCAGAAACAAATTCAAATCATTCGATGAACAGAAATCCCCAGCTGCAGAACTGCTGCTGAGTGATATTAAAAAATATAGTTTTTTCTTCAAATCATATATATGTATATTTTTAAATCATCAAATGGGCTACAGAGTCCTTAGAGACAATTTTGGGAAGAACAGTCACTGCTTTTGTTTCTGAACAGTGAAGTTAGCAAGTCTAGATGAAGGAAATGACCCTCCTGTTTTCTCACCCAGCTCTCATCTTTTCTTTCATCTGTCTCTTCTTTTCTTCCTTTCATCTGGTTTTTGCTTCTCTTGCTTTCATTCAGTGGTGTTCTCTCAAAAAGCCCTGCTATGTTTTCTACCAGTAACGTCAGTATTTCTATGGTTGCAGTAATTGTATTTTCTTTATGTATGGCTTTTTTTTTTTTTTTTTGGTTCTGTAAAGCTTTCAAATTTTATTTGGAAGGAACAATTCAGTTCCTCTAATCTTTGCTTTGGTAGTACAATATTGTCTTTGACTCATTAAATATCCTCCTTTTGTTGTTTTAAGAGGTTAGTGATTTATTTTGTGCAGCATTGCAGCAAATTGGATGATCCTTACGTCAGGGAAATCAAAGGAAGGCTGCAAGTGATGCACTAACTTGCAAAGGGGGAGGGGGTAACATGCTGACATATTCCGTTTGTATTTGATGGGCTTGATCTTGTTTAGTGGTTTTTTTGTTGTTGTTGCTTTAAAAAAATAATTACAAGATCAGGAGGAATAGCGTGAATAATAGTGAAATTAAAATGTGAGAATTAAACAAACTTGAGGATGCTGAGACTGAGATAGTGATGTCTCTCCATATGACAGCGATACATGGTGCTTTTGTCGGCACGATTCAGTCTGTGCACCAGTTTAGCTCTGCTGGAAATCCCCTCTGCTCCAGCTGGTTGCTCTGGGTTCAAGGACTGCCTAACCGCAGGGGCTCCTGTGGTGAACGGAGACTGCTCAGCAGGCAGGGACAGAGAGATATGTGTAAGAAGTAACAACTTTGGAAACAGTAATGCTGGTTTGCTACCATCCTGGAAAGCTCAGCTCTGCCCAGAGTTTGTAGCAGCAGCCATCAGAAACTCCCTTTTGCTTTATAAATGCCAATTTGGAACGTCACTTCCAAAAAAATTTGCTCTGAAGTTGAGTGTCCGAGTTTGAAAAGTAGAATCCTTATATAAAGTTAATCTTTGTACCTTACTTAAGAAGAAGAGCATCCTTACAACCCCTTTCTGGGGTTGTAGTTGTAGTGGTCCGGCTCCTGAGGTGAGGAGGATGAACTTGAAAACACACTGGAAGCAGGAGGAGAGGAATTTTGCTGAGGTTCAGGTGAATCTTGTTTTTAAGCATCCATATTGTCAGCTCTTATTCTTTTCAGCGGTAAATGGGTACTGCTGAAGTGTTTTTTACTGGTACTTCATTCCACACAATACTACGTACATAATCTAAACATCTGTTTTTATGCACATCTTCAAAATTTCATGAAAAAGCAGATTCCCCTGAGGTTGTACTTCCAAGCTTGTCCTTAGCTGAGCCATTATTATATTATTTTTTAGATAATTTTTTTTTAAGTTGCATCGATAACATTATTTGTTCTTTTAGACATCAGCTTTTGAAAACCTATTATTTAAAGTCTATAGGCTAGAAAACATAGGCTGTCATTTTAAAAGTAAGATTTTTGTGTTCTCTTTTGCATGCTTATGTTTTCCTGCAGCGGGGGTCATTTCAACCTTGTTTATCAGTGCTCTAGGGAAGAATTTGCCCGGATCTTGTGATCTCTTTTTCTCAGAGAGGGAAACATACAGGAGCTGTGGTGCAAAGCTAATTGTGCTGCTTGCTGAGACTTTTTGCCCCGGATTTAGGGTTTGCTTGCTGTTTGCCATGTGCCAGGGAAGAAGACTGAATCGTGCTGCTTACACTGTTCTCTGCTTGTGCTGGACAGAGGTTCGTTTCAAACACAAAGCATGAGGCACTGATTGGCATATTGTTGTATGGGTCTCTGTTAAATGAGGAAGTCTCTGTTTTAACTCTTTGTAGTGGAACTTTGTAAAAAGTAAACCCGCTCTGTTCCAAAGGCCCCTTCTCTTTCATGGATTATAATATTTTATTCATGTGACAATAGTCCCAGAAGGTTCCACGTGAACAACCCTTCCTTTCCTCAGTATTATTAATTTTAAAGAATTTACTGGTTTTGGATTTAGCATTGGATGGTGCCCTTGTTAAAACTCCATGAGAAGTATTATTTACATTAAAGGTTTCTGTTTCCTACTGAAATCAGTAGGAGATGAGTCACAAAAGTGCAAAGATGGCAAAAAGCCAGTGTTTGTGAAGATTGAGCTCTTTATCTTCCTTCTCCAGAGCTCCTTGCAGGAACAGCTCCAGCGGTTGTCCTGGAAGCAGTTTCATTGTCACACGTTCAATACAACCTTCCCTTTTAACAGAAGACGTGCGTTTCTTTATCTCTCTAATTAAAGCTCAGACTTCAAAACATCATGCATTGTCTGTGGCTCCAGCCATCTTCTAAAAGATTAAAAAAAGAATAACCCTTTCTTTTTTTGGGGAAAAAAATCTCAGTGCCATCTATACTTCATGGATTTTGAAGTCAGCACGTGAACACTGTGAATTGCATAAATCCAGTGGATGTTTCATGCTTCAGCACAAAAACTTGTCACCCAGGACATTATTGCCTGAAGCTTGGAACAGAGAGGCTGCAAATCCCTGCCAGATGCACTGCAGACATACTGATGTATCTCTGCAATGTACTTTTACTGTCCAAATACTAGCTTGATAAGTTCATGTAAAAGTCAAGCAACAAAAATATCTCCACACCAGGCTAAGGGTATTCATATCATTTCTCTTCAAAGTCCAATACAAATGATTGTGCTCATTTAAAAACCTCCCTGCTGTGGTGCTCCAGCCTATTTCTCTTATCTTATGACTCTAACCATGCTCATTGTCCTGCTCTTGCTATTTTGAGGATTCTAGAGGTGGAGAGCATTCTGCTTTTTCATCTCTGTGTCCTGCTCCTGGATATGCTGTATGACATATTTTTTTCTAAGCCAACTCGGCTAACAGCTTTTATTTTAAGGCATTTTTGCTGAGCTATTCAGCTTTCAGATACTTCTTCCTGGGAAGGCTTTGGTTAGTGGGAAGACGGTGAGACTTCAGGCCATGCAAAAGTAATTGAACTTTAAGATCTTTCATCTGTCCATGAACTGAGTTTGTGTGAGTCCAACATATTAGCTCTGCTACCTTTGAGCTGCCTTTGAGTGAGGCTGGTTGATGCCAGCTGGTTAGCTGTAATTGGTAGTGAAACATTTTTGTTATCTTTTTGGTATGAAAGATGCTAGACAAGCAATAAATTACTCTGTGTTTGGCTTTATGAAACACATGAAAAATGTAGTGAAAATAGAATGACTCTATAAATCCAGATCCTCCAAATCCAAAACGTGATTTCTTGCAAGGTGACTGTTAAGATGACTGTGTCTCTCAGCATTTTTATTAGGGGGAATAGTCTCATAGTAAGTCAAATACATGACAAATGCATACATTTGTGTGTATATATATGTACACTAATATATTACTTCTCTGCACTTCTAAAAAAACCTGTTACCTTTTTCTCCTCCCTGAGATTTTAGGTACAGCTTCAAGAGCTTGCCAGAGAAGGGGTAAATTTCTCCAGGTGACAATGGGCTGGTAGGGCCAATTTCTGCATAAGCAGAAGCAAATAGCCTGCTGCAGGCTGGTTCTGAGGCTGAATGCTATGCACTAGGGAAGCAGTGCCTGCCCTGACAGACTCCCAGGTGGGCATTGGCCCTGCCTGAGCTGTTGCAGTGGTGCTGCTTTCAGTCTCCTCAATGGGTTCTCCTGTAAGCCCAAACTGATTGTGTTTCTTCCACTCTGCATAATCAACTCTGAGTTGCTCAAAATAATAATAAATCTCATCTATGATGATGGCTTCCTTACAGCTTAGGGGGCTGCAGTGAAAGGGAACAGTCCTTGAATATGTTTTTGTGATAACTTTGTTTTTAGTTTCACGCTTTGCAAGCTATAAACTTGGCACCAAGTGCATGGTGAAGCTTTAGTGACTTCAGCTTCTTATTGCCATCATTGATGAGGACTGGTTCCAGTAGGATGCCCTTACTAGGTAGAAGAGAGATTGGAAATTTCCTCGCTGAAAATGAGCAAAATTGCAAATTGATGATCTGTTGCCCTTCTTGTCCTGATATCTCAGACAGCTGATATTTCACATGGATCAATAGTAGGATATAACACTGCATCTGAGTATCTCAGGTTTCTGCAGAGGATAGCTGAGGTGCAGGAGAGAAACAAGATGCTGAAAGTCTCACGTGAGTCTCGCACTTGATTTGTGAAGAGAACCTAGGTCCTCCTCTGCCCCATTTCTATTGTAGTATTTAAGCCATTCTGCAGTCAAATTCTGCTTTTGTCTCACTTGCTGCAGGAAAGATACAGAGTGGTAAACAACTGCTAGGAATAAACAAGCTTGTCATGCTAAGTGTAATCCTAGAGGGGTGCTGTGCTACCTCTTTTTTCTTTATAAAAAACAGCTGGCCCACAGTAGCTGTAGGATCTAATGCTACAATGAAAGCAGAATTCAAGTCCACCAGTCCTAACAGAGCATCTCAAGCTGCTTTGTTGTCTGTTGTCAGTTGAGAGCACCTGAGGCTCTATTGCAATCAGCATGTAAGTGAACTCATTCATTAATTAATAGCTTTTACTATGTAGCCTGCTCCAAAAGTAATGGCTCCTATTTATTTCCATGGAAATTACAACAGGTACAAAGAATACGATAAAAAGCTATTTGATAGAGCAAATTTTCAACTACAAAACACTATTTTTAAACATAGTCACCATGTAGGGGAACTGTTAGGTCATGGCTTGAACTGGTGATTGAGCACTGGTGAAGGGGTGTGACTGGCCCAGGGAGAATAGGTGAACTGTTTGCACCTGGCTTGCTTCTTGAATACCATTGCTGTAATAGAGAGTAATTGGAGCAACAGTAGTTGTAGTGCATCTTGAAGCAAATAGTTATTAATTGGTCTTAAAATTCATGTACTGCTCTGTAGAGAGATTTTAACATATTATTAAACAGAACTAATTTTAACATGTTCTCTGCATAAGGCAGCATAACTTGTTGTACGGTAATATTTAGTTTGCAAGGTTCCAGGTTTTCATAGGTATTCATGGCTGATGATGTTTTATTATCTTAGTGCTTTGTCTATAATTACTACAGCTGTCCATAAAGCAGGTAGATTCATCTTATTTCATAGATGAGGAACAAAGACGCATCCAAAATGCTGATTCTGAAGTTCTTCTTAGCTGTCACTCAGCCTCAAAGACGGTCATGTCTCATCATTGACTCATGTCTTTGTTTTAATTTTGTTTTCCTGCTTTAAGAGTTCTACCTCAGTCCAGAGAGATTCTGTCTTTATGGAACTGACCCAGGGAGATTCCTGCTTCTTTCTTAGTTAACTAAGGATTCATAAGGTAGGCATCCTTCTATTTGTGACTTCTGATGTACTTTTGGCATATGCCCAGCACACACTAAGTGAAGATTTTCTCTTTTGAAATTCATGCTTGACTTGTCTTGCTCTTTGTGTATTGCATAGGCAATATGGGGGAAAAAATGGCATTCAGACTCTTGTACCAAGACCTGATGGCATGGGGTTGCAATACTTGCTTTTAGCTACAAATTCATTCCTGTTTCTGCTTATAGGGAACTGCTTGGAGTCAAAAGAGGGTTTTTGAAATTGTAATGTATTTCTCTGGAGAAATGTTCAGCCACAGATACATATGTGCACCTTCAATTTGTTATAGACATTCACCTGCTGAGATTGGCAGGGGAAAAATGTTTGTTTAATAATTGAGATGGTTGGAAACGTGAGTGGTGAGGTGACTTTATGGGTTATGGATGTATGTTCAATTCATGGTGTACTTCTGAACTTTTAGCACACTGTTAAGATCTTTACCTGAAAGGTATATACTCATATGACTTTTTTTTGCTGGTGGTTAGCCATATGACATTTTACGTTGTGTTGTTTATTTTAACTCTGTTGCAATAAGATCTATAATGGCATAAAACCATTTCCTTACTTAGTTTTTTTTTTTTTTTGAAGTTCTTCCTATGTGTATGTATTTTTAAGCTTTTTTTTTTTTTTTTTTTTTTTTTTTTTTAAGCTTTACTCCTTTGGGGCTGGAATTGTTTCCTCCATTTGTGTGTGTGTGTGTGTGTGTGTGTGTGTGTGTGTGTGTGTGTGTGTGTGTGTGTATTTATTTATTTATTTATTTTGTGTGTGTGTGTTTTTCCCTGATCTGAAAATGCAGAAGAAGCAGGGAAGGAGATTTGCTGCAAAAGCTGTGCAAATATTCAAATAAATCAGCCAGCTTCCTTAGCAAATACACTCTTGGTATTATGCATTCCTTTTAACATTTCACACACAAACTTTTTTTTTTTCTTCCCCTAAAACTCCTTTCTGTGACATTCTAGAAGGTTTTTCAGAGAACAAGCCTACTGCTGTTGAAATGTGGTACAGTACTTATTTGAGAACACGCTCTTAAGAAAGGGCATATCCAGGCATTGCAATGTGCTTGAGACAAGAATGAAGCTCCATGTCTTTGGTAAACAGAATCCAACTTTACTTTGAATAAATGCCATGTGCAGCTTCTTTAAGGAACAACTAGTTATACACCATTAGAAAATAGGGATGGGATGGGTACACTAATCAGGTGCTGCTCCATCTTTTTTGCAGTGTGAGTTATGTTTGCAGCTCTTGGAATCACTCTTTCAGCTATTTTCAGTGCTTTGCATTAATGGGATTATCTACTCTTCCAGTTTGTTTACTTGAGAAAAAAACAGTTCTGACCTGTATTTTATTTCATTAAGTTCCTGAGAAAACACTTTGTTTTACAGTGATTTAAATAATTGCAATTAAATTGGGGCTTATATTTGGCTGCATTTTCACTATCCGTAGGGACTGGAGTACCTCTTCTCCAGGGCAGAGCTTGGCTTGAGAGCCAAAGGAAAAGGAAATGGGCTCAATGAACAGTTTTTCTTTTGTTACCTTCACAGATAGAATTAGACCTGTAAAGCTAAATCCCCCTGTGGAATTAAGCAGTTTGGGAGAGAAAGACCTGAGAGAATGGCGCAGTACCCTTGGTTACAGACTATTTAACAGCAGGGACAGTTTATTTTTTAGTTCGTAAAAGATTTTGTCTGTTTTTCTTACTTTACATCCTTCTCTTATAAATACTTATTTTCTTCTAAGAATTTAATAATCTGGACTCAGGAGCGGGATGATGTGAAGAATAAAGTGCAGGTGTGCAGGACTGAGACAACAGGCTGCTGCCTAGACCTGTGCAGGTCACAAAGAAGTCGTCTGCTTCCCAGTCACTAAGTCAGAGAGAATTGTTTTCCATCTTTCTCTTTTGGAATTTACAGACAAAAAAGATTTTGTTCACATGGTGTCTTTCACAGTTAACGTATCTCTTCTTCCATTGATTACATGGCCCTGTCTTTATGAATGACAAGCATGTTTTTGGAAGAGGTATCTCACAGAGCATGCAGGTACCACAACAAAATTGCTGCAGCTTTCTCAGTTCTTCATTTGTCATTCAAGCTTTGAGTAGTTGACGACAGTGAACAAGCTAGGTATTTCTGCTGTTTTGCTCTTCATTACTGATTATTAATACATATATATAATCTGTTATGAAGAATTCATGCTTTTTACAGAAATCCTCGTGACCAGTGGTTGCTTACAGAGGTGCTCTGTGATTTCTATAGCTTGTGAATTGGTTCATGAATATTAGACCAGGAGTAGGATTGCTGATCTTTATCGGATGATATACTTGGGGTATTTGGGGGATTTGCTGAATATTTGTGAAGTTTGGAACATGTAAGGGTGGGAGGGATTGGAGGGTTGCAGCATTAGCCCAAATAAGTGAGCTTATTCATCATCAGCACCCATGTTGTCGGAACTTGAATAAATGTCAGTAGGTGCCTGTATGGGGGCTGTTAGGGCTTGAACTGGTGATTGAGCACCTGGTGAAGGGCTGTGGCTGCCCAGGGAGCGTAGACAAATTGTTTGCACCTGTGCTTCCCAAGTGACCAGAAGGGGGGACAGAGGGTGCAACAACTTTGAGCTCATGTAAGGGCCAGCCATGGATGGGAGAGCATCTCTTGGAGCTAGGCTGCTTCTTGAGGAGGAGTGCTGTTTAGCCAGAGATTCCTTTCACCAGCTGAGTGAGTTCAACTTTTCTTTCTATATATGACTATTGGTCTATCTGCAAAAACTTTGCCTGGTGACACCAGGAGAAGCAATCTTTCTTCTTTGTGAGCAGAACAGAGCCATGTTTATTGAACATGTTTATTGAAATGCATCGCTTTTAGCATGTTGAGCTTTTTGTTGTGCATATTGTTCCTCTCAGATGTCTCTGAGTATGAGTATCTTATTGGAAATATGGAGGGGAGTTAGAGAAAGGCTCCAGCTGTCAGATATTCATCGTAACTGCAATTGAGAATTGCACTGACAGTTAACATCTCGCTTTTTGACTCTTTCTATCTGTAGCCCAGCTCAACAAGAGAGTGAATTTAACTGTGCAGCTCTCCTTTCCCTTGCTGCAGGTTGGTGGAAGGGCTGTTCGTGCAGTACCAAGCCTCACTGCTCCCTTTGCCCCTCTATCCCTGCTCCTGCCTCACACTCTGGATTCTCAGGCAGTGTGGAAGACACTGATAATGGACTCACCAATCTGTCTGCCTGATGTGATTTTCATACAGTGCTCCCCCTGCAGCTTGTCTGACCACTGTGAGAATTAGCTGACCTGAGCAGAAAGTAAAGGGCAGCTAATTCTCTCTTTCTGACTTGTTAGAGAGCACAATTACACCAGCTATCTATGCCCATTTTGAGGGGAAGGGTGGCAAAGAGCAGTGCATAGATTGTTATGCACGAGTATAAGGTGGCAGAAGGCCGGGCAAGCTTGCCACAATTAATCTCTTCAGGGAAGATGCAGTCCTGAATGTTCATGTGCTCTTCTCCATTTGCTGATTCATGGTTGGAATAACTATCAGCCTTTTTTTTCCCTTTTTTTTTTTTTTTTCTGGCTGGAGATAATAATGAGAAAGAAACTGGCATCACTGAGAAAGGAAACAGAGCCAGATTGAATCAACAATATAAGACTCAAACCTTAATGTTTGCAAGGGAATGTGTTTGGCTCTGATTTCCAGTTATTCTTTGTCCTACTTGGAATGTGTCAATAAAGATTATCACTGATTTATTTTTGGTGATTGCGTGCATCCCCGCTTTTTAGTATCTAAAGCTATGTGCTTGAGATGAGCAATTGGGTGTCTGTTACGTGCTGGAGTGGGGCACAACAGAGAACCTGTGCTGTCCTGCTCCCTCATTCTGTGTCTGCACCTCTGGTGACACAGCAGTGGCAGGGTGTGAGGAAGCTGTTTCTGAAATTGTTAAACATGGTGCTGCCTGAAGGTCCTTCGCATCTGCTCAGGTGCCCACTTGACTTTATGAGCATGTAATGAACTATTATTTAACCAAAGAAAAAGAAGTCTCATTTGATTTATGTTCTTAAGGATTCAGGAGAGTGTTTAGCACTATTATTACTAGTACAGTGCCATTCAGTTCTGAGGGAGTTGGGTAAAACCATCTGCATTGGTTTCAGTCAATGTAGTAGATTAAAGTGATAAATCCAACAAGGCCTGCCTAGCAAAGCTAGCACTGAACTAACATATTCTTTTCTCTCCCTTAAGAATTGTTTCCATTGATGGATAATCTCTGCGGAACAGGAAGCTCTTAAATCTTCAGACAGTGGATAATAGATGCAAATTTGTGACCGTCATGTGAAGTGAACTAATAAGCTTGGCTGATCAGGGAACGCGACAAGTGTGACACTTTATCAGGCAGTAAAAGCTGATTAGTTTGTGCATGTTTAGCTGTCCATATGCCTCGTTATTGGAAAGGTTTAAATAGTAGTAATAATTGGAATGGATGTTGCTTCATTTCCTTTCATGTAGAAAAGGGAAGAAAGAAAAAAGAAAGTGAATGCAAAGCATTGATTTTTTTCACCCTTGGAGTGAAACAGATTGAGAAGAGTAGTCCTGGAGGAGTCACACTGACTGGATCTTTGGCTGCAACTGTACGTTGAGTGACAACAGCCATTTCAGCATGCTGTGGTTTGTGGTGGATCTGTGAGGAAAAGCTGGAGGAGGTGACCCTATTGCAGAAGTCCCCATGTGGGTTGGCTGTGGTAGGTGCATGGGTCAAGTGAGTATGATGGCAGCGTCAGCCATCAGGAGGGAAAAAAAGCACAGTCCCACTGATGTTATTTGCAGATAAACACAGAGCCAGAAATAAGTTATTTTAATAGCAAACACCTCTACCGGTTCATGCTGCTTTTCATTAAGCCTGGAGTGGAGTCTTTTCTATGTCATCAAGTATCACTCAGGTACAATCGAGGCTGTGCTGTCCTTGTCCATCATGGGCTGACTGAGGTTGCTGCTACTTGTATGTTTTTCATCCAGTTTTTTTGTCTGCGGAGGAATCTTTAAGGCAGTAAATAAAATCATCTCAAGCCATTGAATGATGTGTATGATCTCACAAGGTTTTAGCCATAAAAAAGGGTCACGAAGTTCTAAAAATCTGTGATAGGCATTGGAGAAGGAAGCATAGGTGTAGCATGACTGGGGCACCCAGAGGGACAGGAACAGCTGTGGAGAATCTCCTAGCATCAGCTATGACTACCAGGAGAATGAAAAGCAGCTCTGTTTATACAGTAATTTGGGTTAGGAAATCTCAGATGAAGCTCAGTCAGAGGTCACAGATGTCTGCCTGTGTTAATTTAATTATTATTATTACTTTTTTCAGGCTGTTAGAGATCAGTATGAGCCTTGCAGGTGGTATAGGCTAAAGATAAAAGTGAACCATAAACCTTCCTGTAGGTATCAGCCAGGAGCCTTTGTCAGAGGATGTGACTCTCCTTGAGCTGATCCAATAATGCCAGTGTGAGAAGCAGAGAAATAGGGCCTTGGGGTGATTAAGGCAGCAACTCTTGCATTTCATTTTTGGACAACTTTTAATTTTGCTCTCTCTTCTGACTGATGTGAGGTAGGGACTACTGAATTCAACTGTGTTGTTTAATGGAAAACGCAGCCTAGTTCAGACTTAGAAGCTTGTTTTGTTGTGTGGACTTGCAGGAACATGCAGAAGGGTGAAAGAAGAATCTGGATTCCAAAGTGAGCGTCTCTGCTTGTTGAATGGAGCAGAAACCATTTTAACCTTGGTGATTTTGCCATCCACGTGAAAGTTTTCTTACTGCACAGGTAGGATCCTGGTCAGCTCTATGAAAATTCATTAAGTACTTGCTTGGGCCATGCCCCAAATTAAAGTGATGATGCTTTAAAAGCTGTTCTATAATCATGGAGTATTCTTAGAAATGCTTCTTTTTCAGAAATCAGCTTTGGCTGATTCTGCGTATTCTTCCTCTGAGCCCCTGTGACACTAAAGTCAATAATGCATTCACCCCGAAGTGCGTTTCTGCACCTGCCACCTATGTGCAATTTAGGCATCTTTCACTTGTAATAATAGATATGATTTTAATGTGAGAACAGCCTTTCTCCTTCTGAGGCAAGCTGAAAAATGTTGCATCGCAGATGAGGCTGGCTCATCAGTGTTACACAGTACAAGTTCACCACTGCCCCAAGGCCCTGTAGTGAATGGAGACAAATTGGTTATCCAGCACTGCTTTTCCTTTTGTTCAAAACAGTGCGTTATCCAAGGAGCTGCGCTGAGGGCCTGGGGCTATGCCCTGATCACCCATTTTGTCCTCTGTATGTATTCTTGATTCTGTTGGATCTTCCTCCTGCAGCTTTGACTGTGGCTGCCGTAGTGCAGAAATGCTTGCCAACATCTTGGATGGAGTAATGAATTCACGGATCTGTTGTGTTTCTCAGAAAACATTTATTTTTTAAATCCAGTGTTTGAAATGTCATGAGTTCGCAGCTCTGGCTCGTTCATGTTCCCTTTATATCCAACAGAAAGGGAGGAGTGGCAGCTCTTACTATTGAAGTGCATCTTTAGTCATTCTGCCTCTCATTGCGAATCCTCACTGCTTCTCAGTAATTCTTAGAAATACTGTCAGCAAGGACATCAGAAAGCCACTTAGTTTGCTTGAGGGGCTCTGTTTTTCTGGATTTGATTACTAGTTCAATACGTACTTCACTAAATCAGATCACTTGATTGTACAGATATCGGATGAAAAAAAACCTTGTATTCTTCAGCAGCAAAGATGCAATTGGACTAGAATTTCATATGTGTTCAGCACTCATCTAAGGATGTGTTCTTTCTGTTTGTCAACATTAGTACACTTTTTCCTTTTTAACTCATTAACGTTAAGATCTTTTGTTGAAAAAAATGAAACTTTCAGTTTAGCTTTTTGACAAAAATGCTGAGGTTCTAAAGAGAAAATTATCAAAGATTGTTAAAAATGTTCAGGGAAGATTTAAGAGTTCTGCTGCTTAAGGCCAGTATGGGTCTCTTTAGTTTTTTTTTCTTACATTTTTTTTTACTCAGTAGCTCTTGCTGAGACCTTTGTTGATTTGAAGTGGTCACACCACATATTCTAGGAAGATGGGTTGATGTAAAGATGTGGTAGCAATATTCTTAGGGCAAGTACAGAAATCTGGAGAGAAAACTCTCTAACTGAAGTTAGAGATGTAGTCTTAGAAGGCGGCATTCCTTTACTCCTCATGATATGTACCGGGTGACTTGATTAATCAAGCATGCGCTCTCAGAGTTCAAGTTCTGCATTTAAACAGTTAAGACATACATATGCAATACATTGGCATACATATTCATTCTTTTCCTTTTCAACTCATTAATATATGGTAATGTTTTTCTGGGCATGTGTAGCAGTGGCCTATGGTGGTCTCAGATCACTTAATTCCTCCACATTTTTCCATTATCAGCTTCATTGTGGTGACTTTAGCTGTTTTTCCCCAATCTGGCAAATTTCCATTGCTTGTTATAGCATAACATGCAACTTTCTATCTTAATGCACTATAACCCAAAACAGTATATGTGAAACTCAAGGAAAAAATCCTTGCGCCTGGTAGATGCGAAGACGAAAGTAGTCTGTTGTGACTCCAGTGCTCCTGTGAAGCAGGATAGCTGAGAAGAACAAGGCTGTTCACACACCAAGTGAAACTAGACTGGGAAGTTTTAGGACCTGCACTCATCAATTCTTTTTGCTAAACTAATATGTTGGTCCTTTAATACACTGATGCTGATTGTTAAACCAGCCTGTATCAGTACACAAACCAGTGTTACACAGGGTGACCCAAAGGTACTGATAGTATCTCACTTGTTATTTACCAAAGGCCACATTTCCTTTGGAAGTCTATTTTATTTGTGCTGCTAATCTCGAAGTCATTGATAGTCCACTTGACAGAATATTGAAATACGCTATTATAATCAAACAGTTTAAAACACAGTTGATCAAATAGCAGTTTAAATTTCAGGAAAAAAATAATAAATATGTGAAACAATTGCAGGGGTCTGAACAACAAGAAAGTATTATGTACGCATGGGTCTGGTGCTAGCTCACACATAGAGTGGTACTGGATTGATGGCCTCTGGGAAATACTCAAAGCCATACACTTCACAGTCCTTCTTTAATTGCTTATTTTTTACTTTTGTTTAGCTGCAGATTTTCTGTGCACCTGTCGTTGCCATAACTCAGTCTGTTGGGTTTTGTATACCTCCATTTCAGGTATACAAATCTGAACCTGTATGCATGTAACCTCTTTCTATTGCACAGGTACTCAGGTTTTCAAAAGTCCTTGAATTGTTTAAAGTATGGATTTCTTTGCAACTTTACCTCAAAATTAGCAGGCAGATTTTTCTCTTATGTTTTGCACAAAGGCTGTTTCCTTGTTTCTAGGCGTAACCTCAGTTTTACATTGCAAACAGATATCACAGCTTTTTTTCTTACATCAGACCTGAGGTATCTGTGTCACCCTGCAGAGAAGGAATTAGTGCCTTCTGCATTATTGCCCCATTTGTGAATCTAGTGATGTGAGCTCAAATTCTTCTCTGGGGGGAATGGGTAGGCTTACATGGGAGGGCTGGCCTAGGACTGAAAAGACAAATGCTTCTGCAGGCAGAAAAGGAGAAATGGTGCATGGTAAACATGATATTTTCTGGCATCATTTTCCTTAAGGCTTCTTCTGGAGGTTCTTTTTGGCTTTCTGTTCCTCGTGCTGGTGGAATAACAACACAAAACTACACGCCCTGCTGAGAGAGTGTTTCCCAGTATGTTTATTTGTTCATCAAGTTTTTGGCACAGCGCAGGGTTCTCTGAAGAGAAAGCAAAATGAGAAGTTGCATTTGGAGTAAGAAAAAACACCGGTAGGTGTGAATGTGTGAGGTTAATTATGGAAGAGAACTGGTTGGAGTGTGAGATATGCTAAAAAGCGAGGACTGAAAATAGAAAGGACCTAAATTTAGAAAGAAGTCATAAAATGAACTATTTACAAAGAACCAAAGTGGTACGAAGTAGCAGTAACTTAGGACACAGTTTTCTTCCCTAGATGACTGAGGTAAATTTGACTTATACATGAAAAGTGACTGAAAATGCTTTAAGTGAAATGAAAATGGCAGCTTGAATGGATAACACTAGAGATTTCCTGATCTTGTTCGTAGTGGTTTATTCTACTGCATTATGTTGAAGATCTTTGGGGTAATTAAAAGAATAAAAATGAAGAATGAATGATCAATTGGATGTGAACATTGCACTGATTTTGGATGTGTTTCACGTAGACTCCCTAGGGGTGGGTTTGAAAAGGTAAGTTGGAAGAGCTTTTAATTCTGCCTTATGTTTTAGCTTTCTCTGAAAAATGAAATAATGCTTTGGGTTATTGCATCTCAATCCTCCTTTCAAACTGCATCTCAGCTCTCCTAGGATCTAAAACATACAGTGGGTGTGGAAGTCTCTGGCCGTGGTGCATCTGGGAGGGGAATCCTGAAGTCCCCTGACAATGCTTCACCCCCAAGAAAGTACATGAGTGAGGTGCTAACCTAAAGCTGTTGTTAAAAATAGATATTTTTGTTGCTGAAAGTTCCTTCAGTTCAGGGCAGCGCTGAGGATTTTAGTCAGTCTCCCTGCAGAGTCTCCAAAATCCATTAGCTGCAGAAAATGTCATGATTTTGGAGGTTTCAACTACAAGTGTAAAAATGTCCTTTGACAAAATAAAGTGAGTCCCATGGCCCATAAGGGCTTACAGACTGCAATGAGTGCCAAGTGATAGCTTTCATGTGTATACTTCTCATTTGAACCTGATTTTCCAAAATGTCCCTTGTTTCAGCTGAAAAATTTCTTTAGTCTCTAAATTGTCCTTGACTCAATAGTGACATTTTTGAATCAGATAAAATTCAAATCTAGAGGAGGACACTTACAGTTTTCTAAATATTTAACCTCCCCTTTCAGATTTCATGTTCTCAGTTTAGGCCATTTGTCGCTGATCATTTATTTTATCCTCATTTCTGTATCATAAAGTTCAAGGCATGCACGGGGAAAAAAGGGAGTCCCAGAATGGCACTGAATGGTGCGTTTATTACAGACCATCACTGCAGTTGTTTAAGTCATTGTATTTTAGGGAGCAATGATCAGGCACTTTTATCACCCTCTTTCCTTATACAGAAATGTACCCTGCAGGGATGCCGTCTGTCATGTGCTATTGGATTGTGCATAAAGATTCCCTCTGACCGCTTTATCCAGGGAGATGCACTGCTTGTCCTTGGGTCTCTCAGTGGAGATAAGATGCAGTGAAAAGGCTGGCACTTCTCTGCCCACCTTGGGTCAGCGGAGGGTGCTTGAGCCAATTGTCACAAAAGGATGAAGCTGAGCCAGAATATCTTTGTGATTTGGGAATGGGCTCCCTCCTCTGGTCCCAGGGTTCCAGATTCAGTAAGAGGTTTCTTTGGATGTGAAGAGTGTTTTCTGAATAGTAATGGATGAAGAAGGGAAGTCTGTAAGGGACTGGTGCAGACCTTGAGAGGTTATTTCGGGGATGCTGAATAATGTCGTATTACTTCAAACTATCAGGTGTTTTAGAGCAGCAGCATATCATAAAAGAGCATATCATAGCAGACAATGGCCCCCTGGCTGCAGGGCATGGCGTGAGTGTTAGGAAAACTGCTCACACCTAAGATCTCCCTGGCATTGAAAAGTGTGGAAATGAGCACTGTGGCAACAGCAAGAAGGCATCTTGCAGATCACACAAGAACAGGGCTATTTGCCACTCACAGAAGGAGCAGACAGCATAATGAGGTGGATGGAAGCAGGGCTGCAGCAGCTGCCTGGGGATCCTGGGCACGTGTAGTGCAATGGCACAGGGATGGTAATGTGGTGCCATGGTGCCACACTCCTGCCTTGTGCCACTGTCGCTGCAGGCTGATGTTGTCCTGGGCAGGTTGGTAAAATGGGATCTGAGGGGAGAAAAAGGAAGAATAGAGAATGTCAGCACTTGGCACCCTGGTTACTGCTGCAGGGTGCATAGGAAAGCACTTTGCAGGGTTGCTGGCTGGCCTCTGTCTCAGTTTGAGAGCTGGAGAGGAAAGTTTGCTGCTGTTCAGCTTTCCTCTGAGAATCTCATATGCTTAACAAGAATGAGTGCTGCAAATGTGTCCTGCTCTTCTCCTGGGGGGAAGGCGAGCCCTGTGAGCATTACAGTTGCTTGTTCAAGGTCAATGTGAAGTAAAACTGAAATCTCAGTTCCTTAATTGTTGTTGCATCTCTGGGAATTTGCTACATGCAATAAGAGCTTGCTTTTATGAGTCGGTCATGATAATGGAATAGATGCTCAATGCGAAGAAAATAATTAACATTTAAAGCAAATCATGTCACTCTGATTTATACATGAGAATCTGACTGCAAAAATGTGTTTAAAAAAAAAAAATCCCTAACCTTTCATCAAATGACACAGTGTGATTTATAATTAGATAATAGCCGTTGTCTCCTGGGGGTACTGACAACTTGAGATGATTTTCACCAGATTATTGTGGGATCAATATTAGCTGAATAATTAAAATTCAATACCACTATGTCTCTATCAATAACGCTGTAGGAATGATGTATGACAGATTTAATTGAATCTGTCAGGCAGCGTGGCTACATGCATAGATCACGGGGATATTTTTAGTGTTTTGTGTTTCATTTTGTGCTTATACTTACCTTGTACCTTTAACATTCATGGTTACTTCTAAGCAGCAAGGCTGTGTGCTCAGGGGGCACTGGGAAACTGCAACAGTGACCCTGAGTTTATGCTGAACTTTTAGTCTAAATGTTAAGAGTCGTAATGCAGACTTGTAATTAATTGAGAGTACCTGTTAAAATACAAAAGGGTGACACAGTGGAGGAAACAAAGTAGTATTATTTTTTTTTCTTTTTCACAGTGGCTGGTTTGTTAACTCCTTTATTACTCGCCCAGCAGTAGCTAGGCAGCTTGTATCTCAATCAGCTACCCCAGAAATTGAAGGTATGGAATAATGAAGGATGGTGGAAGGCTATGTGCATTCACTGAGCATCCAGGGTTAATGCTTTTTGAGGAGTGGGTTGCACTGTATATTTTCTTGTTGCATGAAGTAGGAATGGTTGTGTTTTGAACATGACCAGCCAAGATAAATACTGTACTCTTTGTATTTGAACACTCTGTCCAGTTAGTACTTGCTGAATAGCTGTGTGAAGTACTTTTTCATGTTGTAATGCCAAGAGACACTGGAGAATGGAGAGGTAACATCTCCACAAATTAGTCATCATTTCGTTGGATAAAGGCATGCTTCCTTTGTTGCTTATTGTGTTCTGATAAACTGTACTGTGCTGTGAATTCTAACACCAGGTTTAAATATTTAGCAGTGTGATGGCCCAGAGCAGCTGCTGCCACAAAGAAACTACCTCCCTACTGCTGAGGTTGGCACACTGCTCAGTGTGTGACACTCTGGTTAATAAATGTAAAGATTTGGTTTTCTTCCACTATGAAAAAGGGGAAGAAAAGTAAGCTCAGGTGTACCTAAGTATTAATAATTCTCCCACTGATTGTCATCAGTTGCAGTATTAGATTTCGTCGTTGGTCTTGCTAATATTTATGCAGTTAATTTCTGTTCATCTGTTCTACCTGGTTTCATGCATCTGGATGAGATTTGCCTCTTGCTCCCTCCCACCAGCAGTGATGTGGGCTCACACTCTGTGCCCTGGGCTGACGCAGTTACCCACGCCAAGCTCCTGTGCTGTCTGCTTTCCATCCTCAAGCTCACATTTCCCTCTCTTCTATAAATTTTTTTTTTTTTTTTAGATTTGTTTTCTGCATTGAAACCATTGTACTTACAGTAAATCTTTCTCCTGCCAACTTGAGAACTGAAGATTTAGTTTATAAATTAAAGCTGATGTTTTCATTAGGCACTAAATGTTGAGACTCCAGGGAAAGCCTCTGCCTGAAGCATTCAAGAGCTGAAGCCTCTCAGAGGTGACAGCCAATGGTGAGCAGTTCTGAGGCTGCCCACAAGACGGTGGGCTGAAGATATGAGTCAGGTTATGACTTTACAGCTATTGCAGACAAGATTTTACTTTTCCAAAATATTAATTGGGAATCAAAAACTGCCAAGAAAGATGGAGGAGGAAAATTGTGATAGTTCAATTTATTTATGAACCTCCTGATGCTGTACATATGGTAATGGCATTATGTCCTGGGCTGGAGACTTAGCTTCAACATATGTGTTCTTTTGCCACACTCTTCTTTTGCTACTTTTTTTTCCTGCACAACTTTGGTTTTGAGTTCTCTTCCAAGAGTAGTCAGCATTTATTTTCCCCTGAGCTTTCATCCTTACAAATGTATTGCTTTTATCTTTGCTGATGTTTTTTTTTTTTCTTGCAAATACTCCACACCAAATAGCATAATCTCATCTGTCTATATAACATCCAACTTAACACAGAACACTTTTTCCCTGAGATAAACACTGGGTTGGCTGCTGAGGATCTCCTTGATCACTGTGTCCAGGTCTAATCCGTTATCACTGTATAGTTTCTTAAGATGATCAAGCCCCAGTTTTAAAGGGAAGGGAAAAAAATGTATTCACACCCTTACCGCCTCCATCTTTCTCTGATTGTTCAGAACTTTTTCATAACTTTTTTTTTTCACTTATCCATTCATTAGTATGTGTGGTTTTGCATCTATTCTGATGGCTGTCCCAGTGTTATACTGACGAGGAAGTTTTGCACTCTCACTCATGTAAACAAGCCAAACAAGTTATTTAATTTTGCTTTTGCAATCAGCCTTTTCAGTTAACACTTCTTGCCTTGTTAAACATAGGCACCCCAAAGTGCAGACAAGCCTCTTAAAAGACTTTCACTTCCAGTCTCAGGGCTGGAAATAGCATTTTTGATTGTTGTTGTGTGATGGTTTATGGTCAGGTCTTTTTGCTTTTTTACTTGTTTCCAGTTGATGAGTGTGTTGCTTCGGGTGATGTCAGTCAAAAGGGGACCCTTTTTGTTCTAATGAAGCAATTAGGAAGCAAATGAGAGAAGAGAAAGGCCAGGTTAGATCAGAAAGTGGAAAAAGTAATTCTGAATATATGTAAGGCCATTTATGAGAAGCAAATGGATGCTAGTTATTCTGTAACCTGGAGGAAGAAAAAGTTTTAGAATGCAGCAGCAAATATGGGGTGAGAGAGAAAATGTTAATACATGTGACACAATGATATGAAATGTGCAGTTGTAAGAGGAGGAGCACCTCGAGTGGCGTTCACTGGCAGAAGGAAAAAAATGAACCTGAAAGCAACATTCTAATCATGGTACAGCTATTTGACCTGGGGCCGGTACCTGGTATAGGATCACCGTGGGAAGCAAAAGGTTCTGCAGAGCTCTGAGGTGAAAGGAATCACCAGCTGGAGTGGAGCTTTATAAAAAATACATATTTTTTCAAATTATTATTATTACATGAGCAATCACACAGAAAATGTTATTAATTTGGTTTATTGGAGTTGTATGCTATCTATCAGGAGGGAGAACTTGAATAACATTTATTTTCTCTCCAGGTTGGAGTTCCTTATAGTTTCAGTGGCTCACAGGCTTTGCTGTAAAATAACTAAAACAAGACTTGTTGGAAATTAGGAAAAAAAATCAAGGTTATCTCAAAATAATGTTCAGAGATAAAAATCGGGAGGAATCAGTTTGACATCTGCAGCTGTATCCCAAAGCGTTTCATATCTGCGGCTTCACTTCTTATCTGAAAGCTATTCTCAGGCACGCTGAGATTAGTGCTCAGTTAAAGGTTCCCTGTTTTGTTAGCTTTGCTCGAGGTCAGGCAGTTCACATCTAAATATTTAAATAAAACAAATGGAGGCAGGGAAGTTGAGACGTGTATCAGAATGATCTCCGCTGGCATTCACAGGTTTTTCACCTATCCTTGGGGCAGTGTTGGATCTATCAAAGCTGTTGCCTGGTGCAGCAGTTTCGGCCCATGCTGCATCAGTGAACTCATCTATCTGATACAACTGAAAGATTTGTGATTCATGTATCTGATCACACGTTTTTCTGGGTCACCTCATCTGGCAGCTGGCCTTCAGAGGGCACCTCTTGCATGATTATACATGTTTTTTCATGGAAGTTTAAGTATCGTATCTATCTCTACACAGAATGTAGATTAACAATGGCTAAGGAGATTGCACTTAAACACGTTGCACATCTCATTTTCAGCTAAAAAGAAGTTATGTGGTCAACTCTTTCTTATTGCCTATCAGAACTCATTCCTGTGTGACACAGTCCTACCAATAGCCATGGTGTGCTTTGTCATGAACAGCTATGTTGGTCCCATCCTTGTTCTTAAAACAAACGAACCAAAAACCTCAGCAAAGCAGCCTGGGGCATAATCAGGACTGATTCTACCAGCTTTGTGATTCCAGTTAGCTCACTTAACTCAGTGCACTGGTAAACATGCAGTATTTACACTACGATAGTGGGAACAACAACAAAAACATTCACCTGTTCGTTCTTTTTGGGTAAGGGTTAACCAACATAAAGAATATTCAAGTGCCCACTTCTGAGGTTTATATCAATTAAATAAATCTGAAGCTTAATGTACTGCGTTAAGTCACTAAACACTTCGCATTGTGTGAAATGTAAGTGAAAATATTGCCATGAAATGTAAACAAAGCTGCTGTCGTGAAGCCTGTTGGATGCCAAAGTTCACTCTTAAGTTTTCTAAAAATCAAAAAGGAGTAAAACAACTTGGGGCCAATAAGTTATCTGAGATAGTAACTGACTCAAAAACCTGAGGTCAAGCATCAGCCTTGAAGGCATTCATATATGGACTTCTCACAACTGCTTTTGTTTATGGCAATTCTTGAAATATAAAACACAGCAACAATAGCGCTTTCCTTCTGCATGTGTAGGGATAAAACTGATAATCAGAATTAAATAGGAATGGAAGGATAAAAAAGATAGAAAAATGGTTGATTTGTATTTCCACAGCTTATAAGTGCAGATTTTGATGGACCATATGGTCTCTTGTGTCTTCGATACTGTTAGTATTTCTGCCATGCCAATATCCCTAATCTTTATTTTAATTGTTTTTAAATGTTCTTGTTTATAGAAGAGAGGAAATAGTCAGTACACACAGGACTGGAAAAGGCCTGTCTGCCATGCAGAATGCTCTGT
Organism: Meleagris gallopavo; assembly: GCF_905368555.1. Taxonomy (NCBI): domain Eukaryota; kingdom Metazoa; phylum Chordata; class Aves; order Galliformes; family Phasianidae; genus Meleagris; species Meleagris gallopavo. The sequence continues at coordinate 14,308,674 of NC_139412.1, forward strand.
GTACAGATGGGAACCCATAGGGTGGCCTGTGTACCAAAACTTGTGTAGACAGAGTGCTGAACCCCTTACATGTACCACATGTACAGTTGATATTTTCTATAGTGAAATTCAATACATCTTAATTTTCTTCTTCCTCACATCATATCTTGGGCTGTGTGCTGCTGTATGAACTAGATTTCCAATTTGGTGACTAATTTACTCTTTGTGGTATTATTACTGGAGACTGACATTTAAATGCAGTCTCGGTTCATAAGAGGTACAATATAGGAGGGGAATGATCTAAAAGATTTGCTATGAGTCCTTGAGGATGCAAGGTTGAGTACTGCTTGCAAAAGTCAATAGGGTTGTTGTATGCAGGCTTTGTGTATTTGAGCACAGGAGGCTGAAACAAATCAATTTCCATTGACTTGTCTAGCAAAGGAGCCATTATTTAGAGCTGAATAGCCATTGCTCCTGTAATATAATGTGAAAACTTACTGTAGTTTTACTGAGAAGTATGTTATGATGAAATTATTTGTTTAAAAGCAAAGTGAAGATGCCTTTTGAATATAAACTTCAGAGGTATTGATAAAAACTGGTTGATGAATAAATCACATTTATTTTTTTAAGCTGTTCAAAAACAGTATCAGTCTGTTATTGACAACAGAGTTTATTGGTAAAAACAATTTGCTACCTTTATTTGAATAACTGTCAGCAATTATTGTCCTAGGGAAATGCAGCACTTCAAGGAAATGCAGAGCTGAAGTGTGGAGCAGCAGCTTCTCCACCTTTAAAAGGCAGCTGGACTCATAAATCCAGTTCAGCAGCCCATCCCTTGTAAGAGTGCTTGCCCTGGGCTCTGTGCTTTCCATTAGCTCGGTATGTTACCAGTAAATCGTTGAAAATTCCCTGTAGTGCTAACATTTAAGGCCTGAATTGCTAAAGTTTTTATGCTTCCTTTTGTGCATGGTTTACATTAACAGGAGAAGATATTGGAGTTCTGAGAAAGATTTATGCAGTAAAGTGGGATGATGACATCTTTTCTGTATTCTCCTTGCCTCTTCATGCATCTTTTCCCAACCTGTGATGCAGCTCAGGTTTTAAACAGTAACTCAACAGAGTTTCAGGGAATTACTATAAAAAGAATAACTACCAGCAAACCAGCGAAATCACAGCAGATCATACTAACAGAAAAAAAGAATTTTAACAAAAAGTTAAATGAAAAGTGTAACAATTAGCTCTTGCAATAGGAAAACTTGGTCGAAAGGAATAATCTTCATTTCAAGAAGCATAATGTAAATATGATATGAAAGAGCTGTGGCCTGCTCACGCGCTATGTTTCTCATTATTCATCTTGTGGTGGTGGTGGTGGGGAAAAGCCCTAAAACAAACAAAAAAAACCCCATCAAAACATTATTTTTGTAGTGAAGTTATGCATTTAAATGGACTCCACTGTTAAATGGCTCAGAACATGCCCAGCTTCAGCAGGGTGAGATTTCCCCATAGTGTCAGTACAAAAATGCCATTCCATCCATTTTCATTTGTGTCCAGAATGAACGTGCAGCAAAGGGAATTGCATTGGATCTTGGATTTACATAAACTGCTTCTCTTTCGAGTGAGAGAAAATGTATTCAAGTTGGAAACCAAAATCCACAGTTTCAACTACTGTAGGTCAAAGGAGCTGTCCTGAATTAAGCCAAATAAGAGTCTAGAACATAAAATGAGCATAGTATTTTTATTCCTGTCACTATCTGTCAAAGCAGCAGAGGAGAGGGATAAGGGATGTCACTGATGATGGGCCAGCATTCAACCATGTGAAATGTATTTTCTAAATCAAGTGCTTTGTCTTCTGATTTTGGGGTTCATTATTTGAGAGGTGCTGAAAGTTTGACAAAGTGAAGGCCAGATGATGTACCTGTAGCTGGGTTTTGTTGTGTGCCATGTAACGTGTGCTGCAGCTGAGTGCCCAAGGGGCGGGGAAACAAGAACAGCCAGGGCTGGATATTCTGAAGGCTGCTCTGGGCATCATCTGGCAAGAGCTGTGTGCAATTGTAGTTCACAGCCCTTTCTTCCTCACTCATTTAGCGTGAGAGTACTGTTTGGATGTCCTGGCAATGTCCTATACTAAAACAAAATTAAATGGTTTACAGTGCTTTCTGATCTATCAGCATGGAATCTTAAAGAAGATGAGAAACGCTGAGTTTGAAGAGGAAATGTCTATACTTTTTTGGATCTATACTCTATATGGTCACAACATAATTCTGCTGTTGGCACCTCCCAGCTTCACACCATCACAGCAAAGAGCTGATCGAGCTGACTGCCCACTCCTGTACTTGATTAACATATTCTTTTGACATTCTGTGTATGCAGCATGTGTTTTAAATTTTAATAAAACACAGACCTTATGCTGCTTGTTTGTCAGCATTCTCCTTAAGAATTCTCTATACGGAAGAAAAATTGAGTGAAGCTTATTGCAAGTCAAACAATGCCATTTGTAAGCCTCTGCTTTCAGATGTTAATTATTGTTTATACACCAAAGCCTCTGTAGCAGCCTCAAAAGTTACAAGGAAAATGAGTGAGCTTCACAGTGGTGGGAGACTGTAGAACCATGTGCTGTAAGGAATATTGGTTGCAGAGGGCTGTAGATGTTCTGTCTCTCGGGTTGTCATTAGTGCACTGAATCCATGCTTGAAAGATCTGTGCTGGGCCTGATTTTGTTCTGATTTAAGGGTTCAGGTTTCTGAGAGAAGCTCTGCAGGATGCTACAGCTGCACTGGGGAGAGGGCAGGATGGGCACATGGCAGAGGACTGGGTAGGAGTAAGGATGGGGCAGAATTGATTCTTCCTGTTGCAGCTGGGTAATGCACTGATTTAACCGAAGGCCCCAAGTCCCCCTTTTAAAGAACTAAAAAGTTTGGATTTGTAGCAGCTCTCTAGGCCAGTTAACATAGGGCTTCAACCTCTCTTGTTGCTTTAGGCACACAAATCTGATTGTGATGGAGTATTTACTTATGTAATACATAAATACCATTCCTCAGTTCACACATAAAAAGGAGCACAAGAACTGCCCAGGTGAAATTTACTGCAGTTGTGCAAGTCAGATCTGAAAATGATTTAGGGATTAGATATTCCAGCACAGTGCACACTGGAATGTAGAGAATCTAGACAACAGGGAGGACAGGAAGTTTACTACATGCTTTAAATTAGTAAGGACACAATTTTGACTGTGCCAGTGTCAAATATTAATATGTTAGGTAATTTTCAGCATTCTCACTGATTCAGAGTTTGAAAGCACTGCTTTGGCAGGCTGCTCACAGCTCTGGGTTTGGGCTTGGCTCACATTCTTCTGAGCTGTGATGCACTGTCTGACCAGGGCACAGTCCTGCTTGGCAAGGAAGGTGTTCCCTCCATCCCCACCTTTGCTATTTTACACTCTCTGTTTGGTGCAAGTGCAGCCCAAGGCTTACCCTGGGTTTTGTGGCTCAGATCTCCTGTATTTCTCTGCTCATACCTTGTAACAGGGTAACATGAGACAGAACAACGCACATCAAAACCCGAGTAACAGTACTGGACAATCCTGTTTTTACTTAAGTCAAAGGTGAGCATGGCAGCTGAACCACAGTCCCAATGATCTGAAGGGACACGTGATATTACTGCTCCTTGCGATGTCTTCCATATACCAGCTCATGAACTTTTTCCATAGTCAAGTCAGATTCTTGTTTTAATGTGTCAGATGTCAACCTAAGTACGAGGGAAGGAAATATAACTGTTATTGGCATACTTAAGGATGCCAGTAAGTTCCTGGAGTGCAGTGGGAATTCAGTGGCCACTGGGGAGCTGATAAATGGCTCTCCATGATCGCAGTCAATGGAAGCACATAGATGCTGTACTAACGTTAGGATGAAATTCATATGCATCTGTGCAGCTTAAGGGAAACGTTAACAAAAAGTGGTTTATGCTGGTTTGTAGTGTTGCCACGTTACCTGCCATGTAGATTCACTGAAATTATTGTCTTGGTGGTAGTAAGCAGACAGGAGTACAAAGTACACAACAGCAAAGGAAAGGAGATCACACAGCCATGGCCCAGAGGAGGCATAAAAGCTTTTTTTCCTTGGTCATATAATCAGGTCTGTGTCAGTTGATCACTGAAGCTGTATCACAGTGAGACTTTCTATGGTTATTTAATACAAAACCCGGGACACCACAGTATGTGCAGAACCCATTAAAAGAAGCATTTGGAAAAATGAGTGTGGTACTGTACAGCCTTTGAAATTGCTTTCCATAACTTATCTCTTACTAATCAAATAGAATCTGGAAGGGAAGAAAAGGAGCCAAGTGGGATGTGACAGGTACTTAGCTTAAAAAGAAAATAGGCATATCTGTGTTATTGTTTTCTGCTACAGCAATAATCAGAAAAATACCTTTGCAAGTGATTTTCTGCACTCTGCATTCAAGTGGGAATCTGTAGTTACCACTTTTATGACATTACATTCTGCCCCCCACCTCTAAAACAACCAAAGTAGTTCACCTCAGGTGCCGCTGCCTCCTTGTCTCTTAGTTCCAGGCTCTTGCACTGCGGTGTGTGTTTGTGGGTTGGGATGACACACAGCTTTATGCCGTGCCGTGAGATGTGTGTAAGGCTGCACTGCGGCTCTGCACCAGAAATATCCAGGGTTATGTGCAAAGGTGTTGGCAGCTTTTGTGACAGTTTCTAGGGGTGCACAAGCAGCATTCAGCCAACATGCCCAGCACTCTTCTGCAGTCGTCTGTTATAGGAAGGAGTGCCCTGGCCATGGAAGGCATTGCCCAGCCTCCAGGTGCACAAGATAGAGTAGGCAAGCAGGTGGCTGTGTCTGTGGGAAGGCATGCAAATACTGGATTTGACTTGCCCAGAGAGGACCATGTAGCCCTTTCTGGCTTAGCAGTCAGAACCGAAATCCAGTTAGGGATCAGATGGTCAATGCTTCCCTGCCTGGAAGCCGTTGTATCTTATGCTCGGGCAGAGTGATGCTGAAAGCACCCCGGTACGGCTGCAATGAAAAGCTCTTCAACGGAAAGCAGCCTTAGACTCCTATACTATATATACACATATCTATCTCTCTCTATATAGATATATATGCCATATATATGTGTCTAAACAAAACTTTATAGATGACATATTGGCAAAACACTGCCAGAATACATTTTTATGTGGGTATAAAAATATGCTCAGTGGGTGTAAATTTTATATGCGTTTCAAAGTCTAAACTTGACAAACTGATGGGTTTGCAGGGCATATCTATATTCTTTTTTTCTTCTTTAAGGTGATAAAAAATTCAAGAGGTGTAGGCTCAGATAAAAATAAATGTGATCACATAATGTATTTGATTTAATTTATGAAGCACTACCTGTCCTCCTCCCTTAACAGGCTACTCAAGACATGTTAAAATGCTCTAATGCTATGAGTGTGTGAGCTTATCGCCTGGGAATGTTAATGCATTCGTTAACATTAAGTGCTGTCCTTGGTTATAAGTGTAGATGGCACTTTTGCACCACTGTTTACCTGTGCTTGCTGTTATTCACTGTTCTTTTGCTTCTTTCTCAGCTTTGATGCTGTCCTGTTACGGTTTCTTTCCCTTGACAGTTCCTATTAGCAGCTTCTATTGTACAACTGTGGTGGGATTGTAAGGAAAAAGCCTTTTCACGTCCATTCTGTGATCTTTCCCTTCCTTTCTGCATTGCAGTTTGCTTTCTTTCTTGATTCTGCAAGAAGCATGATGGAGTACTACAATATCGTCATTAACATCTGCTGATCTTTCTGCACATTTCCACTCTGCTTGTCTGACAGAGGCAAAGCCAGTCTCCTGACTTCGTATGTTGCACTGTCCTAGGGCATGTTCTGCAGAAGCTCCTGAAGAAAAACTATGTTGACCCTTTATCTCTTGGTCGTCTTAAGTTTGTAAACTTTCTAGTTTTAGATATCAAAAAATGCATGAAATCTGCATTCACCTTTCAGTGGCCCTGGGAGCAGCTATATTGGCAGGGCAGGACCACCCTCAGGTCTTCCACGACACATCAGTTCTGCTGCAGGAGTAGAGCTGGGGTTTTTTTGTTTGTTTTTTTCTTGCCACCAGATGAAGCACTGCTACTGGGTTAGATAAGAGTCAGTTAGCAAAACTTCCCTGAATCCCAGTCAGGTCTTGTGACCCGTGTCAGCATCTCTAGGATGGACTATGCAGTGTCCAGATTGTTGCTACCAAGTGCTTGTTACTGGCTGTAAACACCTCTTTTCTTATCTGTCACTGAAAAGAAGCAGAGGAAACTACTGATGGAACGTGTATTTCACCACCTGAGCTGCAGATGTAGTATGAAGTGGGCACCTGATTTTTGTAGCATTTCATGGTGATTAATATTGTCTTTCTTACACAGTTGTCCACTGACTTCATGCTGTTTCATTGCTCTAAGCCTTCTGCACCATCAAATTTGGTGATCAGGTTGCCTGTAATAGCATATCAGTGCCAGGAAATAATTCTGGTTGTTTTGATGGGAGCTGACTGATGGATGAGTAAACTTCAGGCTGGTAGCTGCACACCTGCAGCCTGGCATGGCTTTATTTGACCTAGGGAAACAGAAACGTTGAGCTGTGCATCCAGCAGTTAAGGAGAGGGGGGGCTGGCAAACTCACTTGTGTTTGCAGAAAGCACCCAAAGTATGCAGCCTGCATGGCTGCAAGACAGCCTGACTGCTGTAAAGGCTGGCAGTGAGAAATGGAGAACAGTGTGAACACATCGCTTATACCCTCCAGCTACTACATATCTTGAGACAGATGTTTGATGGAAAGCATTTGCTGGAGAGAAGCTGAAATAAACAAACATTATTCATTCAAAAGACAATGATGAGAATTATGAAGCTGGTGGTGGGAGTGAGGGTCAGTAAAAGTTAATTTGGAAAATGTATCTTTGCCAAAATGAAACAATTAGTGTATCTAGAGAAAGCATGGCTCTGTTGGAACCTGGAAATATTCTTGGCAGACTCATGGTCATATTCTGCGTGCTTCCGTTTATGAGCAAATATGGAGCCTTGATTTTTGCCTAGTGTGATGCTCAATTCTTTGACCCTTTAAGTAAATTTGCTTCTAAGCAAGATTTATGTTTTAATTAAAAAATTTAAAAAGTGATTGGGTAAATTTTAATTTTGCATAGTATTGCATGTATTGAGCAGTTTAGTTTTTTTACATCTAAGGTGTGACTTTTTTAAAAACATACTTGTACCATGATCCTGTTCTCAACCTATCGATATCAGCCTGAACTGCAGAACTGATGTAAGGCTTTTAGATTGGGTGTTGTGCATTTCTCTTCAAGACATGTTGGTAGATTTTGTTTATAAATTACTTTGCACTTGGGTAACCTGAACACTGCAAACTCGATATAGTTTTGGGAGAGGGAGATGAATTCTGCTTCTTGTACAAATGAAACCATGTGTTAAGTACTAATTCTTTGTTATTGATTACTCAATACTCTTTGCCAGTGATTTCTGTGAAATAGGAAGACATATCACTTCATTTTCAGTTCCCAGGTTACAGTTACAGTTGATAGTCAAAGCAAAATGAAAACTACCGCAACAAAACAGAGTTGGAAACAGAACACCTTTTATATAGGAGTTAAAAAGGGGATTTTTCCAATACTAGCTCATGAAATATACAGTATTTAATAAAAGGATGACTTTTTTGCTGATTTGGAGTACCAAGATTTGGTACAAGAATGTAATGTTGTTATCATACTGGTTTCTGAAATGAAATGAAATACCTAATTCTTTGCCCTATGCCAACATGATCTCTAAAGAAACTCTTGCAGTTGGTGCCTGTTATTTTCTCTGTGCATACAGTGTTTTAACTGCCTTACTGGAATACTTGACTTAGTTTTGCAATATCATTTGCAGTTGTGCTACATATATTAATTTCTTGTTATTTTTTTCATTTGTTTCTGTGTGTTTTATGGACAGTGAACTGATGCAGATAATGCCTTGGATGTGAAAATCTTAGAACAATAGCAAAGATCATTATGGATACAAAGACATTGTGTATGAGATGAGATTCCACCTTTTCCTTTTTGTTTGGCCAAGGTTCACTTTTTTTTTTTTTTTTTTTTTGAGAAATGAAGAAGAAAACATAGAAATGATTAGGTAAAAATATCAATGTTAATAAGTTACCAATGACAGGTTAGATCAGTGCATGCTGATTTTAGATTTAGTAGCTGCAGAAACATTTCTGTTTTGTCTGTTTCTGTAATAGAAAACAAGTTTTCCAAGCCTTAGAATAACCCTGCTTGTAGGCATCTGCTGAGAGGAGCAGGGGATGTTTGAATACTGGAGTATTTAATGAGAAACTTACTCTGCAGATGCTAGAATGGGTAGAGCCCATTAGCATGCTGGATTTGGAGAGCTGGGAGGGAGGCATGGAGAATATGGATGACATGACCAATCTGTTCCTTAAATATATGATATACTGCAGGCTGTTAAAAAAGGAGGAGGAGACAGGTTCCAGGAGTGGAGGAAATGAGTGCTGCTTTCAAGACTTTACAACAAGTTATTTTTGGCTTCAGGCTGCAGAAAGCAAATTTTCCTGAAAGGTATAACTTTGAGTTTGGCTGGGAAGACTGATCAAATGACACGGACACACCTTTAAAAGTGGGACATGGAAATTATCAGTCAGAAGGGCAAGAATGTTTTCCCTCCTTTTGACCCTGTGCTGCAGAAGAAAGCTCCCCATGACGTGCAGAGGTGGCTTGTCTGTCTTACCTCCAAGAGAGAGGTATTTCAAAAGACTGCTTGCTTGGGCTTAAAGTGTATTTTTCTTTGTGCATTGAGTTCAAAGCAAGCCTAAAATTGCAAGCAGAACTCAAAGCCATTGTGGTTTCACCTCATTTTTACACGGAGCCCATTGAGGTTTGAGTGATTTAATCCTAAAGCTGTAAATCTGGGTAGATTCACACAGAACTTAGTAAAAGGTTATTTGAAAGAATTGCAAACTCCAAAAGATGTCAGAGAACTTTGACTAAGCTCATTACTTGCAAGTAACGGAACAGGAGGTCAGGGAACTTTTCTGGGAATTTCAGAATTGCTGGGAAGTTTTTTTCATAGCTCTGTTTCTATTAATAGCAGTGATCAACTGCATCACAGGTTCACACGCTCGGTCAAAATACCTGTGCTGAATGTAGAGTAGGGGACATTTGTGAATCTCGTTATCTACAAGTACAAGCCCTTCATTTCAAAGAGGAGAATAAAAACAAGGCAAGATTGCTAAGCCAGAGTTGTTCTTTCAGTGGTGGTTTGTAACTAAAAATCAGAGAAGAGAATGAAGGGAATGGAGTGAGTGTTGCATGCAAAGATGTGGAGCAAGGGATGTTCAGGAATCAGCACCCCAGGCTTCTGTCATTACCTCAGTGCATTTCCTTCAGCTCTTTACCTGCTGCCACTGCCCATGCAGTGGCAGCAGCTCATTTCCCAGTGAGTATCTGTGTGTTCTGTGAGATGCTCTTAACTGGCTGTGCTGCAAGGCTTGTGCTTAGCTCACATGTTAAGTGAAGCTTTCTTTTGTGCACCACGGTAGACCTGACAATTGTGTTAGCTGCTAGTAAAAAATAAATAAAATAAAAAAGAAACTACTGGATAATAACATTCTTCATGAGGGTCAACATCTAGCAAGCTTCCTTTTTCTCTTGCTGACTTCTTAGTTCTTTTCAGTCTTCAGATCAGTAGCACGCTCTGGACTGCTGTTGGATTCCAGACCTTCCTGACCTACGTACCTCATCTGTATGAACATCACAGCCCAAGTGACTGTGGGCAGGGGTGTTCTTTCCCTCACTGATTTATACGTCTATAGTGTATTTTAGAGGTGGAATGGATCATCCCTTACTGATTAGGTGCATGGAGGTCCTAGGTCCACATATGGAAATGCTTGCCATTGTACAGATAACTTTGGTCAATGACAGAATTTTCCTTCCTCCCTCTAACAAATCCAGAAAAGTGAGGAGAAAATAACTTTGAGGATAATTCTTTTGTCTTCAAAATATTTTCTTTTTAGAACAACAGTGTTAAATGCAGGTTTCATATTCTGTCTTAAGATGGAAGTCATTTATACAGCTTATTCAATTTTAATAAACATTTTTACATCTTATTTCAGTAACACCATTGTGGTTTCAAGTTATCCATGTAAAATACTTCTAGAACAGGAATGTCTGGTGGAAAAACCATGAGGAAACAGATATGGAGCTGAGATGTCAGAACTGCTTATTGCTTCCAAAAATCTTGGTCAAGCTTGCCCCTGAGTATAGAGGAGGAACTGAAACACAAAGTGTACATTTCTTGGGAAAATTATTTGCTTTAATGACTAAAATAGTTTTTTTCTGTAACTGTCATATGTTTTGGGTCATTGTCTTTTAATCAAGCTTGTATGCTACCCCTCAGGAAAATACCATCTGTAGAAATAGAGCTGCAGAAATATCTTGGATGTTGTATTGAGTTCTTTTGACCTTTTAAAAGGAAAAAATACAACTGAGATTTTGCTCTTGGTCCCACTGGCATCGATCTCATGCCTGAGATGGTAATGCTCAGATGACAATACACTTACATCAGCTCAACACTGGTGGCAGTTATGTAAATATCTGGCTTAATATCCAAGACTTTCTTTCTCAAAAGCCAAGTAGATTGTTACCACGTCTGTGATAACTCTGCTGAATCCTACTAACCAGATAAATCTTTCACTATCTTTGAAAATCTATGGGACATTGTTACAGTAATGACAGGAGCCTTTCCTTTACGCTCATAATCAGTATTGATTAAAATATGAGATGAAGAGTCCTCTGGTAGAATAACATTACCGTCTGATTTAATAAGATAATTGCTATCTTTATTCATAAGTATTGTTTTATTGCTTTCTGTTAGTGTGGCACTTGTGGGATTCATAATTTATTTCAATTACACCAGTCATCAGAGAAGCTAGTGAAATGTGATATTAGCAATTCTGCTTTTACTGTACCAGCATAGATTTTCTGGAAATGGACAGAGACTCATGTTCTTCAGGACAAGAGCTGTCTTCTCCCTTCTTTTAAATGCACCAAGTGTGTGTGCTGCTCAGGTCTAAATAGTAAGGGAAAATTAATCCCTCTCACTTAGGACGCTTTCTGGGAATGCGAGATAAAAGGAAGATGAGAGGGATAAAAGAGGAAGAAAGAAATGGGGAACTGAAAGAGTAGGCAGGAGAGAGGGGGTGAGAAAGGTGAGACGAGTCAGAGTTGAAGAAGACAGCTAAGGAAGGGTAAAGGTGCAAAGTGCTACAAAAGCAGTTGGAGAACTACAAAAAGCATTACTGTATGCACAAAAACCACAGCTAGACAAAAGGGCTGATAGGCAGTAATGAAAGGATGAGAAGGAAATGCTCCTTTCTTCCAATTCCTACATTTGTGGGCTCACTGAAAAGTTCCCGTAATTTTCACTCCTTAAAAAATGCAACACTCCCCAGCTTTATGCAGCTCAACTTCACACCTTCGTGTTGCAGCCCATAGTCCCTGAGTCATACCCTCCCTCTCATTAGACCTCAGGTGAAGCTCGATTAGTAATGGACGTGCTCATGCCTTTCAGGTTCTATTTTGGGTTCCTCTGGTTTCTGTGTTATTGCTGGGACACAAAGATAGCCTTTTCCATGAGCAGGGTCTAAGTGGCAGCTAGGCATCCACGGTTGGCAGGAAGAGGTCAGCTAAGGAGCACCCAGAGTTCACAGGAGAAGACCTCTTTAGGGGCTGCTCTTGAAAGAAGAATGGAAGGAAATCGGGCAGAAAAGAGGGATTTTATTAGAAGTGACATTTCTAACAGGTGCTTAGGGAGTGTTGCAGAGAACCTCTGTCTGGGTTTCAGTGAGGTATCTGATGAGTCTTCTCCTTCCATTTTTAAGCCCATTTGGCTCAGTAAGTTTTCTTCCCTCAGTGTGCAGTTTTTCAGTGGAAATCAGAGCAGTAAATAGTTGTTTCATAATTTCAGGAATATGTTGATGTCTTTCTGTCCATGCTTTAAAGTCATTTATTTTACAGTCTTGGAAGCCTGCAAAGGACCAGTCAACTTTACAGAGCTCCTCAGAATGCCAGTGGGGCAGAACTTGCAGAAACTTTTCTTGAAGCTATAGCAGATTATACTGATAAAAAAAAAAAAAAAACACAAACAAACAAACAAACAAACAAAAACCACAACAAACGTGTTTCTCAGGTGGAATGTGATGCACTTTTGGCATTATACAGCTTTCAAGCAGCCTAATGTAATGCCCCCTGTCTTTTATTATTTATACAAGAGATTTGTGTTTTTGCCATGCTGGAAGAGACTCTGTTACTCTGAAGATCAGGCAGGTCAAGAGAGAATATGGGAAACTGAACTTTTCAACCTGGTGGCCCCTGCTGGCATGGCAGGCAGCGGTCTGACAGGAACACAAGTTCAGCAGTACAGAGTAATAATGAAAAATGTAGCACTGCAACTTTTCTCTGTCAATAACAAAGCTCATCTTTTTTGTGCCGGCAAGACGTTGCATGCAGCACACATTTCAAATTCAGTTAATCTCAAAATAATTCAAAAATCAAAGAGCTTATTCAACCATCAAGACATACCAGATTGACTCGCTGTGTATTCATGGAGGGGATAGCAGAGAAAAAAAGAATTCAATATCAGAATCAGTAAAAGCAGCGCTAGTTTTTTGTTCAGTCTAAATTGTTTTTAGACCACACAAGCACGCTATGAATACTAAAAGAGGTACCAAAGGAATATTTTATGATAGCATTGTTTGCATTACTCGTCTAGGAATAAAATTCACAGAGGTTGCAGTGGTACATATGTGCACATGCTCTTTCTGCCTCTCTTCAAGAACTCACATATACTGAACATTATTCCAGGGCTGTGAATGCATCTGCTATCATTAAATGTTAGATCACAGCACACCTAGCATTCAAATCTGGTGGCAAAGAGCATGTGCACATACAGCTGATGGGCAAACAGATTCTGCTATGGTAGTAGTATAGTATTGCCTTACCAAGTCATGGTGTTTCTTGTTTTGAACCTTTTATGGAGAATAATACAGTTATCATTAAGAATGGAGTTGCTGCCACCAAATTCATATGTATTTATGAGAGGGCAGAGTTCAGAGTTCAGTGTTCACGATAGCAGGGGAAGGTACCTGTTTCTCACTAAGCAGAAAGTATACGTTTACTTGTAAACAGATGAGGATGCAGGACTAGGCTGGATTAGAGACACTGATATTGCTCAGTGCCATGCTGCAGGGCTCAGCACTTGGCTCTCCGTGTGGCTTGAGTCCCTGAGACTAGGACCAAACACTACGAGAACTGAATGGGTAAGAAGTGGAGGAGCCTGTCCTTGCAGCTGAGTGGAGCCCACGGGATACCCCTGGTAATGCCACTTGCCTGGTGCCCACATTAGGCTGAGCTGCTGTAGGATATTTGAATCAAAGGTTCCTCTCGCTGTTCCACCACACTCTTCCTGTAAGCAAGAGTAGATTATCTGGGAATAAACTGCTCTCATCTCTTAATCTCTAAATTTATGTAATTCCTCCTTTATCTCTTCTATACATCTTAGAAGTTTTCCAGATGCTGAGCACTGAACTGCTGCAGACACACAGCCTTGTTTCACCATGCTCCTGAATGAAGTGTGAAGGACATTATTCTTGAAATCTGTAGACAGCTGGATAAACTGATTTTTTTTTTTCCACCTGTTAGTTGTTGAGGCTTTGTTTGTCTTTGCACAGCAGAGCGTAATACAAGTCAATTACAGATCCCTCTTTTAATTGTCATTCAAACAATGATGAACATGTAATAGTTGTGAAATTCTTACCTTGATTCAGCAGGGAAGTGTGTTGGTGCCAACCTAAAAGTCATGACGAGACATGAGATGACTTTGATTTCCATGGAGACTTCTCCAGGGTGATGCTGACAGAACTGGGGTCACACAAAAAGCATTTAAACAGATAACAACAAATAACTGAGGAAAAAAATCCGAAAAACCTTCATGTGATTTTTGTGTAAACCAAGAAAATTATTATTTTTCCTTCATGTATCTCATGCAGTAACTCACTACTAGGTGGTCGGGGTGCTGTGAGATGAAGACAGACTTAGGCCTGTTGTCTTGGTTCGTGCAACTATGAGTAAGCTATTGAACTGATTTTGAGCCCACTCAGTCTGGGGAGAGAAAAGTTTGGAAATGCCACGTAACTGTACATGTTAAAAGGAATAGTATTTTTAAGAACAGATGGATGGATCATATGGGGGGGGATCAGGTTCTCTTTCCTATCTGTGGCAGTGTCAAAACATCAATTTACAGAGACAAGATATTTTTTCTTTCGCAGTCTCTAGCAGTCAGGTATTCTCACTTTGATATTTGGAAACTGCTAAGGCAGTGTAAATTTCCTTGCACATCTCCGTGCTTATTAGCTGTTTCTACCACTCATGAGATCTTTGGATCCTTCTGAATTGTGGTCAGCAATGGCAGATCATGGCAGAGGGAGTGTGAAGGTAGGGCTCTGAGTGAGTTTGCTGTGTACAAGTGTCCCATAGACCAGGCCTTGGTACATTTTGGCAAGATTTAATGAGTATCCCTTGGTACTCATTTGAAAGACTTCTTCTTGCTTCAATATAGTTAAAATCACTCAAGATTTCACCAGATTTGTGATGTCTTCTCAGGCAGCTCTGCTGCTGCTGCTCTCACTCTGTCAGTCTGTGGAGATTGATAGAATGGGTCACACCTACATGGAAGAACAAAAGATAAAAGGAGATTACAATAGCATATTTGATGTTGAACTTCTGGTTTAATTGTTCCCTGTTACCGTGAGTACATGTATATGTTCTTCATATTTGCATCAATTATTTACCTTCCTTTGGCAGCATGCCACTCTTCCATCTGCTTTGAAGTGACTGATGTGGGGAAATAATGAGAGGTGGCATCTTGACAAGAGTAATGTGAGCTCCTGATGTATGCTCAAACTTTTACACATTTTTTTTTTTTTCAGCAACAAAGAGAGGACCACTCACAATGTGTATATCTTTCCTTGCTCACGAAGAAGTCCATAGACTGTTTGTTTCCTGCTCTACATAAGTGTGTGTGACATAGAGGAGATTAACCAAGCAAGGACTGGTGTCTCCACTGGTCCCTTATTTTTCCCTTCAATGCATAAAGGTGTTCCTTGGCAAAGCCATCAAAGCTGCTTGCTCACACAGTAACGAGCTCCAGGAAGTATTGACAGGTCCCTGCTCCCTGACTACTAATAAAATAAAAGCCACTAAAACTCTTAATGGCCTCTTGTGCACTATGTGAGCATTGATTAGGGAGGATTACAGTTGTAGCTATTGACAAACTGAATCAAATTTAAAAGCTGCTACTGACTGTTCTAGCTCTTTGGTGAGTGAAGGGGACAGGGGCTGGTGCTTGTCTTGCTTTTCAGAAGTAATGTGGAGGAGTAACCCCAATGAATTTGGACAAAGCATTAATGAAGTGGAAAACAGCTCGAGGTTCATCCTGTAGTGATCAACTCTGCAAAGTTGCATCTTTCTTTTCTCCTCTAAGTTCAAAGTTATAAATTCTTTTTTTTTTTTTTTCTGTTTGATACAACCAAGTAAAATTGCTTGCAATCAAACCTTTTAGCTGTCTAGCTGGCACCATTTATTTTTAATGTTAAAGACATAGGCAATTTGCAACAAATAGTAATGGAAATGTATTATAAATGTTAGAGGTTTTGAGTAGGCAATATGTTATAAAACTTTATGTACCCATTTTACACGTGCACGGCTCTCTTCCTTTGTAATGAAAAGGCCTAGTTAACATTATTTCCTGATATCTTCATTCTCATTAGTGCTATTTTTCACCTCCCTGCACACACTAGTTCATCAACTGTCATGTTAGAAATACATATATTTTTATATAACATAAGGAGACAACCTTAAGTTCTGTAAAGCTTTCTTATTTCTAAAGGCTACTGACTGCCTTGCAGAAAGGCAGTTTGGTGTGCCAGCTTCCAAAAGTGCTATGGAAGAGATGATCTCTAGCAAAGCCTTTGGAATTTAGCCAGGCTTCTTAACTTGTGCAGTCCAAAAAGAACAGCATCTCCAACTTTATTTGTAAAATTTTAAAATAATATATTAAGTGGTTCTAGATTTTAAGGTTGAATCTGTTTTGGTTTTGAACTTATGGCTACTGCTCTTTCTAAAACATCAGGTCAAATATACAAATACTTTGTTTTATATGGGTTTGTGCCAAATCGCTAGCTGTTGTAAGGTCCGAGATAGGTCTTACGTTAGCTGTGGGAATCCAGTCTGTCACATCTACTACAGGGAACAGAGCATGTTTCTTCTGAACAGAGGGCTTGGATGAGATTAGTTGCTCTAGGTTCTACTAAAAGTTTGAAGTTTTTTACAAAATCCATCATCTATCATCTACTCCTTGCTGTTGGGTGTGATGGAAATCCCTTCCCTTCTTTAATGATCTGTATTTCAAGTGCATATGATGCTCTTTATTGGCTTCACAGAAACAACAGAGTGGAGGGATCCACTAATGTTGCTATTCAAATGTATTGTCCCAGGTGTCTGGGAATGTAAGTCCATGACTAGAATTGCATACAAATCTGTGGAATATGGATTTAATGTTCTGCTTATTCTGTTTTGATACCTTGGTTTCTTATCTTCATACAAAATACCTCCTGTTATATGTGTCAGGCAGACCCAACAGACTGATGTGGGCAGCTGCAGCCACGTGTCCCAGCAATGCATCAGCTGTGTAGTCTGGAACGAACAGGGCAGGATATGAAAATTAGAGTGTAGAAAAACTGATAATAGTGGGTTGCTCAAAGCAGATTTTTTTCCAAAGTCTTTCTTTCCGAGGTTTTCCTCTGCTCATTCCCTAGTCAGTATCAGCAGGAGTTGGTTGTTGGACTGTAAAGAGATCCTTAGAACTTTTTTTTCTTCATGTACAACTGGGGTGCTTAAATAAAGTCACTCACATCTGTCTTATAAAGGAATCTAAACATGCGTGCTCGAGCAGAGGTCTATAGTGGGAAGAGCACAGCTATGCTCAGTAATCTCAGATTGGAACATGAGTTCTTGAATGCTAGAAACACGAATGTTCTGCTTACATGAGCCATTAGAAATTTTTGTGATACATCTGAGTGGATTAGCAGCTGTGGTGGACTGATTTTCAGGGAGATTTGGATACAGGATTCACACAGGCACTTCTGAAATGCCATCTTGGTGGTCTTAACAAAAAGCTGTGACATTTTTTGTATACACCTGTCCCGACTTTGCATCTGTTGATCTTTTTGAAAAGAATGATGATTGACATAGTGGTTGCATTGAAGAAAATTAGAAAGAATTAAAAAGCTAAAACCTTTTAAAAAGAGGATGACGTTTCCTTTGTACTTCAAACAACTTATTTTTGGGGTAGCACCCATTGATTCCATTAGCACTGTTGGGAGGAAGTTAAAAAGAAAAACTAACCAGAAAACAAAGCAAAAGTGAAAGGCAGTTTAATTTATACAGAGAGGGGTGAGGGCTGTGTTTGTGTTTATGAAAATGAGTAATTGGAATGAATATCTGCGAATCCTTTCCCATTTAGAAATTATTCTAACACATGTAAGTCTCCTCTGGGTGCAATTTTCTAATTAAAACAGAGTTTGTAATTGATAACTTAGTTGATCAAATCTACTATTTCATTTACCAATTCACCATTAGCAAATGCTTTGCTTTCCAAATTAATCCATCAGATGAGTCGGGTAAAGAATACTCCACATGTTCTTTGGTTGTGAGCGGTTTTTCATAAACCCCGTCCACTGAAAGTAAGCAGCTTATTTTGAGTGAATGCACAGATGCCACAATATTAAGTTGCTGTTCTGAACTAGATCTGGTTCTGGGGTCACATTTCCTTTTGCCAGTATTTTTCCTGGCATTCTCTGGCACCTGTCCAAACTTTCAAGGGTATTGAGGCCAAGGAAGAAAAGTTCACAATGTCTTCTGAATCTTTTAGCAACTTGGCAGTGAAGCACAAAATGGCTCCAACATGACGGACAGTTAAATGATAAAATACCTTTCTAGTAGCTACTCAAGATGGGAAATATTATGTGAAAGGGGCAGGAAGTGTTTCAAAGGGCAGTTGATAATAAAGGGTCTGCAAGTGTTACTTGTAAGTGATTTATTGATCTGTTCAGTGTAGCATGCGAGACTGTACTGATTTATATGGAGCATATACAAGAGCCGTGTCATTACAAACTGCAAACCAATCTTGAAAATTAGTTACTGTCCAATAGCTTTTGGAAGGATATACCTGTCCTGTTGCCACCAGCCCAGAGCACGATGATTAGTTGCAGATGAAAGCTGATGCAAGTGGATCAAAACTCGGTATATTAGGTTAAGCTTTTTAAACATAGATTTATGAACCATCCGAGTTCATTTTGTGTACTCTTGGGAAAGAAAAATTGAAGCACTCCAAGGATCTTCTGTTTAAATATTTTTGAACTTTCCAGCTCTTTCCTAATGGGATTTCCCTTTTTTCTGCTTTTGCTAGTCTTTCCAACCTCTTCCTTTATTTTTGCATCTACTCTTGGAGTGCCAGTGCACTGTAAGCTATAGATCTTACGTGTCTTCACCGGTCTGCAGGTATGGCTATTGTATAGTCTGTATGGCAAGATGCAAAGTCTGCTTTTTGGTTCTGGATGTTCAGTATTCAGCCCTTACTAATAACAAAGATGAATGTTGATATAATTTTTCTAATCATAAATCTTCATTTTATGGTATGGCATACAAATATTAACCTCCCTGGGCAATTAGCACTTGCAAAGGATAGGAAATGCAGACTACTGAAGAACTGATTTTTGTAAGGCATGAAGATCTTCAGCTCTAGAGGAAAGTCTGTTGCCCTGGAAATAGTTGCTAGGACAAAGAAGTGGCTTTTGGAACAGATTTCTGATCTTTAAAAGCAAAACTGATGATATAAAGTGAAATCTTGTGGCTTATGTGTTTCTTAAAGGATGCCCAGGACCTCTGCCATTTCATATTTCTCCAGTATGAAAGCTTTTACTTGTCAGTATCTGATACTTTGAAAATCCTTTGAGCTGTAGCACTCACCAGTGGAATAACAAGAGCCTGGGTTGGTAAATACATGGCACTCACTGATGTATGTATTGATCTGTGCAACCAGTGTGGGGTTGGAGCCCAGGTTCCGTGTGATGCCTTCAGTGAGCAGCAGCCAAGAGCAGAGGAGAAGGCAGTGGTCTTGTTTGGTTTTCATTGCCACAGTGCCCAGAAACACTTGGTTAGAAGAAGCCTTGGGTGAGAAAGGATTGAAATGTCCTGTGTGCCATGTGACAATGAATTGGTTTTGTGGGATGAGACAGAACTGGTTACAAAAGACAACACAAAGAAACAGCACAAAGGCAGTAGATGGCATGCTATGTTTCAGCACAGAGCTGCCCAGGTTGGTTGTTCTTCTACCTGCAGCAACAAGAAAATCCTCATGGAGAGAGCTGAGGGAGCAGAAGAGGTGACTTTGGAGATTGCTTGAAGCGCATTGCTCCTGGCAGAAAGGATGAAGCTGCTGTTGTGTTTTTGTAGTGAGTGGATGCTGAAGGCTGAAGTTACCAGCTGAAGTGATGCCGACAGCCTGTTTCACAGCGTGGAATGAGAGATGGCAAGGCAGGGACAGACCAGAAGGGCTTAGGAAGTTAAGGTGTCTTTTGTTTGATACAACACAGAAGGAGCGAAAAGAGAACAGACAGGCAGGGTCATGTGGTTTAAGTGACAGGCTTGGGAAGTCAGCTTTTCAGACCCATTGCAAATGGATGTGAGCAAGGCAAGAATTGCACTTGTCAAGCTTGGGAAAAACATGTTTTAATAGAGGTAAAAAGTGTTGGAAGCCTGAAGAGAGCTTTTCCCGGGTGATTCAGTAAGAAAATCCAGAAATGAATTCATTATGTAGAGAAAGATCATCTGCAGGATTGGCACATGTGCTGGTTTAGTGACTAACAGAGGTCTGAGCCAAAGGCTACCCCAGGGTATGAACTGCAGCAAGAGGCACGGCACCGAACAGTGACCAACAAAAGGAGGGAAAAGATTTGAGGATAATTGCTATGCTAAGCTTAAAATAATGATGAGGTATCTCTGAAGGGAGCTTAATTTAGACAGGACAGGTTGGAGCAGAGAGGTGTTTTTGGGAGTTGCTAGGATAAAAATGTAAATTGAATATATGTTTGCAGATCATCTCTGGACAGCTAAAGTTGTTTGTTCCTCTCTTATAGGAGGAGAAAACATCTGGAATTCACCAGTGGAAAACTTGGCAAAGTCCACATCACTTGTAACTGGTCACTGAGCGTGGGGTGGTTTGGGGGGGCTCATGTAATTCAGGGAGAGGTGGCTGTGGATATACCCGTGCTTTTGCAGTCACCCAGTGTAGGTAGTTGGGCTGTTGCTCTCTTAGTGAATATAGATGCTACCTGCAGAAGCAATTCAAAGTGCTGTTTTATCCTCAGGAAAAATACACTGTAGCAGTGTATTTTTCTCACCGTATCAATTTTTCATCTGCCTGTTGAATATAATTGCTGAGTCCAATGCATATGTTATTTCTTCTTGGGCTTTGTATCCTTAATTTTAATTTCTGTCATAGACTGGGAATGTGAGCCTTCCTTTGGTTTTTAGCATATTAACGAGAGACGGGAGGTTAGAGGAAACAGGAATAGTTTGAGTCTGGTGCCTTCTAGTTAGTATTCTGTGTGTTCTGTGTGCTTCCTTAGCTGAAACTTTAACAATGTGTGTTTGTATTTTTTTGTTTTGTTTTGTTTTTAATAAAGTCTGAATTCTGAAAATGTATGTTATATACCCACTAGGTACAACACTTGCTAATCTTCAGTGGTGCTGGTGTCTGTGCTGAAAAATTCCTACTACCTTCACTGGAATGGTGTTCCTGGACTGGATGAGACTGGGACAATCCAGGCTGGTGAAAAACAAATGCAAATCACGAGTGCCCTCATGTCACTGCATTTCAAACATCTCTAACTTTCCTCTGCATTGTCTTTTCTGCCGTAGCTGCTCGCATAGCATTTAATTATGCAATTTTAAGGACTTTTACTCCATGCTAGGCTAAATTAAATTGCCATGGCACCCACACTGTCTGCTTGCTTACCTCTTTATGAGACAGTTTTCCCTTAGGGAAAACTTCTCTGTTGCAGTAAACATCTTCTGAAACATCCTTGCTGCTGAGTCTTAAATCTGAGTGGTAACAAAAAGTATTACCTTAATGCATAGAAAACCATAGCGGCAGATTTTTTAGAAAGAAACCTTCAATGTTGGAGTTGCCAGCAATTTTATTGTGCCGGGGCAGTCTCTGTGTAAAGCTGACCACCTCCAAAGTATTGGACACTTGTGTTGATGTTTGTATCATTCGTGGACTATGCAGCCAGTCGTGTTGCTCTAGTATTGCTAGCAGTCAGATTTAAAACCTGGGAAAAATGAAGCCAAATTAGAAGAGAAATAACTGACTGATCTGTTTGGGATTTATAATGGTATGCTGAACAGTAATATTTCTAAATTTAATTGAGTTTGATAGACTTCTCCTTATCTGCTCCTTTTGAAAAAACAAATGCTGTCTCTCGGTGCATTATTGCAATTAATGAGAATCAGGTGTTGCTGTGGATGGAAATGTCCGCTAATCAAGATTTTTCTGGCCAGCTTCTCTTTGCTAACAGGCAAAGAGTTCTCAGGGTTCTTCTGAAGCTTATTCATGTACTTCCATTTTCTCTGCATGAATTCAGAAAACAGATCGGAGAAGTTCTTAATGTAAAGTATAATTTATGATAAATTTTTGGCACCACCAAGGTTTATCACAGAAAAATTTAAATATGGGAGCTTCATTTCCTTCTCGTAGTGTCTGCTGCTGGAGTTTAACTGCGGGACTTCTTTCTGAAAATGCTAATTGGATTTTCAACAGGATGTTCATGAGACAAGGGTGGTGCTAAACAGTGAGGCTGGGTTGTTATTATTATCTTTTTTTTTTTTTTTTTTTTTTTTACTTTTAGTAGACCTGCCTAATGAAATGTATAAAAAGTCTTCTATTGTTCTGTCAGAATAGAAATAATGTGCTTACTCTGTTTCCTGCTGTGATCAACCAATCTGGTAATTTAAATCTAAATGTGCCATGATCTTGAACACCAGGAGGATTAGAAAAAATCATAAGGAGAACACCCACATTTACATTTAATAGATGGCCTTTTGAGCTCATTTGCAATATAGTGCTGTCCTTCTTTGTTGAAAACAAAAACAAATTTCCTGAAAACAATATCAAAACAGCAAAAGTGCATCAATTAAGCCACAAGAAGCAACAGGGCATATTTTAATGGACCATTAGTTCTGGGGTGTATTGTGAAGTACCAAAGTAAAGGACTGATTACTTAAAGTACCACAAAATATATTAATGATTCATTAAAACATGCTATGTAAACAAATGGCCATGTTACAACTAAGTGGCCTGATTGTACAATGTTTTTTGCTGGTGTGTTAAAGTAGGAAACCTGCAAGCAAGAAGTTAAGAATTGGGTCCAGCCATTTAAACAGATGAGTAAATATATTTTTAAAACACAAAATACGCAATATGTACTTAGATTAACACTGTTTTCATCAGCAATTTTCCCAGTAATATTCCTCCACTGCTGAGGGAAACAAAAGTTTTCTTGCTTGAATTTTCAAGAGCAGTAATTTGGTTAAATGCATACTCTACGTGCGCAGGTATTTTCAAACACCCTCTTGGTTGTTTTCTCTAACCAGAAAACCAAATGCTCTTTTCAACTTGAATAAAAGACCAACTTGAGAAGTCTCTTGGGCACATTCTTAGCTGTCAATAGGAACGAGAGACATTGCTAATGCAACCAGGAGGACATCTGGTTGAAATCCAACCTTTAGCTGCAGTGAGATTTGGGTCACACTTGAAATACTTGAGTACAAATTAAAGGTGTGTTACAATGCTCTTTTTTTAATTTATGCTTTACAATTAGATTGCTTATTTGGCTTTTTGCTAGTATTGAGTGCCTACTCAGTTGAGGCTCTTCCCATTAGAAACATTTTCTGAACCCTCTACAAACTGAGGTGAACTCTGGAAAATGCAGTTGATCAGAAAGCATTTCTTCCTTTTCAGTTTACATCAAGTACAAGAGCAGTAGTCTGAAAAGCAGATACCCTGCAGTTTTAGGAGAATCTAGATTTAATACTTTCAAGGGGTGTTTTTTATTTATCTTTAATAGACGTAATTCAAAGTGGATAAAAATAAATCCTAGATTGGGAGATGGAAAGCAACAGTTCTGTCCCCAGTTGGTGAATTCATTCAGGTGCGAGTGTCTAAGACTAAACATAGCTCTGGCATGTGTACTTTCGTGGCTGGTGATTTCCAATTATTTCTTCTCATAGAAGGACTTGTAATAAACTTTTTCATTTTATTTGGCTGCATCAATTCACAGAAAACGGATTGCAGTGAAATTTAAGATTGCAGCAATCTCCTGCGTAATGCCATCCCTTACTCGCTGGGAACCAACAGCAATAATGGGCATTATACCCATGTCTCCCAAGAAGCCATTTGCGCTCCGTAGTTGGTCCATCATTTGTATGGATCAAGACGATAAAAAAGAGAAAATAAAAAAACACATTGAAAACAATGTGGGCCGCATGTAATTTCTTCTTGATGGCTTTTAATGTATTACTGATCTTAGCATATGGCAAATAGTGCGGGTTTTTTCTTTTTAGTAGCGCTGCCTCTGTTAAGGCATTTTCACCCTGTCTTTAAATGGTGTGTGTTCTTAAGCCTCCACCTACTAAATATCCCTAATAGAGAGGTATAAAGAGCTATTTAGTGTGTGGTACTCACTGCGCCTGCTTCAGCTACTCTAGAGCACAAAGAGACTTGTGAAACCGTTGCTTGTAAAAACAAACTAAATAAAACCTTTATTTTAAAAACAAGGGACACCATCATGAGTAATTGCTGGTGCTGGTGCCTGGAATACAGAAATGCCCTACTGGTAAATGTTGGTGCTGATAAGCGAGATGACCTTTTATTTGGTCACCATTAAAATGAAAGATCCTGGGGAAAAAGGATTTGTGTATATTCAGTCCCAGTTTCCTTTTGCAAAACCAGAAATTACCCAGTAAATTTTTATTGAAGTATAACTCCCTCCTCACCTGTTATTTGCTTTTTGTATAGATGGATTTCATATTTTTTTTCCTTTTATTTTTCCTGTTGGGGATGGAAAGTATTCATTAAAATGTTCATTCTGTTTCTCTATACAGTTCTTCCATTTCCTCCCAGCACTTCTGTTCCCCTAAAAACTTGCATTTGCAGCCTTCCTCCTAAGCACTTTGCTTCTTCAGAGCAATCTACCACTCATTTCTGTCTCCTGCACTTCTGCTGCTCCTTTCCCTTCTACAGTACTCATACTTTCCGTCTTTCCCTTCTCATTGAATTCAGTAGCAAAACTCCCAGACTCCTCTCAGAGCTGGGCTGACCTGGTGCTGCTGTCTGGCTCATAACTCTCCCCTCTTTAAAGGTCTTGGAGCTCTGCTGCATACTTCCTTGCTCTGAGCAGCCTCTTCTTTGACCCTGTAATGCGTTAAAGGTTGCATATAACATAACATGAAATCTCACCTGAAAAGCAAACCAAGTCATTATTATCTAACCTTGGTGCTCTGCAGGGTCAGCAAGAGGCAGCTGTTACTGTTGGTGTGTGAGGTGATGGAGGAGTGCTCTCAGTTCTCTATAAAGTAGTGGAAAAACAAACACTTTGAGCAAGAGCCATGTTTCCCTTCTAATGGAGAGAAATACATGTATACAGGAGAGAAGTGCAGCAGCACAGTAAGCGTTACCCAGCTTTTAAAAATGTCTTCTCTGATGCAGTCTCTAAACACCAGGAGGCTTCTGGATCAATGCATGGGGCTCTGAGGACCGAAAGCTGCTTCAATGGCTTGGGCTCCAGCAACCAGGTGCTCTGCTGCTATGGCTGCTCCTGATCCCTTCTCTGTAGGTTTACGTGGCTGAAGTTTTGTAACCAACTTGGCTACTAGATGCTCTCAGTATCTAAAGGGGGGATGTAAGAATGAAAGACCTTAGCAGGGCCTTTTGTGATAGGATGAGGAGAAGTAGTTTCAGACTAAAAGAGAGAAGATTTAGACTTAAGGAAGCTGCTGCTTTGGCTCTTTGTAAAGGGCCAAAGTGCATGGGCTGTGCACTTTTCTCAACCGCATTGAGAAGTGTGAGCTCACTCTCATTCTTTTTCATCTTTCTCTGCCCTCAGAAAGAACAACCCTCTCACCTCTGGGTGCAGCACGCTGTGTGCAGGTCTCCAGGCATCTGGAGAATTAATCCAGGCTGATTTCCACTTCTGGCATGCGTAAACATTGTTTTTAAAAACTGCTTTTAGGCAAGCCCTTCAGCTTGGAAGGTACACAAATGATTCAATATCTTCCTAGGATGGCTGATGCTAGGTATACAGGAGATGGTGGTCTGATTATCATCTTGTAGCTGTATGGTAAGAAGTTGTTCTGGGAAATGTTGGCAGTTTTAATAGTTTTTTCCTGCTCCTTTAGTTTCTGGAGCCACATAAGCCTCTGAGGCTTTTTGAATCTCCAGCAGCTGCTGGTGTTATAAGTACTTTTTAATCATGTATTTTGGAAAGGCTATAATGGCCCAGTGATTTCCTAGATTTGTAGGCCAGAAGGCATCACTGTGATCATCCACTCTGACCTCCCCCAGAGGTAGAGGAATCACTGGGTGAAATTCTGCTAAATGGATTAAACAGTAAATGTGAAATTAAAATGATAATAAAACTTGATATTTTTACTTGGTACTGGTCCAGGGCTTAAGGTAGTGAGGTAGTACAGTGTAAAAACACCAGATTTCCATGTTCTCTTCTTATACTGTGTTGCAGAAAGAAACGTTCTCTCTTACCATTTAGCAAACACTGGCTTTTCTTCTGAAGACTCGTGCTTTGATATGGAAATGTAGTTCTTTTAGAGGACACTAGGATGTCCACACTTTGTTAACATCCCTGGGAAATGCTCCCTGTCACAGCTCTGCCCATAGCCTGAGATTTCAGATGAACGTTGCACATCACTTACCAAAGGTGTACCGGTTCCTCAGGATCCAGGAGCAGATCTGATACCAACACTGTATCTGATATATTAACTGCTGCTGACGCCAACATAAAACTGAATGCACCCTAGAATCCCTCATCGGAGATATCACTTACGTGTCCTGTGGGTCACCCAAGGGTCACCCAACCTGAGAGCAGCCCCAGAAGTGCCTTGTCAAGTGCCATAGTACAGATCTCCTTTTTGAGCTCCCCATTTCTCTTAACTTGCTCTTTCCCCTGGAAAGGCTCAGATATCATCACTCTTTCCATTTCATTTTCTTTTTTTTTTTCTTCCTAGCAGTGCAGTAGCTTATGCTGGTGAAGAAAATGGCAACAATCTAGTATCACGATAGTCACACTAATAAGGTGAAAGTAACTCTCAGGCTGACATAGTTTAAATTCCAGTAAAGGGTATGTCAATACCAACACAACTTAGAGTATTTGCTTCTTCTGCAATTGATTTTGCATTTCCTGTCCCTCCTGACTTTGCAGAGATGAATTACAGTCAGTTGTGCAACCTGTTCCTTTTTGTCAGCTAGAGAAGCTGTTGGTCTTGTTCTTGTTCCCTGCAGAGGTGGGGAAGCCTTCAGAGCACAGGAAATTTCTCTGGTGCATAAAAGCACACAGTGTCATTTGTTGCTCAAATAAAGGCTAGTTTGTTCTTAACTGAGAAGTAAAGTTAAAGCAAAACATTCCTCAGTTGTTTTAACTTAACCTACTCTATTGAAAACCAGACTTGCCAAGTAAGAAAGAAAAGTTTTGTGTTTCCAGACTTGCAAACTGGATGCCTGTAGTGTATGTATGAGGGGAACAAATGTTTTGACTGAGAACAAATACCCAGTCAGAGAAGAGCCTTGCCAGGAGGATAAAGAAGAGTTTGGTTTTGCCCTGGCTACTGGAGCAATGGGTGACCTGGCATAGCAGGTGTTCATGCTGCACTGGCTTTCCTCCAGGTGCCCACTTCCAAAATAACCATCATCTCACACAGTGTGTTTCCTTCAGCAATGCCAAGGCTGTGTATTTATCTGCCCAGAGATGCCAAGCAAGCTGGAATTGTAAGAGGTGCTCGAAGAGGGTAATGAATTAACATGCTGGAAGAGTAAGCAAGATTAGAGCTAAGTGCCTTCTGGGGCTGTGCAAAGAGTAGTCAAAGGCTAATTGCAAAGGAGTGGGTGAGGCAAGTCTGTAAATTAAAAGGGGTGAGACTGGAAAATGGAGAGGCCAGGTGGTAGCATGGTCAGGTAAAACAAGAAAGGGAGGAAAGAGAAGTAAAAAAAAACAAAATACAGTATTTTAGTAGATAGAAAATTCACAGGAACATGTGGTGATTAAATAGTGGGTACAGTGAAGAGTTTCTCGTAAAAAAGAATATAAAAGCAGGTAAAATGGCATATAGGAAGGATAAACCAGTGAAGAATAAAAGATTAGACTGAGTAGACAAGAAAGATCAAAAAGGCAGAGAAATTTGAAACACGATATCTAAAGTTGAGAATTAATATCTGCTGCAATATTCAGGGAAGAATGGAAAACTTAAAATGGAAGATAGCTTTGAACAAGTGGGAAAAAAAGGTAGGGAGGAAAAATTAGTACCTTGCTGTGCAGAAACTAAAAATATTTTGTATTTTGAAGGGCCCAAGGTATCCAAAAAGCAGGAGGGATGTCAAAACTCCTTTCATAGTCCTCACACAGCTTCAAGGAGCTTTATGAATATTACTGTTCCTAAATGCAAGTTGTATAGCAAATGAGAAAAGATGTCTTTCCCCCCAACAGCTTGGGGGAAGCCAAGTTTTCCAGCCTTGAGCAGAAGTCACTACTTCTGTCATTTGTTGTAATATCAATTTTAGTAGAAATCTGTGAATGATCAAGGCACAAAAAAATAGGATTTCTGTATATAGATACACATATTGCGTTGTGCAGTGCATTTTATCCTGTTACATGTAACTACTTTTCTGTTAGTAGTTAGTTCAGCAGCATGGAATTCTCCTGGAAAATGGATTTCTCCTGGAAAAAGCCAAGAAACAGAAAGACTAAAGAAACTGATGCTATTAGTTTCAGTGTAGACGCTTATCTGGAAAGCTTTGATGTTTGGAATGCTCTGGAAGATAAAGAAGGTTTGGTATTTTGAGCTTTCAGAACCAAATCAATTCTTCCGTATAAAGGCCATGGTCTCCTTCAGTTCTCCATTAGATTTGAGAACTGGATCTTGGATGTCCTAGTATCCCAAATCTGAAGAAGGCAAAAAAATGAAGTTAAGCATTTTTCTGCAATTTGAACATGAAGTCCAGACACATCTTTGTCTGTTGAACCTCAGCCTCTACTTAGGTGTTGTTGTTGTTGTTGTTGTTTTTTATTTATTACTAGTTTCTGGACTTATGAATAAACATCATCGTGCTCTTCTTGACTTATTGCTAAGATAAAAGGGAATTGGGGGATAAATGAAGTACGTGATGAGAACTACAGCAACAGAAATATGTCTTCTGCATCTGCAACAGCTGAAATAGAGGTGTGCCCAAGGCTTGTTGGGTTCTTGCTTCTGTCTTCTGACAGCTTTGGTTTCTATACCTAAGGCCAGCATGTGATCTTGTCCATTGAGAGAGAAACTGGATTATTTTCCAGTTTGTTTCTTCTGAGGAAGTGTGGAATTGCTCTGAGGGCTAAATCAGAACACAGATAGTCTAGAAGTAGTAGAATGGCACCTCTAAATTTCTAATTCTCTCAGCTCCTTTTCTCTGTTTTATTCTTCTCCCTCCTCTTTCTTCCCTGTCCTCCAGAATCTGAAATGTTGATGAACGGAGTATAAATACAATTTCTCTTCTGACTTTGGGCTAGAGGTAGTAAAAGGATTAAGCTGAAAAGCTTAATAGTGGACATTATGCAAGCACACAGGAAGTGTTGTTGACTGAGCAAGTATCAAAGCTTATTGATTAGCTGCTACATAAACCGTAATAAAACTGTCATTATTAATTATGATGGAAAACAATACATGTCTCCAGGTAGCAAGTTACCTTTTTTCTTAATTCGTTGCTGAGGCATAGTAGATAATTTGTAAATCATCTTTGCATTTTTAGAGAAAATAATCTGACTTTGCTGCATGATTTCAGACCAAGGGGAACATCTTATTGTCTTCCCAATTTTTACTGCAAGAAATCGTTACTGAAATTTGTGAGCTGTTTTCCACATAGAAATCACTGATTTTATAACCTCTATAATACAGGAGAGTAGTAATCTGTTTTTCAATGTTAGGTCAAGTTGCTCTCATCTAATCTTGTGTGTTCCCTTCTTATGATTTCTATGCTAGAGATTGCAAAGGAGTGCAAAAGGAAATGCTCTTATAAAAGATATGTTTATTGAGGGAAGATTAGTGATTTGGCATTATTGACAGTGCGGGGATATTATCTGTTATAAAATACTGGATCAAGTGTTCTGTTTTACATACACATTATCATTTCTGTATTTTACAGTACTGAACCTCTAACAGTGATTCTTTGTGAGGAGAAATATAGGTTTCCTGTTAAAATAAACCTATAGGCTTAGGCTACTTTTCTGTATTTTGCATAATTTATGTAAAATACTGGTATGTGAATAAAATACAGTCTGGCACAAAATAAAATACTGGGTGAGGGAAAAAAGATTACTTCTACTCATAAAAGAGATAAATTCCTATATTCCTTCTTAAGGTACATATGGGCCTTTTTGTTCATGTATCACATAGACAAGAGATCTTCCAAATTAATTCTCTCGTCCTCTGTGTCCTCAAACAATGCTAAAAGAGCAATTGCTTGGGAAGGAGAATCAATTGTGTTTTAAACTTCTTACTCTCCTACTTACTTTACTCATCCCTTCCGCTGTCCCCTCTCAAAAGGTGCAATGCCGAAACAAGTAATTATCTGTAAGGAACGATGCTGATTAATTTATGGGAGAGTACCAGGGAGTGAAGGAGCTGCAAGGACGTGTTCCTCAATAAGGATCTGATGCAAAAGCACAGTAATCAGTGTATTGTCCTTAGGCTTATGGTACAGTTTTTTTTGTTTTGTTTTGTTTTTTGTTTGTTTTTTTTTTTTTTTGCATTTGAGATATGTCCTCAGCTGAAGTTGGTATGCACAAGTGACTTGCAGTGAGGGTAGTTATGTCAGCTTGGTCCTCTGCCTGTTCCGCTGGCAGGCACTGCAGATCCAGCTGCTGCTCCTTCCTGTTGGATTGGTGGTTTAGGCTGGACTTCCCTTTTTGGTAAGAGTTTGAGCCCTTTGGAAACAGGACAACTTCTGTGTTGAGTTACTGCACTGGGATGCCATGGATGCCCTCACTGTTGCTTTACAATTTCTTAATGTAAAAGCAGGGGTTATTTTAAGCTGCATTCCTCTTTTCTATTTTTGCTTCCAAGTGTTGTCTCTGGATTGATGGGGAGAAAGGAGTGTACAGCACAACTGTGGAGGCAACTGCAGGGGTTTTCCTTTATGTCCAGAGCTTAAATTTGGGCTCAGAGCCTGAATGAATAGAATCATAGAAGTGTTAAGTTGGGAAATGGCCACTGAGATCCTCTAGTCCAACCACGAGCCCAACTCTACATGTCTGCTAACCCATGTCCCTCAGTGTTACACTGGCCTTTTTCTTGGACACTTCCCTGGGCAGCCTGTTCCTAGTTTTGTTTTAAGAGAAACTGTGTAGGTAATTAGAAGTCAGGTTTATTACTACTCCTGTTCCCTAGAATTGTTCATTCCTAAAGGCCTGTTCCTGCACCTCAGACATAAAGAAGTACAGATATAAGCAGTGATACTGTAGTTAAAATTTTTTTCTGCCCTGTGAATTTTGCAGAGGAAAAGGAGGGGAAACTGATGATGCTTTCTCTGTTCATGCTGGCACAAAAGCTATACTAATAGAGCAATTAAATAATCAATTATTTTCAGCATCTTTTTTTAGAAAATGAGAAGATTCAAGAAAATGTATGAGTACAACTCTTAAATTTCCTTTCTTTCCTGAAGTCTACATGTAGATAATTTACCTGTCCTGTATTCACACTGCAGACTAATAAACTGCACTTGCTTCAGCCACCTGCCAGTAATTTCCTTGTAGGCTGTCCTCTCCACATTCCTGTGAGAAGAGTGGTGGCTTCTTGTCTTTCTCTTTTCATCTCTTTCTTGCTGTACGTACAACTCCACGTGTGTTTTGTTGCCTTTTTAATTTAGATCATTCCAGCTGCTTTAGAAAAGTGTATCCTTCCAAACTGCATTCTTTGATTTATTTTAATGAAATACTTTGGGAAATAACAAAAACAAAGTAGAGAATCAAGGGTGGCTTATTGCCTGAATGAGAATGACAGAGCCATAGAGATGATGGGGTAAGTGAAACAAAAAGAGAATGAATACAAACTGTAATTTTTGCATGGTATTTTGAAGAAGAAACTGTTTATCTTATTATTTTCTCAGATATTAGTGCTGGAATGGAAAATCACAATACTATTACAGTTCCCTGTGCTTTTCACATCTGTAGCAGGGGGATGTGCTATGCTGGAGGCACCTCTAGTGCTTCTAACTGAGTCTTAAAGGAGAAGAAAGCACTCAGCTTTTTGTTCTTATCTGAGGTGGATTCCAAGCCTCTAATTTCATATCTGCTTTATATCCCTTTCATCCTTTGGCATCCTCCTCTCAAGGTATAGCGTCCAAGTCTTTACCATCCCCATTCCATGAGAGCTCTGCTCTGCTTCTAGAACTTCTGATGGTGCTTAAAAACCTTTGGTGGGCAACTGCAGGGTGTGAAGGAATGCTGTTACTGCAGAGAGCATCTGATGTTTTGTTGTGATGGAGGTTCTGTATTTAAAAGTACACAGTGAGTTTTTAGGGCATAGTTATACCATTGCAGTAAGATCTGTTTGTTAGGACTGCTTTTGTGGGCAAGGGCTTTGAATAATTATCCTCTAACAGAAGTGGTTTCATGAGAGAAAATGAAGTTTGTCTGTATTTGAGATATTTGTGCAATACCATTAGGGTATATGCAGATATATTCATTAAAGTTATATGTTAAAAAGTGTGATTCTGAATTGTGAGGTCAAGAATTGGAGAACTGGGAAAATGTAAATTTATAGGGATTTTTTTTCTTTTTTTTCTTTCCAATCTTAATTCTATGCGTGCTGGATTTGCTCCAACACTGAGCTCTTATCTTGCTCAAAGTATTTGCAAAAGCAGTTCAGATTGTGTGATCCAGGCAAACGTATCATGATCCTGAAAGGGCAGAATAAAAGTCCACCATTTCCTAAGGTATCACTGCTTCTTTCATAGTAACGTTTATTCGATACAGTTAAGAGTGACACTCCCAGAATATAATGTATTTTTATTTGTTTAAGTTTGTAAACAAAATATCACCTTTCTGCATGAAATCTTATTCAGGTTCTGTCATGTCACTGATAATTGTTATTAATGGGATATGTGTTACTCTTCCTAGTAGACCTGCTAGGCCAAAGAATAAAAATCTAAGGGGGTAGAATTAATAATTCCACTGCAATGCATCATACAGATAAGCCAGTAATTGAAAGGTCAGATGGGCATACATAGATAGATGGTTAACTGGTTGTGCTATAATGAAAGCAGGGACCTTTTACATATGTTTATGAATAATGTTTCTCATAAAGACACTAGATTGATTGTCTGCAAAGACATCTTCTGAACCAGAAACGATCAACAATCACGGTAATGAAATATTAAAGATAAATCTGCAAATCTGTATTAGAAGTAAATTTCAAGACCTTGTAACTTGCTACATTCCTGCAATTAGATAAATGCAAAATTCTGATGAAAGAATGTCATATCTCCTTCTGTTAACATATTTACCAATATCTATATAACTGATGTGCCTTTTCTGTAAGCTAAATGAATCAAAAGAAAGCTTCAAATCACCAACAAAGGGGGAGCTGAAAAATACATAGCGTGAGTTTCTCTGAGAGAATCACTATATAATTATATTTGTGTGTTATAAGAGCCACAGGAATTAGATTTGGTGGTTTCCTAGCAACTAAGGGTCTCGAGGTTTTCAAGCTGGAGATCAAACTTCTATCACCTGCTTAGAAGGAGACAGATGTGTATTAATAAAAACAGTTTCTGAAATAATTTCAATATAAGCCACTGAAGTACTTTATAGCAGGCTAAAAACAATAATATCTGGCTTTCTAGATCAATATCAACCCTAATCACAGGCTGACAATAACTAATGTCTTTCTCATGTTATTCAAGATGTTTATCAAACTCTGTTAAATGTGTCCTTTGAGCCTTTTTGGGGAAAAAATATGATCAGCCACTGAGAGGAAGGAGGTCAGGAGTTCAGAAAGAACCCCTTCTATTTTTGGCTACAGATGTGCATCTGATTGTGCACTGAAACACTGGGTTTGTGCAGTCCTTTCTCATATCAGTCCTTTTCTGTGCTATGCCATTCAGACTCCAATTTGCCTCCCTTTGCTAAAATCCCTCTCAGCATTAGGACATGCAGTTTGCACGTGACACCTTCCCCACCCATGTGTCCCACTGTCTAAATGCAGACTGCTTTCTTCAGGACGATGGGATGCTCTGCGGGCACCACTCCTGTAGTCTGAACGTGTGCTCTCAAGTCACAGGTGCTCAGGCAGGCAGCTGAGCTCAGTGCTGGGCTGGTGCTTCCAGTTGGGGCTCGCATGGCCCTGCTCTGGGCTTTGCTCTCCAGAATGTGCTCCCCTTCATGCAGGTGATGGCATGGCTTACCAGCACTCTGTTTCAAACAAGTGCTGCGGAACTCTTCTTCAGGTGAGTTCTGGGCTGATGAAGGCAGATGCTTACACTTGTCACTTTATTCCTGCATTTTAACATAGAAACCGCAGTCTTCTCAAATGAAGATTGGTGAACAATGGGAAGGCAGAAAAAAATGTGCAGGAAATAATAAGAAAATAACTCCAAATGGCTGGAAATTGTGACATGTACAAGTGGAAAAGATAGTGAAAAATTCAAGTGTGTGGTTTGGCCATAAAGCCAGTGTTTCTAAAATCATAGAATCACCAAGACTGGCAAAGACCTCCAAGGTCATCCAGTCCAACTGCCCACTTACAGCCAGTATTTCCTCACCAAACAGTGTCCCTCAGTACAACACCTAAGCGTTTCTTGAACACAAGAAAATCCACTCACAAGGCAGGATAGTTATTATTTAAGACACATTGTCCTACTTACTTTCTCTAAGCATTTGCCCAGATTTTAGGAAGTACTGAAAGAGCTTGGTCATTTTGCATTTAAAAAATGGTGCTATGTAAAAGTAAATAATTAGTGATAGTGTATTTTAAGATCAATACCAAATCGTGTTAGCAGTTAGTTTAAGCTAGTTCCTTGCAATTCAGAAAACCTTTTCTATTTATTTATTATGGAGAAGTAATATCAATGGCATTTCTTGCAGAAAAGGATTTTATCAACACAATATGGCAAAATCCATCTCTTAAATTCCTGTGATATCAGTGATAGGGAATGAGTATTAAGAGAGGCTGTTTTCATTAGTAAATGTGGATGCTTTGTGGCAAGAGTATGGCTAAATTTCATTCATCTGCCTCTGTCCATACATAAATACAGCTGAGATTTTTTTTTGACTTCTGGTCTAGCTCAGAAACCATCATTTTGCCCAGACAATGAAGATTCTGCCATGCAGAAGCTACAGTTATGTTGCCTTGAAACTTTTAACAAGCTGGGTGCCAGGAACTTGGCCTAAGGATGCAGCACTCCCTACACAGTAATGTGAACTATTAAGCAAATGGCACAGAGTAATGTTCTTTTGCTGAGCAAAAATGCTCTCATTTAGGTAAAATTTCAGCCTGCTGTTGCTTGTTACAAGCCAGAATGGCAAAGAGAAATAAAATGCAAAAGCAATATGAGTTTGAATCAAATTATGATAAGAGTCAGATGGTGCCATTACCCAGATATCCCCATAGGCAAGCATTAGTAAAATTCACCATAATGGTATGCTGAAATATAATTCTCTGGTGGGAAGGACACTCGGATTCTAAAACTGACATTTAACTCTTTCGCAGTCTTCAAACAATCTGGACCCTTAAGCAGAGAGCAGAGACCCTAAAAGCAGAGCATTGTATGCAGTGCTAGGTTGGAGCTATGGGCTGAATGGGCCACATTTCTGTAGTGAATCTATTGGATTGGAATGGATGGCATTCTTCTCCAAGGAGAAATCTTGGTCAGGCTAGTGACCAGAAGAGACACAGATGATAGAAAAAAGCCCTACCAAAAGGAATAGGTGAACCACGCGTGCCATTGATTTCTTACTGTTGCAAACAACCCCATTAAATGCAATCAGATTTCTTTTGTGAGTGTCTTGAAAAAGTGAAGAGTTTGCAGTCTGAACCATAAACACAAGTGCTTTGTACAGCAGGATTTTAGAGAGTTAAATGAGTGTGACTAATTCAAGTGTTCTAAAGTAGGGTATGTTTTCTCTGGGCTTGAATTTGGTTGGTTTTGTTTTCAGCTGCTGGGAAGAGTTTAGGCATGCATGCATTCTACATCTGCATCTTTTCCTTAGAGCAGGAATATTAGGGTGGATTTGATGAATTCTCAGGATGGATGAAACTGTAGTTTCTGCAAAGCAAAATACATCCCAGTGCAGTCCAATAGGCATTTCAATTTCACTCTGCAAGCAGCGTTATGACTTGAGGAAACAGTGAGACCCAAAGTGCTGGTCACTGAGCTAATACTCAAGAGGTTTGACTACTGAGTGCAGAGCTGCTCCATCAGCCATCAGCTGCCTTTGAACCTCTGTTCCTGTATTTGCCATCTGTCTTATCTAAATACAACCTAAACTCCCTGGGGCAAATGCTGTTTATTCTCCTGTTTGTACAGTGCCTTTCACAGTGACACTTTGCTCCCCGTTGCATTGCGAATATTAAAAAAAAAATATTGGAAAGAAGCCTAAGTTGGATGTAATAAAAGCATTGGCTTTGCACAAGTCACAGACTACTTGGAATAACTGCTGCTTAAGCTTTTTGTTCTTCTCTTCATATTAGATTTTACTGTTTTGCATTTTTGCATCGTTTCTGTTTAAAAAATGCTTTTTCCTCAGTTTTAAAATTTATGATTACTCATTGCTTGCTAGCAAGTTGTCTGGGAGCTCCTGCAACTCCTGACATTGTTTATTGAACTATCTTGAAAGGATTTATAGAGACGAGGAGTATTTTCTACAGAAAATGGGGAGCACCATAAAACAGGCCAGATGAGTGCCTGCCGACAGCAAACATCCTCGATAGCTTCTGCTGTTCTGCTGCTGCCTGGTGAGAGGTGGTGGAAGCGTTTGGTGCTGCTCAGACCTCAGCAGAGACTGGAGCACTTTATTTCTCCAGCATGCTCTTGTCTCCAGTCTAGGCTGGTTTACAGACTGGCTGAGAAGAACATGCTTGGAGTGTGTCCGCTTGGGATTATGTTGTTAGTTTTACATTTATTTGCTTCTCCTTTTGTTTCTAAGGGGCCAAATGGCATTTCTGTGCTGTGTGAGTGGCCACTTCACGTGGCACCAGAGCTAACTGGGCTGTTGAGTTGATTTGGTTGTTAATAACACCTGAGGATTTTTAATAAGCGGGGTGGAAAGTGTCACCACTGGTCCTGACACTGCAAATTCTTCTCAGCTCAGGTTCTGTGGGTCGTCCTCTTTCCCAATGTGACCTGATTAATGAGTTTCCTGCATCCCTGGGCTGTGGCGAAGTGATGGTGACCATAATTCTGATGAACCAGGAAGGGCTTAGTGTGAGGGAGGGGAACCAGGAGAAAACATACTTTAAGGTGTGAAGAAGATTAGATTTCTTTCTCCTGGTTCCTCTCTAGAAGTAGACATCACCTGCCTTACTGCACACCCTTCACACATGCTATTCCTTGAGTTTAATGCCTCTTTTTGTTTGAAGCACCCATTAAGTGTGCCAGACTCCTCATGCCTTTGCTGGAGGAGAGAGAGGACTGGCATTGATCTGCAGCATCTGCTGTGGTCACAGGACTTGGAGGCTTTGCCTGTTTCCCATGCTCCAAAGAAGTGTTTTGGAAATACTTCTTTTCAGTGACCTTACTAGAGCATGAGTATTGCTTTTAAGAACTCTTTGGTGGAAGTTGGAAATACACAGTGGAGTTGCGATCCCATGAACAGCATGCGGACATGGAGACCCTTATGTACACGAATGACTTAGAGAATCCTGTATGTGGTGCTGAGGAGGCCTTGAAAGCAAAAAGTCAAACTCTAAGTTCGATGTGTTTCAATATTCTGTTTATTAACTGTATAACTGTTACAGCTATGTCATTTGCACAAGCCTGTCTCAAGTGAATGTGTGGATAGTAGTTATGGAAAAACATGTATTTCAGGATGAAATTTGCAGAAAAGCATGTGACTGAGGCTTACTGTTCTGCTGGTAACAGGATGTTTAAGGGAAAGAACTTAAGTAAAACGCTTTTCTGTACTGGGGCACCTTAACCCTTGTCTTGCTTCACCTTGATGACACAAGCAAACAGACCTCCATCTAGCCAAGCCTGGGCATCCTCACTTTACAGTAATTCATGCTAACTGCAAAAATCTGCTTATGAGGAGGGCTGACAGCAACAGAATGGTGGAGGCCTGCTTTGTGATACAGCGTGCATTAAAAAGGGATGGGCATCGCTGGTGTCAAGCTTAATGCCTCTTGGTTTTTTTATGGAAAGATTATTCTGAAGCACAAAGAATCCAATTTCCTATTGTAATTTTTTTTTTACTAGACTAGCTATCAAATTAGGTTAAGTATTTGTACTACAATAACTCAGGATTGACTGGTGGAAATCTTATGATCCAGGAACGTGACCCAGCACAATATCATCCTAATTCCCTCACTGAGGATTAATTCTGCTGTTTTCTTCCTCCATGACGGCGAATAGAGCATGCGACAGATACTGCAAGTAAACGCATCCTAATCTTCCTTAATCTTTGCAAACACTTTCAAGTGACCTTTTTGTTGAATGTCCTTTAACAGCTTCTAGGATATTATCAAAAGTAGCCTACGAAATTACTGACAAGGCGAGCAGGACTTTGTTTCTTCTCAAGATTTTCTGTGCAGCTCATATCTTTCCTATACAAAGTTTTGCTCTCTTTACTGATTCAGCTTGTTTTAATTTTCTCAGTATCAATCAGCTTTAGTTTTTAACCAAGGCTGAGTTGAATCAACGCTAAAGGAAGAGCTACTGAGCATGCATGGAGGCAGCCTGCCTGTTGTCCTGTGCACTGGGGTGCGCACGTGCCAGTGTGACCTGGTGTAAACCTTTGTGGCAACGCCTCTCCCACCCATAGGGCCCATCAGGTAGGTGATGAGATGTTAGGGATGTCAGCAGTGAACTGCTCGGATCTCTGTTGGCAGGCATACCCAGTACTGCTTCTCCTGCCCACTTATTGCACTTTCTACAAAGCACAGCTTCCAATATGGGCACTTTGTTAGCTTCTTCACCTCTGTAAATGGACTTTATTTTTGCCTGAGTAGACACAGAGTTTATTTTTGGCCAGGAAGGCCTTTTACTGGAGCGCCCCAGAAACCTTAAGCATGTCAAACATGCTGGGTCACTCCGGGGTACCCACGAGGCCCTCACAGAGTCTGTGCGTGCAGTAGGAATGCTTGTGTCAAGAAAATACTTCATCAAGTTCTTAAACACCTGTGATTCTGCCTAATAAAGTCTCTGTAGCACATAGCTTTTATACTAAAGTTAATGATGCTTTAAGGCAGTGTGGTAGGTCCGGGCTTGGGCTGAAACAGCTGCCATCAATTTCCCCTTGTGCTGTCGGTTTGTGTGTTTGACAATCTATCCATTTCTTGCCTTGGTCTCATCCATCATTTTCTTGCAGTGCTTCCCAGCAGTTGTTGTCTCCCTACCAACCTCTAATTTCATCTCCTTAAATTCATCCCAGAGGCTGTATTTATCCTGATTGGGAATTCATCACAATTACTCCTGCAATGGAGATCAAGTTTGGAAAAAAAAAAAGAAAAAGAAAAAGAAAAAAAAAGAAGGGACAAAAAAAAAAAAGGTCCTTTCATGTGTTGTAGCTTACCTAAAACCTATGAGCACTGTTGGATATGAATGGAAGCCCAGTGGAAATGGGGCCTTTCTGAGGCAGGTCCTACAATCAAGTCCTGCCCTAACACTTGGCCCGAACCCTGTTTAAGGCTTCTTACCCTGGGAGGCAGGGAGGAGCGGCTTGCTTTGCTCAAGGTTGTGGCCATGCTGTATCCTGCTGGCTTCTGCTTAGCTTGATCTGCTTGCATGCATGAGGTGCTCATCTAGCCTCTCAAGCTTCTGTCACCATGACAGCTGAATTCTGCTGTCCTTGATGTTATGTAAGTTTCTTATTTCAGTATACAGAGTTTGAAATGCTGTATGGAGAAATTACAGGATCTATTGGTGTCCACAAACAGCAGAGGGGGCCAGGACTGGGTGAGCTGCCCCATCTCTGCCCTGCAGCTTGGTCCTGGTTTGACACACCAACATATGAGGAAATAACCTGGTATATTCTTTCTCTTTATCAGTTATGTGGCTCTCCCAAGGGAATGCAGACTTGGGCTGAGCAGTCCTGATGGTTGTCATGGTTTGACCATGCTCTGCCTGCATTTACTGAAAGCATTTCTCAGTTAGCAAGTTGGGGTGCAGAAGGAAGAAGTGCCAGGATCTAAAAGGGAGGGCAGAGAAGGGTTTATCACCCTCTCAGCTCCTGGCAGACCAGAAAGATTTGCTGAGTTCGGTGTGGCCAGTACACTCCTCTGTGCTGCAAGAGGCTCTGCCCCATGCCTCTATCTGGGGACACTGCTCAGGACTTCTTCGGCTGCTCCTAGCCCTCTCTGACCCTCTCTCGTTCATGCTTCTATAGCAGCAAGCAAAATTGCTTTCCTTCCCAGACATTTCTACTTACCCATCCCCTGTTTCTGGAAAGCCTCTTGTACAATTATGGACAAAAACCACATCATTTGTTGGAAGGGCATTTGCTCATTTTAGAAAAGGAGCTGAAAACACAAAGGAGTGAGAAACTGCATCAGAGACTCATTACAGTAAATGCTGCATTCAGCTGTGTTGCCACATGCTCACAACTCCACATTCTTTACACCGAAGCAGAAAAAGCAGTGACCTTGTTACCTCTGCTATGGGGTAAAGAAGTGAAGCATGGGGAGCTAACGGGACTGAAGTTTCTATGAGGAGCCTGTGCCAGAAGCAAGGCTTCTCCTAGATCCTCTAGAGCCATTTCCTCTCTTACCAGAGGGGCTTTTTTCCTCCTTGATTTTCGTAAGTTTTAAAATGTGGTCTATGCTTTTGTTTTCTTGAGGAGATGATTGCAGCATTCAGGAAGCCTGCAGTTCTGAGGCTTGTCTAGGCAAGCAGGATAAACTACTGGTGATTTTTCAAAGGGTTTGTAATGCGTTTTGTCAATTTCAAAAGTAGAAACTAGTTCCTATATGGTTAAAATACAAGGAAGAGTCTGTTGCTTATCCAGTAATTATACACCAATTTTTATTATGTGAACACGTGAAGCACTTGTCTAAAAAGTCCCTGTTTTACAGCATCCAGTCTGAAGTCTGTCCTTTTTCCTAAGTAATCCCCTGAAACTTGCAAGGAGGTTTCCTTGACTTTGGCTTTTCTTTCTCTCTCTCTGTCTTTTTTTAGTTCACTTTGTGAGAGAAAGGAGGACACATCTTTCACATTTTTCTTGGTCACTTCAAATCCCATCAATACCTTTCTGCCAAGCAGAGGTTTCAGGTGGTCCAGAACAATTTTCTATTCATCTTCCTTTCCTGTCCGAGCAGTTATTGACCTTCTTTCAATCCTTCTCTTTGATGATATTTAACCTTGTCCCTTGCATGTTTCTTTGTCTGATTTCTGGCTTTTTAATAGGCACTTAGTTCTACAGTTTCGCAAGTGTGAGTTTGGCACTTCACTTCATTGGTATAGCTTTCATCTTTTTTTCTGATTGCAGACTGTAATAACTTCCCATTTTGATAGCAGAAATACTCTCTGATGTCATTGAGCCAAGCTTCTGTGCTTCACAACTCTTACAGACAGTCCCCATTCTTTATTCCTGGAAGCATTTTTCTTTCTCCTCAGGCCTCCTGCTTTCCCAGCACTCTGCAACAGGAAGGCTCTTTGTTGTTCCTTATGTCCTCAAGTGGAGCAGAAGTGTTATGACATTACAATAAACCTTCAGTTAAGCTGTTTCCAGAAAAGGGAGGGTAACAAAAACCTGCTTTTATTAATCCCTTTAAGAATCCCTTATGATTCCTTTGTATTTGCATAGTTTCTTACCCACGACAATTGTTTGTGAGTAGAATAATAGAATTGTTTGAGTTGGAAGGGACCTTCAAAGGCCATCTGGTCCAATCAGGTCCAACCCCCCTGCAATGAGCAGGGACACCTACAGCTCCATCAGGTGCTCAGAGCTCGGTCCAGCCTGACCTTGAGTGTCTCCAGGAATGGGGCACCACCACCTCTCTGGGCAACCTGTGCCTGTGTCTCACCGCCCTCACTATAAAAAAAACTTCTTCCTTATATCCAGTCTAAATCTCTCCCCTTTTAGTTTGAAACCATTTCTCTTTGTCTTATCACAACAGACCCTGCTCAAGTCTGTCCCCTTTTTCTTACAGCCTCTCTAGTTAGTGACAGGCTGCTCTCAGGTCTTCCTGAAACCTTCCCTTCTTCACGATGCACAGCCCAGCTCTCAGCCTGTCCTCGTAGGGAGGTGTTCCATCCCTCGTGTCATTTTTGTGGCCCTTGTGTACTGAGGACTCCATATCTGGATGAGGAGGGGAGGGTTGGAGGGTTACACCCAATCTGAGATTGCCCAGAGATTTTTCTTTCAGCTGAGTTACAGCCTTACACGTGCTAACCTTGTAACCCCCAGGTGGGACTGAGAGCCTCCAGCCAGCACCTGCTGAGCACAGGAGGATGCTGCTGTGATCCTTACCTCTCCTCACTGCCTTCCATAGACTTCCCATTTTATTTCATGTCATCTGTGAACCCATTCCTGTACCCTCAGCGTAATTTCCATCTCAGCACTGACTTCTAAATTTAAATTTCTCTTTCTGAAATCTCACTTCTCGATGCTTATAATTCCAGAGCTTTCCCTTAATGCTCAGGACTTCCAAGAGGGCTTCAGGCTAAAGCAGCGATGCTGCCATTTGGTTTCACTTAATCTGTAGATCAGGCTCCCTAATGAACACGAGCACAATGGGCCTCCTCCAGAGCTACTGTTAGCTGCTTCCAAACCTGGAAGGCTTGTTATCATGCAAAGTGAGAATCACTCCTGCATGCAGGCCAGAGTGCAGTGCTCTTCGTGTGCCACCAAGAGCCACCTGTCTTGAAGTAACTTGCAGTCATCAGGGAAAATCTTGTCTGTGCTGTGATGATGTGCTCCCGAGTTAAAAATTTCTTTGGCAGGTTGCTTTTAGCCACCTCACCCATTTACCTGGCAGGAGGATAATGGCAGATTGATGTTTTGTAGGAAGGAGTAAGCCCAAACAACTGGGACTGAATATTTTTCTATGCTGGCTTTCTTATCTTTTTCTTTCCACATGCTACAAAAGGATAATTATAGAAGAGGTTGCCAACCCTGAGATGCTCAGTGAAGCACCCTCCCTGGGCTTTATTCTTCTTTTCTGAGAAACGCTTTGCAAGCAAGATGTGACGGACAGGCAGGTGAGCATGCAGTTTAATAGACGCTCCTTCCCACCCGTAGCAAAGTGCTTACTCTCTCCTGTTGGTGAGTGTGGGCTTTGTCCTGCAAAAACAGGTCACCTGCCCCATTGCTAAGTGCTCTTTTTAAAAATAGCATTTCTATTGCAAGTTCTGTTGAATGGGCACCATAACATCACCTGAGATGCTTATATCTCAATTCGTCAGGAGAGAACAGGGACTTTAATAATGCAGATCTTTTATGAAAACTTAATGAGGCTGTATATTAAGAGTAAAGATGTACGGTTCTCACTGAAACCATAATTCTTGGAAATCAACTCACAGAGGTGCTGTGTGGTCCCCTTATATAGGGTTGGCTTCCAAGAATGTTGCCAGATAGTTGGAATTGAGGGATCTCTTAGGGGAAACCCACCTGGTGAATGGGTTTCTTCCAAGTTTCCGAAGTATGTGTCATGCTTACAAATGCTGTGAGATTAAAGTAAGATTGAAAAACTCTGGAGTTAACACAGCAGCAGAGCAAAAATTGATGCATTTTTGAAAGAAGCAGAACTAAAGATAGTCTAGTTTTTTACAGCTGACTAAAGTTTAGCTTTCCCTGTCATGTCTTTTACCAAACTTGTGCCTTTGCCAAAAGCTTGAACCCCCCTGACCAGCTTCTAAATAGCTCCCTCGGCTGTACTGGTGCAGGGCTCTGGCAGACGCTCCTTGAGCTCCTGGCTTTTGGCACTCAGGTAGCAGCCTGTTCTCAGGGACCTGTTGAAGTGGCAGTTTTAGAGCCAACTGAATTACCATGCCATGTGCCAGATGAGAACGTAACCTCTCTGGCTTAAGCTTTTAGACACGTAGATCTGTTTTGATTGGCTTCCAAAATGTTGTCAGTGGGCCTCAGTGTGGGAACTGGCTGAAGCACAAAGCAAGTGGCTTGTTACAGTTTCTAATAATATTCTCAAAGACATTTTGTTTTAGTATTTCAACAGTGTGTTTTGAAACATAAAATATTTTTTCATGTTTTAAGCCAACTCCTCTATTTGCCCTGTGGCTAAAGGTCTGATTCACAGTGCAGGACACGGCCATGCGGTACAGCTCTGTGCTGGCTCCATGCTGGCTATCAGGATACCACCATCATGTGAAAATCCAACCCCAAGTGATGGGGTTTCCCTTCCCAGTTGCAGCCTGCTCTTGTTCTTCGATAGTGTTGAAGGTTTTCCAGCAGTCCCAGAGGAGCAATGATGCTGTGACCTAATTTACATTGCCAGCAGAGGTCTTTGCCTGGGAGCACGTGTGCCAACAAATGCAGATGGTAAATCTATGACAGAAGTCTAAATATTATTCCAAATATATATAAATTCTAAGCTGTCTGTCTTTGGAGAAAGCTCTTCAAATCTCTCAACAAGTGTAAATCTCCCAGCAAGTGTAACTAATTACTGTCATGCTGTCACTTCTTTGAAGACATTGAATTTCAAACGGAGGGAACTGCAGAATGTTCGAGAGATTTTTGAGATTTAAACATTTGGACTTTTTGGCTGGTAATGGATCTGAGATTTGAAGTCGAGTGACTTATGGAGGGTGACAACCTGTGTGGGGAAGTCGGCGGCAGCACAAACACAGTGCTAACATATCCCTGCGGGAGCAACCAGAGCCAGGCTTCTGCGGGGGAATTGTAGGGCATTCCTCCAACGTAGGTAAGAAACACAGTTCAGGGATAGTTATCCCATGAGGATGGTAAGACACCAGTAGCACTTGCAGGCTCAGACAGCTGTCACATTAGTTATTTGTTAGGCACAGCAGTATAATCCCATTAAATGCAGTTGGAATAGCATAGGTCAAACTAACAAGGAGGAGAAAAAAAAAAAGAGACTTGCTCTTAGGAGTTCAGATATAATTAATTCCAAATCACTGCTGAAGTTTTCTCTAAGAAGAATTTGGTCCAAAACCATTAAAAAAACCTCACAGAAGTGCTAATGATGCAGGTAATTTTTATTTATTTTTTTTTCCCCTAGAAAATCAATACAAGAGTTTGCTTGAAATGTTTGATTTTCATAGAAGGCACCTATAGAGCTGTTTGTCTCAGCAAATAGCATCGTGCATGCTGGGAGCACAGGAAACATAGCCTCTCTCTCATCACCTTTCTTTTTACGAATTAATAAATAGGACCATTTA
The DNA here is from genome assembly GCF_905368555.1 of Meleagris gallopavo. Taxonomy (NCBI): domain Eukaryota; kingdom Metazoa; phylum Chordata; class Aves; order Galliformes; family Phasianidae; genus Meleagris; species Meleagris gallopavo. The sequence goes on from NC_139412.1 coordinate 14,353,644, forward strand.
GTACTTTCCATTTTGTTCCATCAACATTTTAAATTCAGCAGATTGAATTTCACAGCAGGTCTGGTGTAAGCCTTTAATCTTAATAGCGATCCCTTGATCTACCATGGTCCGTCCAGCTTGGAGGTTGTTAGAGGTCCCTTCTGGGAGCTTTCCAGCTGTTTCTGTTTAGTTCATGTGTATCTGTTTACATGACTTTTTAACCCCATTTGATACCAGAAAAATATGATGCAGTTTAACTGCAACTATTGTTGATCATTTTCCAGAGAACTAAGTAGAGCAGAGGAAAAGCAACATATGGCACTGTTTTCTTTATTGAATGTTTATTCTGTACTGTTGTGACCTCATCAGTGCCTTTGACTGTACTGTTGCGGGTTAAAGAAAAACACTTGTGTATTTTTCCCCTTAAGCTTTCAGACAAAAGCAAATGTGACCTGAAGGTAAATCGCATGCATTGCACACCACACACAAAAGAGCATAATTTTTGGCTGGGAAAATGAAATAGACTTTTTAGTATTGTGTTTCTAATTGATTTTTTGTGTGCTTCTATCAAGTTGGTCTCAGCTTTCTGTGTCACTGTCGTGCTTGTGATGGAAGCTCATGTTTTTTCCATGGCAAGAAAAAAAAAATACCCCCACAACTGAATTTAATATTGGTATTTGTGCCTGTAACACCATAACAGGATTGTTTCTAAGGTAATTATTGTTGGAATTGTTCTGTTATTCCAGCATGGAGTAGGACAGTGTACAACAGAAGAACGGGAATGCAGTTAAAACTTGCAAAATTCCTTTGACTTCAGTAATACAGTGATGAAATTTTACCCCTTTAAATAAACAGGCAAACATCCCCTCCCAGAGGACGCACACAGATGCACGGACAAATATTCCTATGGTCCCTTTTGGTAGGGAATTAAACAAAACCTCGTTGAAGCCGAAGGGCAGACAGGACTGCCTACATCTGGAATTAGCTCTTCAGTGCAGTGATGAGCACGGTGCAGCACCTGCATTGGGTTTCAGTGGGGTGAAACGAGTAGCTGGCCTTTCAAGGAGTGTGAAGGCCTTACTGAATAGATTACCTGTTTGGATACATATGTGGATATCTTTTTAGCGTGTTTAAAATAAGTAATTATGAGAATATGTGCAAAATGTGCTGTACAAGCTCTGCTGTTTGAGTAGACAGTAGTTTACTAGGGGAAAAAGGCTGAAGGTTGCCTCTTTATTTCTTTCTCTCTCATGCAGAAATTTTTTAACGCTGGTATTATGTGTTGTTCCCTCTGTTGTTATGGCAGCCTGTGATGTTGAGGTATGTAATGCTCCCTACCATGGCAAACAGCCTTCAGTTTCGGTATTAAAATTGTACTGTCAGACTCCTGCACAACTATGTCAATACTGCTCTCCAGTGAAAAAACAAACATTGACATTGAGGCTTCAGGGCCTTATGGAAACAGGAGAAAAAGAGGTTGCAGAGGAAGCTGTCTCAGAGTTCATGCCTTTGACTCAACAAATTTGAAGGCTGCAATGCAAGAACGCTCATCTCCCTGAGAAAGGGAAAATCAAAGCGGGTGTGTGGGTGTCCGCAGGGAGTGGTTCATGTGAGCGTGGATGGATGGCTCTGACAGAAGGCCAATGAAAAACCATAGATTATAATCATTTGCACCAAACTGACTAAGGAAATGGAAAGAAATTTCAAGGAGGAGGTTGCAGAGGATACAAGGCAAATACTCCTCTCAGTTATGGCTGAGTGGTTTTGTTGTCTCCCCAGTCCATCAGTGCCACACCACTGAGCTGCCGGTGGTACTTTGTCCCATGAAGATTAATGACCTGGGGAGAATAGAAGAATTAGTTGGGTTTGATTTTTCAGACTGCCTGATTCAACTTGTTCCTGTGCAGAATTTTGAAAGCAGTGGACCAGCACTTCCAAACATAGTATCATGGGCATTTAAGGTAATTAATGATAGTATGTATGAAATTTTAAAAATGCTCTGATATGATAAACACATTAATTTCTGTGCTATTGATTTGCAAAAGCACTATGTAGCCAAGAGGTCAGGGGCCTGTTATGTGATCACATCCTGAATCGTTCCAGGAAAAGCTTGCTGGTAGTGAAGCAATGTTAACTTTAGTGGCTTGATAAAAACAAAATAGGGAACTTGGCAGCTTGTGTTCAGTGGCCTGAGTTGGGGTGGCTTGGACTGCTCCTGGCCTTTGGCTTCCAGCTTCCTTACCTGCAGCTATAATGCAATTTCTAATTGAATTATTAGAAATCAACTATGTTTCACATAGACAAGGTGTTACATACCTGATCCTTATACTAATTTGTATACATTCATGTATAAGTGATGGCATATAAAATATTTTTTTTTCTGACATATGCTGAATATAAAAAAAAGAACCCCAAAAAACCACAACTTTTGCTAATATAAAATGGAGGGGGAAAACAGTGAAGAATACCTATGAAATCTGCATTGAGAAAGAGCTTCGTAATTCTTTGATATCTGTCTTGATATTCTGTGGGCTGCTGGCCTTTCTTGCATTATTAAAGATACCTTGACTAATATTGCACAGTATCTCTGGCAGATGTTGATGGTAATATGCTCTGGAGAGTCTTCCAGTCTTCCACAGACAAAGATTGCTAGCAGCACTAGGACAGGGAAGCCTCCAAAGACTGAGTTTGAAACACGTCATGAGAATTATATATTCCATATATTCAGGTGTAAGAGCAGGGAGTAATTTAAATTTGAGGAGTGAAAAAATAATCTTGTAAAAAGTACCCCTGGAGAGGACAGAAGGTTATGAAAATAGTGCTAAGGAAAATGGAGACTCTGCTAATTACCTCAGTGATGCTACTCACACATTCAGTATCCACAGAAAAATTAACAGAGGTGAATAAATTGAAAATATTCTCTTTTTTTTTTTCTTGTGATTGAAGTATAGTGTTGCATATGACATAGTATAGAATAATATAGATACCTAGCGCACACAAATTCAGATTCAAATCCAAAGTAAAGATGAGGTTGCGAGGTTTGGATTTAATGATATTCAAACCTTTAGAAGCTGTCTCAGTGCATATGATTTGAAGTTCATTTTCAAATTTTTGGCTACTTGAAATATAAGGAGAATTGGAATTCCTACAAGATCTCCCTGCTCTGTAGCTGTGGCTTCAATCCAGAACCTCCTTTTGGGGAGCAGTTTTGGAGGTGGAATATTACACGCCTTGTAGTCTTGGATCTGAGCTCAGGATTCTTTGTCCTAAAAGCTCTGTTCCCATCCTCATGCGGGCAGCACAGCGCTGCTGTCACACTGCTTCCAATCTGGCAGACGAGGCTGATGCCAAAACAAGTCTGTGGAAACACAGAAGGATAAACATGGTAAATAGGTCTATCTGATCTCTGCAAAGAGCTGCTTTAAAAGCCTGACTGCAGGTCTAGCAAATCGAGCGCATGGGTAGGCCTGAAAGGATCTGGGGAATAATAATCCCTTTAAAGATGCTGGAGAACATTGGGAGAGGCAATTTGTTTGGGCTTGAAAAAGCATCCAGAACTGCAACTGTATAAGTCCAGCAATCAGGTATGAGTAGTGGAGGGATTAGAGCTGTGCTTCAGAGGCCTGAGAATAGATGGCTCTGCAGGTGAGCAGCTTAACAGGCTGTTAATTGGATAGTGGGTGAATGAACAGGAAACGTGGAGAATATGTCTCAGGGATTTTGCTGCTAAAGGAACAGTGTGAATGCTATCGACAAAATCTGTAATAAAGACTAGTTGGAGTTTATGGTTCCCTCTTGCAGATACGGTTGCCAATTTCTTATGCCATATATGTAACTTTATAGATGAAAATGAAAATGTGAGTTGGGTGAATAAGCAGCGTGTTAGCATTCCACCCCAACTCACACAAACGGGCACCAAAAAAAACAATAATATATTTTACCAATTCGAGTCATGGATACTTAATAATAAATTTGGTTAGCAGTGAGAGAGTGATGAATCTGTTTTGTAGCATGCTTACAAAACATTTCAGACTGTTTGTTTAAGATTATTACAGTGGCATGGTGCTGTGTTTGTTTGGGGAATGTAAAGCAGGTCAGCATGAGAGCTTTCGTAATCGCTTCTCTTAACCCTGGCCGATCCTGCCAGAAGTGCTCCTTGTTGTCTGAGGCTATGGCACTGGCTAACTTAGCAGGTGCATTCACCATATGCCAGAGCCCTGCAACTGATCACAGACATATGTGCAGAAATTAGCAATAAAGCATCACAAAGTCTGCAGTTCGATATCCTAACAGTGGCTGTGGTTGAGATTTAATCCTCTGCTGTGCTGGGCTTATTGTCGCTGCTGTGCCAGAGCATCTGAACGTGTGTTTAGCTTCAAGCCTGCCATCAGTCCTGGAGAAGTCAATGCAAAACCCAAACCTCAAATGCCCTGGATGGTAAACATTAGGCAACGAGTGAGAAGGGAAAAAATACACTGACAATGGGGTTTGGGCTCTTTTTGCAATGCATTCAGCCACCTTGTTTGTGCTAGGTGCTGCTCTGTTCTTTGTATTGTCCAGAGGTACAAAAGCAGTTGTCTCCACTGTGCTGGAGTGCACATGCATGGAGCAGAAAGATGAGTTATTGCCCTAAAGTACTTAAGTCTAAAAAGAATTGGCAGCTCACCTCCTTTCCAATTCTGGTGGCTGAGCTGGCTGCAAGCGCTGCACACAGGCCGTGCAGCTTTATCCTCCCCTGTTATCTGAGGGACTTTTGAAATTTCCCCTTGTGCCCTCTGCCCTGGCAGCTGAGAAGCACAGCTCTCTTTGCTCTCCTTCCCCCATTTCCATACCATGGCTCTCTGCTTTCTAAGCTGTCAATCTCATTGCTGCTTTCACTCCATGCAGATCCAGGACAAGGATTCTCCTCGAGTCTCTTCATTTCTCTGTGTCAGTTATTTCTGCTCAGGAATAACCAGAGCTTCTAGGGTTGAAGTTTTCCAGGGCAGGTGGGCAGAGTTGAGATGGGGCTCCTGTGCAGCAAAGAGCCTTCTGCTGTGTAGGGTGTTAATGTGAATGTGCTTGTGTTTATGGCTCTGCCTGCTAGGGTGATTGCAGGGACGCTGTTCATCTGCCTAAACTGCTCAGAGCTTTCTGCTTTTTGTTGTTATTTGTTCATTTTCCAGAGTTTTCTGTAAAAATCAAATTGATTCTTATCTGCCATGCTTGTACCATTCCCAGAAATATGGGATTTCATCAGGTGTAGGGTGTAAAGTTTCTATGTTCCATATAAGCAGAAAGTGCAGAAAAGGGGAGCATGAGACCTTAGAAGTTTTGTGACTAGTTCCCTGCCTGGTGACAACAGTGTGGACCATTTATTTTGTTCCATATGTCTCCTTGAAATGTATGAGAGGAGGGAAAAAAAGGAGGAAAACCCAGCAAAGCCACTTCTACTGCTCCTTAGCAATGACTGTAGAACTCACTGAATTTCTGGGTATAGCTACTGTGATATGCACAAGGGTAGAAATTTAAATTGAAGTTGATGACAAGAGACTCAGCTTCGTTCCCTTATGGGTAGAAGACTTAATCTATGTGAGACAGGGAAAGTCTATCCACTTAAATTCAAGATATTCTGTGTTGAACCCATAATTTGTAACTGACAAAAACAATTAAGAGCCTGTGAAGAATCCAACAAGGAAAGACCTTACTGCTAGAGTCCAATATTAGCTATATTAATCTGAATTTGAACTAGTGAAAACGACAAGCGGAAAGAGATAGTGGGAATGAAAACCACATTTCTCACTATTCTAGTAAGTAGATATTTTGGAGGACTTGCCACTCAAAGTGGAGAGACTCAATGAAAGAGCTTCAGCAGGCAACGAATGCTTCTGGCACAGGGAATGATGTTTCCTGAAGGTGGCTCTTAGTTACTTGATAGTATTTCACACTAGAGAACATTGTTAGAAGCTTGCACAATTATAGATGCTAAAACTGCTTTGGTCAGATCATTGTCTTCGTAATTAAACATGTATCATAGCAATCAATGAGGGATGATAATGTGTAAAGCCAATAGAAGGACTGCTATTAGAGCTTTTTAGTTTGCTGTCTGTGTATGTATGTATGTGGGGGAGTGTGTTGTGGGACTTTCCATTATGGAGAATGGTTATTATTTAAGCTTTTTTACTAGATTGTTCGAATTTGACATTAATTGCACTTGGCATAAAGGATAAAAACAGTATTATGCTGTTAGATGACTGATCAGATCTAAGACAGATTTGTATTTCTCTTTTTAGTTTAATGGGAGCCTAAACGTTATGTTTCTCACTAGGTTACCAAATTTCATATACCCATACTTCGTGGCCTCTGATGATGCAAAACTTTCTATTTCTACCTTCTCTTCCATACAGTGTATTTTCATTTCTGTTTCAAGCATGTCTCAGGAAAGTTTGATTAGTAAAAGCTTTGGATGCAGACAGCAAGTCTTGAGTCTACCAAATTTGTGAAGCAACACTTCTTTGAAAAGAACTTTTTTGGAACACATATAACATTTCAGTTAGGGTGCTCAATTCAACATCACTAAGTCAATGAAAATGTGCCCTAGAATTTGGATGGGTGTGGGAGTGACCTCAGCATCTTTGCTCCCAGGGCACAAATTTGGAACATCTTTTGGGGCAACCAGTGAACCTCATAGACCTTCTCTCTGAAAAGAGCCCCAGTGTGTTGCAGCCTGGTACTGCTAGTTTGACATTGCCAGTAGAAATCCATATTTGAAACACAGCTTTGTGCAGTTTCACCGTATCTTTAAGGTGGGTGAATACATATGTATATATCTATATATGTATGTATGTATAAAAAGACTGAAATTAGTGCATCAGTTCATTCACTTCCATGTTATGATGCAGATGTAAAAGTATTTAGTATTATTGACTCAGTAAGGTCTTCCTAGTAAATGAAATTGTATCTGAGAAGTGAACACCTTTAACCTGACAACGTGTGTGATATTCCAGCCCTGCATTGAAAAAGACTGAGTTATATTATTTCTTATCTCTGTAAGGTAAGAACTACTTGGTATTTATCTGATAGTTAAAGTCTGCAATAAAAAAAAATGCCTATGTGGAACAGAACATGGAAGCCTCTGTGGATACAATATTTTGTGAGTGTGATGAGGAGGCTACTGCTTTCAATAACTTATCATTTGAAAGTATTTCTTATGCTTTAGTGGTCTTGTAAATCGGAGAATGGGAACATGGTTTTGTAAAATGGCCGTCAGTCAGATACAGAATGTGAAAGAGTCAAATTGCAGCTCCTCCTCTTACATAGTTTGAGAACTAGTGCATGTGAAACACCAGAATAGCTCCTCTGTCTAATAACATTGATTTTTAGTGAGAGATGAAAACAGTACATCAATCAACTCTTGTGTCAAGAACAACAAGAAATCTTGCAAGGGCAAATTTTCCTCCCTTGGGAGGTAAGATGTTCTACAGGCTGAGTTTTGAGCACATTGTTCACAGTTAAGAGCCTTTCAGGGCATTAGAAAAATTTTCTTGGATGTGAAGTTCTTAGTAACAAGAAAGCAGAAATACTTAACTTGCTTGCCTCCATTCAGAATATTTGTATCTTCTCATTTTGTTCAGGACTACAGCTTCTCCTTAAATGAGAATTTCTTTTTTCTTTTTTTTTTAATGTCATATAACTCTTTTCTTACTATTTTTTATCTCTACAGAAAATTCAGATCTCTTACCCCCCCTCTCCCTTCCCAGAGAAATAGGATTTTCAAAAAACAGAACTAGAAAGTTTGGTTTTGAAAATGTTGAAAAGTTTGGCACTTTTGCCTATTTCTCTATTATTGTCCAAATATTTAAGCAGTTTTAATCACAACTTTTCCATGGCGGCAGCGCTACTGTTGGAGATTCATCCCAGATGTGATCTGCAGCTAAAGAGGGGACTGCGTATGCCAAGTTTCCCAAGAGCTTACATGGTACCAGCTGCTCAGGAGCCATGTGCCCACCTACTGCACCTTTTGATATAACCCAGAAAACTGTCCAAAATACCTTGCACTTCTTCAAGGGAAAATGAAATGATATCACACTGCCTGAAGAGATAGAAGAAATTCTGCTGGAGCAGTAGCAGGTATTTGAAGGAATGTTATAGGTATTGTTAGCTAAAATGCTCAAGATCAAGTATTGAAATAAATATACTTTCTTCAGAAGAATGAAAAGCAACGGAGCAGTCAAGGTGAAGGTTAGACTATAACAATAAAATGAAAAGTGGGATCATAGGGGATAGTAGAATAAATGAATTTCATAATGGATTTACAAAAAGTATGCTAACAATGTACAGGCTGTTATCTGCTATTTACACATCATTGTATCGGACTTCAATGTCAGTAAAGCAGTGGGTTTTGTGAACTAAGGAAAGTGAAGCCAACCATCTCTGGGACTTGAAGGTATTAATTCCCAGGCAAGGCCACCAACATTTCTGTGAGTCCCTGCCAAACACTGAGCTATATGAAATGGCGGCACTTTTTGGATACGTGCCTCTTCCATGCATTTATCCACCAGAAATTGCCTTTCTGGAAAACAACAACAGCAATATGAACAGTAAAACTGGGACAAAATAAATTAAGGACAGAGCAGGTCAACTCCTTAAGTTGTATCACACATATTTCCTCCTGATGAGTTGATGAAAATCCAAAGAGTGGCAGGAGCTATGGGAGAACAGAAGAAGAAAAGAGAGAGAAACTTCCTGGGATTTAACAGAAACAAGGAGAAAAACAAAACCAAGTCAAAAAGGTGTGGGAGATGTGTGTGATAAGGAAAGAAGCACAGTAGAAAAAAACTTAGAAAAGCCACAGACTTTTCTTGAATGTTGGACAATGCCTAAAGCCTAGATTTTGTCACTGCCTTACAACGAGCAGGTAAATTTGGACTGGTTAAGATGTTTATTGATGGCAGTTCTGAAAGGCTGAATGAAAGATGGCAAGTAAAAAGCAAAATACTGCAAGTCTTAGTCTTAGTGCTGCACTATAAACTAATTGGATTGTATTGGCATAAAGTAAATGAAATTCTGTCGTAAAAATATAAGATAGTGTGCTGTAAAGCAGGAATGTATGAGCCACTCTATGGGGATAGATGAATTAGGCCAGACAACTTTTTTGTGCTAATTCTTAGCATCAGCACTTAAACAGTGAAGAATAGCAACACAAAGGTACCACAGCTCCTGGGCTGCCCTTGCCATTAGGCTGTCCAAGCCATGCAGGAAGGATGTGAGCACTGCTGCTGCAAGGCAGAGGCTGGATCAGAGCTAGGATTTGTTCTGTGGAGCTGGGGAGATGTCTAAACATGTGAGAAGAGAAGGCAAAACTTAATACTAACGTTCAATATAGACAGCTATATAAACCTGCTACACAATCATAGCCAGCCTTGCTGCTGTGTAGACATGCCAGTTTCTGTCTGCATAGCTTGCTTCTGCACTCACATTGGGATGGAGAGCTGTTAAAGTGAGAAATACAAAAATAAGATATATGGTGAGTACTAGAGGAGACTGACTGCTGCTAACACTGCCTGAGGGAGATTTCCACAGGGCTTGCCAGGGAGAGGTCTGCTCAGGTTTTCAAGCTGAAGTGTTGCCTGCAAAAAGGTACAAAGTGCGTAGGGCAAATGAAGGAGCAGGACCCCATTCCTGGGGATGAATCTGTCAAGGTGGATGCATTTGTACTTTCATTTTGTAATGACTGCTGCTTCCATGTGGGGTCCTGGCGGTCTTCAACTTTAAAGTGCTGTTTTGCTGCATAACATGTGGCTCTAGCAGCAGCTGCCTGCTGTTAGGTGAGATCGTGCCACACCAGGCCATGAGGAAGGCTGGGGTGGCAAGTGCACATCCCTGTGCCCACTTCAGGTCCCACTGCTTCTGGGCATCCTGTCTGGCCCAAGCCCTCATAGCCCATGAACAATAAGCAGCCCTGTGGAAAGGCCTAAGTGTTGTCAAACATTCATTTCAGTATTCAACATTCAGTCTCTCTGGGCATTTTGGCATTACATCTTTCTAGTTCTCCTTTTCCATATTGCTGTTCCTTCTCTTCTAAACTGAGACAAAAGAAGGCTGTTCTGTACTTAGTATCAGGGACTCTGGAAGGCAGTTTGGAGAATCCACCATGTGGCATGCTAAAGCCATTGGTGTTTTCTGTTTTAATTTTAATTATTACTTTTAAGGAGATTCTTTATGCCATCAACCAGCTTGATTCCTCCAGAAATGCCCAGGCTTCCTGTTCTGCAATTCATTTTTGAGCAGCTGTCTTGAGAGGGAGATCTTGGAGCGCCCATAAACCATTCTCTGATCACTGCAGTCTTCTCAGATGCTAGCTTCTACATCTCATCCCAAACCTTACAGTTGTAGAATCATTAAGTTTGGAAACGACCTTTAAGACCATCTAGTCCAACCATCAAACCTTCATGACACAGGAGGTGGAGATGACCTCAGTCATCATCTCAGTTTAATTTTTTTCCTGATCTGCAGGCAGCAGTTACTCGTTACTGCTCTCCAGCCACAGCACGAAGGTCCTTACAGGCATCCATACATAGGCAGTGTGCAGAAAAATACTCTTCCAGTTGCCACAGATGAAGCAAGCAGATGGTTTCAGACGGAGAGTGAAACTGCAAGTCAGGAAAGCATGTAGAACAAAACTGTTGCACGATGGGCGCTGGTGGGGTAATTTGTTCATCTGAGGCAGACAGCTGAGAGTGTGGTAGGCGGTAACACACCGCAGTCTGGATGCAGAGATCTGCAGAGTGTCTGTTAGGTCAGTGTGTCTTCCTGCCACGGGGATTTGGATGATAGGTGGTAGGAGATGTTCCAGAGTGTGGTGACCTTCAGTGAATAGTGAGCATAGCAGCAGCAGCAGGCTCAGGCCATGGCTTGATTTGCAGCGTGAAACAGCGTTCTATCATAGATGTAGCCTGATGGTTCTGACTCCCTTTTGTCAGCTGTGGTATGGGATATGAAAGGGAGAAGCAGAAGGTATAGAAAAGCCCAGTGGAAATAGCAAATCATTAGAAAGGCATAGGAGAGACAGTTTAGGGTTAGATTTCTTGTTTAGGTCCAGACTGTTATGTCAGTGGTCTGAAAAGGGAATAGGGAAAGAGGGGAATAGTTCTTTCCTTCCCTTAGACTGCGGACTGAAAGCAAGGAAATTTGCCCATAACAGTCCACCAGCATTCAGCAGTGGAAATACCAGTTTGTACTGAACTGTGTTAATACTCTGCAATGTTAAATTTACAGAATGCATCTTTCTAGAGAGAGAAGCATTTCTTATATATGCAGTTCTGTTCTAGCTTCTGGTTAGAGGAGTCTATTTAGCAAGCACGATAACGAATACAGAAATCACTTCTCCTGAACTGTGGGCAGAATAACTATATACTCACTCTCTGAGTGCTAACTAATTTGTATTAATGTTGCATTCAGCCCTGGAGTGAGTAAACTAGGAGTTCAACCCCTTATATTTATGCACAACCAGGGAGAGAGAAGTAGAGAATGGTCTTCATATAAGAAAGAAAATAAAGAGATTGCCATGGTAAGAAAATGCTGCAGGAGCTGGAATGACTGTGTCATTGAAGCTAGCATTGATCTCACCCTTTTTATTTTTTTTTTTTCTAAAGCACTAACTGAAAGTGAGTTGCAAAAGAAAATCAATTCTGAGAATCATTAGGGTTGGAAGGAACCTCTCCTGGGTCGCACAGTCCATCACTCCTATGATTGTTCCTAAACCAGCTCTAACAACTGGGTATCTACTCACATCTTTTATGATGGCTCTACATTTTTCTTCTACTGGTTGCAACCATAATGTTAAAACAAACATTCTTTAAAAAAGAAGCATTGCAATGCAAGCCCTTGGGTACATTTTAGCTGACAGATAATCTTCAAGGCTCATTTACTTTTAAAAAGTTACAGTCTCCAAGCATCAATGTGTATTTACCTTTGCAGGTGCCAGGAAAATTAGAAATATTACTGCCCCTTTTCTTTGCTGTGAGCAAACCTCTCTCAACCTCTCTCAGGCTTTTCTACTGATGTTTGTTAAATGAATGGAAAAATGTCCAGTGTTCTTGAAATTGTTGGATTATGATGCAGTATTCATAGTTCTTTTCAAGGACGGGGAAACCTTGCTTTGAGACAGAGCTGCAAGCTAAACAACAAATGTATCCTGGACACAGAGGGGATAGTTCCAGGAAGGTGTCACTGGTCAGGTTTTGTGGGAGATCCAGTTTAAATCTCGTAGCAGCTGCAGGTTAATTGCTGTAGCATATTGTCGTTGCTCTCTTAGGCTGCTTGGTGCCTCCTCCTGTGTGTCTCCAGCTTCCTCCCTCACCCTATCCTGTTTTGTTTTCAGAAGGCAAGATACGTTAAAATGTCTCTCTAGTGCAAAATGCAAAGGTGCTTTATTTGAAAGCTTGGATGAGGAAAGTCCATCTGTCTAGTCTTTATCTTTCTTCTGTTATGTGCTGCCCTTCTAATACCAGGAAGATATAATATAGTAGTAGGATAATGCTACAGCAGTGTAACTAATATTCTTCCTTTCCAGTGTAAGACCTCTTCTGAATATAGACGAGATGACCATGTCTGCACAAGAGGTAAGACTTCTGGCTGAGTGATATTGCACCCAGAAATTTGCTTTGTGGCAAAAGCACCAGTCTTTCCATTCTACTTTATTTATTAAACAAACAAGAGTCTGTGCAATTCAGAATGATGTTATGATGGTTGGCGTTTCAAAGTGAATTCAGTCAAAAAGGATTTCAGTTAGAGAAATATTGCATTCTAGCCAGGAAATTTCTAATTGGTATTTTGTAATCCAGTGAGGCTGCCTCAAAGAATCTTTCCAGGGTTATTACGGGTGAGTCGATACTTGTGGACACATGGTCCACATGCCTGTGGGTTTCCTGAACGGCAAATAAGAAACACCTACATAGGTTGCTCTGAAAGTAATACCTCCTACTTATTTCTATAGAAACTACACCAGCTACGAAGAGCACAATAATGCTATCAGAAAAAGCAAATTCTCATCTACAAAATTCTGCTTTTCAATAGTCAGCACAATTTAGCTACCCATTTTCATTAGCAATGAACAAGGTGCTGCATGCTGTGCTTCTGAAAATCTACACCACTGGAGGAGACTCACTGTTTCATGGCTGCTATGATGGTATAATTGCTAGGAAAGTGTTGTCCAGCAGCCTGAACAGATAGAAATCAGAAGGTGCCTCATCTGGGCTGTACAGTGACTGTGGTAATCTTGGCTCCAGCCAAGACTGGCAATGTGTTCCATGGTATTCAAACTGGTATGGGACCTGACGTTACCTTGTTGCAAAGGAGAGGTTGTCTACTTCTCTGTCTTGATGCTTAGTTAGCATCAAAGTTGATGATTTGTCTGGGTTCCAGGAAATCTAGAAGGATCACTCCTTTCCTATCCTAACAATGCGCATCACTTTACCAGCTGAGGGCTGTGACTTGAATTTTTTTGTTGATGGGAGAATTCACGTTTTGCCACTCCAAGAACTGCTGTCTTTACTTCGGCTTGTAGTGGTAACACCATGTCTTGTCACCAGTAATGATATGATCCAGAAAACTGTTGCCTTCAGCCTTGTATGGTTCAATAGGTCCTGCCAAACTTGCAGACAACGTTCTTTCTGTTTCTGCATGAGCATTCATGGGCCTCACGTGGCAAAAACATTGCGATATTTTAACACTGCCACAGTAGTTTCCAATACACTGAAGATAATGTTCAGCTCTGTACATAGTCGGTCATAATCTGATAATTTGCATGGATGTGCTGATCGAGATGCTGTTCATTTCATGGTGTGACAGATGTGCATGGCTGTGCAGAACGTGACTTGTCTTTAACGTTGCACTCACTACTGCTGACACGCATCACCCACCACCTCACTCTGCTCACGCCCACAGACCCACTGTGTTGGTCTCCAGAAATGTTCAGCAAGCACTGATGAATGTTGATGGGTCATTTTTTCCACGCAGAGCAATTCAAGTCCACCCCTTTGCTTCGTCTGCACTTGTATGTCAAATGCCATTCCACCAGACTGCCCCTCTGCTGCCATCTGTCACACGGCAACAAAATGTAATGGGATATTGATGGGAAGGTTCAGCCTCTGCTGCTGTACCACCAACATCCAGCTCTGATGTAGTGGACCAACATCATAAAATACAAAATGTTACTTTCAGAATAGCGTTTGCATTAAGTTTTCTATTAACAATATGTTTGAGTATTCCTGTCCACTGGTGCAGGAATTAAACCTTCGCACGTAGTCTCAGTTATGGGGATACAAGTCAGAGAAAGGGGCTGATGGACACTCCTTTCCCAATCTTGGATGTTACCTTTTTAGAGCAGTGGAAGAGTGAACCCAGAGAAGAGTTTTTTGGGAGCTGGCATGCAGCACTGCACACTGGGCTGTGGATTTGTCCCTTTGCTTTTCACTATCTGGTCTCAGAGATAAAAGATGAAATAATTCAGTAATAACCTAATGCTTTGCACTAATCTGATATCTCACACTTTTATGATTTAGAAAAGAGGCAGTTAAATTATAATATCAAGAAAGCTGTAGCATAAAGCTTTACTTCGATTGCATAATTTTGCAGCAGCAATTACCTCAGCTACAAATTTAATTTAAAAACTCTTTGAAAGCACAGTCGGTGTTATCGCAGAATATACTTGAAATCACTGAAGTATGATTTCATTCCAAGTCTGGAGATAGTATTTAATAGCCAGGAGAGAAACCTGTGCACAGCCACACCTTCTTACTTATTAATAAGTTCTGCTGTAGCAATTACAAATCCTGACTTCCACAAATTCGTTTACACTTGGCAAAATGTGAATTATAAACAATGTTTGCCAACTTAATGCAGTTGCATTCTTTCACCTAGCTGGAAAATAGATGGGAGCTATTGAAAATGATCCTAATCATGATGCTATTAGGAAAGATGCAGAGAAAATACTCTGATAAACATCGCAGTGTCTGCCTACCATTATCTTATATTTTCCTTCATGATTCATGGTATCTTAGCAACCATACAGGCCTGATAGCTCTAATGTCTCTAAAAATGTTGCACTTGGAAATCTATCACTTAAGGTCTGGTGCTCAAGTAACGACAGTGTTTTCTTTGATGGCAGGTTTCAAGCCAAATAAATACACAAGAATTAGAGCAGCTTTCTTTGGCTGGATCTTAATTTTTGCACGGTTATTCAAACTGGGCAAGGAAAGGATTTTGTAATCCAGGCTTAATCTGTATAGATTTTGGATGTGCATATATATATTAATTAACTATATGGATTCAAAAGAATGTCAGAAGAGCGCTGGGTTATTGATTGATAGAGAGTTGTCTTTGTGCATTTACCAGCGGGGGTGGAAATGTGAGTCTCCTATCAGGACAAGGAAAAAGTTCTGGATTTATCATGTGTGTGAGAATCTGGGCATCCCCCTGTTTGCTGTAGAGCTATTAACTGCTTGATTGCTGCTGACCAGACCTGAGGCACTGATTGAAGCCATTGAATTTTAAGAGGTAATCTGTTGACTGTATGAATACCTTTGATATTAAGAGTGGGTTTCCCAGCTTGCGCCATATGTACGAGAGGCAGTTCACTTCAGATGCTTTTAGAAGATGTGTTCTGGCCTGTGATCTTCCCCTCAGAGGAGAGGAGGACTGGCTGCTGAGGTGGGAGTGCTGCTGAGCCGAGCCTGAATTGCCATGTTTGGGAGAAGATAGAGCTGGAGATACGCACCTGTGTATAGGTTACCAGCACTGTGCCACAGGGAACTCCATCACCTCTCGTAAAGGCATTGGCACCTGGGGAAATTGTGTCTGAAACCCCCAAACCTGAGAAACAGAACCAGCTGCATTTCTGAATTGTTTCCTCTTTGCACTATGAATATTATCCCGATAAAAACTGTTGAATCAGATGTTTTGCAATACTTCAGAACGGAGGATTGAATGTCAATGATGTTTGCTAACTGCCGCAGGCATAATTCTATCAGATGCTGAGCAGCCCACATTTACATTTAAAAAATACAAGTAATCAATGTATGTTAATGTATGCCCTTCATGCATTTTGTGCCAAAGCGTTTTAGCAGCCATTTTCAATGGTCATGCTTTTGCGGGAAAAAACCTTTCAGAAATGCATCAGCAACACTGGCTTTTGGTTTAGCTTGTTTTCCTGAGGTGTGTATCAGTAAGCACACACAAGGAAAGGCACAAGTGGTACGAGTGAGCACAGCATGCAGACCAGCACACAGCTGTGCAGATATTCCCAACAAGCGTATACCTGCTCTTGTTGGTAAGCCTTGGGAGTGCTTACGTTTTGCAGATATGATTAGCAAAATGTTCACGACCGTAATTCCAAAACAAAGTGACACCTGCTGTGATCCTGTTAGTGAAATTTGACACGAGTCTGTGTTACGTTCAGGTACGTTGGCAGATGATGACATTACTGCAGGAGAAGGTAAGTTGTGAATCCATGAGAACTCACAGCAGCTGTTTGCATTGTAACCTCAGCGTCAGTGTGAAGTAAATGAAGAACACTAAAATGATTACCCTTGGAAAGATATGTCGTATATGTCTTATTTAACCCCGAGTGGGTTGGAGTTACAGCACCTGAGGGTGGTGTGTGGGTCACTCTCACCCATTCTTGCCGGAGCTTATTTTGCAGCATCTCCGTGAGTCGTAATTCCATGAGAATTATGAAACTCAATGTGCTGTCAATGTGCTGTATGAAAAAAATTGCTGCAGGCTTTGCCTGAGCTCATTGCTGTCCCTGTGTATCTTATTTGTTTCTCCCCCTCCTAGAGCTTACTGGCATGTTCATAATGGACAGTGCTCCATTCTTCCTTGGCTAGAAACACACAGTCCCTTTTGGTGAAGAAATTGTGAGTTTGAACCTCAAGTCAACCTGCCATCCTGCTTTGTTACAAACCGTGGGAAGTACGGACTGTGAGTGTTGATCCCAGTTAACCTGGTGTTTGCTGCCCACCTCTTTATGTCGTGATCTGTATGGAGCAGCACTGGGTGAGCATGCACTGGTCTGGACTTTCACATGTTGAGAAATGTCCTGAAGGCAGGTTATTTTACAGAATATTTGAAAAAAATTTCCCTGATTTTGATCAGAGCCAATGTGGTCTTGACGGTCCTAAAGCCCTGAAAAAGGAGGCGAGGCTTGGCAGAGCATCTAAGACTACATATGATTTACAAAACGCCTCAAAAATGCTTGGAATGGGCCCATACTTTAGCCCTTCCTGACTGTGCTTCCAGAGTTTCTACCATTTTTTTGAGGCCTCTTTTTATTTTATTCTCAAAAGCTCTGCTGACAAAACCACCTTTGTTGAGCTGTTATGTATTGACATCCAAAGAACATTTTGAATTGTACATGAAGGAAGGCTAATTCTGCACATGGTTCCTGGAATATTTCAGCTATGTTGAGATTTTGATGCAAAGTTTGGAAACTGTGCTACAAGGTGCCTTTTTAAAAACAAAAACAAAAAACCCAGGCATACTGTCAGAAATTCATCAGCAGTTCCTCCCGAGTAATGTACTTTTCCAGAGACAAGTGAAAAAATGTCAAAACCAAATAAAGAATAGCTGTGTTACAGGAGCTATTCGAGATCCAATTTAGCCTTTCTTATAAGTTTCCCTTCCAGTAAGCTGCTCTTCTCATGTTTTCTTCCAGTAAATGAGATGTGCATAACTCAATCGTATTAGAGAATTGATCCCTTTCAAAAACATGCCAACAAACAAACAAACAGAAACTTTTGAATGGTAAAAGAGGAAAAAATAAAGGGTGCCAATTTCCTAACCCTTTGGCTCACATTCCTGGCTTGTCCAGCTCTCTCTCCATGCACAGGAGGATCTGCAGAGTTACACTGATAAGAATTCAGGTCACAGGAGATTTCTAGTAATGGTCTAGATTAAATCCATCCATACATTCATCTTTCTGTACACTAGATGCGAGTCTTGGGTATAAAAGCTGCAGATCCCCAGTTTTTCATTTCTGAATAAACCATTTGGAAGGATTTTCCTCTTTCTTCCACTGGCATATACTGGGAGTAACTTCTTTCAAGCAAATAATATTATGCTGGCAGTTACAGCAGCAAGAGGAGCAATAGGGCAGAGACAGGGTTTTGTGATGTGTTATATTTTAAAATGACACATTTGTCTGGTATGGGGTGGCTGAAATGCAGATTCAAGACTGAATAGAAATATTTCTGCATTAAATTCAGTATTTCTGCAACCAGTCTTCAGTTGGTATAAGCAGATGAAGCACTCCTGATTTCAACAGCCCCCTGAGGCGCTGACCTACGGTATTTATTTCTAATCCGTTCTGGGCTTTGTGACCTTGCTTGGTTCATTTGCCTGTTACGTGCAAATACTCCTTGCAGATTTTACAGCAGGGGTGAGGCCAAGCTCTGGCAGGTCAGAAAGTGTGCTGTGAGCAAGTCTGCTTTACTGAAGGGGAAAGGAAAAACACAGCTTTTGTACAGTATGGTCCATTGCCACTTCCAGTGGGGTTAATAGGGCAACTACAGGCAAATGGCAGGAGAGGAATTAAAGATTTGCTTGTGTCTCATAAACTGCTTTAGGAATCTGACGATATTTTTGGTTGTAACAAAATATTTACATAGGCTGCTCTGAAAGTAACGCTTCCTATTTATTTCCATGGAAATTACTACAAAGAGCACTATAGCACTAGTTGACAGAGCAAGTTCTCAGCTACAAACTGCTCTTTTTCAACATAGCCACCACCATGAGCTGTGCACTTTTACCAGTGATAAACAAGTGCCTACGTGCTGCACTCATACAAATCTACATGCCAGTGGAGGTGCCCCACTGTTGCTGTTGCAGCTGTTGAAATGCACCACCCACTGCATCATTGCGCTCACACTCACTGTTTGGTCTCCAGAAATATTCAGCCAGCACTGATGAGTGGTGGTGAGCTGGCAGTGGAGCGAGGCCAGCTCCTCAGGAGGTTTGAAATGTTGTGGGCATTGTGACCTGGTAACCCTCCTCTTCAGAAACCTCTGCCACTGTGATCCTTTAGACCTGAGAAATAAGACTGAGGAGTTTTCCAGTTAGTTCTTTTAAAGGAGACTGATGTGTAGCAGTGCCTAGAAGTTGGCTGCCCAGTTCATGAATGGTTTCTGCTGCTAGCAGGCTGCTGGAGCTATTTCAGAACTGCACTTCTCTGACTGCATCAGGAGGTGCAAGCTCAGAGCCACTCACGTAAGCTTGCCTTAGGGGTATCAGCGGTAGTGGAGTCTCTAATGAAAAAAATAACTGAAACAACAACAAGAGAAATGAGGAAAATGAAGATTTTCAGACAACAAGTCTTTTATCTGTGCCTCCGCTGGGTGAGGTGAGTGCTTCTGTTCTGTGTTATAGCTGAAGTCACAGCTATATGCAGAGGGGGTGCTGGGAGGCTGTTCTAATTAAAAGTGGTCCTGACTTATGAAATTCAGGATGCTGGGAGGAAGCTGTCTGGGATGATTAAAACACTATCTGAATGTTGACACAGATCAGTCTGCGATCCATTTCTGAGCCTTTCTTTAGTTGTGATATTGTCTGCAGTTTTTGTAGCTGTTGTTTGTTTGCTGGGTTTCTTTTTTCTCCAGCATTGGAAACTACATTGTCTGAATATTTTCTCTTCAGTGAAAGATCAGGCTGACCACTGCAGGTGCTACAGTAAAGTACCTGGCTGTTGCCAGCAGATTTTTCTTGTTCTTTCTTTTCCCAGGGAGAAGACCATATCCTCCTTGAACCCTCTGCCTGGTTGTGTGCGATTCTGTAGCAATTTGTTTCTTCATGAACAGTAAGAAGAAACATAAGAGAAGTGCTAGAATTGGGCTGGCTTTTTTTTGTCTCACCTGCATGGTTTGAAGCATTTCTCAGCCTTCTCATCCCCATAGCAGCAGGCAGAGTGGCAGTCCTATATCCCATCCTGCTGGCTGCTCGTAACACCCTCACTGACCTCTGCTTTCCTCTTCCCTGTTCCTTCACCTGCTGGCATTGTGAGATGGAAGGCATGCTTCTTCAGGAGTGCAGCTTGGACACTATGCTGAGTGTGTTTCCTATCTTCCTCCCACCCATCACATCTCAGTTATTTCTGCAGCCAGCCTTATTTTTCTTTTTCCCTGCATCCTGTTACTTGCCTCAGCAGTATCTCAGTTCTGGTGTTCAGGCAGGTTAACATCAGATGAAAATCTTGAAGGACAAATAGTAGGCACAGCCCCAAACCTCCTATTTATGTCAGTATGTCAGTATGGACTGGAGCTGGAGTTCAGCAATAAAATTCATCTTAAGCATTGTCTGTAAGTATTTCCTTCAAGACTAAGTCCTAGGTTTAAATGGCAAATAATTGTTTAGCACCTACATGAGATTTTATTTGCTGTGATGAATCACTTTTGGAAAATTTCACTAGTCTCTGATGCCAGAGGGCACATTCACATTTATCAGCAGATCAGTAAATATTTACATGAGATGCACAAAGTGGCTATAAGCTCCAATTTTTTGGAAATGTCAGATCTCTACAAATAGGTGTGAAGCTTCCTGGTCCCATGCAGCCTCTGCACCTCCATCTCGTTAAAGTTTCAACTCAGAATTTGAAGACTTCTGTGTTTAATTAAACTTTTCATGAGTTCTACTCTGTGTATTAAGTGCAGCGTTTTGCTGCAAACCTGTCCCTCGCAGCAGTCTCCTTTCTGACAGTAAATCTGGCTCAGAAGTTCCAGCTCCATCTCCTTCATTCTACTCCTCTCTGCAGATGGTAACCCCAACCCTTTTGCCATTTTTTGGTTTTGCAGAACCACTGAAATGATCCGGACTAAAAAAATCCAACATGACCCAACCCTCAAAGCACCCCTAAGTCTTCTTTTTTTTCTTTATTATTTTTATGTAGTTTGCTGATGTGCAACTCCCAAATCACTGCGATGATGCCGACTTCGTTCAAATTTGAAATGAATTAATTAATAACTTGCCAAAAATGAGGTGAGACTTCACTTTTTCTGGCTCCTCTTTCCCTTCTCTCCTCCCAGGAAAAGATTGTGTGAACAGCTAACTCGTGTTCAGCTTTGATGTCGTATTGTTTGGGAAACCTCCTGAAGCTTCAGAGGCACTCTTCGGCAGAGCAGCACTGCCAGCCAGCACGACGGGGAGGAGCGCTTGGATTTCTGTGAAACAAATGTGTTTTGTTATGCCAAGGGATGGCATTCAAGCAGACAAATAATACGCATACTGCACGTGAAGATGTGGAAGCGGAAACGTACAGAACTAGCGCTGGAGTCAGTGCTCCCTGCGAGGGAGCCTGCAACACGCTGCAATCCGCTTTGCTGAGTGCACCACTGCCAGCCAGGAGCTGATGGCACAGCTGAGATCAAGAAGTGTTTTAATCTCTTAATAAATTTCACAGCTAGATGGCTTTTTCATTTGTATATTGTAGACAGAGTAGTTTATGCGTCCCTTGCTTTACTGTTGACTTATTCGGGAATTCCTGAAGAATGGCAAATAGTTTGCAGTAGTTTTATTTTGGATGGAATCTGAATGAAATTCCTTGAGAAACTCAGAAGTTTCTGGAAGCCAGATTTTCTTGTGGCTTGGAAGGCTTTCTGTCACTTTGTGCTACCTTGGCATAACCAGTATACATGAGTTCTATTGCACAATGCTGAGATGGAATTCTTTCCAAACCCTCTCTGAGGCTGTCTGGTCAAGGGAGGTTCAGGCTGGTTACTGGGAAAAATGTCTTCTCAGAACGAGTGGTGATGCACTGGCACAGACTGCCAGTGGTGAGTGGTGGGGTTGCTGTCCCTGGAGGTGTTCAAGAAAATGGACATGTGGCACTGAGGGACATGGTTCAGTGGGCATGTGGGGATGAGCTGATGGTTGGACTAGATGATATGAGAGGTCTTTTCCAGCCCTAATGATTCTATCATTCTTTGTTCCTCTTTATCCAAACCTGTCTCCCATCTGAGTAATGGGGACAACTGGGAATATTCCACAACAGTTTCCACTGGACATAGAGTGTTCTCCTGCCCCACAAGGAGGGGGAGATTAGATTCAGTGTGAGCAAAAAGCACAAACTGCCAACTGCCATGAGAGGAACACTAAAAGGTCTAATTTAATCCATCTCCTCATGTTGGTGAGCCTCGTCCCAGAAAGCTTCCTTCTGCTCGCCTGTGTGGAATAAAACACTTGGAGACAGCAATTACTGGGAGATGATAAAGTAGATTGTGCCTGCCACTTGGGAGAGAATGTTTCCCAACTAACGAGCCTCTGCTTCGGGGACGTTTGCAAAGCTGTGTGCTCCAGTGGGTCTGACACACGCCTGGTTATGGTCGCACATGGCTCGGCACTGCAGTGCGTTCCAGACAGCTGAGCACGGAACTCTGTCGCTTTTGGGAGAGGCTGGCTAATTAATTCTTAATTTATTAGGATTTTGTGATCAGTGACAACACTTAATTGGCTTAAATGTGACCTTGGTTTTAATGGTACTTGTTACTGCCGCGACCTCAATGTCTTCTGCATCTCATGGGCTGCGGGGCCACCAAGGCAGGGAGCTTACCTTCCTATGCACAGGTAGAGTGACTGTGTTGGCTTTGGAAAACAGGAGACACCATTTATTTGTCGCTCTTATTTACAGGAATTTCTCCCATTTTATTCTCGCTGGATATATGTATTTTTAAAAAGATGCAATTTAGACCATGCAGCATTTAATTTCCCATCTACTAGGTCCTCAATCTATTGTATTTTTTAGTGCTGTTACTATGTAAATGGTTACCAAGTGAATAACTGCTCTCATAAATAGTCACAGCAAAAAATAACTTTAGCTTCCTATGCTAATAGACAGTGGATCTTATTAGTAGGGCTTATTAATTGGTTTGGTATCTTACTTAGTTAAAATTGGTGTGACAGTGAGTGGAAAAATAAATCCTCGTTAGGCCAGTGGGTTCCTTATTGTATGCCCTTGTAATAATCATATTCAGGGAACTTTAGAAACAGTGGGTAAGGCTCCAAACACTGCTGACAGTTTCTCAGCTATTATACAGATGTTTTACAGGGGGAGAACAAGAACCAGCATTAGAGTTAGGCTTCAGAGGTGCATGTAACCAGCTCCCAGTCCTGTATGTAAATAGCATGGTTTGATCAGCTTTGCCCAAAACAGCCTATTTGCTTCTGCAGAATGCTTCCAGAGCTGGCTGTTCATGTCCCGGGGTGGCACAGTGAGCCCATGTGTGCTGTGCATTGCTGTGGGTGTTGGTGGGAGCTGGGAGTGCTGTAGTGTGTGGGTACTCCAAGCAGTGTTTTGTTTGCCAACAAAAGAACTGTTGTGTCTGTCTGATAGCACCTCTCCATTCTTCAAGTTAAGATGCTCCTTGTGTCCAGAGTTATCTGCATCTCTGATAAATCAGTTCTGACGTGTTTTTCCACTTTTTTTTTTCTTCTTTCTTTTTTTTCCTCTCCTTTAAAAAAAATAATAAAAGTGCTAAATGTGAAGTTATGCTGCAGCGTCAGCCTAAAGCATAATTAATGCTGCAGACATAATATGATTTTAAAAGATTATCTCTGGTACTGACAAAATATCAGCAAGTCAGTCTGTACTGAGGTGCAAAATCCATACCTTCAACGTATCTGGGGTCTTTGGGTTATGTCAGCGCACGTCTTTTTGTACCTGTTCTTATTGGTGTGGTTTCGTTGTTGTTGTTGGATTGTGTTGTGTTGTTTTTTTTTTTTTCTTTTTTGATATAGAAATAATATTTTACTTTTATTTTTAAAATAGCAGCACTTCTGTTTCTGTATTTTCCTCTTCCTGCTGCTCAGCTCCCACTGGTTCACATTCACAGGGCTGAACTTGGTTGGAGAACAAATCTCTCATAATCTCGCCTTGCTTCTCATCACCCAAGTTTCAGTCTGGGAAGGCTTTGGGTAGACTGTGGAGAATGTGTCATGGGTTTACTTAGTCTGTGTGATGCTTTGGAGAGGACGGTTAGCAGGAGATTGCAGTCTGTATCCTATGAGATGATGGTAGAACTTGAGCACGCATGAAAAATCCAGCTCCTTTGGGTTTTTAACTGTTGTTTCATAGAGAGAGGCAATGTTCTGGGTGGCAGTGGAGAGAAAGTAAAGTTAAAAAAAAAAAGCGTCTGGTCTGATGAAAACATCTCTTAACCTTGATCAAATGGGATCATTTGATACGTGCACTGCTGAACCCAGAATCTTTTGTACCAGCACGAGGGGCCACCAAGGGCAGAATATAACAGACTTGTAACAAAGGGAGTGCTCCTTCGTGTCAGCGCTGCTCAAAGGTAGCACAGTTTCTGTGCAGAAAGGTTTACAGTCTCACTAAGACCTTTGCTAACTCTTCATTCCTATCTGAAGACACAACTCTGAACATGTGAAATTGTTGAACTTCTAGCAGTAAGAAAGAACAGACAATTTATTACATTCCATGCTTGATTCCTGATTGGAACGAAGTAGTGGGATCCTAATGGATATGAAGCCCTCAGTCTCTTTCACTCCACAATCCTCCTCCTGCTGGAGTTTGAAAGAAATTTTGTTTGTCAGCTTTCGAATCTGTGGTTTGCAGCTGTAGCAAAACATTTGGAGACAAAACCTATTTTCTAAAATCTACTTAGGGTAAAATGGCCTTTTTTATTGTTTACTTCCTGCATTTGAAAGAAGTTTTGTTAAAGCCCAGCTTCTGCACCTGCGTTCCTCCAGAAAACTGTCTCTTCAAATTCTCCAGACTGATTTGTCATTTTCTTACGTGCCAGAACCGGTTGTATCTCTTATTGCATTACATTGCTGACATCGGGTAATGCCTCATGACAGATGCGGCTGCACATCACTGCACTGAGGAGCCAGAGGAGGAGCGGAGGCCCAGCTCCAGGGAAGGGCTGATATCTCCTGCACACGAGTTGTACTTACAGAACTGTAAGTCCAGTGGGCAGTCGTGTTCGTTATCTTTTTCTTTCTTTCCCTCTTTCTTTCTTTCTTTCTTTCTTTCTTTCTTTCCTTCCTTCTTTCTTTCTTTCTTTCTTTCTTTCTTTCTTTCTTTTCTTTCTTTCTTTCTTTCTTTCTTTCTTTCTTTCTTTCTTTCTTCTTCTTTCTTTCTTTCTTTCTTTCTTTCTTCTTTTCTTTCTTTCTTTCTTTCTTTCTTTCTTTCTTTCTTTCTTTCTTCTCTTCTTTCTTTCTCTTTCTTTCTTTCTTTTCTCTTCTTTCTTTCTTTCTTTCTTTCTTTCTTTCTTTCTTTCTTTCTTTCTTTCTTTCTTTCTTTCTTTCTTTCTTTCTTTCTTTCTTTCTTTCCTTTTGGTACAAGTGTGAAGGAAGATCAAAGTCTGGGGAAGGCTGAGTGATAGGCATCTTTCTGCTTGCTTTTCTCTCTGTGCACATATCTACTTTATCTCTCAGCTTCCCGCCGGCGAGGGCTGAACAGAAGGTCTCCTTGAAATCCATGTTGTGTGTTGACCAGCAGCAGTTTTCAGAATTCAGTCCGAGTTCCTCTCGGCCCTTGCTGGCCCGATTTAATCAAAGCAAAGGGCAGCTGCTCGTATTGCCAGATGAAAGATTTAGACAGAAAACTTGTTCTGGACAAAAGGGTTTCCATGTCAGCCAAAATTCTCTCGCTTTTGTTTTTTGGGTGTTGTGCTTTCGATAAAAAGGGTGAAGTAATGCTTTTGCCTTGTGAAAAGTTCCCTGCAAAATGGAATGGGTACAGTGTCCTCTAGGGATTTCATAGCAAATAGGGTGTTCTGGGACCCACACCAACAGAAATAAATGTGGCCTGATGGGAAAAAATCCTTTACAAAAACATTGGCCTTCATTTAAATACCTCACATTGTGGAAAATTTACAATATCGCTCCCTCTATAATTTAGTGGATTAATTCCCTCTTAGTTAACAGTTCTTTAGTTCTACTTTGGCAGTAACAAATTTCAGTCTTCCCCCCATGATCCTCATATCTGTAAAAGCACATAGCAAAAATCCCCTCGTTGGACATGATGACTAAACTTTTGGTTTACATGGTCTGTAGTACCATTAGCATTGCTTTTTCTCCTGTCTTCTGCAACAGGAGTCAAACAAGATGCAGAAGATGTGTGCCCTCCCAGGTGTGTGTGCCTGTCTGTGGCACAGCACTGCTCAGGGTGCATTTCCACCTTTCCAGTCCCACAGCTGTTGTGCATTTCAGCTTCTCCTCTCTAACTGTTGTGCGTGCTCACTGTTCCATGACACATTCAGTAACTGTGATAGCCTGACATTCTGGAGCTGACTTAGTTTTTGCCATTTCATACCTTCCTTCAAATATGCAGTACCCCAGAAGGATAATTGTTCTTATGTTTCCATTTCTTATGTTGTGTTTTCCTATTTTATTTCCCTCCTATTGCTGTGGTGGTTTTCCTTTCTGGCTCTTAGCTTAAGAAAATGCTCTATAATTGCTTTGATTTTATAGCACATAAAGGATACTGATGTACTCAGAAAGAGAATAAAGCAAGCAACCCAAACCTAAACACCCCTCTGGCTCTCTCCAGCCATGCACACCTATTTACCTTCAAAGGGAGTTTCTTACAAGCCTGCAGGAGCCGCAGGGAGACGCAGAGCTCAGCTGGGCATGGCCAACAGGAGGCTCAGGCAGACGTAGAGTGACTGCTCAAGCTGAGCAACATGTCATAACTGGGTTTTATTATGTTGTATTCCACAACAAACAGTTCTCTTATAGCTGATTTTTTTTCTGAGATTTGATGAGAGCTGAGATAGCTTTCTGTTTTTCCGTAGAGCTTCAATTTTGTATCAGAGAGAAAGAAAAAGAGAATTGAGAACAAGATGCTTGTTCGTTCCCTTTTGCCTGACGGAAATGTCTGAGCTAGATCTGCAGTAGCATTATAAGTAGACGTTTGCCTGGACTTTCTTCTTCTCGTGCCTCAGATGCAGCTCTTCTTTTGCAGTTCATTTTCCTGAGTTGTTAAGTGACGCTGTCACCGTGTGTGAGAGAAGAATGCTTTTGCCAACTGTTCTGTAATGAACTGAGGGGAATTCTGCTTGTCACATGGGTGGTCAGTCTCACACTTTCTCTCCTGTGCTCTTTTGTGGGGTCTAACCTCTACAAAATATAGATCAATACACTGAGTTCAGGAACGCCAACTCAGTAAATGCATTAATGTCAAAGCAAATGGCAGTCTTACCAGCCCTGCTGATACAAGTGATTATTCTATGTATGCTTAAATATACCATACTGCTTCCAGAGAACCTATTGTGGCTTACCCCTCACTTCTCCAAAAAGAATAAAAATCCATGACTGTCAGCAGACAGCTTTTCCTCAGCCTTCCAAAGCAAGCATGTGGCAACTTCTGTGCTATAATAATCACAGGGGAGGCTTCTTCAAGGTAAAAGCTGGAACCTTATGGAGCACAAAAAGGTGCCAGCACAATGTTGATTACTTGAGAGTGCACATGCATAGCACAGCAAGCTGGTACTCTGTATTTCTCAAACTCTAGTTTTCTAATAACAGCATTGTTTTTGTATTACAGTACTGCTAGGGTATACGTTAATCTACATTTGCCAATGAGCTGAGCTGTCTAGCTGCATGGCAGCACTGTGATGAGGCAAAAAAGTAAGAGCTATTGTTCCCAAAGTTGGAAACAACTGTGGCTTAGCCACCATCTTGGGATGAGTTTTCTAGGAAAGCTCTAGTTTTAGTTATGTCAAACAAGAGGGGTCTCTCTTGAAAAAATCTGAAAGAATGTCAGTTGTCACAATTTTTTTAATAAGCCCACTTTTATTTATACATGTAGCAATAGTTACAAATCAATGGGCTGCAAGCATGGATCCTCCATCTTCTCCACAGGATGGAATAAAACCTATCCTGCACTTTCACATGATCAAATATTGGCTCCATTACAGCTGGAAGGGCAGAAACTGGCATCCTATTTCCTGAAGACAGCAAAGCAAATGGATTTTAGGAAAACATAATCCTCCAGCAACTTTCTGCCCCTTTCTGCAGATGTGGCTGGATGAGCAGAGTGCATCAATATGTTATTTGTGGGTACGGAGAAGTGCTCCGTAGACATGAGCTGCGATGAACACTGAGAAGCTGCTGATGTTTGTGTATTTATGCTTAATGGGAATCTTGTTCTTTACATAATCCTCTTTGGCCATCGATGAGGGGTGGCAACTGGGCCACTCGGAATTCTGTGGATAAAAAGCACTCTGTGCTTTTAGCTGAGCTCCAGTGGATGGGTTTGCTGTGGGATCTATTTAAGTTTGTTTTGGCTTATGTGCTTCACTGTTTAGACTGTTGAACTACTTAACAACGTACCTTGCAGGAATACTTTCAAATGTTCGCAGTGTTCAGCTGTGCTTGGAAGAAAGTTTAATTTAAATTTCTCAGTCTAATCATAAAAGTTGGCAGTACGGCTTTAGGGCTGGGGGTCGTTATTCTGAAAGCTGAGTGGTTCACAAGGTTATGTGCAAAGCAGGGCTAACAAGATGCTGAGAAATAATAGTCTCGTATGGGAGAGGCTTCAGTCTGTAGAGAGTACGGCACCAAGATTTAATGCAGTATAGATGCACTTGAAAATCATCTCTGTTTTTTCCTTTTTCTAGTCAGTGTTCTTCCTGACCTTGAAAATACCTTCTGGATGGTTTGCAAATAACAATCTAAACATCACTGTAATCAGAAAAAATACACATTGGTGTTCTATTTGTCATTATATTCTACCTATCTTTTCCATTATTTGAAGTCTTAAATGGTTTCAGTGATAGGCGTATAGGCTGCCATCAGCACAGCAGATTTTTTAAAGAGATTAGATGAGAGAATTGGGCTGTTTTTTAAGAGCATTTTGCTTTCCTTTTCTGTCTCTTCTTTCTTTCCTTTTTTTTTTTTTTTTTAAGATATCTTTTTATCAAGTGTGAATACTAACAATGTTGATGTGGGGTGACAGTCTGACCAAACAACCATAGCAACAGTAACTGTTTGCCTTGTGATAACAGCGAAGCTAAAGGTTATGCGTATTGCTGCATCTCTCAATCTATTTGCTCCACGGCACAGTGCCAGACAAAAGTAAGAATATAGAAAGCTGTAACCAAAATATGCAGTTGTTTAGATGAGGCATGAGCTACAGACCATGGGTTAAAGTATAAATGTGGACAATATTTCCCTCTAATGGATCATTTTTGAAAAGAAATATTGCAAATTCTATGCTAATGATATTTCGCTGCGCAAATATTTAATTTGAAAACTTGCTAAGTAATCTTCCTGTAGGAAAGGGAAAAATAGAAGCCTAGAGGCTGCTTTAAGGAAATTGTTTGTTTTTTTTTCTTTTCAGGAATAATGTTGGGCTTGCACAGTTGACCCAGACAATATTTAGTATTGACCTCAAGTTTTCAGCATGCGTCCCCAGAGCTCAGACTGCTTGAAGGACACAAACAAACAGAAGTCTCAGCACTGTGGGAGCTTCTTATTTTTCCCAACTTAGAACTGATTTAAGCAGATGTGTGACATATTGTTTGTTTTTTTGTTGTATCCAAGAGCAATTTTCATGCTGAGTTGGCTCTACCACAACTTGCAGTGCCTCACACCTGATAATTGGTGGTTTTTCCATATTTTCTATTTTTTATTATTTTTTTTTTAATCAGTAATTTCGGCCTAGAGAATCACATTGCGCTGTGTTTCTCCAGCACTGAATCAAACTCAGTGTTTTGTGTTTGGTGTTGGAATAAGTATCCTGCTGGAAAATGTCACATTTCAGAGTGATTAGTCCTTGTTTTGGAAGGCTTTTCTTCCTTAAAATTACCTTTGGGTGTAAGGAGAAAAACGACATCAGGCGGTTCCTGAGCAGAATTAGTCAAGGAAGAGGAGAACATGACATAGCTCTGCCTGTGACATACTGATCATGGGAACAGCCGACTGGCACATATTATCATGGTAGCAAGTCACAATTTTTTCCTAGAAATCCATTTGCTAGACAAAATTCAGAGCAGCGATCATGAAAATTTGGAATGTGGCTGTGAGGCTGATTTTCCATTTCTAATGAATGCTGTCAGACTCAGGGTCTTAAGCTTTTTATTATTTCCCATAAGAAAAGCAAAATACATGGAACCCTTAAGGGATCTTCTTGCTTTAATTTAGCTCTGTTATTTTATTTAATAGCACCACACATGTCAAAATTGAAAGAGTTGTGCTGCTTTTTTTATGTATTCGCCTTATAATGAAAGATCTCTTTGCAGTTTAAAGGGCTTGTTTTACTTTTCTTCTGCTTGAAGCTGCTAGTAAGACCCAACCATGGGTT
This sequence comes from Meleagris gallopavo, assembly GCF_905368555.1. Taxonomy (NCBI): domain Eukaryota; kingdom Metazoa; phylum Chordata; class Aves; order Galliformes; family Phasianidae; genus Meleagris; species Meleagris gallopavo. The sequence goes on from NC_139412.1 coordinate 14,383,918, forward strand.
CATGCCAAATAAGCACAGGTCCCTTTTGCTGGAAATGTTTGGTATATGTCACATTATGCTGTAGGCTGGGGCTTGGTTTTTATCTGATCATTCTTGTGCCAGGTGAGGGAAGTAGGAGCCCCTCAGTTAATGAGTTTACTTCTGTTTGTTTTTAAATCCAGTCTAAACCAATTATTTTATCAGAGAGGATAAAATCCCACTCACAGTCACACCTCTTATCCTCTTATGAACGTAATGGTGTTTAGCAAGCATGATTCAGGTCAGTGTCATCTTCTATGCTCTTCTATGTATTTGGGTCCAGAGTTCACCCAGCTATCAGTATTCAAGTGATGGAAAGCGACTGCAACACATTCCTGCAGGTAGACTGTGGGCTGTGTGTTCTGGGGGAAAAATTCATGGTGTAATGGTAGTTCTTGCAGTACCAGAACATGAAACCAAATTCTGATTCGTAGAGATACAGTGATCACAGCTGAGCTTGAATCAGTGTGCTGACTTCCCGTGATCTAAAATAGCTCATTGTCTCTGCCAGGAAGAAACTTGGGGTTTCTCAAAATCCATCTCTGTCCTTTTTTTTTTTTTTTCAAGTGAACTTTGAATAACAAAGAGCCACCTCCAGCATTTCATAACTCATTGTAATTACAGTAGTGATTATGAGAATGATAGATATCTAATTAAAATCTGTGAAATCTGCAGTCAGCAAGAAATGAGAATTAGCTCCCCAAATTGCAATTTTCTCCTGAGTTGAAGCACATTTCAAGGCTGCTTCTTGACAATGTGGCATTTTCCTCCTGTCTGTCACAGTGACTCACCTCAATAGGTCATGACTAATTTTAACAGGGACCAAAAGAGCATGGGAGAATTTTGGTTAGAGATGAGAGAAAGGGAAGAAGAATTTTCATCAGATGTTTTTACTTTAATGATACTGGTGTTAAGCAACTTTCACTAGTTTCAACTGATTTCAAGCTGTGAAACAGCAAACAAAAGAGGGTTACTTAATTTTGGCTAACCTTAGATCTCTTGTCAAGACAATTGTGAAAACAGTGTAGGACGGAATCAATGCATCCCTAACCAGTACTGGTTAGGGCTTGAGTTTCCTTGTCCTTGTTTTTTTCCTCTCCCTGTTTACCTACACTGTGCCAGTGCTGTACATGTGTTCTCACTCAGCAGCTAATTACATCAGGTTCCCCATGACAGTGACTAACAGTTTTGATGCCTACTACAGACGGCTTTGTGCCAACAGAGATGCCCAGGAGCCTAATACTCAAATCTGTTCTCTCTTCTGCAGCAAGACTGGACAGAGCAGCATATTGCTTCCAGCACTATGTAAGTACCCACAAAATGCTGATTGCATTCTGTTGGAGACAATGTAAAGTCCAAGTGCCCAGAAAGGCAGAACAACTGGTAAGCTTCACATCCATGCCTGGAGCTGTGCTGGGCAGTGTGGCTGGGGGCAGAGCTGTAGGCTTGGGAGAAGCTGAGGAAAGGCTGAAATCATGCTTCTGTCCTGCTCTGGATAGATTATTCCTAGCAATCACTCGTATCATTTCCTGAAATTGTGTGCTTTTTAGTTCTTGGCACAAAGCCTCTTCTGTTAAGATTATTTTGGGTTTGGGATTAGGGGAAGAGCCAGTTTAAAGGAAAAAAAGAACAAAAAACCTCAGTCAGGCAGTAATCTAATCAGAAGAAACAATATAACCGTCAATATCCAGCTCTGGCAGACATCTGATCCTGGTGCTTCAGAGGTTATTACACAGCATCTCAGGAGCTTTTCTCTCCCACTCGGAGCCGCCGTGCCTCCATTCCTGCCGAGAACCAGAGGGCGGCGGGAGCCTGAGCTGTGCCTCCCACAGCTGCTGTGCCCTGCTGATTATGCTGCGTGTCAAGAAATACGTCCCTACACTTTTATATTTCTGTTTTAACTACAGTCTGCTCTTACAATGATGTAAAAGGAAGAGTCTCCCGTAGCCTTAATTGCTGCGCTAGAGCCCATCTAACTTTTATTCTTTAAGGGCAGGTTATCTGGGTTTTAGTAGCCTTTCTTAAATGGAAATTTCACTGCCGACATAACCTGTTTTATTTCCTTTTTTTTCAATTATTCTCTTACTTGTCTTTGAAACTCACTAAGTGGCTATTATGTATGGGCAGAATGAGTCAGAACAAAGGGATATTTGTTATGTATGAGCGTTGGAGTCAATTGGCGAGCCTTTGAGCAATCTTTTGGACCCCTGTTTACAGTCCAAATGTATTTGCTTTTTGAAAATGTGTTTGTTTTTTACCTCCTATAATGAAACTGCTGTCTTCCCGGGAAACATTTTACTTATCATTTCTGGCATCCGCTTTCATGTCTTCCCATTATCTGAAAGCCATTTTACACCGTGTTAGCGACATCACATTTTAGCCTGTTATTTCACTTAAAGTGTAAAAGATACTCCTTTAATGTGCTACCTTTTTTTTTTTTTTCCCCCCTCCATAATTTTTTTATTTCTTATGGAAAGAAAAAAGAATGAGCACAAGTTTAAGCTTTCCAGCTATTGTATGAAGAACACAGTGCAGTTGTTTGATTGTTCATAGGGAGAGAATAGCACTTGGGGCCTGAAGCCCTATACTTATTCACCACCTAATCATAGCAATAAATGGAACTCTGCAAGTGGGAGTGAAACATGGGTTATTTCATAGATAGCAGCCTAAGCAGGGAGGACAATTACTGATACTGTATGTGAAAGCTTGGATACACAGATGACTTCTGGCATTATTTTGTTTGGGAAAATGTTAGTACTTCTCTTTGGATAAGCACACAGAAATAAGACTTCTTGCTGTATACTTCAAGTGTTAAAAATGAGGCTGGCAGCAGTATAAGGACTTGCTGTGGTTTCTGAGCTTTCTCCTGCCCAGGATGTCTTTCTGAGAGAGCTGAAGCTGTCCAAGATTCGGCCGTGTTTGTCAGAATTAGTTGTATTGATGGCAATTTAAAGATCGACTTGTAATGTAACTTCTATTAGAATAAGTTCCATTTTCTAACTTGTACTCCAGAAAACATCTCACAGAACACCTCGGTAGGCATTTGTTTTCTTCCTTTTTTTATGTTTTATTTCTAACTTTATCTGAGAACTCAAACGCAAACGTGTTTTCTTTTTGAAGTTCTGACCCAAGTATTAACATCTTGTCTTGAATTTGTGTCTGCTGATTCAGAGGCATTTTAAACTTCAGATTTCCAAGTATCAGATTTTATTGTAACCATGGCTACTGGATAAAATGAGGGTAACATGAATGCCATTGCCATGATTCCTGTGTTATACCATGTTCATGTTTTCAAGGTATTGTTAATTTTACACTCTCTTCAATGAACACGTTCCTGACTTGTACATTTATGTGAAACCCATATTAGGGCTCTCTCTGTGCACCTCTAAAACAATTTCCCACTCCAGCAATACCAACATTCTTCAATTTTACTCAATCATTTTGTACAACAGCATGATTTTAACACTGGAAATTGTACTTGCTTAAACTATTCTATTCCCTTATTTTAAAATATCTTCAAATTATAATGAGAGTTAGGAAGTGCACTACATCAGAGGGACCCATCCAGGGTATAACTGTGTAATAGTAATAAAAAGTCTATAGTAATCAGCGAACAGGTTATTGATTTTGAGTCCCTTATGCTACTTTTTTCCAGCCTCACATTTAAATCAGAATTGCAATCGGTACATGACCAGTGGTGAGGACATAAAAAGAAGCAGGGAAATTTTAGTCCTGCATACCCTTTCTCAGATCTATTCACACCTGGGAAGGTCACTAACTGCCCAAAGTTGTTTATTTCGTACATGTAACCTCTGCAATTGTTGTCTGAGAACATACTCATGAGGAACAGGACTTAAAAAAAAAAAATATGCAGTTTGTATACATGCAAACACGGTTCTTTTTGTAACACTGACCAGGAGAATTTTGTAGATCTGTTTGATTCTTTATTTCATTTTAAAGGTTATGTATCTGCCAAGTATGTGTGGAGAGTGGAATATGGAAAGGGAAAGGTGCTCTCCTAAGGAAGGTACTTACTGAAATTTCCCTCATAGGGAAGATTCCTCCATATTTTTGAAATTACCACTAATCTTGTAGGTTCCAGACCTGGTATCTGTTTTACTTCCTTCCCTGGTTTGCTTTATGTGAAGTGCTGTTGATCCCTGATGACTGCTGGAGAAAGAGGAGATGGAGAAGGATGTGGTGGGTTGGGGTGGGAGGTACAGGAGTTGGGGACTTGAATCTGGGGAGAGAAATCAGGTATGTTTTGCTGTGCACAGTGCCATCCTTGCAATGTTATGTCCTAGTCTAGGTGAGAGAATCTGTGCTGGGCTTGACCTCTCTGTTCTTGGATGCTTCCATGGTCTCTGAAGAGAACGCTGGGAATTGATCTGGGTTAGAGTTCATTACTTACTCTGTTCCCAGGATGTATTTTTTTACTTATTTCCAGTTAGCAGCTTGCTGTATTTCCAAATTTTTATGCCTCCTTCTCAGGAAGAATGAGGCTTTCAGTGTGAGATCATGGTGCTTCAGGATGTCCCCAGCCTCGCTCTTGTCTGCTCGTCTCTACAGGCTTTCCATAATGGCTCTGTTTACACCAGGTTCAGGCTCTGGTCCTCATGGGGCACCTCCCAAGTAGGCTATAATGGGGTTATTTTTATGGGGGATATACAGAAACTCAGGTCCAGTCAAATTTTGAAGGGCAGTCAGTTCAGGAGCTGGTATTGTCTTCAGCTTTATCAAGGCTTCCCATAAGCAAAGGGGCCCTAGGTCAGCAGCTGTTCAAACTCTGCAAGGCAAAGAGGGTGTATTTTGTGGCAGATTTGACGGTTGGAAAGGTTTGATTTTTCCAATCATATAGCCCTAATTCTAAACAATGTGGGAAAGTTTCTCCTAACTAGTCAGATATGGCCCAGCTATGGAAGAGTTAAAAATTTGTGGAGCTCAGCATCAATTTCTGGAAGCTTTTAACAGAGACTTGACATTTCTAATTAGGAAATTTTACATACAGGCAAGTGAATTTACCCCCAGCTGGGAAAACATGGCTTAGCAAGAGTTTTACATCCGCCCTCATTGATCTACAGATTATCTCACATTTGAGACTGTGGAGCCACTGGGATTTGCAAAGATGAGAAACAAATGTGGGAAAGTGCATGTAATTTCTTTCACTTCAGGGTTAGATAGCAAAAAACTGAGAAGTCAGAAATGGAGAGGTAAGATTATTTTCTTTCTTTTTCATGCATTATCATTACAGAGGTCAAAACAAAAACAAAAACAAAAAACAAAAAAAACCTCACAGAGAAGCCAATAACTTGTTGGCACTGGCAAGCAGCTATCATCTTGGTCAAACTCTGAAAGCAGTGTTTTGGAAATTAGAATTAGACAAGACAGCAAAGAACTATAGATTTTATTTTATTTTTTTCAAGCTGTTGTAACTGTTAACAGTTGAGGAGCAAAATATCTGCGAGTGAGCTCACTTACACAGACAGGTATTGTGTGCCTGGTGCTTCAGTGTCTGACTCTTAAAAGAATCCCTTAGACTTGGTCTGTTGTTAGCTATATATATTTTACATTTTTGAGCCCATTTTGTCTCTAGATAGGAATAACTACAGAAGAGCAAAATGTCAATGAACTGGACGTTATCCTAGTTGAAAATGCTGTATTAATGTAAGGTTTTAGTACATTTGTGCTGTGCAAATCAGACTCAAAAAGTCAGATGTAGCAGAGCTGGCTAAGTAGAGCTTTTACTGATTTCTTTTGATATGAAAGTGCTGTACAGCTCATTTTGCTTCTGTGTTCAGATGGATTCTATTGTGCAGGCAAACAACTCAGTATATGCTGCTAAGACTATGGTTTAAATGCAATAAAAATGAAATAGTTATTTTTTTTTTCTGTGTATATTTTCATTCATTTGAAAATTCTAATTCTAGATAGATAATTCCTCCTAATGAAGGAGAAATTATTTCTGTGTTGGCAGAAAAACAGATAAGCAAACAAACCATGAATTACAATCTATGAGGTATTATAAAAATGTGCACGTGGCTTACTGTAGTTAAGTTACTGGCATTCATCCTCAGGAAGGTATGAGCATCACTGTTATGTGACAAAGAATGTAAAAGTAGATGATCAAATTAAGCACAGAAGTATCAACTATGTACAGCTAGAAGGTGACACAATAAATTGGGTTTAAAGATTTTCCAACTGATCCATAACAAGGCTGTGGATTTTAATGACCTTGATATTAACAAGAGGTGATGGAAGTTTCAACTTCATTGAATGCTGTTCTCTTTTAGTGTGGGGCATAGTGTACTGGAAGTAGGAATCTCATGTGTTGAACTGAGACTGCCCCTGATCTTGGCAAAAGGGTTGGGGATGATCAAAGAAAATACAGGTGCAGCTTAGGCTTCTTTTAGAACTCTGAGCTTGTCCAGACAGCACTGTGAGAAGTCATAACCTTAGACTATTTCAGTCATAGAAATAGGTGTAAAACAAAATTCCAGATATTAGATGTGCTACTGGAATATGACTGGATAACAGGACCTGCACAAAAATGCAGCTCATCATGTGATATACTCTACCACCTACGTGGTTTACAAGCATATTATAGAAGAAGGCTATATATTTTATGTTTCAAAGCTATTTATTATATAGCTACTGCTGATACCTGAGTGTCATTGTGTGCTCAGTGCTTACAGTTTCTTTAAAGAATAAGCCACAAAGACAGAAAAAATCTGTGAGTTTCAAATTCCTTTTATCTCCGCTTTAGTCATGGTGTAAATATGGGAATCGTAAATTCCTTTGGTTAAGAAAACATGAAGAATTTAACCTGTTGTTCTAGGTACGATAGATTTAATTTGGAAGAGATCTATTTCAAAATGTAGGAAGTTAGAAAAACATTCTTTTTTTTTTTTTGTCTTTTTCTTAAAAAAAAAAGAACATTTTACTTTGTTTGCCTAAGCCTGCTTTTGTGTTTTTTTATGTAGTGACTCCTTGTACTCCTTTTAAATTTATTTCTGTCTTTATTTTTATAACTGTGGAGTTACATCTAGGTGAGAAAGCCCTGCAATCTGCCTTTTACTTCCAGTATTAAGTATTCATTTCTTCACAATATATAACTAGGCACTTTGGTCACTTACTTCCATAACGGCTTTGACAGAGAGTCAGTGGTGCAGAGTTCACCTATTTCAGAGTAATAAAATTAATATATTTTATGACAAATACTATCACAGTATAACAGACTGACCTTTTTTCTCTTGGTCATATTTAAGAATAATTCTTTTTCCATGAACTGAGCAGTGTGTGTGTGTGTGTGTATATATACTCCACTAGTCTTAGTAAGCAGAGTTTGGAAGCTTTTTGCTATGAACGATCTTTGAGGTGAGTGATTCCATAACTTATGGTTTGATGAGATTTAAATTCTGATAGTGCTCTGGCCCCATTCTTAGTGAAGACATAAAAAGGTCACTTTTCCTTTGTCATTTTTGCATGTTGTTGCTGACTAGTGTTAATAATTTAATTAAAAGGTCAGATCACTCATCCTCTTCTTACACTTGGTGTCACTGTCATTATTTTCTTTGCAAATTAGCTGATTTCGTATTATTTGATTATAATAGGTTTTTATAATAATCCTCAGAAGAAGTGGAAATTCTCTTTGAAGGCATGCAAGCTTTGAAGGTTCGAATAAATTGAAAATAGCCAGAAATGTTAGAGGTATTTCTCCATTAAATATCATTAAAGCCATGGGAAGTTTTTAATGAGAGCATCCAAGTGCTTGCCTATCGTGCCTTTTGCTACTGTTTGGCAGGAGAGCTGGGAAGCAGGAGTGCTATTAATGACAAAAGGCAGCAAAAAGCACACATTTCATTATAGTATGGGGATGTGTGGGGCTGGAACGTGGCAGGCAGGTGTGGGGATTGCTCTGGCACAGCACCTCAGGAGGCTCCCGCTGAGGTCTGCAGAGATTTGCAGTTTCCCTTCTCTCCAAAGTGGCCATCTGCTGTAAATAAAAGCAAGGTGTGGAGCTCTCAGAGGCGTTCTGTGGGGAGTTCTCTCCTCGCTGTTTACTCTCCTCGCAGCCTTATTCTCACAACCACCGTGTTCACCTGGTTTAAATCTTTAATGGAAAACATCTTCCACTCATTCGTACCTTCAAAAAGCAGAGACAGAGCTTCAGAGAAAAGGCACATCCTTGATCTGTCTTTATAACACGGTGGTGTTTCTCAAGCTGTTCTCAGACTGCAGATTGAAGGTTTAAGCCGAGACACTGATTTCTATCAGGCAGCCTGCAGAACGTGCACAAGTTCTCGGAAACTTTCATACATCAAATTATGACACTGTTTTTCATGAGTGATGAAAGTTAGTAGAAAAGCATCATCAAATGGAGGAACAAGCTGTGATCTGGGTCGCTCGAGTACTGGGTTGTGCTGAGCTCTGCAAGAATCCCCACATATAATGCCACGTGTGTTTAGCTGGAAGAGGCGATGTGATTAAGGGCAGGGCTGTGATTAGCAGGACTTGGACAGGATGCGTTTGATTGTGGGGCGTTCTGGGAGAAGTGCCTCTCTCAAAACTAAGCTACAGCCTGTTGTATTGGGGAACTTGGGATTCACATGCTGGGAATCATGAAGAAACAACTTCAATCGGCGAAAATTAAAAAGTAGGAAATGAAGAGCTTGGTTCCAAAGAACGTGGGGTGGTAGACTTGTTTTTTGTTCAGTAGCAGTTTCTAATTTTAATATGAGCTGTGTCCAGCCTATCTCTCAGGCATTTTATGAGCATATCTCAGTGCAGAGCAGCTGGGCTATCACAAACTGAACTGGAGGTGAAGCAGTTGTTATTCGGGCATCCCTAAATGGATGCCAACCAGCAACAGGGAAGGTCAGGGGCAAACGTGCTGTTTACGGAGCATGCAGTTAATTATTCATTTCATGAAATTCAGGAATACCATATCCTCTATGCAATGCAAAAAATCTCTGGGTCCTGAAGTCAGAGTTCAGTAGGTACTTAATAACTGCAAAATTATATTGTATTAGGTGCTCCTGTGTTTTAATTTAGCATAATTTTACATGTGGCCTGTGGTGTAAACTATAATTTCTTTTTAGTTACTACAGGAAGAATGCTAAATACCTTTATTGCCTTTAGAAACTGCCCTGGAAGGAGAATGAGACTCAGGCCCCGTATTTTTGCTTTTTTAAAAAAAACTCCATCTTCATATCTGGAGGAGCGATATGAAGCCTGTGGCTCACGATGTCCTTTCTTGAATTGCTTCTGACACTGATGAAGTGGGAAATTTGGGCAAAATGGGAATCTCTTGCTGATCTGCCTCTGTGTATTCAGAGATTTATGGCAGTACCCTGTTTCTACTCTTTCTCATCCTGCTAGCATTTTTCAAACAGTAACGAGGCAGACTTTATTCTTTCTTATTCCATAATCAGGAATGGTTGTTAAGAACCTCTAATTTGTGAGACAGACACTTTGAACACATTCATTATAGCAACAGGATGACTCCAGAATCTGCCAGGGCAAGGTAAGATAAGTTAAATTATCAATTACACCACTGCACAGCTGAATGATAGTGATAGAAGGGTAAACCTGCACGTCTGGGTCTGATGTAGAAAAATACCCCTTCCTTGAGCACTGCATTCATTGAAAGCAATCCTTGAGGAAAAATCATCATTCTCCTTTTTTTTTTTCTGATAGTGCATTTGAATAATAGTTTGGTACTGCTGTATTCAGTAACTTCAACCTTTGCTCCATTCAGAAAGAAAACATGTTTCTGTTTCCCTAATTTTTCAAGTTTATGTGGAAACAGGGATATGGGAAGGGAATGGCGTTCTCCTGAGGAAGGTACTAACTGAAATTTCCCTCAAGTTTACGTTCTCATTCATTCTATTCCAACATGTGCTTGTCAGTGTTCAAGTGAAAAAAAGCTATTTTTTCCACACTTATAGGAAGTCCACAGGAAATCTTCTGATTCACCCGTGTTTGGTGCTTATACACTTTTCACTTTTCTTACAGAAAATCCTGCTGGGAGTGTGCCATTTCTGTAAAGAAACTTCATCAAATCATAGAATCATCTGAGTTGGGAGGGACCTTCAAAGGCCATCTGGTCCAATCAGGTCCAACCCCCCTGCAATGAGCAGGGACACCTACAGCTCCATCAGGTGCTCAGAGCTCGGTCCAGCCTGACCTTGAGTGTGTCCAGGGATGGGGCACCACCACCTCTCTGGGCAACCTGTGCCAGTGCCTCACCGCCCTTATCATGAGAAACTTCTTCCTTATATCCAACCTAAATTTCCCTTCTTTTAGTCTGAAGCCATTTCCCCTTGTCCTGTCACAACAGCTCAAGAGTCTGTCCCCTTCTTTTCACAGCCTCCCTTGCCTGCCCTCTCCCTTAATGTCGAGTCCTCTGCTTCTCTTCCCCCTGCAGCAGCACCCAGGGCAGGACAAGGGCTGCAGTGTTGATGTGAGTTGCTATGCTTGCTGCTCCCCCTGCAACTTCTTGTGTCTTCTGAGGGCCTGCACTTAGCATTTCTCTCTCTTTGGTGAAGTGGTCATTTCTTGCCAGCCACCAGATCCCGCTTTCACACTTATCGCTGCTTTTACTAATTGCAGTTGGAGTTCAAGATAAAAATTCTGCCTTGAATGGAAATTTAAAAAAATGAGCTGGTAATGAGAGCAATTAATCAGATCAGCCTGCAGCCTCGGTAGCACTACTGAGTTTGGTGGAGTGAGAGGGACAGAACAAGTGGGGGCTGATAAGGAATGAGAAAAATGAATTATTCTGGCCCTGATGAGGCAACCTTCTGCAGGAAGCACAGGAGGTGTTAGGAGATGCTCCCACTCCTTTCAGTTGCATGAAAGGGGCTGTCCTGTGGGAATCCCAACTTTCTCATGAATACAGCAATTACTCCCTGCCAGCATTGCAGGGCAGGTTCTGTGACCCTGGAAGTGTCACAGTTTCTGTGGGAAACAAGCTTATTTGCACATCCTAAGTGGTCGTGTTATTAGTTGCGTGATCACTGGGTTGGTCCCTACAGCACAGCAGTCAGCCCAGGTCTGCACAGGCACTGGCAGTGAATCCTGAATTAAAGAGGGATTAGAACCACATGCTCAGTTTTGATCCTTTTGTTTTTGCAAGCCGTATCCAGGTTTAGCAAACATCTAGAGCCAGATTCTGAACAGACTGAGTTTTATGGGTTTTTTTGGGCAGAGGTTTTTTTTGGCATCTTTTGAGAGCTGAGTAGTGTTGTGTGTTTTTTGTTTTTTCTTTCTTTATTTTTTTTCTTTCAGGAGTATACTCAATGAGATTTTACTATGTCTCCACACTAAATGAATAATTCAGAGAATCATAGAATTATTTCACTTGGAAGGGACCTTTTAAAGTTATCTGGTCCAACTCCTCTGCAGTGAACAGGGACACCCACAGCTCCATCAGGTTCTCAGAACCCTGTTCAGCCTGACCTTGAGTGTCTCCAGGGATGTCACTCACCACCTCTCTGGGCAACATGTGCCAGTGCTTCACCACCCTTATTGTGAAAAACATCTTTCTTATATCCTGTCCAAATCTCCCCTCTTTTAGTTTGAAACCATTTCTCCTCGTCCTATCACAGCAGACCCTGCTCAAGAGTCTGCCCTCTTCCTTCTCACAGCCCCCCTTTAGATACTGACAGACTGCTCTCAGGTCTCAGGCTGCACAGCCCAGCTCTCAGCCTGTTCTCATAGGGAGGTGTTCCATCCCTCGCATAATTTTTGTGGCCCTCCTCTGGGCATGCTCCAGCAGCTCCGTGTCTCTCCTATACTGAAAACTACACATGTGTACACAGTACTCCAGGTAAAGTCTCACAGCACAGAGCAGAGGGACAGGGGATTCCCTCCCTCACCCTGCTGGCCATGCTGTGCCAAGGATCTGGTTGGCTTTCTGGGCTGCGAAGGCACTGCGCTGGCTCATTTCCAGCTGCTATTCACCAGTACCCCAAGTCTTTCTCGGCAGGGCTATGCTCAATCATTTTGTCCCCCAGCTTGTATTGTTAGCAGGAGTTGCCGCAACTGAGGCACCAGACCTTGGGTTTGTGTACGCAAATAAAGAAAAAAAATTACTTGAACCCTATGGTATACAGCAGTGCTTGGGTCAGTCTACGATGCACGCTGTCCTTAGAGAGCACTGTGCTGGTCCCATCTTCTGGATGAAAAGCTATGTCAGGTATTCCCAAAGCAAATTTTTGATTCTGTCTCTCTGAGCTCCCTTCCAAACTGTAACACAGAGCCAGATCTGTCGGGCCAGGCTCTCCTCTCTGTGGATTAGTAGCAGCCAAGATTAATTAGCACCCAAAGCGTTTCCAGCTGTACTGCTCATGCGAAGCTGCTGCCGTGATGCATGTAGGCACCCCTCCCAAGGTCTGTGATTCATTGCTCTGTCAGTGGTTTGAGATACAGTGTATGAAAATGCCATATAAATGCAAATATAAATACAAACACTGAATTTCCCCTGTTGGCTACTGATAAGGTGCTCATCCAGATGACACACTGCGATCTAAAAGTGGAAAGTAATATTTGGAAGGAGGGGAAACTCAATGATTGTTCTTAAACTGCTTTCTTTTCCTTAAAAAGCTTTAACTGAAGAAGAAACAGGAAGCTTCGCCTTTCTCCATGGCTACCTGTGTGACAGACTGGGAGGATACTTCGGTGATTAATTAAATTAGAATGAGGGTAAGTTTTGAAGTGGGGTTGGAAGGTGCTGTGATTTGTAGCATGTGGGAGCATCCTTTCCCAAGGGCTGAACTAAATGAGGTCTGGTTGTGGTCTGAGTTTGTACAGGCCCTGGCAGTGGTGGGATGTTACTTCTGCTTTATTCCCTGATACCTGCACTGTCCAGTGGTGTAGGAATGTGTCCTGCCCAAGGGACATCCTGGACAACCAAAGGGGAAGGCTCTTAGGAGTATGTGTGTGATCACAACATAGCAGATGCTTTGAATTGCTTATTCTTTAGGTGCATAAACTTAATGTAAAATTAATAATTCTCTTCCAAAATTAATTTTGTCCTGAAGGTATCTATGTAAGCAGCTCAATCCTATTATGTCTCTAATGTTATAACGATCAAGGGCACAGACTTCTTAGTTTTCTGTGTTATACTATATTAGTGCTGCTGTGTGTTTAAAGTTCTCATGTATATACTGAGATCAGCCTCCCACACCGGTAAACTGAAAGAGATGTTTGCAGTGTTAGGTTGACGTATCTTTTGTCCTGGTGCTTTGCTGTTGCAGGTGCCAGCATGAGGTTTTAGGTTAATCTTGGTGTAGGAAGATTTTACCATGTGTGGATTTGTGTTCAGTTCTGGGCTCCCAGTTCAAGAAAGATTTCTAGAGAACTTCTAGAGAGAGTCCAGTGGAGGGCCACAAAGATGAAGAGGGGCCTGGAGAATCTCCTGTATGAGGAAAGGCTGAGAAACCTGGGGCTGTTCAGCCTGGAGAAGAGAAGGCTGAGAAGGGATCTCAGCATTGTTTATAAAGATCTGAAGCGTGGGAGTCAAGTAGATGAGGATTGGACTCTATGGTGATGTGCAGCAATAGAAGAGAGGGCAATAGGCAGAAACTGGAACATTTTATAAAGTTCTATATGAACACAAGGAAAAACTTTACTGTGAGAGTGTTGGAGTGCTGAAACAGATTTCCCAGAGAGGTGATGGAGTGTCCATCCCTCTCTGGAGATATTCAAGATCCATCTGAATGCCTTTCTGTGACCAGCTGTAGGGAACTGCTGTAGCAGGGGGTTGGACTAGATGACCTCCATAGGCCCCTTCCAACCCCTATGATTCTGTGGTTTGGGAACTGGAAAGTTGGAGGGGACTAGCACATGTTGCTGTACCTGCAGAAGGAGTAGGACTCTGATGGATATGTATCTATTTTAAGCTCCAGGATTCTAGACTAGTTAAAGAATCACTAAAGTCTCTACTAGTATCTCATCCCCCCCCCCCCGCTTTTCTTCAAGTGCTCTTGCTGGCATGAATTATGAGATTGCTATATTTCATTCATGGTTGTCAGAGCCAATTCTTTAAATGAGTATAACAACTGTGAACGTTTTAAATGTTAACTCACTTCTACATGTTGAGCCCCCAACTGCACACAACTTGAATTAATAAGACTCTGTCGTTTTCCTGAAATGCATCCAGTTTATGCAATGCAAAGATGTTGGAAAGGCAAGAAGCACAGTGATGCATGCTAGATTACTTGCTAATTCCTCTGTATTACACTAAAGTTTCTTTTTTGTATTTTTTTTTTAAGAAGAGAAATAAGAAAATTTGGAATGTTTTTCTAGTTGAACTATAGCTGCGAAGCATCAGAGGTCTAGGCTGATTATCACAAACTCTTCGCTGAAAACAAAATTAAGATTGCAGTATCTGTGGTAAGTAGGTGTTAAGGAGACAAAATTCAAAAATCTAGGGCTGGATGATGAATGGTGTTGCTAGAATAATGTGTTCTGTGGGAGCAGATGAAGATAGATGGCAGCCTGGAGAGAAGGGATCAGTAGGAGATAGGCATAAGATTGGGAGTGAAAAGAAAGATGCAGAGCCACTTGGTAGGTGGGAAAATGGGCAGGGAAGGGTTCAGGAGACTGCAAGAAGAAGGAGTTAGTGTGATTTGGACTGAGTAGTGCAGAGCGTTGTCAGAGCAGCAGGAGAGGCTTTTATTAGTAACATTTGAGAAGACTGTTGTAAGAAAAATAGCTCATTAGTCGATGCAAACAGTAATGGAGACCTTAGCATGAGTCTTGGCATCAGCAGTAGTGCATAGTATGCCATATTTTGTGTGGTAGAAGCACATCCAAATCAGGTGGAAGACTGGGTATTTTTTCATCGTTACCTGGTTCGTGACATGCAGATTGACAGTGCCTGTCTTGCTATTTATGAAGTGATTGCCTTCTTTTCTGGTTTAATTGAGCTGTTCTCTCACTCCAAGTGCTATCCACTGTCGGATTTAACCTGTGACAAAAACAGCGCTCCATCATCACTGCCTGTTCTGTTTCCTATGTTAGATCTCCTCCATTTCTCCAGCTGGGTTCTCGTTTATTATGTTCCCCCAGCAACCTGAGAGAAGGTCTGCCAGGACTGAGGCTTTGACTCCACAATTAGTACAGGTGCCAGATACTGCCTGACTCTTTTCCTACTCTTTTCCTACTCTTTGCCCATCTCCTCATCTCCTCTGCTTTTTTTTTTTTTTTTTTTTCTTCTTTTTTTTTGTAAAGTGAAGCTTGGGATGCTGTTTGTGTCTAGAATACGTGAACCCTGAAGCTCAGGTTGTTTGTCTCCTCAGCAACTCAACAGGGGGGAAGATTTTAAAAGCAATTACCTTCAGGTGTATTATTCTATAATATTTGCATGCTCTCCTCACAGAACAGGCTTTTAGGACATTTTCGTAACTGCTTTTCCTTTCTCTACATTTGCCCTACAGCTTATTTATGTTGATGGCTTCTTCTCTGAGTTTCTGATTTCATTACATAGCCTGTTGTTAATAGTAAAATGTGATAAGGTAAGATAGTGTGGAGAGGCACTTTTGCTTGGTGGTGAATGCAACAACTAACTGAAAAATAAAGTAGGGCATTTGTTAACTGTGTAATCTGATTAAAAAGAATAACTTGCAGATCTTGAACCGGACAACAAAATATCAGTTTTTAAGCAGTTTGTAACCAAGACTATTAGCAGTAGAAACCTAAGGAACAGTTTTGAGCTTGTCAGTTTTAGGCTTTGTCAGCTTTGAAATGAATCTTTGTTTACTCTGGCATGTGCTGGAAAAAAAGGCATGTTTGCAGAGCCTGTGTGGATGGAGATGTTCAGAAATAGGACTCCCTTGGCTGATTGAACATGGGTTACGTTGTGCTTCTAGACTCAGATAAATAATACTGTAGTTGGTATAGCTGGTGCCCTGAAAGATGACTTCTGGGTTCAAAAACTCAGTCCTGTGATGACGCTGAGAGTATTCAGAAATAAGAAGTCCAAAAACGAAAATAATTTTAAAAACTGACAGGAATCAAGGCTGTGCTGTGCTAGGTGCGCTTTCTGACCCATCTTTTATTGTCATCAACTCGGTATTGTCATTGAGATTTCCTCCACGGAGGGACTGAGCTACAACAGGTTGTGTCTGGTTGACCTGATAGTAAGTTAATATTCAGCAGTGTATGTAGAGGATGTTTTCCTTTGACAGTGTTTAATTCTGTTTTAGCTTTGCTCTCACTGAAACAGCCTCCTTTTGAGGGTATGTAGGTGCTTTGGCTGCTGCTGTAACCCTTTCAACTCATTAGCAGCACCAACGTGCCAGACTGAGGGGAGGATTCCTTTCCCTTTGTCTTCATTAATCTCCTGACATGAGAGCAATTTATTGTGCCCTTGGACAGCATAGCAGGGATTTGAAGCTGTATTTCACCCTAAGTCCTTGATTATTCAAAATTCCCATTCAAACTCAGCAGGTTTTTTTTTTTTTTTTTTTTTTTTTTTTTTTAGAGTTTTCTTGAGTTTTCCAGAGCTGTGGGATCAGGTCTGCTTTTGCTGTAGCAAAAATGCAGGAAACTGCAAGCTTGAACTTTGGTTTTGACAGATTGAATTCTTTCTGTTTCTTTTCTAAAACAAACTTCATAATTGTATTACAAAAAAGTTCTCCAAGTTTAGCAAGGCTGCAAATCAAGGATATATTATACAGCGTTAATGAGGAAAGGAAATCTGGCAACTCAGTTGGAGGGAGGAAAAAAGTTTATTAACTTTCTGTATTTAAGGAAGATCTATATAGAAAAGCTTTACATTGTGAAAAAAGGGATTTTGCTTTGAGTATACACCTAACAGATTTTTTAGGAGTATTCTTTTTGATGAGGACCTTGAGAAAATAAATGAGAAGATATCAGAGAACAATCTGAAAGTATCCTTCAGGAACATGTGATAGTATATTCAACCCTATTAAATAGCAAAGAAATTCCTCAAGACTTCATCCATCTTCATATAAGAGTTCCTCTAACCTGCTCTAGCTCAGTCTCTGGGAGATCCTTCAGTGCAGAATATGACAGATGCTGTTTTCAGTTCCCAGCACCCTGAGTTAGGAATGACTGGTGTGCTTTTACATAGTGGTTAGCTTCTATAGAGTAAGCTGCATGATTCTTGCCTACCAGCTCATTACAAGCAGAACCCACATGCAAACGCTTCCTTATATCAGCTCTTGTGTGTTGGGAATAACATCACTTCAATACTTTTGTGAGGAAATGAATCTAACAAGACAAACTTCAAAAAGGCTCTGATGACTCCCAGCAAAACTGCTGTAGAGTGTGTAACTGTAGAGTATGAACTTTTCTTCCATGCAGAAAAGTAATGTTTCACATATCAAAATTTATCAAAATTGTTTGCAGTGCCCAACTGGCAGCTTAACTTGGCTTCTTCTTCCACCTCCCTCTCTCCCAGGTGTATCTCATGCAGGTTTGTGAATGGAGCACACTGAGCCTTTCTGCAGCTCTTCCTGGCCATTGGGAGCCTTCTGAGCCTCTTCTTGATAGTTTGAGAAATGCTACATCAGATCTGTTTGCAGTGCAGCACTGGTGTGTGTGCACCTTAATGCAGCAGGACACAAGCTGAAGTACAGACAGGAGCCTAGTTGGGTGCAGGGCTGCTCATTGTGCTGCTGCAGCCAGGCTGGTGGCACCAATGAAGGTGGTTCAGGAGTCACAAAGTGGCAATCTTGGAAACAAAGGCAGATCTTACAAGTCTGGAGATTTCAGTCATTTGTAGATGAAAACACTGACTGCTAAAGACTAAAACAACTATTTATCCTATCATGTACTGGAACCCAAGCTGCTTTTCTTTAGTCATTTGAATCAGATGCAATTTTTGCAAATTAAATACAAGTGAAGAAGAAAATTTCTGATTAGTTAGGTTAAGCTGCATACCAAGAGTATCTGTTCCGTTAATCTGATTTACTTATCTCTGCCCCTATTCTGCCTCCATATCAGATAAAGAAGAAAACTTCTTTGTCAAAACATGTAATCCAATAGTGTTACCAAGGTCCCATTACTCTATACATGAGGTTTCCTGTTCCTATTTTCCCTCTGCTATACAACAGGTTGCCATCAGGCTGTCTGCATACTGAACTGGAATAAATTCCCTTTCAATAAGTGATGAGGATGCAGAGGTCTTGCTGTAGGTGATGGAGCCATCTCTTGCGAGGTCCAAGAACATACGTGTCCACCAAGAGTGCACGGACTGAGCTGAACAGAACCTGGAAACAGTTCCTATGCTCCAGGCCCATCAGTCAGTGCTCAGTTACATTCAGCTCCTGAGGATTTGGGTTCAAAATAAGAGTCGTTATGTACCAGTGAAGAAAAGGATCAGCTGGCTGTGGTACAGCACAGATGGCTGTAGTAAAGAAGCCACCTGCCGAGGCAGGCTGGACTGACTGAAGGCTGGCTCCTTTTTCACCAGTAAGATCAAAGATGTCAGTCTGGGAGAGAAAGAAGCAGCTATCAAGAAGTGGGTGTAATGCACAGTGAGAGTTCAGCAAGAGGCAGGACTGCCCTGAGGGAAATGTGTGTTTGGAGGAAAACGTGCTTTGGAAGAACCTCTCTTGATATTTTAATGAATCCATTCAAAGTGTATTTTAAATCTACTCTTGGTTGCTTTTGTCTACAATCTTCAGGAAACCAAGGACTCAGTTCTGGACAGTAAAACTCTATGTTCTCAGATTAATAGAAAGAAATTGTGATAGAAAATTATTAAAATCTATGCTGCAATAATGGTTTGCATCTGCTGAGTTGATCTGTAGACCAGCAAGATACAAGGCAAGAATATGCTCTGAAGTCTTTGGACTGAACACAGATGTGATCCCCAAGAAAGAACAGACATGAAATAGAAATGCATTGTTCCAGGTTTTGGAGAGATGGAAGTTTTAGGGATAAATCAGTGTTGACAACATGAAAGCATGGGTGTTAGCGCAGAGCACAATTACACTACTCAGTGGCAAAAGTTGATCAGAGGGGTTGAATATTGAAGAAATTTTATTTGTGAAGGAAATAATTTAGGTTTGAGACTGTGTTTTTAAGCCAAATTGAAGTCTTTTTAGAGCATTTTGAGATGACAGAAGAAAACAAGTAAATTCAAAAGGAATGGCCTCAGAGGCAAAAATGACAGTGAACTGTGTCAGAGAATAAGGCAGATATGTCAAGATGTGCTAAGGAGGACTTGCTGGAAGCTCCTTGTCCTTTCCTGTCAGTGACTGTGGGAAAAGATGGAGAATGACCAAGACAATGAACTGCAGCCTAAAGCAGTGAATCAGGAAAAGCTGAGATAGTACACAATGGTTTTTGCTGCCTGAACTGACGATACAGAAAGAAAAAGATTTACTTGAGGAGGTGAAAAAAAATACTGTTCTGTGCTGCTCTTCTTGGGCTCCTTTTCATTTAAGCTCTTACTGTGTGGAGGGGAAAATGGACTACCTGAATATTTGTGATGCAGCTACGTAGAGAAATGTTGTGATGAGCTACTGGCAGAGGCCTTGATTTACTTTCTCTAGTGATGATTTTTTTTTTTTTTTTCACTAAATGGGGTGAGGTGAGTGATTCCTTCCCTTTCCATAGATATTGCTATGTAACCTCCTGACACAGAGGTAATTTTTCCTCCAAGTCTGTGTAATACTCTTGAAAAGCACCAGTGGATGTCCCCAGGAAATATTCCAAAATCCGTAAAAGTTTTTAAAACTCTTAAACTTAGCACTCTGTTTTGTGATCTGCAGTGTGTCGGCTGAGCTCAGCAGGGAATCCGAAAGAGCTGTTCTTTGCATTTGGCTTGGCTCTCTACATCCAGGCAAAACCCAGTTATTCCTGTCAAAGTCTGTAGGATTCCTGTGACAGAGATTACAGCTGGCTGTGGTGAAAGAAGATGAGCAAGTGTTTGTCCCTGGTCTCTTAATGAGAGAGGCAATAAATCCCCCAAATCAATCTAAGGGGACATATTTTACAAGTCCAATTAAAAAAAGAAAAGGTGAAACTGCTTTGTGACTTGATGGAAAGTCAGGAATGGAAAGAGCACTGTATTTTGTGCTCTGAACGTGAAAGCTGCATGAACATGAAAGGAAACTCTAGAGATGACCTCAGAACAAGAAAAACTCAGCCAGGCTGAATTTGTGTATGCAGACTGTGGTGAGAGACAGCTTTAAATATGTACAGGGTTGCTTCCATGATAAATTCATGTCCTCCATTCTCATGGTGGATACAAGAGGTATGCAACATACCCTGGTGTGTTATTGCTGAGACAGAAAGAGAGTGTCTTCCAGACAAAGTCATTGTAGGTATGTTCATAGCTGGTTGAAAATGCACAGAAAATAGTCATCGATGTCAGTAAGCAAGTCAATCATGGGCATATATTAATTAAAGTCTAGTTGGTCTGGTTCAATTCTGTATTTTCACCAAGGTCTTGGCTGCTGGATACACCTGACACAGTTTGTAGGCTATAACAATTATAGATGGGACTTCAGATGCTTTGCGTAACAGGATCAGAATTCTTGATAAATTTGGGAACTCTTTGCAGATCATTAAGGTGAAGTTTTTAAATACCCCTGCAAAGTACACTTGGGATGAAAAAAACCCAAAGTGCAGTGTTCAAAAAGGGAATAATTAGGCATAATTAGTTGACCAAGCCCTCAGGTTTTCCATCACAAACTAAATGTGAGTTGACATTTCTTTATTATGGCAAAGGCAAGCACAACTCTGGGAAGAATCCAAGAACTGATGGATTTTCAGTCCCTGGAGACATTCAAGTCAGACTGGACCAGGCTCTGAGCAACATGATCAAGCTGTGTGTGGGTGTCCCTGTTCGTTACAGGAGAGTAGGACTAGATGACCTTTAAGAGTCCCTTCCAAATCAAATGATTCGATGAACTTTAAGACACTCCTTCCATCTTCTCTGGTGTTGTGGGAGCCTTATCTCAGCTTCTTCGTAACACACCTGATAGATGTCAACAAGGGAGTCCAGATGAGAATGATAGTAGGTTTTTGTTTTGCCTCCAAATGTTAAAAACTGGAATCACAGAATCACAGAAGAACTAGAGAGTGTAATTTAGTTTGGGACAAAGGAAACTGAGGGTTTATATCACGTTAGGATATGTGAAAATGTGCCACAGAGAGGGGAAAAAAAATTCCTTATGCTCATTGTGAAAAGGTATTGATAGACTTGGCAAGAGGTAATGGCCTTAATTTGCACCAAGGGAGGTTCAGACTGGTTGTTAGAAAAATCTCAGGAAGAATGGTGATGCACTGGAACAGGCTGCCCAGGGAAATGGTGGAGTTACTGTCCCTGGAAGTGTTCAAGAAATGTTGATGTGGCACTGAGGAACATGGTTCAGTGGGCGTGTGGTTAGTGGGTTAGAGGTTGACAGTTGGACTGTTTGATCTTAGTGATCTTAATGATTCTATAATTCTATTCTAAGTTTCTTTGTATACCTGCAGACTGGCATACTTAGATCAGACCTCAGAAAACTTTTCTACTGCTTATGCTGTGTGTAAGTATTGTGCTTGCCTAGAGAGGTTATTTTGATTTTAAGGACAGCATAAATAAATACTGGTTAATAGTCGTTTATGTGTAATTCACCAGGTTTGAGATAAATCAAGTAACTCTTTGGAATCCTTGCTGAACAGATCTTTCAGAAGTGACAGAGAACAAAGCAGCTCTGTCCTGTGAAGGCTTGGAAATTGAGAGCCTGAAGAAGTGTGAAGCATGGTGTGCTCTACAGCATGTCACCTGGTTTGCATGGCTGCAGACAGTTGCTATAATGCAGCATGCTCATGTCAACATGCTTGTGAGAGGTTCTGGAGCAGAAAGAAAGCAGAACAAAACAGAACAAACAGGGAGGCTTCAAAAATAATGTGAAGTGATGGCAGTGTTCCCTCTGCAGGTGTCTAAATTCTGCAGAATTACAATTAAGTAAGTCACCAACACGTGTGGATGCATAGCTGAGGGCCATAGATTGATGCCTGAAGAAGTGTGGGAAGAAATGAAGTGCTGAACTTTCTAACCAGTACGTGGGAGGGACTTTCATAAATCCTGTCAACAAATAATAGGATTGGAAATTGTGTGGCTGTATGTCCCAAGTGCTACTTTAAATCCTCTTGTGTATTCTCTGTCAGATAACTTTACAGCACCTGCATCATACCTAAGTATGCAACTTGCATATTTGAGAGATGGGGTAATCAAATATAGGCTCCTCCTCTCTGGCAAGAGCATCTAGGGTACCTGACAAAAATTTTAAAAAGACCCAGATAAGTTGAAGAGAAAAGCCAGTCTGAGATCTGTACAGTGACTCCCATGTCTGAAGAGAACTATTACTTGAATGCATGGGCCGGTGCACATTCCCATTCCTGTAGACGCTGCTACATCCTACAGATGTGTTTTCTGGGATAATGGTGCTAGATAACATCATGCTGTTGGCTAAATGCATGTTCTTGTTGAATGAGGCCCTTTCTTCCAGGGAGGACAAGGATGTCTCCCATGCTGCCTTGTCCTACCACCCCTGAGAAAGGGACTGGAAGGGTAAAGGATGTTCTTCAAATCTGATCTTCATAATGAAAGTATCAATATTATTCTTGTTATTGTGCATTTGTATTTTCAGCTCTGTTTAGAGGCTGGACCAGTTCTTTTGAATTATTCTCCAGTCACAATTTTCCCAAATGTAGTTGAGACATGAGTTGCTGAATCACTCTGAGCAGTCCCTTTCCTTACCATAAATACATATAGATGTCACTGAACAGCAGTTGGATGCTTGGAATTAGGTGGTATGAAGCTGATCCTCTGGTTACACAAGTGCTTTAGAAAAGCAGGGAGGAGCACTAAAAACAGGAGGTAAAATCTTAGTTCTTTGGAAACCAGTGAAAATTGTTGGTGACTTGGGGGTGAAAATTTCACAGTGGTTCTTACCTTTTGGCACAAATTAGTAAAGGTGCATTAACTTCACAGGAGCCATGCTGGTGTACAGTCAGTTTTATTAATCCGTGGGTTTGTGAAATAGGTGTTTCAACATGTGGATTGCTCAGTCGTTAACTGAAACACATTGCAAGGACAACCTGTAAAGCTAATCTCAAGGAACACAGCAAACATGCTCCTGGAGCGACCCCAGGGTTTGAAGCCAATGTAATTCTTAAAAGATGAACATAATTTTGATAGATATGAAATAGTTTTTAAAAGCTCACAGCACTCCTTTGTTGAGGAACATCTTACTACTTTTCTCAGTGGAAATGAAATCTTTGCTGCAGAACAAACATTGGGTTGATCAAGCTTCAGTGTATTCACAAATACAGCTTAGTACTGCAGTTTGTTATTTTTATAGCACCAGCAATGCTCGTAGTAATTTGCAGGTAGGTATAACTACAAAAGTTGTTCCCTAAAGCAAGTATAATACATACCTTTTGTTAGATTAAAGAACATCAGATATGGTGTATAGTGTACAGCATCCTGAATAGGTGCGCGCTCTAGTAATGAACTTGGGTATGGTGCAGGTACCAGGAGGGTGCAAATAATTGCTGTTTCTCCACTGTTGTATTTTCTAGAGTTCCTATTGTATTTTCTTCATTGTTTCACTGTATTAATGCCTACATATGACATAGCACCTCTTTCACATTCAGCATAGGTAACCAAATCAGCAGTGTTATTCCAGGAGAGGGACTGCCTTGTGCGCAGTGGCTGTGAGCAGCTTGCTGTCCCCATGTGGCCTCTGGTGTTGCTGGCAGTGGTTCCCAGCCAATCCTGCAAGAAAGGCGATGGCCGCGTGCTCTACATGTTTAGCTCTGCTCTGCTGTGGTGGTCAACAGCATTGTGGTACGTGCTGGAGACTGTCCTTGGCTCTGGAACTTGTGTTCTTTGGGGACTTTGTGGAGACAGGAAAAAAAGCCACAGATTTACATGTTAACTTGCACTGTGCAAAGTTGGCTGAAGTCTTGCTGCTGTAAATGAACTTCAAGAACAGTTTTTTCAGTCAACAAAAGAGTGGCAAAAACTTTTTGTTTTTCCATCAGAAAAAGTTTTGCCAAGTAATAGGCACTTTCCAGTGGCAATGCAGGAAAAGGGAATGGAGGCATTTGTGCTGTTTGAGATGACATTAAATGAGTTTAATGCAGAAAAACAGCAATTCATGTATTACCCTCTGTGCTGGGAAACCAAAGCGAGTTCTGCTTCTAACTAATGGTACCTTCTAATGGTACATTCTAGAAATTGGGCTCAGCTCATCTGCTCCTTTCGTGTGCACCCCATGCAGCCCCACTGAGCTGGGAATAATGGCTTTGTCATTGTATTTACTACTGTGCCTAGGTAGGTACGAGCTGAAGCCTCAGAAAACGAAAAGGCTGATAAACCATTTGCTATCCTTTATGCCACTGAACAATTTTTTTCTTCATCATCATTGTCATTCTCTTTTCCAAGTCAGACAACACTGCTGAATGAAATAGGCTTTGGAAACCAAACTCAAGCACATGTTGCAAGGGTAGAGGCAGACTCTGCTGCTGTGGCAGGTGAAAATTGGTTCTGAAGGTGACTGGAATTGTCATACTGAACTGCCTCCTTTCTTTTCTTGTGTTGGTTTTCTTTGGCTTCTTTCTGTTCCTCTTGGGTTTTGCTTTCTTTTTGTCTTACTTGCTGACTGCAATCTGCAGCTGTTTGTAGAGACAGTTAAAAAGGGAAGCACGTAAATTAATGGGTTGGTTTGCAGCAAAAGATTGTATACAGTGCTTTACACAGACATCTTCTCAGGTCTTTCTTTTCTGACTGGCTCTAAGAGCTCCTGCATCATTTTCTTTACGATGTTGGCATACTGAATCAGCATATGTATTGAGCTGAGCCCATTCCTGTGAGATCTGTGATGGTATTTCAGACTTCCAAATGGTTATAGTCAGACAACATTCACACCTGTATTTTTTTTTTCCTTTCTTTGTATTCTCTGGACAACCCTTTGGGGTGGGGTAGGGGGGGAAAGTTTACTATGATACCTCATTTGAAAGGAATCGTTTTAGAGTGAGGATATAAAGCAAATTTTGCATTTAGAATTGTGAAATGTTAGAAATGGAAATCAGTTTCTGAATTTTTTTTTTATTAAAATGAGAAATTACCATGTGAGCAATAGATCATCCTGTTACTGTTTGTGGATAAAGCTTTTTGCATTTGCAAGGAGCTCAATACTCTACTGAGTTTACATGACTAGACATTAATATGTGGAAATGTTAATGTTTGAGTAAGAAAAGTGGTATTTGACAAATTATTCACAGTCTAGGTAAGAGGGACTCAATTTATATTTTATTATTGTGATCTTTTGGTCTGACCTCCTTTATAACACAGAAGATGAGACTTAGGTTAATTAATTCTTAACTGAAGCACAGCAGAAAGGTGTCATGTCCTGCTTTAAAAAATGAATGCGGTGGAGATCCCTGCATAAAATGCCACAGAGGTTATTTGTCATCTTTGTTAGAATTGTGCCTTATTTCTATCCAGAATTACACTGATTGTGGTGTTATGCCATTGTATCCAAGTTTATAATTGTTTGTTGCATTGAAGAACCTGTTATTAATAGCTTTTCCCTCGTGTCAGTATTCCAGTCATTTCACTTTGTAATCAGCTGTCCTTGACAAATGAAGCAGATGCCAGCATGACTCAGATTCTTCTAAGTACCAGATTATTATATATTAATACATATTTTTATTATTGCTTTTGTTTTACATTCATTGGTAAAACTGTTTTTTCAGGAAAGAGCTTTACAATATTTTCTAATTGCTTAGTCTGTGATATATTTTTGTGTTTAAAATTCAAGAAATACTTTGAAATTTGGCAGAATGGTCTTCCTTGGGCATGGCTTTCTCCCAGCAGGACCAGTCAAGGTATTGCAAGGCTTCCCCTGCAGCACTGGTCCAGACAGGGGCTCCTTAATGCCCCACATCTCCCAGTAGCCATCCAGATGTCTATACCATCTCATGATATATTTGTATGAGCTTTACTGCTCACCTACATAACTTTGACTGAGCTAGGTGGGCTAGTCACGTAGGTAACGTGCAAGTGCTTCTACCTGTTCTTCTCCCCTTCTCCCCTTCTCCCCTTCTCCCCTTCTCCCCTTCTCCCCTTCTCCCCTTCTCCCCTTCTCCCCCTTTTTCCTTTTCCTATGTATTTTGTTCTGTAATACCCTCTCCAATCATTCCTCTCAAAAAACAAACACCTGCACATACTCTTCTTTTGAAATATGTAATGAATTTCGTCAAGTATATGTGTTTCTTCACAAGCTGATGGAAAAATAAAACATTTTATGGCACGCTAAATCTTGGCCCTAGTACATTAAAAGAAAGTTCTGATAATTGTAGGAGTTTAAGAGGGGGGGAAAAAGTGGATCTGTGTGGGATCAGGACCAGGATGACCCTCTCGGTGGTTTAAATATAAAATATAAAATCCTAACTTAGTAGCTGAGTAAGAGGTCTAAAGATAGAGAGTGAATGCCCCTGTAGAGTAGCCAGATGGCAATTTCTACAGCTGTAGCCAATTGCTGAGCTAGATCAGCTTTCCAGTTGATTTATGAGGTGAGACTTTGTCATACAGAATTGTCATTACAGTGAATGCAAGCCTTTAGTTTTATCTTTGATAGGCATGAACAACACCATACCTACCCTGCTACTCCTGAAAGTTAGTGCATATTGGTGAATTATTTAACAAATGTGGTCTGTTTTCAGTAAATTCTTATAATTCAATAAAAAGACTTTGTAGTGTAAAAGGTGGAGAACGTGGGGGTCTAATTTTGAACTTGGTGCTGGATAACAAAATGTTTCCCTGTTTGTTTCTTGTTCCTGCACGTGAATATTAAGATCAATTTGAAATCCACACGCAGTAAGTTATATGACAGTGTTCTGGAGTATTTTTTTTTTCATTAGCAGGTTTAATCAATTTTTTTTTCTAAGTTATGTGAGAATTAAATATGATTTTTGTCTCTTTTGCAGTGAAATATTCTGTCAAGACTGAAAAGATTTCACCATTGTTTACAAATTGTGTTCCACCTTTAGGTGATTCCCAATTTCTTCCCTTAGATGGTGCTAATAGGGTACAAAAAGCACAGCCAGATTGCAGTTTTTCAGAAAGAACACGAAGTACAAGGAAGGCTTGTTTGGGTTCTCTGAGCTATTTCTTTCCTCTTCTGTGTGCTACTGTTGTGCCTTATTTGCTCTTATTCAAGCTCCAGGATGGCACTATATAAAGTATTGAAATTGGTAAACAATTACATCTGATGACTATATGCTCATTTTGGAAAAATAGAAGAACAAATGTTGTCTGCATCTGAGCTGCAAAATGAACAGACTTTTTATCAGCTTTGTGCTTGCATAGGGAAGGCATACTGCTAGTATCTCAATGCTGGGAAAATGGACTCTTTTTATTCATGTCTGGTGTTACTCTCCAGTAATTACGTCCCCTTGCAAACAACTCTTTCTTAAGAGCATAGCAGTAATCCTGAATCCTCTATGCACAGATGTTTAGAGGAATTTGCTCAGTAGAAAATGAGGGAAAAGAGAATGTCTGGCTGTTTTCCCTCTTCGTACAAGTGAAAAGGAGATGCTGACTCTCATGGGTGACCATGTTTATATTTTTCCTAAGCATAATTCTGAGCATCCAGGAGTAAAAGAGCAGTTGTTTTATGAAATTTCAGTTTCAGAAGAAGCCCTGAGGTGATGTTTTGTTGCCTGCTGATTTTAACCTTTCTCTGGGAAATTTAAAATACAAGCTGTATGTCTTGCTGCTTCACATGTCCAATATAAATGTTGCAGCTTTTGGAAGTAGATTTGTGCCCCAGAGACCAGAATCAGCAGCATCTGCAAGGCAAGTGGCAGTTCATCACTCATCTCAGCCTGTCCATACGTTTGGCAGAAGAATTATCCTTTCCTTGTCTTTCCTCCAATCTCACTCCTCCCATTTCACCATTGCTTTCCTCTTCCAGGCAATGAGAATTTTCGGCCTGCCTGGTCACTTGGGATGTCTGTTATTGTGTAATTGATGATGACTGCCCATCACTGCTTGGGAAAAGAGAGAGGGCTTGGCAGGGCAGGGGTGCTGTGGGTCCAGATCCCAATGCCCTGGAAATACGAGTGCTTGGGAAAATGTGTACAGTGTCAACCTTGTTATGCCTGGGGATCTTGCCAGGATGTAATTGGCACTTCACTCTTAAAAACAGTGTAATTAACTATGTTGAACTAAAATAGAGGGAGGGGAGAGACTTCACTGTTTATCAAATCTAGTTATTTTGATTTAAACTATCTAGCTTAGGCCAGCAGTGGGTCTGTTTCTTTCTTGACCTTTCACTCATATTCATTATTGATTTTTTTCCTGAAGGATGTCAAGGCAATTACTGCATGCCACTTTATTTTATCCTATCCAGAAGAACCTTGAATGAAATTTTAGGACACTATGAAATAAATCAAGGAACATTCACTCTAGTCAGACATAGTCTTCACTTTTTGTTTCCTTTGAGATAAAAGTTTAAAGTGCAGTCCTGATTAGAGTGCCTCTGTGATTGCTAATGTATGGTGAGTCCCACATTTCTATAGCCCATCTACCTCACATGGCTCACTTTGACAGGCTGAAGTACATTTATACTGGTCTCGCTGAGTTTAGACTTCTTGCTCAGGGATGAACCCATTGTCTGTGTTCAACTCTGACTACTGAAGACCAATTTATGCTGCTTGTAGCAACCAGACCTAAAATCTAAACATCAAAGCTTTACTCTACCCTTCCATTACCTAATCTTAGCTTTTAGATGGTCAGTGACATGGATGGTTTTACAGAAAGATGTGAAACCAGGTTTTTCTCTGCTGAAGGTTGTGACATTCATGGTTTGTAAGGATTCTTTCTTGCTGCTTTCCCAGCTTAGGCCTCCTCCTTCAGCACCAGGCTTTGTTCATAATAATTACACACACAAGTGTGCCAAGAACGTTACTGGTTTCCAAAGACGTGCTCACAGTGTTGTTGTTGTTTTTTATTTTTTTAAGTGACAGAATCAGGGGTTGTGGTATCTTGCGTATCTGATGATGAAATTTTAATTAAGCGTATTCTATTTTGACACTGAGCCCCAGTCTCATTCAGTAGACATGCTGGAAAAGGATCAGTTAATGAGCAGATGTTCAGGTTTGGTTTTCCTCAGTGTGTGGCCTTGAGCTGCATTTTTCAGGTTTCCCACACACGTCTGCTGAAAATTTCTAATTTTCTCTGGAGTTATTGTGTGACACTTGTCATAGCATTAGGGCAAATTCCAGTTACATGTCCAGCAAGTGAACCCCAGGGTCTTTCTTTGCTTTGCTAAGACCACAGTGTGCTTAATTCTGAAATATTTCTCATTATATCTAATTCCTAATGTTGACCTTCATTCATTGACTTTTCTCTCAAAGTCTTTCTCAGAATTTACACTGCATCCTTTTTTGTTCCTTGTGCTATTTTCAGCAGTAGTCTTTTCGTGATAAACCATATTAATGTTTCTCAAGCTCTCATTTAATGGAACAGCCTATCTACTGCAGAGTTGTCTGATTTTAATCTTGCCTTTAGGTCATAATTTGGGTGATGAAGATATAATGTAACTGAAAAGGTTATTGCTATCCACTGTAAATACTCTTAAGTTGCTGCTTTCACATCCATTAGATCTTTCAGAGAAGCCAGATTTTGCTGAGGTGTTGAATTTCGTGGTTGTGTTTTGGCTGTGAGGCTCAGGGGAAAAATTCCCTCTGGGAGCTCACCTCCTGGTCAATAGAAAGTCAACACCAGTGTTTTTTTCCGAGTGTATTATCCATTGTTGCACATACTGACTAGTTTTTTTTGTTTGTTTGTTTGTTTTGGGCAGATAGATAATTATAAAAGCGATCAGAATTGTCACTTTTTGGTATTACCTGGTGCATCTTGCTTCAAGTTTCCTTCTTTAAAACTGTCATCTTTTTTTTTTTTTTTTTTTTTTCCCCCTTGGGAAAACACTGAGGTCAAGTGGGCATGGCATCAGATTGGACAAGAAGGCTTTTAGCTAGGAGCTGAACAGTGGCTCTTCCTGCATTAAGGTGCTTGAGGTGTTGATTTTTTTTTTTTTCTTTTTTTAAATGTAATGTTCTTCAAGAAACCTCATGCTTTTGTGTAGTTTATTGATAGTTACTCTCCATGTAAGGAGAAATACATGAAATTAGGATCAATAGGGTGGAGTGTTTACACTAGCAAATATCAGTTCAAAAAAGAACTTGTCATAATTTCAAGACCCAGAGGGTACTTTATTCAAGTGAAACTTTGAATGCAGATGCTCTTAACAAATGGTTTCCTTGTGATAGTTTTAATTCCTGGTAGTGTTAATACAGAGACTAAATATAAAAACCTTTAAAGCATTTTCACTTGCTTAGTTCACAAGGTTTAACGATGTTGTTAAATTATGCAAGATGGCAGTCCTCTTGTGAAGCTGTTGTAATAACCAGTCAAGAAGAGCTATTTCTGCTAAGACTCGTTAGAGTATTTTTAAGTGCTCTGAACTATTACCAAATTGTGCTTTCCATGTACATTTTCTTAGCGTTTAAACAATAGCTGTCACACTTAAAAGAATGTTGCATGATGTCTGGCCCAGTAGATCATTAAACAATACTTAAAGGCAGTGGCTAGAGAATACTTCTATGAACAGAAATGATTTTGTTCATTGTGATTTGTGAGCTATATTAATTATGATTTCTTAATTCTTGGACTCCTACCCTCTGTTTCAAGAATTCTGACAGAAGTGTTTTTTGACTTGATAATTGTATCTTGGATTCTTTATTCTTTACACCCTTCACATTAGGGTTCATTATTCTCCTCTTTAAAACAGTTGTTGTCCAATAAAAATGCAGAAATAATTACCTGTGCCCTTGGTGACCAATCATACAACATCAGTAATGAATAGCAAATATTCATACATAGCTATCAATTGTTTACAACTAACAGTTGAAAATTATTCATTGAAACTAATTGGGGAATATTTATGAACTGCAAATAACTTCCTAGTAATCAGGGCTAGCTCACAAATGACTTGCCAACCCAAAGAGGGGTGAAGTTTGTCAAGGATATTATTTTGTGCAATTTGTTTCGCTGTCATTAGCTGTAAATATTACTTGAAACATGTGATTGGTGTAGACTACATGCATTCTGCATTGAATGTAATTATCTCCAGTTCTGCTGTGCTGGAAAGGCATGAAACACAGTGCCAACAACATGCAGGACACCATCCGGGGCTGCAAAATGGAACTTCACCTTCCTTCATGTAGCAGGTTAGAATGCATGAAGCTTTCTCAGTCTTTTGGATACTGAAAATTAAACAAACGTGAATTTTAAGTGAAAACAGGTGTGTATATAAATAATGCAGTCTGTACATACAGTAATGTGATGTGCAAGGGAGAAACAGGAACAAAGAGGTGTTGTGACTTAGCCGCATCCCCAGCTGGAGCTGGTCTCAGGATGGCTCAGCTCTTTTGATGAAAGAGAAGCTTCAGACATTTTAATTCCGACCCAGGTGTGGTCCATTGAAAAACAGCCTCAGAAGCCTTCATTAGGCATGTTTGCTGAATTTGCTCCTCCTTCGGAATGAAAACTACCATCAGCCAAGTAATTGGGTTATTCCTATCAATATTTGATTTGACCAGCAAAAAGCAATTAACAGTAGCAAACACCTGTCTGACAGCTTTTTTCCTGTCTCCAGAAAGAGGAAAGTTCTCCCTGAGTCCCTGTAAAAGCATCAGACCAAATGCATGAAATAACACTATCTGTTTCTTGTGCAAAGGCACCACTGAGAGAACAGTTGTGGTGCTAGACTTTCCTGAAATCATGGTCAAACTTTCTTCTGTTACAATTCAGTTTTCAAGGTTTTGGGTCCTCTGGAAGTTATGACAGTGAAGATTATATAGGAAGCAATGCTGATTTTGGCTTATACAGAAAGCTGGAAAAAAAAAAAAAAAAAAACAACTGCAAAACCATACAAATAAAAACAAGTATGGGATGGTGTAAGTCTTATGACAGGAAATGTCAAAATAGGAAGATGTCAGAAGTCAAGCAGCATTTCTAGCAGTCAGGCAAAGCTCTGAGCTTCAGCACTGCCCTTTTTGGCTATTGGTAGTGAACAGAGATGTTCTTAAGTGGAAATGACTATGTGTCTCATTTGAAAACAGCCTTTCTTCCATTTAGGTGAGGGAGAGCCGTGGATTTATGGTGGATTTTTTTTTTTTTTTTCTTCCCCTGTAGCTGACAGACTTCAATTTGTTACTCAAGCCAAGTTTTATAAATGCTCTTTTGTTGGCTAATGTATAAATGTGAATGACCAAAGCTGCAGCAGTTGTGAAAAGAGACCATCAGCCACCAGAGCAGCTACACCTTTGCAGGAACAGGCAGGAGGGAGTCAAAGAGCCACATTTTTAATGTGATGCTTTCCCAGTGAGAAGAATATGTTCCCTGCTAACAGGGTGAGGAGGAAACATACAGCAACAAGTGGAGGCTGCCACAGGGGGCCCCAAAAGTAGCTATGTAATGATTATTTGACAAGGCTTCCTGGATTCTAACAATCCCATTAAAAATAAGTTGGCAAAAACATTAGGATCCTGAACTGACTGAAAATGAAACAAGAAAAATGAGGAGGGATTAAAGTAAAGCTCAGAAATAAAGAACTACCGCTGTGTGTGTCCACTGTGGGAGTCTGTCAACCTGATGGGAAGCTCTTGGTAATTAGCTAGTCGATTTCTTTCTTACATTCTAAAGCACTTTCTTTTCTTCTTTTCTCTCTCTATTCCTCCTCCCCGCCCCACCCCCCCCCTTCAAGTTCCCTCCATTTTTCTTGTATTTTGTAAAGCATGAATACTGGGAGGGCACAGAAACACCAGGACTGAGCTTTAGGTATTGCACATACATACTGTTAGAGATTATTCTTGCCCATAGAACTTGAAATCCGTGTGCACAAGGCACATGTTAACACAACTTTACAGATGGGAAGGTGGGGCACAGAGGGGCAAGGAAGTTGTTTTGGAAGTGTTCATTTTCCACCTGAATTCCCATAGGAGGGCTCTTCAATACATGCCAGCTCCCCTCAGAACTGGTTGGACAAAGCATGGAGCAAGTGGAGACACATGGACAGTCACTCCCTCCCATGCCCTGCCTTAGCCTCATGATGCACAGTCTTGGGCTCACACTGCATAAGCCAGTCCTGCTCCTGTGATATCTTTCTTCATAATCTGATATTTTATAATTACTCTTCAGTGGTTCTCTTTCAACTGTATAGACAGACATTGCAGCGTACACAGCTTCCTCTTGGTCTAATTGATAGAAAAAGCAAGAACAACTTCTGTGGTGACTGCTACAAAAAATAATTGGAGATAGGGATTGTTATATAATACATATGCATGTTAAAAATAACCCCCTTTCACTTACACAGCATTTCTGAAAGGTCTGGGAGTACTGTTAGGTTTGGGTTGGGAGCATAGGGCAAAGGCTTTGCCTGGAGTGGGTAGTGCTCACCCAGCCCTGTGTGTGAGAGCTGTGCCTGTGAGCTGCTTGCTGCCTTCAGGGGTGGCTGCAGCACCTGCTGGGGTGTCCTCTGCATGGCATGACTCTGCGTGTACGTGGATGTGTTGGCAGGGCTTTGCAGTCATGGTCAGTGGGAGATGGAGTGAGTCTGCACTACATTTCCTCCTGAAAATTGTCATGAGAACAAACTACAGGGAGAGAAAAATACTTACTTCATCAAGGAGAACTCTTGTGACATAGTGAAGGACAACGGTGTCTAGCCTTAAGTTGGCTGCTGACTATAGTCTAACTTTTTTTTTTTAGTAAGAAAAACTTGGAATTGAATGCACTGTTACAAATTATTCCTATCAAGTGACATAACTTCAGCTTCAGGGTATCAGGAAGATCAGACTCTGACCTCTTATCTCTGCTTATTTCCATTCTATCATTCAAATCTTTTCTGGCATCTCTTGAACATTCAATCTTGTGGAATATTTACATGATTTTATTGTGAACGATAGAAAAAAAAATTGTGCTGAAAATATTTTCCAAATAGATGTTGTGATAGAGTCTTGAGCCTTGTAAGCAGACTTTATATGTCTGTTTTTCAATTTGCTACTGTACGTGTTCTCTGAAAATAGTCACTGGAAGGGAAACAAAGCACCAAACAGATCACCTGTTTTGTAAGGCTGTGAGTAAGGCTTCACAAGGCCCCGACAAAAGCTGGCTTGCTCTTAGACAGAGGTTGCATGAGATAACCTCCACAGACTCCAACCAACATAAATTATTCCACGAGTCCATGATTAACTGTAATTTTGTTCCCAAAACCCACAGTTCTGAAATACTGAGGTTTTTTTCTTCAGAATTTATGGTTCACGGAAAAGGAGGCTTTCCATCTTTGCCATTGTCACATTTCTCACATGAGTAACTGCAAAAGACAAATGGGCAGTTGCATCTGATTTGTTACTTCATTCTACATGGACGAGTTGTTTTGTGGAAAAGCAGGAAGGGGTTCTTTAATCAAAGAGCAGCTGGGTGTTTTACGAGCTGTTAATACAACCTGGGTGGGAGTTCAGACAGCTGCAGGGCCCGGGGTTCAGGCCTTGCTTCCAAACCAGGCCTCGCTCAGCAGATGGTTCTCATTGGTCTCAGATGCTGTGCACTCAGCATTGAGTCTTGCTAGTTCTTGGTAAAAGCCCTAAAATAAATCCAGAGATCTTGCCTCCCTTTTTAACGTGCACGTGAAAGACCGGTGTTTGTCAAGAAGAAGTGGAGTAAAACAGGTGCAGCTCAGCTGTGCTTAGCATTCCAGCCCAAGTGCTGAGAAGGAGCTGGGGCTCGTGCCCATTTCAATGTGATGTGTTAGAATCAAAGCCAAGGAGGGGGCAGATACAGGCATAAAGTCAACTCCAAGACTTCACTGTGTAGTCCCAGGGAGGTGCAGTGAGATTGAACAGAACAAGTGATTGTAAATTTAGATGCCTACTGCCTAACAGAAATTGTTCTCCATAGCCATTGTGCCATTAGAGAAGTAAAATAAAAATGGTAGTGAAAGGGAACAGTGTTGCTTAACACAAATTGTATTGCACTAAGAAGTGGAATAGCAAATTCTACTTCTTGTTCTGTCTGTAATTTCCTGGGCCACCTTGGGACCCCCTGTGCCATTTGCTGTACCTAATTTCCAAATTGGCAGATGGATAATTATCTACTGATCCCAGAGGGTTGCGATTGGGGTAGGGTTAATAAGCAAGGCCTATTCTGGATCAACCTTGTATCATTCTTGAGGCCTTTCCCAAGGGTGTAAACACATTTTTTTTTCCTGTTTTTATGTTTTTTTTTTCTGATTTAATAAAAGCAGAACTTTCTTCTAACTGAGAAGACCTTCGAGTAAGTAATTCATCTCACAGCCGTATTTCCAATGTCAGACTCATGTGGTCAGGACAGTGCTCCTACTTCCAGATACTGGTATTTACTGGGACAGGAGCAAGGTACAGTAATTCTCACAGTCCCAGATTTCCCCTAGGATCAGGCATTGGAGCACGTGATGCACTTGTTTGTATCTCAGGTTATGTAACCATTAAATCTCTTTTCTCGTCTCTCGCCCTTCTTCCCCCAGAAATCTGTTATTGAAAGGAAGGAAAAGGGAAAATGTTTTTAAGTGGGCAAATTGAGAAATTCACAGTGTTGCAAATAGTTTGTGATCAGGATAGAGTTGCCTAGGGCTGTTTTATGAGTCTCACATGGGGCTGTAAATCAATTTAGAGTAGTAGAAGTAAGGCATAAACCAGAGAACTCTGTGTGTGTGTCAGCTGTGTTCTGTACAAATGGCTGATTATTGTATATAGGGTTTATTGCAAATCCTGTTGTGACCCATTTTCTAATGTAACTTGGTTAATTTTTCTCATGACACAAAAAATCTAAGTAAGGTCTGATGTTTGCTGTGTATCAGTTCTTGGTGGTTTTGAACACTGAATGCATTAGCAAGTACCTCTAAGAAGAATTACTTTTAATCAAAAACAACTCAAAACAAAAATTATTTTTAGTGGAATAAAATTCAAATAATTCCAAGAACTTCTGCTATTTCTTCTATACAAATAACTGTGTAGTGTTTTCTTTTGATTTATTTTTTTTATTTTTATTTTTTACCACTTTCATAATTCAATCTGAAAACCTGGGACACCTGTCATGTTTAATCTGAAGTAATAGATTTAAACCAGAATATTATTTGCATGAATATCTTCCAGTGCAAATACAACTTCAGAGCAATCTTGCATGAAACCGGTTTGAAGAGCAGCATCCCTGAGTACAAGTGGGAGCATGGATCTTCTTGTTCAATTTTCCTTTGTCTTCCTGCTGCACAGGAGTTCAGGGTGTGGGTAAACTATTTCCAACATCCTGGATGTGCAGCAGATGACCAGACACATGGATCAGTCTGGGTCCACAGAGTCAAAACAAAGTCTGCAGAGCAGTACAGCAGAAAGAGCAGAATCTGGGACTGTGAAATGGTAGCAGTGGTTTCTCACAGTTTGAACAATTTTGAGACATTATGATATAATAAGCAGGCCTCATCTGCAGAACCCGCAGTAGATGAGGAAGCTCTGAGTAAGAGTGATTCATTGATGTTGCAAAGTTTTGGCTGGTTTTTGGTATCTTTATGTGTGTCTGTGCGTGTTCGTTTTTCCACAGTGCAGACCTTGACCTAATCAGGAATCCTGAAACATAACCAAACTGCAATAGCATCCATAATAGCACACCCTACTCAATATCTCAGGATATTTCTCTCCATAGGGCTGAGAAAAAGTGACAAAACTGCAGTGTGTGTCATGAAAGCATCTTCAGTTTCCTCTGAGTAGAGTGAACAGCAGCTCTTCCCAAGTCAGGAACAGTGGAGCCCAGCCCTGAAGTGACAGGGTCAAGACAAAAGTTCCTCTCGTTGAGGGAATAATCTGTTTCACTCGTGGAAATTAATGACAGAAGGGAATTCTCAGCCTGCCCATTGCTATGACCAGCTTCTCGTGGTGGTGGCCATGGTTTTGTGAGCACAAATGTAGTTGACTGCATTAATTATGCTTTGCACTGGGAGCTTAATTTAATGGGCTTTGAAGCAAAATATTTCAAACAGCTCTATGTCTAGGCAATGAGTTTGAGCACGCTTTTCCCCCTCATGGAGAGAGCTTTCTCTTTTCCAGCTGTCAGAACACAAGGGTCATTTGAGTATTCTTGTCAAGTTTTCCAAATGCTTGTTTTGAATTGATGGGTTTGAACAGGAGCAATTTGTTATACTGGCACTTCCCCCCTCCAACTGCAGAAAGTCAGCCCTTTGCAGATACATTATCATCTGCATGAGAAGCTGCATGTCTTAAGATAGAGCGAATGGGTTGGCAGATTTTAGGTCTGAAGCAAAGGTCAAACCTGAATGATAGCTGCAGAAGGGAGTGGGGATGTGTAGACTTGCCTGGGTGGTAGATATTTCTTGCGTGCATGTGTGTGCTGATAAGGCTGGATGGATTATTTGGCACTTTGACTGAAGTATGTTTCTTCCTCTCTTTTGGAAATATTTCTTTCATTGTTAGAATGATGCTTTAATGTCAAAGTATAAGCAATATAGTAAAGAGCAAAAGTATGTTTAAGTTCATTATTTTGGCTTGCAGCTAGCAAAACTCCTTACTTGTAAATTTCAAGCTGTATTTATTTTTTTTTTCTTATGGTATTACTATCTAGTATGCATATACTCACTGAATTTATGCTGCTCATGGAGAAGGTGGAAATGGTTTGCCCAGCAGTGCCGGCCAGCAGGACTGGGTGGAAGAAGAACCATGGTGCTGAAGCAGGAGGGAAGGGATGGTGGGAAGTGAGGAGATGCCATGCCCTGAAATGTTTCATAGTGATCTTTTCTGGTCAACGTGGTTTCCACATGTGGAGAAAAATGAATTCCATTAGTATAGGCACCTGTGTTACAGATATGAAAAATATACAGTTACACCAGAGCTACTGTTTAGACTCACAGAAAAATAAACCAGAAAAGGAAATAAAGCCTCATTTGGAAGAGCCATACCAGGCTCATGACCTGTACTGGGACCAAACCTTTAGGCTTATATAAGTAATGCATTAACTGACTGGTCCTGTTGAGAAATCTGGTGTCAGGCTTGTTGGTGATTATATAGACAATTAAAGCATTTTACGAATATTTGAAGCAATTAACAGGTCAGCCACATTGCAAGAAGGTTCTTTGCAGCTGAGGGCGAAAGTAAATGTCACATATGGCATTTCTGTCCTGCTTCACCTTTTTTAACCAGAGATTTTTGGCTAATGTCAAGTGTGTTCATGTGGAAACAATTTTACAGGCATAACAGTAAAATAAAAACTTGTAAGTGAATCTTATGTTTGTATTTCAAAAATTGTTACAGGTCACGCTGCCTAAGGAGGAATTGGAGCCTCCACAATAGTAAGGCTCATGCTTGCTGGCTACAAGGATTACATGTAATTTTGATCTACTCTTGGCATCTCGTCAGTTTGTGATAATTTCCAGGTGTATTTTCAAAAAGGTCCAGAAACTATGAATTCACTGGGTCAGCTCTTCTGAAAGCTTCTGAAGCTGTAAGACAAAGGAGCTGTACTAGTCCTTAAGACTCTTAGCTAATTTTTCTGCTTTCCTGGAGTCTCCTCTTGTCACCAACATTCTTACACTCTGAAATGCAGCGGAATGCCAAGACCCTCAGTAAGACAAGAGAGCAGTCACTGAGCAGCAACCATAGAGTATATTTCCTGTTGTGTGCAAGGTTGAAGCACAGGTTTCGCTTAGAGGCAACCTCATTTTTCTTGTTTTCTTCAGTTCTTACTTCCATTGCTGGTACAATGTCTGGTGGAGCCCACAGAAACCTTTCTGGTACTCGTGGTGACCTTAGATTAGGCATTACTTGCATGTGTTTATCAGGAAAAAGCATGTGAAGATGAAATTGTTGCCAAGATTAGCTGGTTTTCACTCCAGTATTTACTGAAACATCTCAAACGACTTGTACAGAATTTAAATAAGGGTTAAGCTGCCTCAGTTCCTATCTGGTTTGGAAAGCAGTGCATTTTTATTCTTGTTTCTTGCACACAGGGATTTTTCTATTCTAGTGCCATCTTAACGGTACATAAGTGTCTGTATTGTTAATTATGTTTGCTTTGCAGTCTGATCATAACTAATTTTTGAGTTGCATTTAAAACTGACCTATCAGGCTTGGAAATGACTGTGAACGTGAAAAGGACTGCTTTTCCAAATGGTCCTATCTGAGCAAACTTAACCCAGCTAGGAGGGATGTGACAGCCCTCTAATTCTGGTGCTCGTAATGAGCTGGCTCTCTGACATCTACTCAATTGAATAGATATACTAAAAAATGAAAGTAACTTTCCTCAGGTCATGATGACTTAGTTAAAGATGGTACTAAGAAGGCTGTAATAAAAGTTGCCCGGGTAGTGATTACATTAGCTCTTTTGGGCTATTGCACAGCATTTATCCCTTAATGATTCTTGTGTTTTCCAAACCTGTGCGCAATTAATATTACTCAACATACATAAGAGTGTTCACTGGACATTTATTCAGCAAATAAAATATTTTTAATAGCTGCAGTATAAAACTTTAACCAAATGAGTTTCCCCAATAACATTCTCTTCTTCGAAGTAGGTATTCTCAAATGGTGCGCATTAAATTTTTGACTGCAGATATCACCTTTAATGTATGCTTCGGTGGCTGCTGGGGGCTGAAAAAAAATCATTACTAATTGATATGCCTTAATGGCCTGAGAGCTTTCAGAGTTGGATGAGCCCAAGAGAAACACTCAGAGGCAGATATTTGATTCTAATTATGCCTGAGTAGGTACAAGCAAAAAGTAGAAGCATCATGACAGCCATATCATTGTCAAATTGCTATACCTCAGGTTTTCTACTAATTTGACACTATTACAAAACATTGCTTCAATGAACCCATGAAAGGCAAAGTTAGATAAAGGATGGAAGCACAGAAAAAGAGGTCTGTGCTGGTATCTGTATTTACTAAGACAGCCACTGAGGAGAAGAGGGCTCTGGGATTTGTAAACGATCTGCTAATTAGCTTGTGGTATCATTGTATTCCATCCCATGTCCTGAATATCTAATATATTTTTAAGAACACAGCAGTTATGAATTTTTCATCTAACTGTGATGCTGCAGCAAGCTCATTTGTTTATTTCCCGTGCCGGCTGCACCAACTCCTTCCACTGCTGCGTCCCCAACCCTGTGCTCCACACGCACAGAACGTGAGAAAGGGCGAGCAATTAAGATTGGTTGTTTTTTTTTCAGGTATGAACCACATGAAATAGTTTATTCACCTGTAAAAACGCATTGTTTGTAGCTTTGTCCAGACCCTTAGGTCTTGCAGTGACCTACTGATGAGTTTCTGTCGAGGACCAAAGGCAGATTCTGCCCATTTGCCCCCACTGATGGGAATGGGAGTGGCATTTTTTATAGGAACTAGGATTTAACTGGGGGTCTGCTTTGCCATCAGGGTTCAGGGCCTGTGGCTTTCCTACTATTTTCCACCTTTAGTAACATCTTTGAGACTTAAGGGAAAAAAAGTATTGTTTCTAGTAAATACGTGCCTTGTATGTATGAGTGAAACAGAAGAATCAATAACTTTCTTTCCAACCTATTTTTATTATTGGCCAAATATATTTGTATTTTATTCAGCAGTAAATGGTGTTTTTCCTTATGGATCTCCTCGGATGTCTTGTAGGCTCATTAAGACAGAGCTAATGAGTCCTGTTTTTGTGGTGAAACTGCTGGATCTTTTGCAGGCAGCATAGGCACTCAGCGTTCTGCCATGCACAGGCTGGGATGGAAACCTGATGGTGATGAAGGAAAGGATTAAGAAGATTTAGGGAGGAACATACAAAAATTCAAAGAAAGAAAATTCAAAGTATATACTTCCTTCCTTAACCAGTTCATTTAACTGTGGGAAAAGCAAAGACCGAGGAAGTGACTTGAGTTAGGGAGTGGCCAAAATGAGCCATCAGAGCAGGCTGCTGAATGTGTGGGAGGATTATGTGACCTCAGGGCAAGAAAAATACAGATTATTTTTGTCTGGATCTAGTAATACCCTTGCTGCCTAAATCCAGAGGTTTATGTAACTATCTAAACCCAGATTAATTGTGTTTAGAAAGCCTCACAAAAAAAGACACAACAAAATAACATAAGACAAATAGTTGTCTCTTTTATACTCACTGGTAGCAACAGAGATCTTGTCTTACAAAATGTACAGCTGAAGGATACAACCTACAGGTTATTTTTGTAAATGTAGATTAGATTTATGTACCAAGAAAGCTCAAGTTCTTTGTAGACTTAGGAAGTCATGAGAAACTGATGAGAATATTTGAAAATTTCTTGAAAGCAAGGATGTCTATATGTGCAGGAACCAATTTCCCAAATTAAAATGAGATTTGGGGTATTTTAGCAAATTTCCCTGGGTGCTGTGCCTTGGATGTGTATGGATTGCCAGAGAGTAGAAAGCTGCCACTTAAATTGGCTTCATGGGTTTTTGCAATGGAACTGGGGACCTCAACAGAGGAAAAGACTGAGTAGATAAAGGTTGGTGGTGGACCTTGTACAAACACCAAGTGTTTCTGTGGGCTGTTGCTCTCCTGTTACCTGACCATGAGAGGAAAGCTGCAGTTAAAAGGAAGGCATCACACAATGAGCATCTACAGTTATTCACCTTAAGAGTATCTGTAAAGGATCCAAATTTGTGGAGAGTTTAATACAGGGATAACTGTAGACTTTTGGACCGCTCTGTATGTTTTTACAGCACATTTAATACTTGCCTCCTAAATTCTGTATTTTTGATTATCCATGATACACTTCTGTTAAATTAGTGATAGCATGATGATAGATCTCAAATGTATTGTGTTCTTTGTGGAGAAAGATGAGACAGGTAAGATCAGGCGATGTTCTCTACAGGGTTGTGTACTTTATTAACAGATCTCTCTTGGCAATTGGAATAAATTATGCAAAAAGATGTGTGCTAATTGAGGTGATTTAAGGCAAAGAGAAGGCTCTGCATCAAGGGGTGGAGAAGGGAGGTGTACTTCTGGCCCTGGTTTCCATCACACCAAGGGGTGTGTGTGGGGATACGGACTGCAAAGAAGGGGTCATACTGCACACTTCCCTTCCGCATCACCCTGAACAACTAGGATTTGTAATAAAACTGGTCAGACCAACATTTGAACCTTTGTTTCTTAATCTCACGCCAGGTATACATATATCAAAGAACCTCCTCTTCCTCCTATAAATTGGAGTGAGACAGCCCACCCCCCATCTCTGCATCCTTCCTTACTGTCCCTCTCCTGTGCTCTGTGCTCGGAACGATCAAAGAGGATCACATCCTTCAAGAGAAATGAGTGGGAACAGACTTTTCTTCTTATGTAGGCTTACCTACCTGCCCAAAAAGCTGATTTGGTCCAACTTGTTGATTTAATACTATTTACGCTTGTCTCATGCAGGTGTAAATACAGAAAAAAGATTGCGTGAATTTGGAAAATCAGGGTCTCTGCCTTCTGGTTTGCAGTGATGCTTAATGTTTTGGTCAGGATTTACTGGTATCTTGTCCAGTTTCTGGCTTTTATTGACTTGCTTGCACTCACTGAATCCGATTTACAGCTCTTCCCGTGGCCAGAACTAGTAAATCTAGTGCATTAAATCAGTGAGCTGGATTTTTTTCTTTATTAAATCAACAAATACGGATTAATTCTGGCCTTTGGAAGTGTTCCTATTAAACAAAAACTAGTTAGTTCAGTATCTAGAAAATGTCTTTTGATGGCTTGGAGACCTTTTAAAATTTTCTCTCCCAAAGGCCAGTTTGAATGTCTCTGCAGAATATGTATATAATATATATGTTTTCTCTCTCACATTGATACTAATGTGAAATGCTGGAGCCAGATTTTTTTAGTAACTGCTCAGGATTTTTTTTTTTATGGTCTGGGTGGGTTAGGAAGTGATGAAAACCTTTCGTAGCCCTGTGTCGATATGTGCCCATCCCTCTGGTTTTCAAATGACATATACTTCTTTTTTTTTTTTTCTCCAAATACACTCTAGTTTGAGATAATACCATTAAAAAAAAAAAAAAGAAAAAAAAAAGAAAGACAAGAAATTTGTTAAAGTTGATGTGGATAGGAGCTGTGCTTGATGGTGTGGGTGGAAGTGTTTGAAGTGCTAATCTTTTCCCTAGGATGGTGGTGTGACAGAGAGGGTGTCAGGTTTTGATAACTGGCAACTGCAAGTGAATGCGAGTTTCAGTCTGTGTTTGGGTTCATTGTATCATTCTTACTGTCACCCCAGATTCTTCTCCTTCTTTCTTCATTCTGATGTTCAGGTGGTTTGCCAGCAATTTACACTGCATGCTGTTTTGGGAGATTTTTGTTAAGATAGCTGCAGTGTGTGTCTGCAATGTGCTGATTTTCCTCTTTAAATTACATACTTGCTGAAAAAATAATTTTTGCTAATTGAGGCTATATTTCAGTTGCAGCTTATTTTTGTAATGCAGGGAAACAAAACCTGTCTCTTATTGCTTGAGTAGTGCTTTGTATTTGTCAAATGTTGCTCTGTCACATACTTGTTCTGTCAAATCTTGTATATGCATATCTACTCTGTTTACAGCTATCTTCTAAATCACTTTTTCATTGTTCAACCCATGCTGATCTTCCCAAAATATCTGTTAAGTGAAACACACTTTTCATAGACAGTAGCTCTAAAATATGTGGTTTCTATTCATTTCTGGACAACTTGGGGT
Source organism: Meleagris gallopavo (assembly GCF_905368555.1). Classification (NCBI taxonomy): domain Eukaryota; kingdom Metazoa; phylum Chordata; class Aves; order Galliformes; family Phasianidae; genus Meleagris; species Meleagris gallopavo. The sequence goes on from NC_139412.1 coordinate 14,427,732, forward strand.
TTGGTTGCCTTCAGGAAACATGAAAAGTATAAAGCTCTCAAAGGCTGGGATATCATTAGATACCAGTAAGGTTATAAATACAGACGTTGCCTTATTGGCACTCTCATTTTCAGAGGCAGGTGGAATACAGTAAGCCATTCATAGAAACATCTTCCAAACCATCTTGAAGAGATTGCCAGTTCCTAAAGTAGTGTAGTGGGCATGACTGCATCCTCTGTCAGAGGGGAAAAGTACAGCCAAGGACCACAAGACAAGCCTTTTTAGTGTCCTAAAGACCTGTCTTAAATTCAGTCACTCATTTCTTTTCTTGTCTTCAGTCCTGGGTTGCTTGACTGTCTGGAAAATTAAATTTTATGTGATGTGAAAGGAGCCCATGTGGTTTTCTATTTGGCTTGTGTGCGTAGCTAACCTCTCCACCTGTCCAAGGGGGGAATGGAGGAGGTAAGTGCTAGTTCCTTTCAAAGAAATGCTCACAGGAGTATACATATCCCAAATGCATGCATTTTCCTGGATGCCAAAAAAAAAACACCAAACCAGGACAACCAATGAAAGTCCTTACCAAGGTGAAGTCTCCTTCCATAGAAGAGCAACTCCTTAATGGAGTGTTATTCCTAATGAGAAATTATTTGCATGTAGCAAATATAGATAGAAAGTTGCAAATGTCATCACACAATTTTTGGCTTCAGTGTGTATATTCTGGATGTGTCTGCAGAGTACCCACTAATTAGAGTAGAAAATGTTAAATTGATTATGATCATTATAGGTGAAAATGTCTTCTGTCAGCTGTAGAAAAGATTAAGTTCTTTTTAACAAATTTATTAAAGTTCTGCACAATTTCTTTTGCTATTTACTTAATTGCACATCACAATTAGGTAATTATATGTCATAATGATGTGATTATGTGTATTTGCTCAAAATGTACAATTAGATGTAATTACACACTAAGAAAATGGAAAAAAATTAAGGGCTAAGTTAGATAATTCACAAAATTTGGAGCCCGTTAGCACTGTAATATTTACTCCAGCTTGGCAAATGGAGTACGGAGGTGGAGGTGGCTGTGATTCCGGGTACTCCTCACTGGCAGAAATTGACATGAAAATGTCTTTGAAAGGTGGGGAATGGAGAAAAACCTTTACAAAGGTATTCTGGAGGCCCTGGTTTGATTGTTTCACTACCAGTGTGTGAAAATTTAGGAACGTTTGAGCAAGTCTTATCTTGCCCATGAAAAAGAAAGTATTGCAATGGGCTCCTGGTGTTAGTTACATCACCCAGATGTCACTTGCAGAAACCAGGTAACATTTTAATACAGTGTTAGATATTTCTTTCCATACTCTTCCTCCGGCAGCCCCAGGGCTGGATGAGCCAGGTTTTCCACAGCTCAGTGCAATCTGAGGAACAGAGCTGCATTTTGCTTTTTCTATGCTGAAGGTGCAGGTGCTTGCCTTCAGCGGCTGGCCATTGGGAAATAACATCCAGTGCTATGCAGTTAGCACTAAGCTTGCAAGAGCTGGCTGCTTGGCGTCTGTATTGATAAATCAAGTGAAACTTGGTTTATTTTTTGATGTAATCACTGGTCCTTTTTCTCCTTTGGTTTTCTTGCTGCATTTTCCCCCTTGGTGAGAGCGGTACCAAGTCCAGAGCTGTGGGGTTAATGAAACAGTGTTCACATTGCTGGGGATCAGCCTTTCCACTCTTTTTTTCTGATGTGCTTTAACCCTGTCACAGAAGGGCCTGCTGTCCCAGTTGGGTGGGAGCTATTCAATCCCTGCTTTTCCTGCAGATGTGTCATTTGTGCAGCAAATCATACAGAGGCTTATTGCTTTTAAACACAGCGTGTGGCCTTCATAACAAGAGCATTTAAGGAAAAGTTGTTCTAGTTTTTTTTGTTTGTTTGTTTTTGTTTTTAAGTTGCATGTCAGGTATATCTTTGCAGCCACCTCCTGGTTCCCCACCCAGAGCACTGCAGCAGAACTGCTGTGTGAGTTGTCCAAGCCATGCTCATGCTGCTATAATGGGTGAAGGACAAGAAATGCAGAGTTCAGCCGCAGGCGTACCCTCTCCTGCAGAGCTTTCCACAGATCTGTGTGCTTTTCTACATGGTATTTTATTTAATACTGAGGAAATACAAAAGAAGAAAATCACAGGTACCACTTGGTTTCTGCCCAGCCCTGCCTCTTGCCACAGGACATGCTGATGTGGCTTTTTCAGCTGTTCACCTATAGATGAAGGTTATGCCAAAGAGAGTCAGACTTCATGAACTGATTTTCTTGACTGATTTGAGAGAATAGGCCTATAACAGATTGGATACCTGGATTCAAAAAAATAAATTCTAATTAATTCCAATTGAAACACAATCTTAAGGCCACTTCTTGTTTTTATTCAGAATTCACAAACTTCATATTGTTCCACTGTTATTATTAGGGTAACCTATTTATTATTATGAAATAAATAGTATAAAAATTATTCTGCAAAAAAATCTATATTAATGAAATTATTTTCTAGATTTGTTTTGACTACATTTGACCAATGCTAGCTGCTTTGTGGTTGAATAATGTATTCCACAATTACATCCTCATTTTCTGTGTTATAAAGAAGTGAAACTGCTTTTTAAATCAACAGGAGACTGGTATGAACAAAAAATAAAGGACTGAACCCCCACATCTGGAAAATTTTCTGCTATCTTGCCTCCATAAATAGGAAGCTCAGCTACATTTTCTTCTTTGGTTCCCATGGTGAGCACATCAATGTTTGTATCAAGGAAAACACCAACAGTTTTGAGCTGATGAATGTTCAAGACTTCAGTAGTTCAAAGCCTACCCAAACTTGCTAGATATGTCACAGCAGAAAACCTGCACACAAAGTAATAGGCATTAAAGAGCTTTTTCAAGCTAGCTTTTATTGCTTTGCAACAACAAGGGTCTTAGAAATACATTAGGACATGCCAGGCATGCTCTAGTAATAGAGAATGCATTCTTTTAATATTGTGCTGTCCCCACACGATGAATTACAGCACTGGTAGCTGTGCAGCTGAAGCAGGGAGGAGTTTGAGAACGTGCCTGATACATAATGAAATATTAGATGAATGAGGTGGTGGCTGCCCAAGTTCCTTAAATAAAAGATGCCCTGTGCAAAGAACCCCCTGCATTGAAGTGGAGGTGCTAGGAAATATCTGAATATATGACATATAAAATATTTTGCACAAATAAGCATTTTGTTCTGTTAATGACTGGGTGTGCTTTACTGTGTGGTTAAAGGACATGGAGCTCTTGGAGTGGATCCAGAGGAGGGCCACTAAGATGATCAGAAGGCTGGAGCACCTCTCCTATAAAGAAAGGTTGAGAGAACTGGGCGTGTTTAGCTTGGAGAAGAGAAGGCTCCAGGGAGACCTCATTGTGGCCTTCCAGTACTTGATGGGAGCATATAAACAGGAGGGCAAATGGCTGTTTACAAGGATGGAGAGTGATAGGACAAGGGGGAAGGTCTTAAACTGAGACAGGGGAGGTTTAGGTTGGATATTAAGAGGAAGTTTTTCACCCAGAGGGTGGTGAGGCACTGGAACAGGTTGCCCAAGGAGATTCTGGATGCCCCATCCCTGGAGGCATTCAAGGCCAGGCTGGATGTGGCTCTGAGCAGCCTGGTCTGGTGGTTGGTGACCCTGCCCATAGCAGGGGGTTGAAACTACATGATCATTGTGGTACCTTTCAACCCAGGCCATTCTATGATTCTATGATTAGCTGTGTTGTAACTCCACGGTAGGTATTGCTTGCCAATACGAAAATCCATGATTTAATCCTGAAGAAACTAACCAAAGGTTTATGAAGAAGTGAATTCCAAACTGCCAAAACAATTCTGGACTTTCTGATGAGCATCATAATGAATTTGCTAATGCACAGTGTGGTTTTTAATTTTGATATTTCTCCAAATAAAGAGACTTCTTTGGAAGTGCAGTGTGAAGTCCTGGGTTTGGGATGAGCATGGCCCTGGAGATGGAGGCAGGCCTTGAGTCTCCCAGGTACGTTCAGGCGTGTGGGATTTGATGCAGGATGTGGTCTTTGGAGTCCTGCTGTGTTCTTGGGATAGAGATGCCCTGAGGAAGCACAGACCCTCATAGAAGCAGCTAATGACAAGCAAAAATCCAAAGAGGTAAAACAGACTCCGTCTGGTGAGAGATTGGAGCACTTCAATTGTCTGAGACCCAGAGCACTCCTTTTATACTCTACCCTGTGGTTTTATAACTATTTTACACCTTGTCATGTACTTTCTGAGATATGGTGTTTTCCTCTGGTTATTTTCCAGCTTCTTTAGTTATTCACTTTGACTGACCAGCAACGGTTTTATTGTTATAAGCACAGAAATCAAGATAAGTTCTTTAGGAGAATTCTGCTAGGTTGCTCTTGCCTTGCTTTTCCAGAATTAAGTCACAGACATGTTTCCAGCAATAAGGGAAAGTGAAGCTATTCATAGCCAAGCACATCTCCATTTCAGAAGGACTGGAAGATGAAACAATTCATGATTTTCTTTCCTCTTCAGTGTTCTTCAAAGAGTTTGGAATACTGTGATTTCTTAAACCTTTAAATTTGAGACAAAGCAATCTCATCTACGGCACGTTTAAAGTCTTCTTTTCATCTCTCACAATTATTATTATTATTTTTAAGATCTATTCCTTTCTTCAGATCTGAAAAATTAATCCTTAGTTGAGAATTCTTGTCTTGGAAGTTCTGGATTTTTGGTGTTGTGCTATCAATATTATAGATTCTGTTTTTACAGATGCTATGGTGGCCCTGGGTCCCTAGAATGTGGATGGAATATTAGATATTCGGCATCTGTGAAAAGTCAGGAATCAAAATAAGCAACAGAAAATGTTGACCTTCCGATTCCCTAACTTGTATTGAAAATGAAAATAAAATGCTGATTTATTTTTTTAAAGTAGATTTTAGTAATTCTATAGTCATTTATGTGAAGTAGATATTCATTTATCACTTCACACACGATGGAGATACCGGTGGTAGAAATTACAATGAAAATTATCTAAATGCTCTTGCAGTGATACTGGGAACTGTATTTATTGAATCTTGCAAATGGCTGCATTCTGTACTTGTTTGTGTGGCACACGTATAATAAGGAAAAAAGGAAAATACAGTTGCATCCTTCTAGGACACCAGTTGAAAATCTCTTTTCCTAAGAGCTTGTCATGTACTTTAAATAATCTATGCACAGCTATTGTGAGTCAGTCAGAAAATCTTACATTGACCTGCTAAGTCCTTGGACAACAAGACTCATACATCTTTAAGTCTAAAGCAAAGGTTAATCCATTCTTGGTTATTTGAGAGAGCTGAAAAACAGTAACTCATTTTCATCATGGATTAAACCTGCTGAGCAGAGTAACTGGTATGTTATTGAAATTTGGTTATTTTCCATGAGCTTTGACAACGCAAGGACCAGTGTGTGAGGTGGTGGATGCTTTCAGCAGATGCTGATTGGTGACATAAATGCTTAATGTGACTCGGTGAGCACCTGTGTGTTATTAGCACAACGCTTGGTGTTGAGAATGGTGGGATATGCACACAGCCCATTTACATGAGAGTATTCAGGATGTGATTCCAGTCACTTTGCTCTTCCATTTTCTCAAGAGAAGAATGTTTGTGTTTAACACTTGTCTATAGGTGGCAGCAACTCCAATGCTTTTATAGGCTACAATTAAGCCCAGGAAGTTGTACAAGGAAAGTTTAGCAGCTTCAATGTGTTCTGATGCAGCTGTCCCCCTCAGGGAGCTGCAGAGAGAAGAGAGGCAGGGAAGGTGTGTAACAATGGACTTACCATTCAAGTAACTGGAAAGCTCCAATATCCTGAGCCAAAAGGCAACGGCTTATCTTCTTTCATGGCTTCTGATTAGCCTCAGTTCATGATAGGAGCATTTAAGTGTCTATTTATAACTTTGTTCTCAGTTGTGTTTGCAGTTAATTGGTAAAACTGTTAATAGAATGATGTCAAGTGAGTGCCATTCAGATCACAATTTCAGAGTTCTTGGATATTTGTGTAAGAAATGGTCTGCCTTGACTTGAGTTTGGACGTCAAGCTAGGTAACTGCAAAGCATGGATTAATGATCACCCATTGCCCTGAGCAGGATCACACGAGCTCTGTGGGAGCGCTGCTGGGAGCTGAATGAGGCGTATGTAATGTGAAGCATAATAGGAAACGAGGCACAGTTTTTCTTTGCTTTTGAAACATACATGTGGATAATGTTAAAAGCTGAAAGAAACTTTGGGGGATTGTAGCTGCTGTCATCTTTATTGTCTAAAGAACTGAATTTAGCATCTGGACTCCACTGTGCTGGGCGCTGAACAAACGGAGGCGTTTCAGGCTTAGCGGTTTTGTGCTCAGATGTTGGTGACCCAGTTCTGGTTGCTCCAGTTCTGTGAGTTTGCTGCTGCAGGCCTTGCATTCTGCAAAGAGAAATATTGCTGTTTCTGCTGTTTGCCCCGGGGGTTGCCTACACAGTCAAAGGGAGATGCGTCAGTTATCTGTTCTTAAACTCCCTTAAACCCATGAGCTTACTCCCTCCAAAGGCTTGTCGCCTCCTCCAGAGCAGCATTGGGTGCTATGTGCCCCCAAGGGCATCTGGGCTCCAGGTGTGCTACCTCTGCTGCTGACTGGGCATGCTGCTTACTCTCCGATACCTGCAATGCTCGTGTGCTCCGGGAAGGCAACATGAGAGATAGTCAGTGCATGACATGAAGGGCATGAGAGGAGGAGGCATCCTATACAGATTTATTTTAACATTCCCTGAGGTTGCCTGAAGTTGCTAGGAAAGCAGATGGATAATGATAGCCCTGGGGACTTCTTCCCTGATTTTTCAATGAGATATTTTTTGACTGAAAGAGTTTAATATAGCATAGAAAATGTCACTTGACTACAACTTGTTGTTAGCACCCAACGAGTTGGACCCAGGATCTTAAATTAGCCAGCTATGGAGGTGCCTAAAGCTGTTGGTGCCAATATCCAGGGCAAAGGCAGACATGAGTGGTAGGTGCATGTTGTATTGGGAAGAGGCAGAGCAGTGGTTGACCTCTGTCTCAGTGATCACAGCTTTCCTACACTGTGTTTTGAGAATTGCCAAAGGTAAATAATGGAAATGGCTGAGAAGAAGGCATGCACTGATAAAATTGTGGATGTCTTTCAAATCATTTAATTTTGTTTCATGAACAAAGCCTGCTATGCTAGACTTTGGTTTGCAAGCCAGGTGACTTTGAAGAGAGATCTTTTTCTCTGAAGAGAGCTTGTTCAGCAGGCTGCCACCTTCCTCACCTGGTCTTAAACTACTCCAGCAATTTTACTTTATATTCTTATAATATTCATATAATGGTGAGTCAGGATCCCTTTGGCCAAGATTGGAAAGCTCACAGTCTCGGATAGCTGCAGGAAGTTGGTTAAGCCACATGCTGCATTAGTGCATATTTCAGATAAAGCATAGGTGTTTTGTTTTTGTGAGTGATATATGTATAGCTAGCTGTCTGCATACGCACCCTGAAAGCCCCACAGCTGTGTACATGTATTTTTAACATGGTCCTTACAAGCTGTTCTGTTAGGGGTTGATGATGAGAACTTGGTGACTATAGAAAGGAAGCCAGCATTGGAGGTTGATACCCAGTGTTGCAATTGAAGCAGAATTTAATAGTGACATTGAGTTTAATTATAACTATGCTATGTTACCAAAGCTATTTGATGTATTGCAGTTCAGCCCCTTTCCTGGAGTGTATGAAAGCTCACACTGGGTCAGGCATGTCAGATAGCGGAGCAGCAAGAGACAAGCCCCTACCCAGCAGCTGGCAGGAAGGGAGGAAAGTGTAGCATCTGTTTGCTGCTCCATGGATGGCCATCTTCAGACCAATGACCTGGAACTTCAGAATAAATTGTTGTAGAAGTTTCAGTGCATTTTTAAATTATGCATTGAAAATAGCCCAGAGTTCTTATAAAAGAAGCTGACGTGCATTGTCACACCTTTAGCTTGGCTTTGCTTAGCTGTTTGTGTTTATATTTAGTTGTTTTCTGATTGCTCCTATTTCATAGGCTATATAGAATACAAACGGTTTGAAGTGTGACAGGTTGGTTGCTTTGTTTTTAAGTTCGCTCCTTTCTTCTCCCCAGGTTAAGCTGTAAACTTTCTGTTGGAAATCCTAGGTTTTAGAAAGCACACAGCTTATTAGCACCTTTTCTCCTCAGAAACAACAACCACTGAGCCTGAGTTACAGAGCCATGCCTCCCCCTGGAACAAAGCAGTTAGAGCTGTGCTTCTGCAGGCACTGGAGCGCAGCTGGGGATTGTGCACAGCCTAGCAGTGTGCAGACAGGATGCTCCTCACTGTGCATGAAGCTGTTCCTTCCCCAGCGTGGCAGCTTGCACACCTACTGATGGCCCTCGAAAGTGTTTCCCCAGGGCTTGTTAATGGGACATCCACACTTGGTGACACAGCCCAATTTTCGTTCATTTGCTCACCTGCTTGTGGGAACACAAACTAGGAATGTCAGAGTTTTTCCTCCAGAGTTGTTACTCGTGGTCCTTCTCCAGGGGACACCTTTCCAATTCAGTGCTTAGGTCAATTAATGCTCATATTATCAGTAATTGAGTTGCTCCAAGAGCTACAAGGAAAATCAAATGGGACATAGAGACAATTACTTCAGGAGCTCTGTGCGCCCAAGACAATTTGGAGCGTCACAGCCTGCTCATCTTTCTGGGGATGTGTCCCTTGGATGGAAAAGTTTGCTCAAGAGAGCATTGCCACTTACACAGAGGAGCTTGCTGCTCTTCTACTCATCTCACCTACAGAAATCCCAACCACGAGCAGCACAGGGTGCCCCAGGTGACAATAATGAAGCATTTATGTGCCCAAATGGGCAAAATGGGAAGCAAAGAAAAAGTGGCATCAATTAATCCTGCTGCCGTCCTGGTTATTAGCTATATTCAGAATGCAGTCATTAAAACACTGGGCTTCTCCAATTAGCTCAGATTGCACTGGGCCTCATTAGTGCCCATGTCCAATTGGTAATTGAAGTGTTTTCCTGCACCCAATCACAAAACGTAGGAAAACCAAAGGAGAGTTATGAAAGCCGGATGAGCACACAGCATGTGAGATTTTTATTTTTATAGAGAGGAATTATAGCTTCAGTTTTATTTTCCAGCTCATTGCTTGGGGAAAGCATAGAAACACAGAATTAACATCAACAAAATAGTGCAGGGAGTGGCAAGCCTTTACTATGGGGAATAATTTGTCTGGCTTTTTTGGTGTGTGTTTTCCTTTTTTTAATGGAGACCAAACAGTGGAGTCAGCACGGTGAGGTGGTGGGTGGGACATTTCAGCAGGGGCAACAGTGATGTGAAAGTCAAGCCGTGTTCTAGATAGCCATCCAGATTTGCAGCTACCTGCATGCAAGTTCATCACTGGCAAAGATACACAGCTAATGGTGGTGACTATGCTGAAAAACAGCATTTTGTAGCTGAGAATTTGCTCTATCAAATAATGCTATTGTACTTTTTGTATCAGTTGTAGGTTTCATGGCAATAAATAGAAGGCATTACTTTCAGAGCAACCGACATAAGAACACCTACTGGGGAAGAGGAGGCCAGGGCCCAGGAGCTGTTGCTCCTGTACAGTGCAAGCGATTTGTCTGAGGCATCAGTGTAGTACGAGATAAACAGAATGATTAGGATAAAGCATGAAAGACCAGAACTGAATAAAAGTGATGTTATGGGCCTGAAATATATATATATATAAAAACCTATTGATAGGATAAGGAAAAAAACCTTTTTTTTCTTCTTAAGATCAGGCAATTCTTACTTGCAGTGTTGAAAAGCATGGAGTTGTCATCTACACGGCAAAGAGCTGTGATGATCTGACTGAAGACAAGTCTGTCTGGGGACAAGCAAAGATGCACATGAATATAAAACAGAGAGAAGCATTTTCAGACTTTTCTGTTACGAAAAACTTGTCTTAGAAGACAGAGTATGCTGTGAGGACTTCCAGAATCTTGTGCTATTTGTAATCTCACCTTTAAACCATCCACTGCAAGCCTGGTAGTAAATTTATGAAGCTGTTTCTCTCTTTCACACACAGCTGGGAGTGCACAGCTCTTTCCTATCCACCCGGGTACCCAAGATCTACTTCCCTACTCCTCTTCCAGAGAAGTAAATGTAGAAATGGTGGAAAGATATTTATGATCACAGTCAAAATTGGTGCCAATTGGGAAATTGAGATACCTTCAGTGACTTACAGTCATGAAAAAGTGAGTTCCAGACACTGCTTTGCTGGACACGTCCGATAACTGTGGCCGTTCACCGAGTGCCAAGAGCATTAGCACAAAGGCAGGTATTTACACATCTCAGTTCCTTGGATTAAAAGGACCATAGTCATTTTCTTAATTATAAAATATGCAAATGTAGACTTTTGGCAGACTGAACACTTTTTAGAAGCTAGAAGTAAGTTTCATTGATCTAATTGTTTGATAATATGAAAAGAATTTTTCTGCTGTAGAAGATCAGGAAGCTATGGATTGGTCTGCTTCAGCATCTCCTATCCTCATAGCAGGACCCTAGGAAAATAGGGCCCTGTGCAGAGCTCAGGCCGTGTTGTGCAATAGTTGATAGGTGGTACGTAGAGATAGGACAAGGAGCAATGGCCTAAAACTTGAACATAGGAAGTTCCATATAAGTATGCAGAACAACTTCTTTACAGTAAGGGTGACAGAGCACTAGAACAGGCTGCCCAGAGAGGTGGTGGAGTCTCCTTCTATGGAAATATTTAAGATGTGGCTGTATGTCTACCTGTGCAACCTGCTACAGGGAGCCTGCTTTAGCAGGGGCTTTGGACTTGGTGATCTCTTGAGGTCCTTTCTAATCCCGGCAGTACTGTGATTCCATGATACTGCTGCAAAGTAGTAGGTTTAGCTTGAATAAATTTAAGATCTTGGCTTTCATTGGGTTGGTTGATTTGGTTGTCTTTTTTTTTTTTTTTTTTTTTTGTTTTTTTGGCTTATATTGTTTCTTTTTATTTCAAAGAGGAAAACATATTTATATTATATTTTTGAAAATTCTAGATGAAATTGTTCAAATGGCTCCTCACACTTGACAAAAGACCTATAGATAATGCACTAAAGCTAAGTATTAGCAAAATTACTGCAAATTGTGCTAAGAGCATCATAACTTCGACTAATGTATAAATAAGTGAGGGATTTCTGAAAAGCAGTGCATCCACTTAACACTTATATGGAAAAACTAAATGTAAAAAATACACAAGGAAATAAAAACAAAGGGCTTCTTATGATGTTTTCTCTTCCTTTTTCCTTGACATGACTTTATTAAGCATTACAAATCAGAAAAGTCATTGTTATTCCAAAGAGAATTCCTTTTTTAAAAATACAAGTAAAAAACATAATAACTGTTAGCGTAGTGCAAACACTCTCTGAATAATCTTTTTATCCCTGTGAGTTGTTAACATTTCTCTGGCTTTGGTCTGGTTTCTCTTTAACCTAGCCATGAAGCAAAGGCAGTGTAATGCGTAATGCTAGGTCCAGTGTTTGCCTGTTTGGTAGTAAAAAAGGGAAATGTGACTTTTAAAATCTGTTATGCCAGTGTAAGTCTAGAGGCGTAGGACTGAATTCAGTGATATTTCTCAAGGCTTGAATTAGTTCAAAGATGAGCGGAATTTTCCTCCTTGCTTTCACATATAAGTGAAGCACCAGCCCAGCCAGCAGCCTTGACTGCTGTATGCCTTATGTCTTAAAAGTTCCTGCTGTGAGCAGCCATACATAGTGAATAGCCTGTTCTTTAATTATTTAAAGACCCAGGGCATAAAGTTTAAAAAAAAAAAGAAAAAGTCAGGTAATGCTTTGTTACAGTGACCTTAGTGTAACTCCCACACATCCACACAGTCAACGCGGACACCGCTCTGAACTGTTAGTGTAAGTGCATTTAAGAGTTTTGTTTGAATCAGTCCTAAAAAAGGGGAAATGACAAATAATCAAAACCAAGTTCAAAAGCAGCCTGAAGTTGCACCACAAAAGGGTGGCTCAGAGGAGCCTGCTCTTTTATTTTTAATGCTCCTGCGTTAAAAATCAATTGTTAATCTTTCAAGAACTGGTCACTTCATTACACACGTGACTTGACAGCGTAAACCTCTAATTTGATTTAGAAGAGGTCCTTAGGGTATAAAAGGAACTCCTCAATAGTGTTAAGGGAGAATAAATGAAAGATAGCGGATAGCTTTGGATTTATTAATCATGAATTTGAGAGCTGTTCCCCAGCACGTGCTGAGAGCTGGGTGCAAGGGGTGTTAGTGATGCACGGGGCTGAAGAAACTTAGAACTCATTGCTTCTGTTCTACCTTTGCATGGAAGGAAGAGCCTTCCCCTCTGCTTGCCAGCATGAATTTCATGCAGCAGGGAAGAGGCCAGAAGGAAGACTTCTCACTGCCCAGTGAGGGCTGGAGACATAGCACAGATGGAACAAGGCTTTGTTGGTCTGAGTATGCAGGAGAATACCTTGCAGTGCTTGCTGGCAATGCAGGCATGAAAGGTTGGGGAAGTCAGAAAGATGTCCTGACAGATGTTTTGTGATAATGCTCAGTTTTCCATACCATGCAAGACATATACACTTGATATTAGCAATTCAAATAGGAGTTGTCTGTTTGATTAGAGGTAAGTGCTGGCATAGAAGAGGAGCAGATATGTGCTTTCCTGGAAAGGAGCATGTAGCATTTTTGAAGGAGGTGGCTTTGGTACTGTTGTTCCTGCCTGTGAGCAGCTCTGAAATTCTACAGTTTTAGTCTTTAGAGAAATGTACTTTTGCGGTGAACAAAATTGATCTAAATATCTACTTAGATATAGATTTTTTTTCCTTGCACATCTGAATCTAGCCTGAGACTGGGTATGGACTAGCTCTGCACTGAACCATTTAATTTCACTTCAGTGCTCAAAACAAGTATTTTCTTCAACACCGTTAAGTCTCATCTTTTTAAACTGTGACATGTCCTTCAACAGGAGGCTCAGGCCCTGCTGGATTGTTCACATCTGTAATTTCAAGGCAGCGTAGAAGATTTTAGCTAGGTCTCCTAAAGGGGTCTCACCTTCCGGCCATGGTACGCTGTGTATTTCCTCTGCAAACTGTCACAAGTGAGGTATAAAACATAGCAATCAATAACCAGATTCATCTTGCTGGCTTGCATTTACTACTAGTATTTAGCTGTAGCAATGAGCCAGAGGGACGCTGATAACCACAAATTGGAAAGTTCTCTGTTTTGAAAAGGCATTTCTATCAGTCTGGTAGGAAAATATTCATCAATCAATTAGGACTGTCCTGGGAATGTATTAAATTTTACACAAGCTGTTATTTCTGCCTAATTATATTACAGATAAACAGCAGTAAGGGGAGATTCAGTGTTCTGAATAAGCATGTAACTGCATTCTTTGCTATTTTCTGGTCTTCGACAGCTGAGTAGTTAAGCTAGATGAACGTAGAGTATAGTACATGAAAATGGATTAGAAAGAAATTGATAATGTGGCACATTTTCTCCATTTCCGTCTAAAACGCTTAGAGAAAAACAATCAGTTCTAAAAAACTCTGCCCATGTATTAGTTAATCAATACAAATGTTCAGCCTGCTCCAAGATATTTTAACACCTGTCAGAGCTAACTCACCGTGATTGTTCAAATCTTACATGGAGGCGAAAACCACAACAGAAAGCCTTTCCCATCTCCGGGGGATTAACTCTGGGGGAAAAAAAAGGATGTGGAGCTGGTTTCTAGAAAATGAGAGGGGAAAGAAAGATCCAATTCTCAGCTGATCCTGTTATTAGAAAAACGATGTAAAAAAAAAATAGAGCTGGGAGAGTGAGGAAGTTAATCATGATTATCTCTCTCTTGTGAGGCAGTGTGAAAATCTGCCAAACCCACCTTGGCTTGGTTACCCCTGATGTGTGAGAGGGAAGGAGATGTCAATGGGAGGTGATGTGTCGGAGGGCACTGTGATGGAGCACGGCATGGGAACTAATTGCCACTTGCACTGGGAAAAGAATTCCTTTCCGAGTCTTTTGTGATATTATTAATGAACTATGAGGATCTTGTAAGGAATTTGGGTCTGTGTGTTGCTATGACTGCTGCTTGGCAGAGCAGCATGTAGCTGTGTTTGCTGAGGGGTTAACAAAAAATCCTTGACTTGTATATGCCATCCCCTCTTCCCATTACATACTGTGTTCAATATCTCATCTCTGTAATTCTCTATCTTTACAATGCCTATCATATATTATCTCCTTATAATGTCTATCCTCAGTATTGCCTCTTTATAACAATAAACATATTAGTTGGCAGTTTTCATATCTTCTCTCATTCAAATCACATTTTGCTTGAGCGTGACAAACAAGTGCAAGGAGTACTTTTCTGTGGTTTTAAAACACAGCTATCTGAAGTCCTTACAGCTTCAGACAGAATTTGAAATAAAACATACAGGTTCTGATACTTTCCTTTCAGAAAGGGAAGTAGGGATGCTGTCTTGACAGTCAGTTTGAATTGGTATAGTACATTGTTTTTATATATGAATTCATGAATTATATGAGTATATGGGTTTGTGTTTGTCATTTACTGTGACTTGTTACTGCTAAGAGGGATGCTGAGGTCCCACAGTCAGGTATGTGCGAGCTTCCCAGGGATATGGAGGACTGTTCTTGGTGGCTCCATTCCTGGTGTCCTTATCACTTGCAAGGAACTAACCCTGATCCATCAGAACTGTTTTCTTGGTTGTTTTTTTTTTTTTAGTGTTATTAATGTATCTCTATTATCTCTATGTATGCATTTTTGTGAGTGTGTGCATTCCCCTCCCTCCCCCCCCTTTTTTTTTTTTACCCAGCAGCAGACCAGTCCAGCAAGAAGAGAATTGGGCTGGTTTGATGGCTGCATCCCGGTGGGTGGGTACAGGGACCTCATGATCTCAGTGAATGTGCAGCATCACCTCTTGTAAGCGATCTCCTCCAGTTATGTTCTGTTCAGGCCTTTGCAAAATTTAGGGATTGTTTGTTTTGGGGCCATAAATAGATGTGTAGTGGTGAAAAATGCCATCTTGACAGTAGTGAAAACTGGGGTGTAACTGTCTTCCCTCAGGCTGGGCACTTGCAGTGCAGACTGCAAACCCAAAGGCATCTTTTGTCAAAGCCGAAGATTTCTTTACAGGGACATAAGGGATATTTTTTTCTGTGGGAATTTGTTTCCATACTGCACCAGGATTCATGTACATGGACTTGAAGCTGTGCAAAGCAGAAGAGTTTTCTTTTGCGCAGCACAGACAAATGATTTGCAGGATCTCAGCTCCCCTTCCTCAGCTGATGAACCTGACATCCAAACCTATGGCCATGGATTAAAATCCAAAAAGCAGAATGAAACCAAACTCCACAAAATCATAGGAACTCTTTCCTTATGTGGAGTAATCTAATTGCTACTTCTGAGGCTAAGAGAAAAAAAGCATCCATCGTTATAGTGCTGGGTAAATCAGTGATAAATACATACACCGTGTGTAATCCTGCTTAGCCTGTCTCCCTAAATCTGTAGCAGATCTAGAAAAGACAGAGAGACTGACCATAAAAATGAAACGGCATCTGCTTGTTGTGAACATTAACTGGAATAGAGCTTTCTGAATCAGAAAAGTGATGGATGCAGTAAGGATGTAACAGGAGCCAACAAAATTATGGGAGAGAATTGTGAGTAATGAATTGTTTGCTGTTCATAAAGTAAAGATGTTAGAAGATTTCTAGTTGGAGAAAGACATTTCCCAGTGAAAACATTAGGGAACCATCTTTACAAGGAGGGGCTGTTCTCCCACATAGGTAATGAAATTACGGATCTGATTGCCACAGGGGGTTGTCATGCTGGCAGAAATAATGAATGGGTTTGAAAGGGAATTCATTCATAGGAGTAAACAGTGTTATTTTGATGGAAGCTATGCTGTGTATATATATGTGTGTGTGTATGTGTGTGTGTGTGTGTGAATATTTTCAGAGAGAGGAGAGATTTTTAGTTATGGTGTATTAAAGCTGTTTCCACCTCTGGGCATGAATAAAGTAAAAGAACAATTTATAAGGTATGGGAAATGAAGTTCCTCCAGCACAGACGAGGTTTCCCTCCTTCTGTTAGGATGTTCCCCTGCCTGCTCCACGCTGCTCAGCAGCAGCAGGCACTCGCTGCTTTCATGAAATCTGCGAACACTGTGGATCAGACTCAGCATTAGTTGCATGGGTAAAAAGCAGTCCTGACAATGTGCAGGGCTGCCAACACCATGGGTGCCTGCTCATCTCTTCCCTAGAGGATATGCTGGCACTGAGCTCCAATCCTGCAACTGCTCTATGTCGTTCACACGAGCTTCTTCAGTGACATTAATATGAAAGATGTCTCTACATGCAACTGCTGTTAAAGTGATGCTTCTCCTATCTAGACAGAGAGATGTAACAGCTTCCTTAGACATGCTTTCATAACAGTGTAACTGCATTGAGTGGGGTTTTCTTGCCCCAGGGGAAAAGATCATGGATGCTAGGGGCAGAAACTGGAAACTGGATGTTCTGTACAAACACAAGGAGGAACTTCTGTACTGTGAGGGCAGAACATGCTGCCTGGAGGGCTGGTGGAATTTCCTTCTCTGGAGATAGATTCTCAAGACCCATCTGGACACTTTCTGTATGTAAGCTATGGTAGGGAACCTGCTTATAGCAGGGCTTGGACTGAAATTCTCCAAGATTCCTTCCAGCCCCTGTGGTTCTGCAATTCTGTGAGATACTTACCCTTGTTTGTACAGTAGTGACAGCAGGAATAGTAACTGAGAAAGCTTTGCTGAAATGGAAAAGTAACTTGGAGCTCTTTGATGCTTCTGCACAACCCTATGCTGCTGCAGGTTTCTCATTGCCAATCTGCTGCTATCTGTATTGTTGTTGAAAAGTCTCCTTTTTGGAGGGGTATCCGAAGAGGTCTTAGAGCAGACTGCAGTTAATGCTGTGCTCACTAATGAAACTCATTTAAGTAGGTGGCCCCGGCTTGGAAGTTGCTTTGGTGACAAATATTCACTCAGAAATGTGCTGATCTTGTGGTATGAAGAGTTCTGGTTTTGAACAGATTTTGCATATTTAGATATGGCCGAGCATAAATTCAGTATTTAACGTTTAAGCTAATTGTCCTACTTTCTTACATTAATAATGATCTTTGGGAAACTCTGTAATTAAGTAACCATTAGTAAACTTTCCAGTCAGCGTTGCATTAGAACAGGGTGCTGCAGAGTCAGTGCCAGCAGGTGCAGAAATCCCAAAATAAATAAGTAAACAAATATGTTAGAAAATAAATAAAAAGCAAGCTGTTCCAGCTAGTTCTGTTCTCAGTTCTTGGGGAAGGGCTTTATAATTGAGCTACATATCACTATTAGAGATTCAATTACCTGTAATTGCTGCCTTTAAAAGCAAGCTTTTGTTTAGAAAAAAAGTATAAAGATGAATTTTGTCTCTGTACACAAGTGGCGAATTGGCTTTAATTTAGTAATCCCAACTGGCACATGAAAAATAGCTTGCACTCTTAAATCTTTGAGGTGGAGAGGCCAAATTGTTTGGTTACAGCAGGAGGAGTCCAAATCAGTCCAACAGGATCCATTGTGTTGGTCTGGGACGTCTGCAGGTGCAGTTCATCACAGAATTTGACAGAATTTGTCCTATAGCACAGAACAGATAATAACAATTATTTTGTATATAAAAAGCAAAAGTAAAGTGGGGCTCTTGATCAATTTAGATGCTAAAAGCCTCAAAGCTCTTCCGGTGATTACTGTGGATTTACTTTGCATTTTTGTGCAGAGGTTTCAGATCCTTCTTATTTATTGGCACAACAGAACTTTCCTTAATGACACTTAAGGTTGCCGGTTCCATCCCTCACCTGTGAGCTCAAGGGGAAAGTCTTCATCAATAACCATCAGCTTAATATCACCTGCATCGCAGACAATAATGTGCTCTGTGGGTTTGCAGCTTTACGAAGCCCGTGTATAACATTAGTCTGTGTTAATACTGCCGGGTCACCATGAAAGTTTTGCAGTAAGTAGCAAGTTTGTTAGAATGCCTTTAAGAATAGCAGTAAATAACAGAAAAATGTAAGGGAAGTCAGCAGATTTTGATGTAGGTGAAGAAACCGTTTGTACTACCAGACACACATAGAATATGGAATATTTCATTTCTGAGCCAGAAAAAAAGATTCTGTACAGATTAAACCTCCACTGTAAATACTTTTATTATTTTTGTAAAAGTTACAAACAGCTAAAAATACGACTTCATAATGAAATTGCTGACAGGCCTTAACTGCAGCACAAGAATGCAATGCTATAATACAGTTGTGCCAAGCTACATTATGTGGCTGCAGTGATTAATTCACTGCTGGTTTTGCTGAAGCAGTGCTCTGCAGAAACATCCGTAGGGCTGCTTAATCCATATCTGGGAGCAGGAGAGGGGATGTGTCTCAGTAAGCACAGAGCTGAGCTGTAGCACTGTGCCAGACCTTTGGTAGCAGTGGGTCGTTGCAGCGCTTTGTACAAACAGGAACAGAAGTCATTAGGAGCTTTGTATCTAATTATTTGTGGACTGAAGGTGAGTGGGTCTTCCAGGGCTCCTTTCTAGAGCTCCCAGCAGCCAGGAGCGCTGGCTAGCAGGTAACCCAGAGCCAGCACTGCCAACTCAAAGTGCTCCTCTATGTCCTGGAGTCATTGGGGTACTGGTTACAGCAACAGCACCCAGGGATGAAATGGTTTTCTGGGGCACATCAGAGCAGAGCAGAGGCTGTTCCCTGCAATGAAGCCCATACTGATTTCCCATAGCACAGCTCCTGTCCTCCCAGCCCCTTCAAAGTGAGTATTTTCACAGTTTGTCTTGCAGCCTGTACAGTGTAAAAGTCTGTTTGCACGTTTATGGCCAAAAGAAGAAAAGGTTATTACTGGTGCTGGTCAACATATCCGATCCCTTGGAAAAAGTCTTTCATCATTATTGTAATTTTTGTCACTTGTTTCCTGCCCTGATGTGCATTTGCCACGTGTTCTGTTTCAGCATTGTATTAGATATATACTTAGTGCATTCAGTTCAGTTTCAGGACATGAACAGATTTCTAGATTTCTACAAAATAAAGGTTTTGCTGTCAGACCAGGCAATTTTACTTTGCTCATTGCATAAACTAGCTTCATTAGGAAAGATCTGAAGGAGCTGAACCTTTCTAGTATCATTGTGAATGTGAGCAGAATAGCTATGAAGCAATTATCTTAATTAAAGTTAATTAACACATATTAATGCGAGATAAAAAGGCTGTGACAATAGGAGAATATAATGGAGGCACAAGGAACAGAGGTTCCAGCCCTTCTGGCTGGTGTGAGTTGCTGTAGCTGCCCACAGCTCACCAGGCCCTGCCGATGGGGGCTGGTGCAGGAGGACCTGGATTGCTCGATTCCCTGATCATGAGTGTTTGTGTGATGAGATTACCACTCTTTCATAAATAATATTTCTTTGTATGTGAATGAGAGACTTTTTTTTTCCATAGTCTGTTATTCAAAGAACGTTTATTCACACAATTGGTATGGAAGCAATGTCCTATGGCTGGCTGACCGACCGCAGGGAGAAGGTAATTAGTCAGAGTGGAAGCCTGAAGCTGATATACTCACCTAAAAGGCACCTACCTGTGCCTTTGTCCAATGATTAAAAATATGAATACGTATGGCAAAACTGGGATCAGCTCTCTGCATTTAAGATGCAAAAAGTGCATTACATTTACAGGAAACAGCCTGTAAAAGTAGTAACACAAAATGAATGTGTATATATGAAGGTGATAACTTTTTCTTGTTGTTGGCAAATGAAAGCACTCTTGATGGGAAGCTTCTCAAAGTGGAGGGGTTTAAAGAGATTGCTTAATTTTACGAAGAGTTTCTGCGCAGACATGCATGCACACACATTTTTTTGGCAAGTTCTCCTGAGCTGTCTCCATATTCCATCTGGCAGGGATCAAGCCATCATCTTTTCTTTGTGTGCTGCTGCTCTATTGTGGGGCGTTAACTCCAACGCTGGGGGGAAAAACACCCTGCAGTAGTGACTCCATCCAGCCAATGTCCTGTGGCTTTTTGCAGTTTTCCTTCAACCCTGGGATGTGGGAGAGGTGGCTGTGCGTGGAGGCTCTCCTGCGTAGCACTGGGAGGTCTGTTAGTTACTTTGCTCCTTAACAAAGCGATGTGCTAGAGAGTAGTGCAGTTATCACAAAGCAGTTGCAGCAAATGCTTTGAAAATACACTGAGCGTGTGAGAGAGCAAGAATGCCACCAGACAGAACTGTCAGGGTCGAAAGGGACCTCTGGGGAGCACCAAGTCCAACCCCTGCTAAGGCAGTTCCCTAGAGCAGGCTGCTGTATGGCTGAGGACAGGCGTTGGTTGAAATGGAGAGTCTTCAGGAAAACACCCAATGTGTCCAACTGCCCTGTGCCCCCCCATGCAAAGAGTCTGTCTCTGGACTGTGTCCATCAGCTGTATTGTCTTCTGACATTCAGCAGTTTAATAGGACTCAGAGAGTCAGTGGAAATACTTGCATGTCATGGCGGTGCCTGCCCAGAAATGCAGCAGTGCTGGGGATGTTTAAACACTTTTCAGAGACCCTCTGTGAACCAATGTTTGATGTTCGAGGTTATGAACATTACATGGGGTATTTTCAAGTGAGCCTGTATCAGAAATTCTGTCTTGGTGACAAGTTTAAAAAAAAAAAAAAAAAAGCAATACAAATTTGTAAAGCAATTGCAACGGTGAGCTCTGCACCCTTCTATAACAGAAGTTGTTTGAAAACCATAGTGGGGAAAGGGAAAGCAGAGGCACATAGAATGTGCCAAAAAGCAGAGCTGAGGGGCTCTGCCATGAGGGATGGCTGCTCTTTGGTATGAGCTGCAAAATGCATTTTAATATGAGTTGGAAAAAAAAGGGGCCAAACAGAATGATGACCCACATATACATCCAGTGGAGAGAAACTGTAGAAAAACTTCCACAAATGTACAGTTCACTGTTTTATTTACTTAAATAGATACATTTAGTCAAAAGTGGAGAATGAGCACAAGGAATCCTGGCAGTGGGGCAAGAATAGTATGGATGTGCTGATACATGTACCTTCTTTCAGACATGGCAGTGTCTAAGAAAGCAAAAACCTGAAGACTCTCCCTGAGCTCACACGTGGAGCTCTGTGCAGCTTTCTGGTGCGGGTGCTCACCCTGTGAGCACAATTAGTCTCTGCTGGCACCACGCACTTAATTACTGAAACAAAGGTGCTACAGTTTGATCCTGGGATTACCGTGAGTTTGCTGCAGGAAACTGAAGTTACTGACTCTGGCTTGACGGCTTCTAGTATGCTTTCTCAATTAAGCTGTGCGTGCCCCCAAATTAAATAGCAATTCATAGCTGCTGCAAATTGATTTCTACCCAGGCTGTGGTTAGAGCTGCCAAATGAAATGTCGGAGAGGAGCGTGTTCTTAATTTAGAATATTACACAGATTTTCTTAAAAAAAAAGTCTCTGCATTTATAAGCACTTGGTAAGTAAACTTCAGCCCTTTACCCACTCTTTTCTTCATGATGTATAGATGAGCCTTAGTGATTTACCATTCCATGAGCTTTATTGTACTGCCTTTTTGTGTATTTAGGGCCAGTTAATATGATCCATAGAGCGGACTAGAGAGTAATTTAAATTTTAATATATTGCAGTCAAGCAGTGTCACTAAGTTATTTCTGTCTGTGAAAAGGTACCAGTTCTCTGGCTGACTGATTATGGCAAAAAAGGAAAAACCCTATCCCTCAGATGCATTGGAAAAACACGTAAAACGTACATGAAGTTGTCAGTTGATTATGTCATCACAGACAGTACCAGGAATTGCCCAACGTCTGTGTGTCACTGGCATCTGTGAGGATTAGCGACTCTGGATCAGTCACCTAGAAGTGATGCGGAAAGACCTGACTTGGCTTTTGAGTTCAGCATGTCTCCTGTGCAGTACAGCCCTGAGTGCTTTGTAAATCCTGAGCTGCTCAGAGGATATCTGAGGGGAGATGAGGGCATTCTTCTTGCCATTCTGCATGCTTCGCTCCTGCCCTTCACTTGCCATGCTCTGTCCCCTTGTGCATCTTCCACCCCTGGTCCTTGCCTATTATCAAATAGACTAATTGCCAAGTATGGAAACATACCAATGACTGATCATTAGTCCACCTACTAAACACATAGAAAACAATTTTTGCAATGTGAAAGAGAATAATGTTTTTTTTCTGGATTTTCCTTCTCTGCTGAGTTAGTCAGCAATTGTAATATAAGCCGTCGTTTGTTATCCCTTATGCAGTAAAGTTCAGCCTTGGATGACTTTAAAAAGTAAAGTTTTGGTTTCTTTCTTTTGAGCAAGTACATTTAATGAGCGGGATTTACTTACAGGAATGGAGTCTCTGTACATCTACAAATGGTCCATGTGATGAAGCTTTTGAAGTTTTATTTATTTATACATCTAGAGATATGCCTGTTTTTTTTAATAAAAAGGCAAGTGTCTTAATGATAGCTTTGTTGCTACCTGTTAATAATAAGCTAAATCTGGACTTGATTATAAATCTCCTAGATATATGTGAATGCAGTATCTTGCTGTTCTCATTCTACGTGACGCTTAGGGCTGAGTTTGGAACCGGCCATAAAGTTTTGCAACTCATTAATGTATAGAATATTTTAGACCCTTCTTATTTAAATTCCATGTATCATGTATTGGTACTTTCTGCATTTGAACAAAATATTCAGGGCAACAGCCCTTGCGTGATTTATTCATGAAGTCCAGTAGCCATCTGCAGCAGCGAGCAATAACTGAGAAGGAGGCAATCATCTTTCATAATCACAACTCACCAAGTGTACATCTGTGCATCCCGTTTGTTATAAAACTCTTGGTTTATTGTCACAAATAAACTCAGGGGCCAAGCTCTCCCTTACAAACAGGAGCAAAGAGGATTTGCAGCTCGGGTGGCTGCAGGCTCCACAACACCACGGCTCATGTATCTCTCTGTGTTGGGTGTCTGAGCACGCTGCTGGCTGTGCACACAGAGCTGGGCCAACAACAAGGCAAAGAGGAAAATGCGAAGGTGTTGTGGCTGGCAGGAATGGCACTGAATTGTGGTATTATAATGGTAAAAGCCTTTGAGAAAAAGATGACCGCACCTGAACAAAGTGTTTTAGAGACACCTGGGCTGGGCTGGCTGTAACAATGCCACTGGAGGGGAATGAAAGTCCTCACAAACGTCCTTGTTTTGTATTATTAAATGCAGGGAATGTCCAATAGGTTCTGACACTGCTGGGAATGTTCTGTACAATTAAAACTGTAAGAGCATATGGTGTGTAGATTTAAATAAAAATCCAAATGGCTGGATCTAAAAACACTGACATGTCATTAACCATAACCTTTGAATATGTAACATCTCCAAAATTGTAGAAAGAAGTCTGGTGTGCACGTTACATCACGGTGTGACTGTGAAGCCCCAAAGCTTGGCAGTAGCAGTATGTAAGCATTGCTGTAACTATTTGCCTCAGGGGGATGTGCTTCTACAAAAGTGCTTCACTCTTGTAGCACTGGACAAAATGTGACTGTTCTGGTGATCCTGGCCATCCCCACCTTTCAGAAGAGAGCTGACCAGCTAGAAAGCTGCAGTGACATTTCTTCCACCATCCTTCCCCGCTCTGTGACTTCTATGTGGACTTATTGTCTGCTCATGAAGGATGGTGCAAGGACATCTGTACAAAAGTGTAACAACATGTGGCTGTGATTGAGGGCAAAAAAACTACTCAAACCAACAACAAGAATAAAATCTGTACAACTCTGGGTCCGAAATCTGTGTACCTGTCTGCAAGGTGAGGAGCTCATGGTCTGCCTCCCACACAGCACTGTGCTGGGGCACAATGGGGTTGAATGCTCCTTGGTGGATGTGGGTGATGCTCACTTTCAGTTCCTTCTTGTGGTGACTTTCAGAGAAAAATCCATCCTCAATGCCTGATATCCTAAAGCTGTATGGGTAGAATGTAGTGCCTCAATACAACGTTCCTCCCTGACAGCTTTCATGGACATTGAAGCTCTATTTTCACTCCACCTGGTCCTTCCTGGCCTCTCGCACTCTACATCTGAAAGAAGTCAGATGGAAGAAATTTCTTCTAGGGCTAACTTGAAAAACAATCAGTTCTTTTAAAATGTTGCCTTCATTACTGCTGTGTATTCCTTCACATCTCACTTTCTTCACTCAGTTACCTCCCCCAAAAGCGAGCAACTGATCCAAGCAGATGTTTTCTTATCAAGAATTCATACCAGACCTATTTATTCTGAATTAGCATATCTCATTAACTGTCTCAAGGACACTGGCTGAATTCATCTTTTAATGACTATCTCAAAAATCTAGTTTTTCAAAAGTGAAATGTAAATGCAGAGAACTGTACAATTAACCCTCTTGCTTCCAGCGCCTGGGTAAGAAGATGCTGGAGGATGGGGTTTTCCACCTGGCCTTTGAGTGAAGCCACGTGGACTTTTGGTGTTTTGGTGTGTGACATGCCAGCCTGTCCTGAGGCCTGTGCAGGTGTGGGGTCGCTGAAGCAGTCACTAGAGATGCTGAAGAGCAGGAAAATCCATGGGCCTGATGCAGGAGGTGCTGAGGGCTGGCTCCATCCAACAGCCCAGGGCCATCTTAGATGCTGCTCCTCAACAGTTCCACCACCAACATTTTGGGGTCCTGAGGTGAGGAAATGAGCACCGAGAAGAGCAGGTGTGCCTCCTTCCCATCCCTGCATGGCTTGCAGGTATGTGTATTCCCTCTGCTTCTTCTCTGATCGTATTTTCTCCCTAAATAGCAGCATTTAAATTATTTTGGTACAGTATAAATTATTTTGGTACAATATTTAATCATTCAAAAGAAAACCACTGAATGATGTGGTATTTCACATGGATATAATCCAACAAATCCACTTTTTTTTTTTTTTTTCTAATATATGAGTATTAGTGAAGCTAGAATGCCTCCAAGGCTTCCTGGATTGGTTTTTTTTTTGTTCTGAAACAAAGGCCTCAGCCAGCTTGTATGATGTTGTCTGTGTATGCTCATCCACAGAAATGCATTCTGGTGTAGTGCTTATTGAAGGAAACACAGTTACACCAGAAATGCTAAAATAAGGTACTGACTGTGGGGTCTGCAGAAACCTCCAAAGGGCTCTGAGGGCTGCTCCAAAAGCATGGCCCAGAACCAGCAGAACGCAGTGCATTCAACCAGGCCGCTGTGCCTTATGCCTTGTGAAAGTGCCCTGAGAGAGGGAGGGCTGGAAAACAGCAGGGGTCAAAGGAATTGTGAGGAATGAGTGGGCGTTTAGAGAAGAAGGAAGATCCAAGGGCAAGGATGTTACAAATGAAGAGATTTCAATTTCAAAGAAAGCCGCAAAAATAAAAAATGTAGGAAACCAACCTGGAAATTCTGTTCGCACACGGGATGATTGATTTGCGAGCCATTCCCAGCACTGCGGCTGTATACTTACCCCTTCCGATGGCTCATTTGAATTTCATAGCATTTATTTTGATCCAGGCAGTGTATCACCCCGTAACGGTGTTGCTGAAATTGTATTTCAAGGCGATCGGACCTTGATTCTGCAGGGTCAGTGTGGCTCAATCCACTTAGCGTGGCACCACAGCTCGTGAGGATGTCGTTAAGGATGTGCCAGCACTTCCATTACACACCCCATTTTCAAGGGTTTAAACTTGCAGAGTCCTTTAGCAATATACTATACCGGCAGCAGCGCTGGGGGAAAAATCAATATTATAATTCAAAAAGTAAGTAAAAAGTACCCTTTGCTAATGAAAGCAAGGACAGATGTGACTGCTGGAAGAAAATGAATAGCGCCTAAGCAACAGGCAAAGCATATACTAATTCAAACCTATTCACATTTAAAAATAGCACACCTAAATTTAACAGGATTGAAGCAGATGGAGGTAATACATAAAAACATTAACATTTCTGCAGCCTGGATATTCACAACAGCAAAGAAACAGGCTCAGAGATCGCTCCCTGCTTCGCATCCCTTTAAATGCTAATGGCAGTTGAATGGATGCACTTGGAGAGGAACTTGGAGTCTCCAAAGGAATTATATTACTTGCTTAAATGTATATGGATTTATTTTTCTCTAGAGAAAGCTGTTAGGTCTGCTCCTAGATAAAAACAACACAAAGCCTTCTGGTGGGGTGTTATTATGTAGAATGTGTTGCCCTGTTTAAGCCATAATCCCATCAGGATTTGAAGCACCTAAACCCCCGCAGACAAGGGAGAGTGAAATCAGTGGCATTCAAGCATTTGCGTGAGAAACAGTTCTGGTGTGGAAGGGAAATTTGGCATTAAGCAGCTTTGAATCTTATTGTTGAGAAAGTAAATAAACACTGGGTATATATAAATTATTTAGAGAGAGTCCTAAAGATGTCATCCTTCCCATGGGAAATGGGGAAGGAAAATAACAGAGTAAATTTCCGTAGGAAAACTAACCCGCATCAAATCAGCAGCATGCCTTGGATTTTCATTTATCACTTAGGTGCTACATGCATGACAGTAGTGCAATTATATGCTAGTTTTATCAAGCGTGTTTGTGTTGCTTTCTTTAGTCCCATAAGGAGGGACTGAGAGTGAAAATAGGAACTCATTTCAGGGACCCCCATCCAAACTTCCTTGAAAGCAAAGGGAGTTGGCCCCTGGGACCAAGGTCTGCCAGAGTACATTTTGGGGACCTTCAGACATTGCCTTGCTTTAAGCACCTTGTTGCACAACTCTGACTACAGATGTGCTATGCAAGGCAGACTCCAGCTCGCAGGCAAATACACTGCTTCAGGGGCTGCTGCAGCAATGTAGGCGAGCAGACTGACTTATTCTCACCACCCCTGCCCTGGCAGCTCAAATAAATCTTGAAGCAGCATTTCTTTGAGGTGTGTGTGTAGCCTCGTGCCTTGTGTGAATGAGAACAGGCGAATTCCCACTCAGACTGAAGAGCCTTTTCAACAAACTGGAATTTCTTTCACATAAATGTGCATTACAGCCATCCTGCTTCCAGAGTCTCCACTGGACCCGTGCAGCGTGTACCCTGTACTTGGCTTTTTCACAGCATCTATCTGCAAAGGAGTGGGCTTTCACATCAGCAGCCATTACAGCACAGACCTGGTGGCCTTTGGAAGCACTGCTGCACAAGCTGATGTCCTCCAGCTCATTGCTTTTTAAGTGGGATCCGTTGTTTTTACTGGATAATGACAGAGGTACAGGAGACCAAGACACAAACAAAGCTCTTTTAAGAGGGTAGGTTTAGAATCACAGAATCATGGAATTCTCAGTTGAAAAGAACCACAATGATCATGTAGTTTCAACTCCCTGTTATGGGCAGGGTCACCAACCACCAGACCAGGCTGCCCAGAGCCATATCCAGCCTGGCCTCGAATGCTTCCAGGAATGGGGCATCCACAGCCTCCTTGGGCAACCTGTTCCAGTGCATCACTACCCTCTGGGTGAAAAACTTCCTCCTAATATCCAACCTAAACCTCCCCTGTCTCAGATTAAGGCCTTCCCCCTTGTCCTATCACTCTCCATCCTTGTAAACAGCTGTTCCCCCTCCTGTTTATATGCTCCCATCAAGTTTTGGAGGGCCACAATGAGGTCTCTCTGGAGCCTTCTCCAAGCTAAACAAGCCCAGTTCTCTCAACCTTTCTTTATAGGAGAGGTGCTCCAGCCTTCTGATCATCTTAGTGGCCCTCCTCTGGACCCACTCCATAGAGCTCTGCATCCTTCTTGTATTGGGGGCTCCAGGCCTGGATGCAGTACTGCAGCTGGGGCTTAGATTAGATATAAGGAAAAAATCTTTTACAGTGAAAGTGTTGAGGCACTGGAACAGGTTGCCTAGAGATGTGGTTGATGCCCCATCTCCGGAGACTTTCAAGGTGAGGTTGGATCACACCCTGGGCAACCTGATCTAGCTGTGGTGACCCTGTTCATTGCAGGGGAATTGGACTGGACAGCCTTTAAGGTCCCTTCTAACTCTAAGGATTCTATAATTCTAATCGTGGCCTTCTATAATAATTTTTAACCAAACATTTTGAATTTAATCCTTGTTGCAACAAGGACAGCAAAACAAACCAAATTTATTTCCCAAATTCCACTTCTATGTGCTCGCAATCTATTGCACGTTAGTGGGATGATGTGTATGTAATTATTATTCTTTTCTTTAGAAAAGTTAATGGAGATGAAAAAGAAACCTAAACAAATGTTTCTTTAAAGAGAACCTGACATTTCTCTGTTTGCCAGGAGTTAACTAGCCAAGGGGTTAAAAAATCATTTTATTTAACACTGCAAAAGTGAAGAAAAATATGCAAATAAATCCCAACAAAGCATAGTATGAAAATGGAAGAAATATCCACCCGCCACCAATTAAGATGTTTTTTTTCACAAGAAAATGATGGTTGATTTTACTAATTTTACCCTTGTGGTAATTGTCACTAATCTTCAGCATATTGTATGTGTCTTGCTCTTATGAATCCCATATCCCCTTCTACCATAAATATTTCATAAAATATTCAAAACCGGTCCACAGCCAAGTAATAACAAATGTCAAATGACACATTAGGAAGATTCATAGCGATTTTAAGTATGAATTTTATATAAAAGCCTACCTCATTTATTGTGGTCAGCATTAAGGATTGATTTCAACAAAGAAATGCTCAGCAATTAGTATCAGCACCTTTATTGCCAGCTTGCCATTAAAGCAGAATTAATAGATTAGCCAGAGCTCTTTGTAGAGGACTGCACATGCTGCTCTGTTCAGTTGTGTTGGGATCTTGATCTCCAAAGGCCTCATTCAAGACCTCTCTAGCATACGTGAAGATGTCTGTTGAGTTTTATATCCTTTTACATCTTTAATTAGTTTTCAGTGTCTCCTTTTCCTGCAGCAGTGTTTGTCAGTGATTCCTTCACTAACATCATTTCAAAACCTTTTTCCCTCATTCTTTGTCTATAAAAAATTTCAGGCTTTGTTGGGTAAAGCAGTTTCAGACTTCTTTACTTTTACCAGGTAGAAAAACATAAAGCACTAGGAAAAACTGGACTTACTTTTCCCCTCCTGTGTGAGCTTATTGAACTTGGCTGGTGGTAATCAGCCCAAAGTAGGGTGGGTGCCTGCAAGCAGGTGCATGCTCAGATGGGATGGAGCCCACGTGTATGGCATGATCACTAACAACTCACCTGAGGAGTGAGGAAACAGCCCATAAACGTGCTCCTCAGAGATAGTTGGGCTGTCTGAAGTGAAGTGAGTGTTGTTTGAGGGCTGGGTTGGGAGGGGAAAGAGAAAGCTTGTGGTGGTACCTTGTTGGCTGTGTGCTGTATCTCTCAAGGTTGGCTTCTTTTGGGAGCACTGACTGCTAGCGTGACGATTGAATGAGGGTTAAGCGATAGCTGGACTAAAGCTAGAAGGAGCTGATTGTGTATGAGTTTTTGTCCCTGTTTTCCTGTTGTGTTTTAGATCAGTACTTGCTAGCATCTCTATTGAGGCAGCACTTGATGCTATTGAGTACAGGGCAATGGGCAGCATACTGGTGGGTTTTGAAACCGGGCTCCCTCAGCAAGGTAGTTGATGGTTACTCTAGCTGTGTCCCCAAACTGTCAGTATAAGAGTTTGCCCATGTTATGGGGGGTGGTGCATTGTAGGAGGTTCTCGTAACTGATTTGACTTTATTCAGAGATGTGTATTACTACATATTTCACTTACAAAATATTTACTCTCAGTATTGGAACGAACCCCTTGATTTACAAATATTGGTTGAAGTTATCTTTGTGGTTATAAATCAGGATGAAAACAGATAGTGAGTTTATGGTAAGGGGAAGTAGAGGTGCTATGTTACTCTGGGTAGGATGGCTTGTTCCCTTAGTGACCTCTCCTTTACCTCTCTGGTTCTTAATTCTCTGTGTTTAATATTGCACTTACTTATTTCATGATTAAACAAACTCAAACATACTGGGAATGTTATGAATTTTCTTCTGTGTTTTACAGAAGCTACATATTTATAAGAAGTTGAACTTTTTTTCTGGCCTCCTGTATGCATTCTGAGCAGCTCCATATCCCTGTAGCTCTGTGGCATGTCATTTTGCTCTTCTTTCTACCTTGCAAATACAGAGTGACTATCTAAATGTGTGTAAGGACTTGTGCTTAATTGCTTTGACTTCATTATGCATTGTATCCTAGATTCCTCATATAATTAATAATGCATCAAATGGCTTGCTAGAATAATAGAAGATGCTATACTCTCAGTTATCTATTATAAAAATAAGACCTTACTATAATTTAAAAAGTAAAATAAACATCTGTCTCATCTTCCACTTGGATTGGGGTACTCTGCCCTGGGAATCTGGCAGAGGTGAGCAGGGGCCGTTCCAGGTGTGTTAACTTAAGCTGCTGGCATGTGTAGGCTGGGGCCAGGCCAAAACAGGGCCAGCCACCTCCTTTGGTTTTTGTCACAAGTCAGCAGACCTAGCCCAGCAAAATCCTGTCATTGTGGGCAAATTCATTCAGCACTTGTCTGGGGAAGGTGGCACAGCGATGCACAGCGCCTGAGCGAGCAGCATCCTTTGTCATTTGCAGCCCAGGGAATTGCATTGTTGCTTGCTGCCCTTGGAGGGCATCCAGTATTGATGTGAGTTGCTCCAGGGATTAGATAGTTGAACAGGTATTAAGAGTCTTAAGGCAAATTATCAGGAAGCTGTGGCCAAACCGAGTAGGGAAGTGGGGGTGCCTAAAACTTGGAGAAAGCAGTGAACTGCAGGTAAGCTTAACTTGGCAATTGCCTTTTGTTTTAGAAGCCTGTTACAAGGATCTTGGTGGAATAATGTTTAAGCCAAATATGAAAACAGCTTGGAGACCCTTGTTTACCCTGAACAGATGCACATTTGCACAAATATATTCCTGTTAGCAAATGTAACAAAATACTTTGGCCTGTAGTTCTGTTTAATTGTTTCTCCAAACACTTACTGCTCAGCAAGTAGGAAAGGACTATGGCCACAACCAGGCAGGTGTGGGTCAAGTCTGTGGGCTTTTGCTGTGGAAACCAGTAAACTTAACAAGCTCTTCTCCAGCTGTTTGTTTTCTGGTGGTCACTGGGAGTCTGTGTGCACTCTGGGAGGGAGCAGAGGTCTGAGGGCACTGTTGTGGTCAACCAGCAAGTGGTATGTGAGGAGCTGCTCGATTTGCAGCCCAACTGCAGCAGTGCTGCAGCTGTGTCCTCCTTAATTGTGAACATGGCCTTTCTGCTTTATGTCTCTTGGCTGGATGTTTGCTGTGCTTGCAGATTCCCATTTTAGGAGTATTTAAATGAACATATTTCAGCCATTACGGGAATGAATTCAGGAGAAACTACAACTTGGTCTGTGTTAGGTATGTCTCCTTGAAATGGTGGCTTCCTGTTTAATTTGGAGGGGAGGTTGGAGTCTGGCAGCTAAGTGTCACCTCTAGCAAGTGTGCCTTTGTGTCCTCAGGAACAGGTCTGGATCTCATGGCTACAGAAACTATCCCTGTAATACTTGCTGGTTTGGTGAGTAATTTTTGCTGATCCTACATTATTTCATGATCTCACATGGGAAATAGCCATTCTGGAACAGTAAATGATATACTAAGTGCATGTGGATGCTCCATCCCTGGAGGCGTTCAAGGCCAGGCTGGATGTGGCTCTGGGCAGCCTGGTCTAGTGGCTGGTGAACCTGTATGTTGCAGGAGGTTGAAAATTTATGGTCATTGTGGTTCTTTCTCAACCCAGGCCATTCTGTGTTTCTAACATGGTTGTTAAATGTCCCTAGAGGTGTGAGCTGAGGTCACAAAGCTGATTTCTGACATTCCCTCAACTCCAGATCTCTGCTTTACCTCTTGATGTCATTAGCTTAATGCTAATACAATAGAGGTCACTCTTACAGATAGCACTGAGTGATAGAGCCATTTCATTTATGGAGCTCTATGTAGAGTGATTAATAAAAAATAGCCAGAAATCCCACCCTGCTCACAGAGGCAGTGGCTGTGCAGGGTTGGAGGAGGGCAAAGAGATGGGACTCCTTGGTGTTTTTCTCCCCTTCTTCTCACCTGCTCCAGCAAAACCCTCAAATTCATCCTTTTACAGAAATCTGCATTTCCTGGCTATTTCTGGTACCTACTTCACACTCCCATTCTCTGCCCTGACGTGGTGATTTCTCTGCTTCTCCTGCTGCTTCTGCTTCTCCTATTGTTCAGCCTCCTGCAAGGAGAGGGGCGTTCAATGGTCAGTGTTTTGGGAGGAATTTTGAGCAGTTTCTCTTGAGTTGTGTGCCTGGGATTTCATTGCGGAGGAAAGTATATGGCATGAAGCAATTGCTATTGCTGTCCTTTCCTTGTCCAGACTTATACTCTGACATCTAATCGACAGGGTCTGAATCACAGCTTTTGTTACATGAAAAGCAAATGAAGGGTTTGGTCAGAAACAGCTCTTGGAAAGAACTTTGTTCTCACTGCCTGAGTTCAGCTGGGGTTTCATGTCTTCCCAGCCCCTTTTTTTTGCTCATTTTTCTCCTTACTTGTGCTGTGCAGTGTTGGAGGTAAAGAAGGGACTACTCATGTGGGCTGGACTGGGAGTGGGATCATGGCTGTCTGAGTGACTGAGTGCTTGTGTCCTCACAGAGCTTGCCACCTGCAAACAGCCCCAAATCACTGACGGATGGAAGGAACAAGAGACGTAATGTTTAAACCTCTGAACCTTGAACCCTCAGCTGAACCTAACGATGCTGCAGCAATTAGCACGTACTCAGCAACTCGGAACATCAGTCACATCGAAGTGATAAGCAGCACAAACTTTTTTATAGTCAGTCGTGGCTCTTTTGTTTAATTATGAGCTGATAACAATTAGCCATTTCAATCTACTGCTTAATTTAAACACTAATTTCCAATCTGAAGTACTAGTCAGAATCAACATTATAATTAATTCTATGGATACTTCTTTGGGGGATAAAGTATCTAAAGGTATAGCAGGCTTCATCTAGGGATTAATGTTATTGCTGGCAAATGTCAGGCGTACGGACGATGTTACAGCCTACTTGCTTTCTTCAGATGTGTGAGTTATTGATTGCTTCATCGATGGCTGGTTTCTAGCTGTGTTTCATTATGCTGTGCAGCAGAGGGTTGTTTGTGTTTTGTTTGGTACGTTTGACCTGTGATTGCCCTATGATAAGTAGTGGAGAAAGCAGGCTTTTTTTTTTTTTTTTTCTTCTACTGTTGCTACTTTTCAAGTCTAGTCAATATGCATATGCTGCTCTGGTATGACCCTGTTAACCTGCATTGGATTAAAGACTGGATAATTTAAAAAGATTTTATATTTAATTACATTTAATAAGCTAAAGAATTCAGAAGAAAGCAGATTGTCCCTCATCAGTAATGGGCCTGGTGCTGAGGCTGACTCAGTCTGGCTCACCTGGCCACACAACACCAGGTGTTACCACTTAATGATTTATGTAATGTGTGTGGGTTCAGCCCCCTCAGTGTGAAGCAGTGCAATAGGGTGTGCATGGTCTCCTGGTGCAGAGAGGGGAAGCTGTATGTCTGCTGCCTTTGTAGTGGGACTCTCCAGCAGCTTTGAAACATCTCTAACCCCCCCAGGCAGTTTTTGGGAGTGCAGATCTGCTTATGAATGAGAACAACTGCAGAAACTTTAGTGGGACCTAATCATTTATCCCCCTACGCCCGCATTTTCTTTCGAACAGCTCTGATAAGTCTTACAGCAAGACTTAAATTGGTTGTCTTTTTCACTTCAATAAATTAAAACCACCGCCAGTGTGGCAGTCAGTGCTTGGAGTGATGCGGCTCTACGTGACTTCCCGCCTAAGCTGTGCTGCAGTGCCAGCGGAGCAGCTTTCAGAAAATTTCTCTTTACTGCACTGCAGCCTGAAGTGATGCTATACACCGCTGAGAAGGAAATTCATCAATATAAGTAGGCAGCACCTTCAGAAAAGACAGCACTCTTACCTTGAGAACTTTTAATCATTTATCTCCCGTGTTCAAACTTACTATCACGATTGTCCCAGTTTCACGGTAACCTCAATGGTTCTTGAGTAAATGTTGAAATAAGGGCAGCTTTGATGTTTGAAAACTAACAGAAGGTGGGCAGTGCTGCTGACTCTGGAAAAGGTTTGAGGTCCCTCCCGTGTGGCTGCGCTGAGTGGCTGCGGGCAGGGAGGAGAGGGTGGTGTGGGAGCCCGGAAACAGCAAGAGTTTAATTATCCCCTCGGGTCACAACTTAGAATAGCTGCTGATGTTAATGGGAACAATGCACAGAGGAGGAGGTAAGCTTGTTCTCTCCCCTCTCATCTTTTCAGTGGTGAGTTGTTTTCAATGCTTTTCCATGTGGCAATAATAGAGGACAGCAGGGTGTCATCGAAGTCCATTGCCCCATGCAGCAGAGTCTGAGGGACTGGGGATAGTTTGGGTGAGCACGTACAGGGCTGAGGAACAAGTCTCTGACCATCGTATGCTGAAGGGGCTGTGGCTTCAAACCTTCTCAGAACAAAGAATGCAGCTCTCCTGCTGGCCGTGTTCTGGGTGAAACATTGAAATATTATTCTTCCTGAGGCCTATACTTCTTGGGTATTGGAGATGCTGTTGCTTTCATCAGCCAGCTGGAAGGAGGTTGTGGTGAGACAGGGGCCAGCGTCTTCTGCCAGATGACAGTGATAGGTCGAGGGAATGGCCTCAAGTTGCACGGGAGGTTCAGGTATTAGGAAACATTTCTTCTCAGAAAGAGTGGTGGTGCACTGGCTGCCCAGGGATGTGGTGGGGTCACCGTTCCTGGAGGTGTTCAAGAAACCTGGAGATGTGGCACCAAGGATGATGGTTTAGCGGGCAGCATTGATGGATGATTGGACTAGATGATCTTAGAGCTCTTTTCCAAAATTAATTATTTTATGATTCTATGATTGCCTCCAGCTCATTAATTCTCAGCATGTTGAACAGATTCTATTCAAACATTTGAATTTTACTGTCTGGTTTGTTTATCTTAAGAGAATCCTCCAGATTACCTACTACAATACATAAAATATTACTTATTCTTACACTTCTGATGTTGGAATGATTGCATGTAAAAGCTACTGCTTAAGAAACAGAGAAGGCTTCTTTGGAAGCAAGCTAGAGTATGTCCAGATGGAGCTGAAGAAGGCCTCTTGACTGGCAACAGTGAAGCAGTGGGAGATTCCCAAAGAATTATTTCTCCACTTGTTAGTGAAATGTTAATTCCCCTAATGCTATGTGCAGTAGAGCTCATGTTGAACTACAAATTATCTGAGATAAGTCTGTTTTTTCTGCTTTTGGATTGCTCCTGCCAATTTGCAGAGAGAAATGTTTTTTTCCTTCTCTTGTATCCTGAAACACAGCATTTATTCTGATACGAAAAGATCGTTTCACCACTTCTTCTAGAGCACTTGGTCTTCTCCTGGGGAAATAATGATCCTTTGCTGATTCCATCTTGCTTCAGAGGGCTCAGGACTTCAAAGCATTGTGTTGGCAGTGGATGCTGTAGGCTGAGCTCCTTGTGCTTGTTGCATCTGTCCCCAGTTCTCAGCTGGAACAGCACAGCCTGAGAACTGTAGGGACTTTGCAGCAATCCATGGCTCACAGCTTGCCAGTCTTATTAGAATGACTCACCAATTTAGCTGTTTTTTGAAATTCACTTTTAATCTCCTAGGTGCTTGGGTTTCAATCCATAATGTGAAGCACCCTAATTGGTTTCAGTTTTGTTGTATTATTTTTCTTTGGTTACTTTGTTCCCACAACTGGGCACTTAATGTCTCCTTGGAGATGGCTGTGGTTGTTTTGTGCGACCTGTTGTGGGCTGTCTTTGTAATTTGTCTTACCTTCAGAAGGAAAAATACCTAATTGCTAAGAGGATAACCAATGTATAAATCACTAAATGAAATCAATGAGAACATCTAATAAAATCAAAAAACTCATTAGAGTTTTGAAGATGAAGTGAGGCTCCATGCAGTCTTGCGAGGAGATTACAGGAGATGGGCTCCAAACAGAAAATTTATAGTCTGTATCAGTCCTTTGAAGAGAAGTCACCTAGAGGAGCTAAGGATTTTCTTCTGAGAAGTGTCTAATATAAAATTCTTTCTTCTGTTTTAAACACAGCTGTGTATGTTGTGAGGTAACTCATTTAGATACGGCAGAGCTTCAGCCTGGCAGAAAGCTCCAGGAGATGTGCATAGAGCACTTTCTTGAACTGAAAGATGCAGAAGTTGACCTTATGAAGTAGTTTAATGAACCTATCTGCCATCCAACTCTTTTGCAGTATTGAAGTTCTGCTTCTATTTCTATTCCGTTGGGTGTTTCCACTCATTTGTGTAATAAATATATTACCTGAGTCTGCCCATGTTGAAAAAAGCAAATTTACTCCAATCCAAAGCATCCTCATGTTAGGTTTATGTAGTCTACACACTGGAATGCAACTGAGTTATATTGAGTTATAAGCTTGCCACGGATCATTTTTAGGCATTTAGTTCCCTCTGTAGTCATCTTTAACTATCTGGACGTAATCCTTAGACCCTCACAGAAATACCAACAGAAAAGATCACTTTATTGAATTTCAAAGGAAAAATAAATCACTTGCCTGTCTTGCTGTGAGGGGTTGTATTTTTGTCCTGTTTTCTTTAATCTGACATGCCTAGTCTCAAGTTCAGGTCTTAATTTTGGAGCTTGCTCTCCTGTATTTACTCTCAAACTCAAAGGGTCTATCTGTGTAAGAACATAATCTCACTTAGTAAGCTTTATGTATTTTGGTTTCATGT
Source organism: Meleagris gallopavo (assembly GCF_905368555.1). Classification (NCBI taxonomy): domain Eukaryota; kingdom Metazoa; phylum Chordata; class Aves; order Galliformes; family Phasianidae; genus Meleagris; species Meleagris gallopavo. The sequence continues at coordinate 14,464,634 of NC_139412.1, forward strand.
TTTGAATGCACTCAAAATCTAATTATTTCTTTCCCATAGCATAGGTGAATAGACACTGACACCACATAGGTATAAAACTAGGGAAGGGGAAGAAATTGAATCAAACTCTTCTAAGGAGTAATACTCTGTACCTTTCTTTATATTTTTGATTAGTGTGTTCACAGTCATCTCATGTTTCCGTGCAGATTGGGTTGGATACCAGCCAAGCTCTAACTAAACCTCTTTGGGCTTTGGGAAAATATAAAGTGAGTGTATGCATTCATTAAGGAAGAACAGCCTTTCCTTAGGGAGAGATGGACCTGGAGCATGCAATGTTAAATGTCTGACCTGAATAGGTGAGAATGTCAAGTCTACTCCATGCTCACCTCAAGTCAAAAGTTTAATGCAAGGTGATGCCATTTATAGATTTTTTTTTAATTGTATCACTGCCATGTGTAGCTGTCACGCACATGGGCAGTATATTTTTTTGACTTGACACCATCCATAAAGGAGCTCTACAGAGGATGTGAATGTTGTCCATGCCCAGGTAAAGACAGTGGTCTCCACAATAAGGGTGCAACCCTACGGTACTGATCAACTCAGGACTGAGTGGGGGCAGCTGTAGAGACCCTCACAAGGTTGCTCAAGGAGGCTTAGGGCTGTTAGCATGCAGGCCATGAGGATGTGTGGCAGTAACAGGCTGGGAGGATGGCCTCCTAATCAGTTGTGGGGTTGTGAGCTGGGATCTGTTCTACCTTGGTAGCATCAAACAGCTAATGTATGGGACTGGAGTATCTATGCTTACAATAAATAGCTGTGGCAATTTGCAAGTACAGTAAATGGAGAGATAAGTAATTAAAATGAATACATGATACAGTGGCCCAATCTGAGAGAGCTTAAATACTATTCAAGGTAAGCTGTTTTCTTTTGCTTTCTGCAGTACAGATCAACATCCCAGCAGCATGTGTCCTGATTTAGATGTAAGCTGTGGATTATCAAATTCAATGTGCATCTCTCTCTTGCAACAAATGTTGCTTTCTGCTGTATTTTTTTCTCAATTAGAGAGACTGTTATGTCCTATCTAAACACTCTTCTGTAAAGCTTCCCAGATCTCCTTCACACACCCAGTGTGAAGGTAGGCACAGGTCATCTAGACCAGTAGATATTGATGCAGGGTATAGGGAAGATGCAACCATTGAACAGCCTTAGTTTTTGGCCAGCTATGTAGCAAGAAGCAGAGTACCGGTGCCCTGCATAGTCTTCCTTTTTTAGGATTAATTCCAAACAAGTAGGAATCTGAAAGCCCCAGCACACCGACTGCCTTTCTGTACATACATCTTGCATGTGTTTTAGGCATCTCTTGTCCAGTGCTGGTGCACCCCCTGACCTGATGGTGCTTCAGAAATGCCACCACTTAACCTCCTGTCAACTTGTCTTGGCTGCAGAACCATAAATCTTAGGCTCTGCTTGGGGCATTGTTGATACTTCTCATTTTCTTGCTTTAAGTCAAATGGAGCTCTTTTCTACCCACAAAACATTGCTGTAGTCAATAGTGTAATGCTTGCTTTTTCTAACGCTTATCTGAAATTCCCTGCAGGCGAAAGAGAAGAGGAGGTGCTGTGACTCACAGCTGAATGCATGCTGCTGCTTTGGAGCAGCAATGGCTCAGTTCCAAAGCACAATAAAACTGAAGGCCAGAAAAGGACAGGCAGATCGTATACTTGCTTAAGCATATCTCACATAACTTGAAGACAAAGGCAGAAGTATTGCTTACCCTTTTGACCTCAGATGAATGTTTTTATGTTGAAGAGATAAAGGTGAGAACACTTTTCACCCTGCCCACTTATCTTGAATATAGCTTAAGAATATCCCACAGTTTTTGCAGTGAAAAGATGATACTGAATACTAGGCAACTTGAAGTAGGTTATTTAAACATGAATGGCACACCCAGTTCAGACGGTTTCAACGCCTTTAATGAAAGTACTGTGGTTCAGACTCCACAGGATCTGTTAGAGAGCATTGCTGCAGTACTGAGAAACATGGTCAATATTTTTGAGACTTCCAGAAACTACTGGAAATTTTTGAAGCGCAACTTCAAATATTCTGCAGAGGAGAATCGCTGTACAACACATAAAAATTCTTTAAATCTCACTATTTTGATTTCTTTATTCAAAACAGAATATCAGATAATCATCCAGATTTTAGGAGTAGTAATGAGTTATTTGCAGGAAAACTTGAAACAATCTTCAGTAGGAGTTGTGCTGGCTGGTTAGCAACCTCTGGGCAGCAACACCAGTGTCTTATGTTACTGCATGACAGCCCCAAATGCTCTGGAAGGTTTGAGGAGCTGCTGTCACTGACACAGCCTTAAAAATCTCTAGTATCCCTTATGATGCTCCAATAAATGTATTTCATTTTAGTCTATGGCAGGCTGCCTACCTTTAAAATGCTCTCTATGCTGACAGCAGTGTTTGGAACAGTTTAAGTGACTGAAGCAGAACAGATTGTTAGCTGTTTCACAAATTTTGTGTTTTTTTTTTTTTTTTTTTCAGTTCTTGACTACCTGAGATAAAAGTATTTCCAATATTTTTTTTTTTTTTTTTTTTTTTTTTTTTGTGGTATAGGATGGGTTTTGAACCTGTGACTCCTCAAACTTTTTCTTAGCTCAAGCAGTGAAGAAATAGCTCTGTACTATCTCCAGGAAAGGAATTCTCTAATGTCAAGTATCTGTGAAAGATGAGTGAAGATTCCTCACAGGTGTCACCAGGGAAAATGAGCTTGTAGATACTAATGAGCTGGATGGCATTGTTCTGAGAGCAAGTTTAGCTCAGTCCCTGGGCAGGCAGGCAGCAAGACCTGCGAAAGACATTAAAAAAAAAAAAAAAAAAAAAAAAAAAACAACCAACAAACTGAAGGTTGTATGTAATGGTGTTCCTCACAGTTCACTCGCTTAAGGAGACTTTGTCATCTTGTTGTCTGAAAATCCCAGGCACTTTGTTTTCCAGCTCAGTATTGCCGCTCTAAAATGTGTAAGCAGTGATTACTCTTTATTTTATTCCAGATCAGTTTTGTTTAAGTGTTTGTGTTGTCTGTGTGAAAGGAGACTTAAATAATATCATTTAGAAGTGTCAATTGTTCTGTCGTCTTGCTTTTTCCAGAGGTGTTTCTTTGAGGTGTTATTTGTCCTTTAGAAAACATGTTCCATCTTTTCAGGGTGTATTTCATATTATGAGGGAAATTTGATGTTAGCTAAATAATAGACATCACAGTGCATCTTGAATACTAGTAACAGGTGAAATATAAATTGTGTGATTAGTATGCAGCTAGAGATGCAGCAAAGAAGGAAACAACTATACTTTGATTGCTCTAATTGCGTGCAAGTTTAATCGTATATTTGATGCCCCTGAACAATAGCAATGAATAACTGTCATGCTTTTTTCAAGTGGACTCTCTAGTTGACAAAGTTTTTGTATTATAGCCTTTGTGTTGAAGGGAAATCAATATCTGAAGAGGAAGTGCTGAGTATATTCTGTTAAGGCTGTCCTCAGCTTTGATCTAAGAAGATCCCCAAGTATTAGGGAAGTCTACTAGTAGAAATAAGGTTTATTCTCTATAATTAAGGTTTTCAATTACCTTGTCTTAGTAGGTAAAATAGAATTATTTTTTTCCTCCAACATGGGACTCTGAACTTCCTGTAATTATTTAATAGTAGGAATTGGTCTCCAGCAATAGATCAGGAAATATCCTGGGACACCTAGTTAGTCCTTAAGCAATGGGTAGCTCGTGAGGGGGAAATAACATGCTGATTTGCAGTTATAATTGGAGAAAATTGCTCAAGAGGATTCTGAGAGTACAGAAAATAGGCCAATTAGTAACCCAGCTCTGATCCTCCTATGATTCATGATTGCTTCCATTTAATTTTGCTGTCACTTATGAAGCAAGGTTAAGAATAGATAAGCTAAGAGATGGCTAAAAGAAGCTAACTCCTGCTTGACTTTGGGTGGTGGGGTAGGAGAATGCAGGATTTTTCCCCCCTCCATGATTGTATGACTTGAGTATCAAAATTTCTTAATGTTACACTTAACGCTTATTCATTATAGTGGAGTAAATGATGATTAAACTCTTCACATACACATGATTTTTCCAAAGATAAAATGTACCCTAGCAGTAAGTTAGTCACACTTTTACAGTTATCTAAGGGCATTCTACCCTTAAACTAAAGGAGCTTAACGAGAAATAAAGATCTCAAACCACAGCCACAGGGAATATCCTGCAGCTCAACCTTGAGCAGCAGTCAGTTGTAATGTGGGAGGCTTCAAAACATCAGTGTGGGCATCCAAAAGGCAGCCCAGGGAGACTGCTCCCTGTGAATGTAGGTCTGTGCCTCTCAAGTGGTTCTGTCCCACTGTCCCTTCGGTGCTGAGATTAATTTGGACACAGGTGTAGCCCTGGAGCTCCTCACTAGCTCTCCTGTTCACCTATTGCTTTCAGCTGCCCCATGGCTCGTTCTGATGCAGGCAGCTGGGTTTATTCCTGTGGGAGCAGAACCCTGAGGAAGCACAGGCCAAGCACTGCAGGTTTCCATCTCTGATATGTGCAGAGGCCCAGCCAAATGGTGACCAAGTGCCCGTGTCTGGCACTGGCAGAGGTGCTGGTCTGGCCCTGCCTGCAGCCCCCATTTGCCAGGCATTGCTCTGACCTGCATCTGCCTGGGGCCTGTCTTAGAGATCACCTATTCTGAAACCGTGTACCATTCACTGCTTGATGGATGTGCTGTCCTTCACAACAGCTGGATCTGTTGCCATCCCATTTATTTCATGAATTTTATCACAAATTGGGTATCTCCTAAAGAGAATAATGAATCATCCTATTACTATTTACTTTAGATGGATCAGCATTGTCATAATAATGGTTAAGTTACAAGAAGTGAATGCATTAGAACACCAAACCAGCTTTTTTTTTTTTTTTTTTTCTTTTTTCTTTTTACTTCAGAAATCCACATTGCTTGTTAAATACTCAGAAGTCTTGGGATGTGCTCCTCCCACAAATACTGGCCAGGCAGGGAAATGGTGATCACAAGTTATACTCAGCAACTGTGGCTGCAATGCATGGCTGACACTTGAGGAAACATGCTTTCAAACAACTACAAAGCACAGTGTCTGTTCTCTTTCCCCAGACACTGAACGGAGCCTCCTGGAGAGGCTTGGGCTCAGGTGATGGCAGTGTGGGACAGACAGGAGATGCTGTCTCGGCAGAGGCCTGGCAGGTGAAATTCTTGTGTAGCAGAGCAGATCGCTTGCATGCACAGTTCTTACATTTCAAGAGCACTTTTGAGTTTTATTGCGTCAGTTTAAAGAAGGAGCAATGTGTACTTTTTTTTGGTGAGAAAACAGTTTCTTATTTTTCAAGTGTGCATGTTTTAGCTGCTAACGTACCATGGAAAAGGCTTTAATTCAGACTGAGCTAAAGCTTTCCATATCCACGCCTCAAATGCCATTTTCCCAGGCTCTCGTGGGAGCAACGTCCCCTCTTCATAGGGAGCACAGGCTGTGAGTGGGCAAGTGCAAAGAATGCAATGTGTGCTTGTAACAAGCAGGAATAAAAGCAGAAAGTACTACTTGGAGCATTACAGAGTTGAAAACATTTTGATTTGACAGCGTAACTTTTTGTAACAAGTACTGTTGCTACTTATAGCTGATTTGATTTCATTGACTTTTTCTATATACTATATAATAAAAATTAAGGAGTAGAACAAAAACAACTTGCAGTTTGGAGCAAGTTAATAGTGTTTCATTAACAAACTGTAAATAGTAACAGCATAAGCTAGATGTGAAACTGCTTTCACAGGCCATAAATGCTTAATGTTTATTACCAATAAAAGTCAAAGGAGCATTTAGCAAAGCAGTTTACCAAACAAACATTAAATACTTTAATGCATTAGATTCAGTGGACAGAATCAGGTTATTTAATTAACAATGAGTAATCTGTAAAGGCTTTGTTCACTACAAATGATCTACAGTTTCACACATTAAAAAGGCTCATGGAAGCTGTCCAGTGATGGAAGAAAACTTGGAGGTGCCAAGTGCAGAAATCCCCCGTTGGCTTCCTTTCTGTTTCCAGGTTGGTATTGTGTGGCCTTAGCCTGTGCTGATCTAGACTTCAGGTATTTTTAATGATGCAAATATTCTGGAAGAATAATTGTAAAAGTCTTCTAGACACAATCTCAATCTCAGTTATGTTCTCAGTCACGATCTTATGCATGACATTTAGTTAATCTTTCCAAAAAGATGCAACAAATGCCATGCAACAAATGGCTAATGAGAATAATTCTGTATTTAAGAGTAAATCTCAGTGGTAGAGTCTTCCTAATTAGAAACAGTGACTTCCAAAATAAGCATTTAGGATGAAACTAGTACGCTCTTGGAAGCAGAGCTGACAGTCTCTTTGGCCTTGCTGACTTTGTTTGAATTTCAGTAAATGAAGAAAACTATAGAAAATGAATACTTCTGTACAGTGATACTGTGATACTATAGGACAAAACTATGCTGAGCTTTTTGTATATTTTAGTAAAGAAAGTTAGGCATTAATACCTGATCTAGCAAAGGCAATGAGCTTTTAACCATTAACCTCAATGCAGTTCTCCTGTTAAGAAATGAGAGTTTCGTCTTGAGAAAGATTCTTCTTCTCTTCAATTCAGTGGTCAGAAAGATGGAGTTTTAATCCAAACAGATCACCAGAAACATTTTAAAGAGAAATGTTCTTGCAGAGTCTCAAACACCTTCCTTTTATCATGATGAATTCTTTGGTAATGCTGCCTTCTCTTGGATGGAAATGGTGTGCCTGCCTAATAGGGACACTTGATGTATGTGGTCAGCACATGCTGGATCAGATGAATCTCTCTAGATTTGTGAGGAAGTCTCTGGATGCAAAGCTGCACTGGTTTCTGCTCAGTGTTTCTTGAAAAGGCAGCTTAAATCAAGTAAGTATTTTAACATTTTGCGAGGTTGGAAATGTGGCCATTTTAGCCGCCTGTCTTGGGTGCATTCAAACCAAACAAAGTATATGTAAAACAGTTTTAGTGGAAATTCACCTGTAAAACTTCAATATGTCACCTGTTGGAAAGTTACAACTATGGCAGAAATTAAACAAATCTTTCTAAAGAGCAATATAGATATTGTTCAGTATGAACTTCATAACTTCAGTGTTTGAAGTCTTATTCAGTCTTCCATTTGATAGCGGTTTATGATTATTATAATCATGTGGCTAATGTTCTGTAATTCAATTACTGCACTGTTGTGAACATTAACAATTATGTAGCAGAACTGAAACGCAGTGGGACAAACTGGCAGTATTCATATTTCAGTTAGTTACAGCCTATTGCATAATTACTGCAGATAAGTTACTGTTTTATCCATAGCAACATAAGGAATGAATTACAACAATAATTATGTAGTTAATACTGCCTCTTAAAATGAATAAAACATGGAAAACCCAAATTATAGTAAGGTTACAGAAGTCCTACTCTAACAACTGTGTGCTGTTTCTTAAAAAAAAAAAAAAAAAAAAAGCAAACAAAAAAACAAAAACTGACTGTTGGTACCTGTGGATTTGGTGCAATCTATTTTGTATCTTCAGAATCATACAATCATGGAATGCATTGGGAGGGACCTTGAAGATCATCTAGCTCCAACTCCAAATTTTTGCTTGTGATTGTTTTTAAAGCTTCTTGAAATATTTCAGCATTTCAGCTTTACTGTATTTTCAATTTAAAATTACAAGGTTTTAAAATTCCCACAATGTTTTTTCTAACACTAAGAGATTCACTAATGTAAGCCAGTTTGGTGACGGGTGGCCATCACTTTTGACTTGAGATGAAAACAGCACTGATTTGAAGTATGTCGCCCAATGCTTCATGTGTATACTGTGATTATTATTGGTGTTGTTCAACAAGCTACCACCTTCAAAAGTGCCCACTTTCATCCTTCAAGTGTTTGTATTTCACTCAATGTCAGAGTAAATTGCATGATTGATGTTCTAGTCCATTTATCAAGGAACTCATGCATTCCCTTTTAAAAATCAATATTTAAGAATAAAATAGCCTTGCAATAATTTATCAGTGTAAGAAAAATGTTGTCTAATGTTTTACTTGGATAACTAACTTTTGAAGATTAAATAAATGGCAAAACTCATGTCAGGCTTGGCTACCTCAGCAGTCCTTGTATTGGCTCTCTTCATGCAAGAAGCAGGGCAGAAGTGGAACTATTATCTACGGGTGAGCAGTGTGCAAAAAAACCTGTCATTTGTTCCAAAAACACTGATAGTGATTTTACTGGAGAGACCACAAAATAGCTGTTTCACTTGGTTCTCCAACCTGCATTGATTTGAATCCTAAAAGAGTATCTTGTTGGAAAAAGCTAAAAATATACTTAATAAAAACTGGCTTTAAAGCTAGAGAAAAAAGATGAAGTTGCTATTGAAGTTCAAACTGCAGTGTGCCTTGTGGGCAAAGTTTGAAGTTTTTTGGACCCACGTTCCATCAGACCTCAGATACAGAATGGTCAAGGTATATCAGGACTATTAACGTCCTGATATATATATTGACTTGTATGGTCAAAAAACAGCCAAGTCAATTAGTTTCATTCAGGTATTTATACTTCTGATAGACCTTTATATCTGAAAATATAAATATCTATAGGGAAACTATATACATTTAAATATTTCTGTTCACTTATAGTGGCAGGTGAGGATCTGTAGCTGGTTTCACGAGGGCCTTGCTTATAGTTGTTCTGCTTTTGGATTCGTGTGGAGCACTGCTGTGAGGCTTCTGTATCTGATAATGGCTTATGTACTTCTATTGATATAAATGGCTCTTGACAAAGGTTCAGTACTTGTTCTGTATTTTTTCTGATTTTCTGGATGTAAGAAAAAAAAGCATGTTACTATAACCTCACTTTAAGAAAGGTATAATTTTATTACTGTCTTTAATTCCTAATTTCTGTCTGAATGATATCAAATGAAAGCGCTCTCTTCTAATTTGCTCCTAGTCATAAGACAGATCTGGGGCGATTAAACAGTGTTTAAGCGCAAACGTAACTGCTGAAGACACCAGATGATTTTCAGATCCCATCTGAAAGCACTGGCATGTGCAAGTAGCAATACACTCCCTGTGCAAAAATCTCTTCATGTCCTTGTATTTTTACAGAGTGTCTTCAGCTTCTTTCCATCCTCCCTATGTAATTTCACTAGAGCTGTCCCCTAGTGCTAGGTGGAAAATACAAACTTCTGTTTGAAGTATGCGTCAAACTCATACTGTAGCTCAGTGTTGAGTACAGCAAGAACCAGGACAACTCCTCTGATTAGGCTCTTAACTCTCTTTCTGGGTGGTAGGTTGCCTTACCCATTGAGGATTTCTTCCACAAAGAACAGAGTTCATGATTTTTAGACTCTAGGAGTTGTTAGCTGTCAAAATACAGCCAAAGTAAGCTTGCTTATCTATTGCCACTCAGTATGTATGTGCACGTGGGTTTGTGTATTCAGAAATAAGTTAGTGTATGGACACGCATGAGAAATCTTTAGAGACATTCAGACATCTGTACTCACTGACTTCTTCAGGCTTATCTGCATGCAGGTTTGTGATCCTCTGAGAGATACGGGATTTTTAGAGAAACCTGAGTTGCAATTTTTTTCAGATCCGCGTTCCTTCAACTCAACTGTGTAGTTATACAGTAAATCTATTTTCTCTATATGCTTGTATTACTAAGCATTTTAACTTTAAATCATTGTGTTTGTACAGAAGGACTTACCAACTCATCACAGTAGAAGGCACTTGTTAGATTTGTGAAATGTGTTAGTATGCAATATTCATGTGTAATGAGCACCCTAATTCCCTAATTACAAATAGTAAGGAGTTGTTTTTGTGCAAGAAATAAATTTGCTGTGTTTGGGTTCTTCCTCACTCCTGACATTTAACAAGGGACTGGCAATTCATAGTCTGACTCAATTTGCGACAGTGTTAAAAAGAGAAGTTTTACTGAACTAAGAGTTTGGAGGTTTAAAATGAGAACCTGGACAAGTTTTGGATGTCCATATTAAATATGTGGCAGTGAGCACTAGGTGTTCAAGTATGTGTCTATCTCATACACAATGATTTTCATGCTGATGAGAACGTTCTGTAGCAAAGCATCTTGGCCTTTATTTTTATAGATACTGCAGCTGAAGAAATCTAACCTTTTGACTAATGTTTTTGAGGCTGTAATGCTGTCTTTCATGAAATCTAGTCAGTGTCATAAGCAGCGGTCAGAAAATATTTCCTTGAAAGCGTGGTTAAGGTATACTTTTTTTTTTTTCCAGAGATGTCTCTATTTGGGATTCATTTTCATTGCAAGTAGCCTTTACTCAGAAGATAAGCTTTATGTTCAGTTTGCATGCTAAATTGCAGATCAGCACATAAAGCTCTTTGTCAGAGAACACCAGATATGTACCAAGAAGATATGTAAAATAAGCATTTAGACTCCCTGAGATCTCAGCCTCGTTGTTAAAAATTGCAAAGTGTAGTTAAATACTTATGTCAGTCACCCAACCAAAATCATCAGAGTTTGACATGGAATCGGGATTATATTGTTAAAAGCTTATCCTGTGCCAGGAGGAATCATTTTACTGTTCCCTTTGTCAGGACCTATGTGATTAAAAGTTGGATGCGCACACATTGTTCCACTCGCAATGTGTGCGGTGCCTTCTGAGCAACTGATTAAAGAATTCCTGTATTTTAAATATATTTCTTTTCTCCACAGTGTGAATCACATAATCCCCCTCTTATCCATTTTAATAAGCTGTGCTTTATGCTGATCTAGTGACTGAACATTTGATAAGGATTATAAAAATGTGTTACGTTTATGTTAAATCACCAACACTGCTCTTTGAATCAGGCTTCAATAAAGAATATGGAGATAAATGTATTTCCTTTCCTTGGCCACTTTCTAAAGCACTGATCCCTCAACTTAGGCTGCTGTACCATAGCCTCCAATTATAACATAACTCGTTATGATCGCGCCTATTAGGACTGCTTCCCAAAGCAGGGCTCTACGTGTTTGGCTCCCTGGCTGTGATGGGAGGACAGGATATTTGCATACAGACCGCTTGCAGTAGGATGGGCTAGAGCAAGTAGTGCTAATGATGAGCCTCTGCATAAAGTGCAGAGCAGAAGGAGCATGCCCTGCTCCCCCTTCGTCTTTGCAAAAAGCTGTCTGCAAGTTTCCAGATCCTGGCATTTTGGAAAAAAGTAGTTGCTTCGTGTCTTGTTATGTCGGCAGTGGGTGTGGATGAGTGTACAGGAACAGCAGAAATTTGTGATGCAGAGAAATGAATCAGATGAAACTGAAGCTGTGCAAACTCCTTCTTCAATTTTATTGAGTTTCTGCCATGCTTTACTCGTGGCTGTGATCTATTACTGAACTATTCACAAACACGGAGCGCCTTGGGCCTGGCTGTTCCCCATAACTGTACCACCCAGTGCCTGCAGGGAGCTGGTTGGTACCCCTGCTAGAGAAACCCCTCTGACACATGTTAAATACCGAGCTGTGGCTCAGCTCAGCTGACAAGAAAAAAGTGAGAAGAAGCTGGCAAGCATTGCTCTCAGCTGTCCTGGGAGCTTTCTCAGCTCACTGGATGCTACCCTACCTTCACAACTCCTGAAGCAGACCCCAGTGCTCTGCTCCTCACAGTGCAGCCCTGGTTATAGGCACCAAAACTGGACCTGTGAGTCTGGGCTGAATCTCACTAAGATGTCAAATTCCAGCAGGAAAGTGTTACATTTCTGTGTACATGCATGACCTTTGTTTTGTCTTGATACTTTTCCCATCAGTCCCAGTGATCACTGAGGAGAGCAGAATGCTGTCTTGTACATCAAATAAACTACTCCACGTTAGGTTAAGATTTCAATATCTGGTTTACTCTCAGCAGACCAGATGTTAGTACAGCAAGACATCCAGAGCACGTCAAGTTTACAGTGGCATGCAAGAGCCTGGCAGAAATGTGCACAGAGAGCTGCAGCTCTTACCCGGGCATGGCGGGTGGGTGATAGAGTTAAGCCGTATGGATTCCTTCATGAGCTTTTGTTCATGGTGCACTGAGCAGCACTGAGCAGCCTTGAGCTGCTCCCTGAGCAGGCAATTTGGGGCTGGGGAATGCTCCAGCAGATCCTGCCCGTGTTGTGTCCAAATGCTTTTCTCCTTGACAGGTGTATTGAATCCATGTCTTGGTATTAAGGGGCTTCTGCCTTTTATGGGGTTGTGCCAATATGTATTACCCCACAGTCTCTTTAGAAAAATCTCATTACAGCCATCTGGGAAGAACTCAGATGAGAGATTAAAGAACTTCTCTGCCGCTGCCAGCTGCTTTGTTTATTTCTCTCCTCAATCCGCTGGGTCTGGATTGCTCTCTGCGGGCCTGGATCTCTCTAATGTTCAATTTAAATGTATCCTGCCAGGTTCTTTTGTGGATACTTTGCACTGCTGTTCTTCAAGTGGAGAATTAAAAGTGAAGCTTGAGAAATCCACAAATGTCTTCCAAGTGAACCTGGGCACCAACAGGGAGGAATTCACATATGCAGAACCCAAACAATCCATTGCTTTCAGTGACAGCAATCCCAATAGTCCAGCCCTGGAATAATAGGATGTAACACCATCCTTTATACAAATGGATTATGAATAGAAAAGCTATAAAGAAATGTCTCAATAATACTTCAAACATCAAATAACCACGAGTCTGCATAAATAAAACATGAAAAAGAACCTCTGGTTCTGTATTCTCTTATTTGTGTATGTAGCTTTAGCTCAAGTACATTGGCAAGTACTGTTACAGTCAGCAAAGAAATGTGGATGATTGATGGCTGTGAGTAAAGGGCTTCGTATGAGAGTCTGAGCCCATCTAAATAATGTATTTGTATCGCAAATGACTGTGTGGAACCAGAACTTAGACTGAAGACCTATGTAAACTGCAACTAATAATGAATAAGTCAGCCATATAACCCTTGCAAGTCAGTCAAAAATAATCATTATTAGGCCTTTTTAATTTGTATGTGATTGCTCAATAAGACTGAGCACTTAATTCTTTTAAAGAGATAACGCTGTTATAGGAATATAGGACCCAAAGGATGTAACATTAAGAGATGTTTCCATTGCAAGTCAGTAAGCAAAAATCACCGCGTTCAATGCAGCCCTGTCTTGAGACCCAGTGCCTCTGGGAAAACTACAAGCTCCTTTTCACTTTGGTGCGTGTAAGCTGTGATGCTATAGTCTCTTAGGGCTCAAACCTGAATGAACAGCACCCCACATGTTGTCCAGGATGCAAAGAGAGAAAGCAGAGCTGACGTCTCATTCACTGCCAGAGAGAGAGCTAGAAATGGGAGAATATTTTACATGCATGTGTTATCTTGGGGGAAAAAAGTGTGGGGCTTTGCCTGGTGCTCAGTCGAAGTATCGGGATTAACCTTTCATGGGAAAATCTATCAAGTCCATTTAATCTTTCTGATACTAATTAGCTGATGGCTGATTGTCATGTTATCATGAAAAGGTCAATGAACCTACAAGCTGGTAGAGAGATGTTCCTTCCATGTCAGCTCTCCTTGCTGCGGTGCGTGCAGTGTGAGTTGGGTATTCTAGCCTTGGCTGGGGTAAGGCCATGAGGCTGAATCATCTGGTCTGTTCTATAGCCATAGCCCTTCCCAGGTTTGCATTAGGACTTTGTTAATGATACATCCAGGTTTCTTACTGTCAAGTACTATCTTGAAATGCTGGACGATATTGCTGTACTCTAGTTATCTGTCTATCTAATTGAAGCAAAACTGTTGGTTTCTTGACTAGCATAAACAATATTTTCCTTATCCTCAGAGAGCATCCGTGATTGGATTTAAGGCTATTGATGGTACTTGTCTAATACAAAAGATGGTATCATTAACATTTAAAAGTACTCCTGAGCACACCTAAGATTTTTCAATAAATTATAACGTGCATACAGCACACCTGATGGTACAGTATAATTAAACCAGCACCGTCAGCACTCATCTGCAATGCCTTCACCCACTGTCAAATTCAAGAAGGCGAATCAGCCTTCTGAGCCTTGAAAGCTCTGAGTTTGGTTTAAAAATAGTATTTTGTTTTAATATTATATTCTCCCTGTATGTAGCTGTGTATGTATAGTTTAGGTGAACGTGTATGAATGTGTGCATGAATTCAAGTGCAGAAAAACAGCTAGAATAGGTGCAGATATTGGCTACACAGCAAAGAATGTAAGAACATCGGTGGTACAGTTAATAACGCAATAATCTTGTGAAGGACAACCTTATTTCACTGATTGTCTTCAGGAATAGAGCTTTGCTTTTTTTTCTGCTGTGAGAATTATCTGAGAGCTCTTGCTGAATTTCCCTAGCTATGTTGCTGAGGGTTTTTTTTCTGCCATGGCCAATAAAAGGCATTCTTGAAGTTCATAGGAGGCAAAGAAAGAGAGAAAGAAAGAAAGAAAAAAAAAGAAACCAAATGAGGCTGTTATTGCCTGGGAAGTCACTTTGCAATGGATAAAAGGTCATAGCAGTTTTTCGTCAGTGGATTTTCCTGTTGGGAGTATTTATCATCTATAAAGTGCTGCATCTGCGACCTTTGTGAGTATTTTATCAATAACAAAGAACTGAATAATTCTACTATTTTTGAAAAACCGCTCATCTATATTTAAACAGCGTGGAGTAGAAAATGTTTGGGCTGAGAGCTTTGGAAGCGAGTTGCATGCAGCAAATGCTGTTGCTTACGGCCCTTAATAACTTAACTCGCTGAATTTGGTCAAAGAGGCAGTAAGGGTGTAAATAACCTCATATTCAAAAAGAAAATCTGCAGCAGGTCTGCAGTGGTCTGAAGGAGATCTAGAACCTTCTAGAAACATCCATCCTGATTTGATCTGAGATCTGTTACCAATGCAGGTGAGTGACAGGGGGAAATGGTCAAAACCCATTTTGGGGAAAAACAACGTGATCTTAAAAAGTGTGTTTTGAAAGTCAAAACGTGTTTGTATAGAGGGAGGAGTACACTGGAAGAATAATTAAAAGACTGCTTGTATTATTAATAATCTGATTAAATAGAAATGAACACTCAACCGGTTTCTAATTCTAAGATTAATTGCAGTGGGTTAGCTAATTAGCAGGCATTGAATAAACCTGTGAGAATGACTTGCTTTTTTTTGAAACTTTTATCTGAGGCAAAGCTGAGGCAGGTTCCCAGTCTCATTAACAGTGTAAATAGCCCCAGTGGCTGCGTTGCAGCCAGGCAGCAGCACTCCACTGCTCTCCAGTTATCGCAGGAATTGTCATAAAGGTACGAGAAGCCCATTTTTCTTAATGAGATAATGTAGTCTAATGCTATGCACTGTGGTGTTTAATGGTAAGGCAGGTAGGTGTGGTAACATGAATTAACGGAGCAGCAATTTTGGGGTGTTGCTCACGCTACCACATTCATTGAGACTGGGTTGTGGTTAAAGACTGTGGCACTTTATGGCTTCTTACAATGCTTATTCTTCCTCCCACTTGTTGTTGTTGTCCACTTTGGTATTTGGGCTATTGGAGTTTGATGCCCACTGCTGTAGCTTGGGACTCGTCTGAGGGCTGCTGTGTGGGGGTGGTGGATTCAAAGAATACCAAGGTGTGGAGAGGCATTTTTTGATTGATGTGAATTACATTTTGAGAAGAACGTCAATATATCCAGAAGCATGTTCTGGAGTTCTCCATCTAACAATGCATGCTTGCAGCTATTACCTTTGGTACAGTTTTCTGAGTTTCTTTCTCTGTACAGTAAATACCAAGTTGTGTACTTCTTTTCTGTGGAATCAGAATAACCAAGGGAAGAGATAGATATGGTGTTTAGGATATCTGCCTTTTTGATCTTAGGCTGTGCTGAGAAAAAGCTCTATTTTCCTAGCTCAGATAACAGACCTACATCTCAGGAGGGTTTCATAGCTGTGTGAGGTGTCAAAGGGGGGTAGCACTGCATCAGGACTCTCTAGGGACAACAGATTTCATTGTAGGAGTTGGCAGAATGTATATATGTGTGTATATATTTTAGATAAGTGTGTATGTATGTATTTATTTCTGGTCAGGCAGTATTCTTTCTTTTACTCTCTTTTGCTCATTGTATTATACTTGATATTTAGGTATGTTTTTCTCTTCCATGTTCCTCAGAAGACCATAGTGAGTGCATCAGACACACCGTTAATGGACATACATTTCCTGGCACTTACAAGGCTCTTGCAAAGAACTATAGTACCTTATAGGCAGTATTAGGCCAGGGATGCCAAAACTACGTCAAAGTGGCTCTCTGCTAACATTTGAGCGTGATAACCAGGGTCTGAGCTGAAGTGACGACCAGCTGCAAATATTCTCTCAATTGATGTTTTCAGCCAGTAAAATCTTAACATAAAAAGCTCTCCAGAAAAACAGGAAGACCAAATTCAAGAGAAAGGTCATCGAGGGGGGGAGATAATGATTGCTTCCTAATACGTAACCACCTTCCACTTCTGTATTTTGAGTTAGAAAGAATTACATCTTCTAAAGCACTTGCTCCCTCAGAAATGTTAAGGCTGTATCACAGGGAACGTAGTAGCTCAGAAAATACTGAAGGAACTGAAGGTAAGATTTGAACTTGGTGAGAACCCAGAAGTTCTGCTTAAAAATAAATAAATAAATAATCCTGGGAAGAATTGCAGTATTTGTGTGCTGTATTCAACAGAATGTTGGAAATATCCGAATAATTTTGTCAGGACAGTATCTCTGATTAAAGCAGATTTTATTTGCAGTTGCGATGGCAGGCGTCCCACAAGCAAGAGAGCATACTTATGGACACAACATGACAGTTTTTATACCTTGTTTCCCCCCTTGCCTCCCCCTGATTCTCAAATCTTTTAGATATTTGCTCTTACAGGTGAGAAAATGCAGCAAAATAACGCATTTGCTGAAGTAAAATAAGCAAAAAATATCACTAGTCTTCTGTCACTTCTGCTTCTGTATTCTTCTAGTGTTTAGTGGCTGGGTTTTAAATAATTAATGCTTCCAGAAAATAAATTTCAAGGTTATGTGAATGAGAATCATTTTTGAGGCAGCATCTGCAGAAGCATTATTCTGCTGGGGAAGTGTCTATCTGTGTATATTTAAGCAATCTAATATCTCAACACATTTACACAAAACAATCCAAGTGGCCTTCATTCATTCAGTGCTTTTTGTGTTTGAATTTTGTCCTTAATTCTAAGGTCTTTATGAGAAGAACTGTCAATTTTCTTAACTGTGGGTCTCTTAAAGTCACAGACCTGTTTCTGAGGGTATGGAGTTGTCCCTGTGGCATGACTGTTGATGGAAGTGCTAACACAGTCACTAATTTGGGAACACAAATGCTGTCATATAATTTATATATATAACTATATATATAATTTATGAATAATGATGGCAAACGTTTTAAATTCTTAAAATGGAATACTGGGTTTTATTTACTGATTTGAAATAGCATGATTCAGACAGGTTTGAGGGTGAGCTAGAAGTCAAGGTTCACTACATATGGATATGGAATGGACATTCTGGTCTGCAGAAGTTGGTGAATCTGAATTGTGCTTTCTCACTCTGTCATTGAATTGATGCTGTTACATAAAATGAAAAGTAGCCCTGAGATGTCTGAAATTTAACTCTGTGTTGTATAGGAACTATGGCAAAAGAAGCTTGGCTGGCACAGCTGCAGAATATGAGATAGTGGAATAAAATAGCTGTAGCCAAGAAGGACACTGTGTTCTAATGACAGTGGAGTGCAATCAAGAGAAAACAGTATTATTTTAGACAATGTGTCAGAAACTAAAAGTCATGGAGTGACCCTCCCAAACCTGATTAATGCAGTTTGACTCAACCTATTGTTTAATCTCACTTGTCAGAGTTGCAAAACACATTTTCAATCATCTTGAGATGCTTGTCATCTCAAAGCAGCATCTCTAGCAATAGTCTTTGGCAAATGAGTCACAGAAGTAATTAAGAAAATGAGTCAGTGCTATTGCTAGCCAAAGAGAAAATTGTCAAGGAAACAGAACGAAGGCAAACATTTAAAAAGTGATTTCAGAGTTCTTAAGTTGTCATTAGAGCCCCATTCTTCTGACTTGGTGGTAGAGGCCTACAGGTAGTGATTGTTCACCTCCTTCCAGCTTTGGATCGCTTTGTACTGGAGATCTGACATGCTGAGTCTGAATTCAACAGGGAGAACTCGGGATAAGCACGTACTGTGCTTAAAGGGTTAATCAGCAGAGCTCACAAGTACCCCTCTTCTATTCTGTACATCTGACCAGCTTACAGTAATCATGGTTTGTGCAACAGAATGTTGTCTTCCTGGAATGGTGTGCAATATGCTACTCCTCTTCTAAGCTTATGTTATTTTAGCATGAATAATCAGCTAAACGGTGTCAAATTCCTTTTGCAGTTTTGTTGTTTGTTTCAAGCTATTAACTTTACTGAAGACTTGAGCACTGTAGCACAATAGAGCATTTTTCTTAGTATGTGTGTTTATAAATGTATGTGCATCTATACATATGCACGTGAAGTTTGCATTATGCTATTTGTGCAGCGTGTTGTGGTGTTACTAGTGATAGAGACTTTGGCACAAATCAATCTGAATTGTAAGAAGAATTTGCTGACTATTTGCCCACGTTTTGGAGTCAGGCTCTGGATAACTGAGCTTCTTCACTCCAATTCTCATAATGTTAGAGATATGAGCTAAAAGCCATCTAAAGCAATGCTTAAGGTTGTACAGAATGAATCCAAATGTTACAGCTCTTCATTTCCACCCAAGTCTAGAAGTAAAGACTGAATTGCTGTATATATGTTGAACTCTTTGCATTTGTAGATCCATGAAGTCTTGGCAGATGGCTGAGCTTTTTAGATAGAATGATATTCATTCCATCCAACCAGTGTCAACTATTCTGGATGCATCTGGGGATGTCGTATTGTTTACTTTAAAACTCCAGAGACAGCCCAGCCAGCTACAAGGAGCTCCATAAATTCCCTCCTCTCTTCTCCCCAAGGGCCTGTTCAGTGCCAAGTGTCTCAAAAGCTTAACAGAATCTTCCTTACTATAAACTTTAATTTGATGGAACTCTAAAATATCAAAATCTCTCTCTCTGTATTTTCTAAATAGTTACCATGTTCAATTATTTAGATCACATCCAGAGTTCCCTTGAAATAATTTTAAAGTTTTACAAAGTACAATGTAAAGTAAACTGTACAAACGGGTTTGTGAAATGACACCACTGAACACAGAAGAGATTGCAGTCAAATTTCGAATTAAAATTCAAGAAATTTTTCATGTGCCAAATCAGATAAAAGTACTAGAAATTACAGAGGAATTGGAAATGTTTTATTAATGTTTTGGCTTTTCTTTTCTGATAATGTTTTTGTTTTTGTTTTTTTTTTTCTTCTAACATTATTCTGTATACATTATTTTTCTTTTGCAGTTTTGTAGAGGAAATAAAAATAAATAAACAAAAATAAAATTTAATCTGGGCTTGTGTATACTAGGAATTTTAGGCCATAGGCTTTAATGTCAAAATATTTCATCTTTCGCAAGTAATTTCTTCATGTGGGTTCCAGCCTCTAAGCAGTTGGAAGGAGAGAGGAGACACAGATGTTTAGGCCTCTGCAGGCAGGTAAGAAGAGTCCTAGGTAGCATGAGGAGTTTGAAAAATGTAGCTGCTTCTTTTCCTGCTCATAGGGGTCTGTAGGAGTGCTCGCCTTGCTTCCAGCCTTTGTGTGCTCCTCACAATCCGACTTCCAATGCTTCTACTGATGATTCTTGGTGCTCATGCTGGTTGAGGTTGAGCTGTTTCATTGCTCTGCAGCTTTCAGGGAGGGCTTGTCTGTTTAGGACCATCTGGCCGTTGCACTGTTTTGCTGATTCTACCTGGTGTGGTAACCACTGGGTTGTAATGCCAAAAGGGTTCTTTGGGTTTCAGTTTCTCCAGAAGCTGCACTAATCACTGACAGTTCACAGATATTGTTATGTTTATCCTTCCCTAAGGAAACAAAATCTACCAAAATGCGGTGCTAATCCTTTGAGTTTTGCTTCAATTACGTAAGCACAGGATTGATTGACTGCCCTTACTTATTTGATGACAAGCAATGAGGGGTAAGGTTATCCTGTGGTAATGAGACTGCGGTGTTATATGACTTGTGATATAGATGAGTCATTGAATTCCAGTATAGACTTAGCTACTAACCCTTCCACTTTGGGATGTTGCCTCAACAAAACATCCCATGCCTGCCTTTGACACTGAGGTCTTTCACCCCATGTTATAGCATATCATTCATAGAGATATAGCGCACTTTATGTACAAACATTTTTATATTCCCCTTTTTTTCAACACAGCAGGAACGCTGATGAGTTTGGTTTGTGTCCCATTTTAAATTTGCGGTTGTAATTTTGCATCAAGCCCTAGTACAGAAAACTCAGATCATGAGAATGGTGAGTCAGATTTTAAAATAGCAAGCAACAAAACCCCATCTATGCTTCTCTTCTTTTTGGTTGGATTGTATTTCCTTAATCTCAGTCATTCTGCCTTATTTTGGACGCCAGTCAGACTGATGCACCTGCAAAAAGCAGCATTTCCTCCACTGTGGTTTTGTTTGGAGGTGCATGAGCTGCAGAAATCCCAGATGCTCCAGTTGGCCCCTTTGCCCTCCCAGCTCTGGGCACTGGGATGTCTCGGTGGCACTCTGCAGCACTTGTCCCCACTGCCAGCTTTGCCTTGCTGCTCCACAGTACAGTCAACAAAGCAAGTGGTAAATTTGACTTAATAAGAAACAGTAATCCAAGGACTTAAAAATAGATTGTGCTTGATTTTGTTTTTTAATCTTAAAAGAGAAGCTTTTGTACTAGATTTGTTCAGTATTCATAAAATGCAAGTTGGGGTTTACTTATTATTTATTACACACTGTATTTATTCTCCTGCTTTATATTTAAGGGAAACATTAAGAAGTCTTGAGTCAGACCTATCAGCTCACAGTTCTACTTGTTACAACTAAACTTGCCCCCTCCAGAAGCCTGCCCCTTATAAAAAAAAAATAAAATAAAATAAAATAAAAATCAGAAGATACAAATGCCCCAAACACCAGCAAGTCAGGGATCTGCTCAGCAGGGAGAACTCCCATCCTAGAATCAGAGAATAATAGAATCATTACATTTGAAAAAGATCATCTATCCAACTGTGAGCTCATCACCACTAAACCATGGCCCTCAGTGCCCCATTGATGTGTTTCTTCACCATCTCCAGGGGCAGTGACTGCAGCACCTCCATGGGCAGCCTGTTCCAGTGCCCAACCACTCTTTTTCTCCTCCACTGCCGGCAGAGGAGCCCTTGAGAGTGGTTCCAGTGACGGGGATCAGTTTCAAAGCAGGTCTGGGTGATCCCAGTGAGAAACCTGGTCTGGAGATGAAAAATGCAATGTTCCTGCTGTTGCATTTCCTTCTCCTACCTTCTAAAATGGAGGTAACTATGGCCCGAATCCTTGCTATTTTTACCTTCTCCCCTATGCTGTACTCGAGCAGAGTTTAATGGCAATCTTTATAACCCTTGTCAAAACTTATACTTTTAAAATGATAGGAGGAGAATTATCAGGGGAATGCATGTCTGGTGTGGGGCAATTTTACTTTCTGGCTAAAAGGAGAATCCAGGACGTTTAAAAATATAAAGCAATTTCTACCGGTTATTTTTCACTTTAAGACACTGAGGCAGCTTGTAAAGCCCATCAAATGCCTGATGTGAGCTCTAATGAGTTTTAACCTTGCTTTTTTGCACAAAAAGCTTTGCAGGCTTCCTGTGCTCATTGAAAAATGTGGTATTTATGGATGCACAAATTGTTTCAAAACCACTCAGTAAAATCCCTATGGACATGAGCATTGCTAATATTCATGTGCTAGCATTTGAATCTTCCTAAAAATGCAGGTTTCAGCTCCAGTTTTTGCTTTCTACAACATTTGAGAGCTGAGTTAATCTGTGACTGCATCAACACGAGGCTACCATCGCAAGGATGTCGTTTCTTCTTAGTGGCCCTGCAGTTCTCCAGTGTTCACCTAGAATTCAGATGAGGGGGAATTGCTCTGCTCCCCTTGATCAGGTATTCTAGAAGGAGAGATGGACCTGAGCACAGTGTCGTGCATTTAAAATGCTGACAGACTGATTTAGTACTTGCTGACAACTTGGGTACACACTATAATCTCGCTTCAGACGCTGTGTAGAGCAGTACTGTCGAAATAGTGTTTGGAACGTCACTCTTCCAGCAGTCTCAGTGACAAACTTCAGGATTAAACTCACACAGGGCGTAAGTTTCTTTTTAAAGAGCTGAATACAGAAGACATTGCCATAAGCTGTGGCTGTGCCCTTTTTCATTTTATAGGCCAAATGGTCTGTGGTGTTCCATAGTGTTGATATGCATGCAATATAGTATGAAATACTGAATGTTGAATGAAAAGTAGAAGCATCCCCAAACGTGCGTATGATTGCTGTGGTATAACTAAGGCAAAGACTTAAAAATAACTAACTAAAAAGAGGGGCTGTTGCCTATCTCCAGAGGCTGAGATTTAAGAAGGAAACCTGACTTTCCTCCTGCTGGAGATGAATGCTTTCCTTATGATGTGGAGGCCCAGAAGTAGGCTGTTTGGGGACAGAGAAAATCAGCCTTGAAGGTGGTGAATCATGGTCAAGGATGGAGAGGGATTGCTGGAGTTGGGCTAGGTGTGTCTGTGTTTGTGTGTCTGTGGTTGATTATTAATAAATAGAGACTGCATTGCTTTCAGGAAGAATCAGCTTCTCAAAGTAAGAATGATCTTTTTTCAGCTGAAAGGAAAGAGAGTTAGCCTGGGGACTAGAGCTGTGGGATGGGTTTCGATAGTGATGGAAGGACAAAAGGGCATTTATTTTAAACCCCTTTAATTCCTGTTTATATCTTCAGAGATACTATAGTAGCGCACAATGAGGCTATTCCTCTCTCTGAACGTGGGGAACTTTGCCCCCATCTTTTCTTTCTCTGCTGCTACCCTGATTGAATTGCAAAACCCAATATCAGCTCATGTCTCAAGTGTGACAGACCACTTCACTTCGTTTTAAGCCATATTACCTTTCCCTATTTGAGTAGTATTTACATATCCTTAATTGTTGATTGAAGTTCCAGCATAACATAATACCTATTTACTTCCTTTTTTTTTCCCTGTCTCCCTCCATTAACCCCTCATGCTGCAGAGCTTCTTGCATTTTGGCCATCTGTACGTGGGTCTGCATCTTCACATCTGCTAAGCTGGAGACAGAGAAGATGAGGGAACACGTGAACCAATTTAGACTGATAATAATTTTTATAAGTGTCCAAATTATCCAGTGGCAAATCAAACCCTCACATGCATATTTACTTGATAGGCACATACATATAAACAATTCTTATACTGCCTTAACAAACTTCCCCTTCTACCTGCTATCCATATCTTTGGAATGCCTCAACATGCAGGTCATCCAGCTGCAGCTTCTCTTTCACTTGGTTTAGCAGGGCTTTGAAGAGTAGTTGTGGAAATTGCAGCACACACCTTACAAATGGGTCAGCTCATAGCTGAATCCTTGGTGATAGATATGCTTTTGTTCTTGTTTTCTCTACTTACATAGTAAGCACTACTGATCAGAATAGGAAAGATTGCTGTGTAGGAATAAATAAAATTCACAATGCCCTGTTTCTGCAAACTCGAATGTGTCAAGTAGGGGGGAAAAAATAGGCAGGAACTGGACATGCTTCCTCAGTAGGTGTTGCTCTAAATGTGCAGTACCACCAGGCTGTAATGCTGCTCCCTGCAGGACCCAGCCTTGCTGGGGCTCACTGCCTGCTTGCAGGAGGAGTGTGGGGGACCCAAATTCAGACTCAGTTCCTTGAGGTACTGTCTAATCCATCTCAGATACCATAATTTTGTGCTGTGTCAGGGTGTCTTATCCCTGCACTCTGCAGGACCGCTCACCATGTCTCCAGCTGTCACAAACTTGCTTGCAATATCACCTGCTTGATCCTCAATGTTATTACAGAAAACTAGGAGAAATTACTGTATAAACTGAGAAATGGAACATTGCTTTGTATGATTACATATCTGGCAGTTTGCCTCACTTCAGTATATTTAGTTTTTTCCCAGTGTCTGCCTCACATTAATAATTAAATATAATTTCAAATAACGCAGGATGAAATCTCTACATTTGGTAACCCCTGCTTCAGCTTCTGGGGAGGAGATGTTGCTTACCTGCTGTGTGTTCACACAGCCTGAGGAGCTTCACTTTAGTGATGCAGGACCTTGAGATATGTAGCTCTGTAATAACTTAAAGCATTCATAAAAATTCGGGTGTTTAAACTTCGTAACTGCTAATGTTTAATGCACCAATTTAAAAAAAGAAAAAAAAAAAAACAACAAACAAGTATAGCATTAAAAATTTCTTCAGCTGGGAAAAAGTAGTCCTCTAATCTACCTTTCTGTTTTTCCTACTTGTAGCAGTGATCGCTTTTCTAATCATTAATTATGCATCTTAATTACTTTGGTTTTTACTAAAACACTGATCTTGCTACCTTGTGAGAGGGAGAGATTTTTTTTTTTTCTAGTCAGCAAGCAATAGGAGTGATGTGGTGTTTAGTCAATGTATAAAGGCAGGAAGAAAAATCAAGAACATAATAAGCAATCAAAAAGTCAGCTGTGAGTCTTACCATTACCAATAAAATTTTACCTTGTACATAAAAGCATGTGTGTGCCTCTCAGGTCAAATCTACTGTACTTCATGTTTTATTAGTTCCTTTGATGTCAAAGGAGCTAACCTGAGCTGTTGAAAATACAGCAGGAATTACATCTTTGTGCAATGAAATATAATTTATTGTTTCCAAAAGCTCCATCTATTCTGTGTATCCTTGGCAGGCTGGATATTTTTATACCTTTGGAAACCCAATAAGCAACGTATATTTTCACTGCTGGCCCATCAGAGTCTATAAC
Organism: Meleagris gallopavo; assembly: GCF_905368555.1. Lineage (NCBI taxonomy): Eukaryota > Metazoa > Chordata > Aves > Galliformes > Phasianidae > Meleagris > Meleagris gallopavo. The sequence continues at coordinate 14,489,668 of NC_139412.1, forward strand.
CTACATAAACTGTACCTAAGGACTCCTGTTGAATATCTGTTCTGTTCTATCTCTATTTACCTCTGATTACTTGTGATATTATGGATTTATTCTGGATGTGAGTGCTAGTTGCAAGACAAGGTATTGATTCAGAATACCTGGTAATAGAACAGTAATTGCTTTGCTTTAAAATTAAGTGACCATACTCATTTTAGAATCTATAGTATTTCATCATTTCTACTAGTATCTCATGGTACGAAGTAGAAGAGAGTCCACACCCAATTACCCTCACAGAAACAATAGCTCATGTTGCATTTCACAAACAAATGCCCATCTTGAGAAAATAATAAAATAATTAGGTATTAGAATTAGGTACACTATATAAGCTTTTATGAATACAAATGCAATATAAAAACAATAGTCTGCAGTAAATAATAGGCTTTTCCCTCCATTACCATATTTAACAAGAAAAGGTGGGGAGGAGGGTTTGGGGGGGGGGGGGAAGCTGTTTCCAGTACTGATTAACTGTGTTAAGTTGGAAATGGGGGCTGATGTATTTTTCTGTTTTCCAAGATTAAATTCCCCATGACATATGAACTGAATTGTGAAGTCATTTGCATTTTTCAAAACATCTGTTTATGAATATCTTTGTGATAATAATTACTATTTAGAAAGTTTTAATCAGGAGAGTGAAACTTTAAATGAAAAACACTGGCGGGAACAGACTTTTACCTTCCGGTCATTATTGGCAGAGTTCATTTTCCTGCAGTCTGTCAGTTCATTTTCTTTCCCCCCTTATTCATTTTATCTCCTCTTTCAGTGCATTTTTCCTTTCTCATTTTCATGTTTTGTTTTTTTTTCACCTCTTACCAGGGGCACAAAAAATCAAGAACAATGCTATTGTTTTGCTTATAACCAAAGCTTTGCTTGAGAGGGGATGAGAGGAATGATTTACTGAGGGGATTTTACCTTCAAAACGCTTAATGTGGTCTTTCATAAATTTTGGTGGAATGGGAAACCTTGTGTGGCTGCTAGATGTGACACTCATATAGCAAACATGGAATTGCCACCAAAAATGTATCAGTTAACAATAAATTTGGTCAGAATACTGCCAGATATCTAAGGAAAAACACAGAGATGGCCACATTTGTTTGTTCTCTTTCCTCATCTCTGCTTGGCTTGTACATTGCTGTAACTTGTTCTAGTGAGTAGGTGCTGGATAAATCTCTGTTTGTGCTGTCCAAGGCAGCCTTCAGAAAACATTATGAGGTGGACCAAAGTGTAGCATGTGTTCACAGTACTCTCTGTAGCTCTATTAGTGGCTTGAGTCATCCAGCTATCAATTAACTTGGAGTAAAAAGCTTTAAGGAAAAACACCTTGAAAAAACTTTTTATACTTGCAAGGAGAATGTGACATTATAATGTTGAGCCATTATGCTATCATAGGATTCTGACGATGCTGTTTATTTTTCACATCACAGTGTATGGTTCTTATACCGTGTTCATCATTATAGTAGTAAAATTGTTCCTGTTAGTTCATGGAGCAATATTAGCATCAAGATTGTGAGATTTTTCTCTTTCATTTCAGGGTGTCAGTTGTTTACAGGGTGGTTCAGCCCAGTTTCATGACTAACGGAGTGGGGGGACCCATGGATCTGATCCATGCCCTGAGAAAGGGAAAAAAGGGAAAAGGGTAGAGAAATGGACCTAAAAACAAAACAGCGGCAATGATCTGAGAAGAAACAAACTAATTTACTAAATATGATATTAGAATGCAAGATAACACATTGCAATACAGTATAATTAGAATTGTAGCTAATAAATGAAATAAAATGAGAGAGAGTATCTGAAAACTGAAGGCCTTACTCCAGTGCTGAAGCAAGATGTGCAGTTGGGGCAAGCAGAAGGGAGGAGAGAGAAGTCTTGTGACTTTGCCTGGAGTTTTATCTCCTCTCTGAACACAAAGTCCTCTGGGATATGTAGTTCTTCTCTTCTGGACAGGCACCTGGAATTGGAGCATTAATTCTTTAACTCCCAGTGCAGTCCGTGATGCTACGATGTGGAATACTGATAACCAAAAATCATAAAACCATGACACACAGATATCATTTTCAAGGGTAGGAGTGAAATGTTTCTCTTGCTTTTTAGATGTTTTTCTTTTTCCCCAGCTTGTAGAAAAAGTAGGCTTGAGGAAGGGTATATTTTATCCGGAGCAGAAGGAAAGGGTTTGGGCTTGCCTGTGAGAGTTTGCTTTGGAGTTGTGGACTTTGGCCACAGCAGTGACTCAGATTTTCCCAGAAACTTCCAATGACGAAATTTGACTAGAATTGAAATGTTTCACCTGCTTTGTAGAGGTAAAGCATTTTGAGTTTTATTGTCCATGAATTTATTAGCATCCACCTAACCTGGTGGGGATATAACGTGGGAATGGACTGAATGCTTTGTACTTGTCCTTCTCCAGAAATTCAAAATTTTAATTGAAACTTCTGAAACTATATCCACTGGCTTCCAGCGGAACAGACTCTTCTCCGCACAGAACTGCACACATGCTTTGAGGCATTAGCAGTGTAGTGGTGAGAGGTCCTCCAGAGCCATTGCCTTCTAGCACTGAAGTGTCTGTTGTTGCATGGTGGTTTGGAAGGAAATGAACAATTCCCACATTTTCAAACTTAAAGTTGTCTAGAAAACCTGTACAATGCATTGATTGCTTCACTTTTTATTCTCAATCCAGGAAAGAAAATATCAAAATATTGGCATTCTTGTAGAACTGAAGATGGGATTTTGCTTAGCTCAGGCAGAGGGGAATAGAAGTCATACTTTAAACACTCTGCAAGAGGGCTCATTACTTGTAGATATTGCTTCCCGTTCAGTTTACAGATACTGCCATTTGTTTGCAGAAGAAAATGCTTGAAAAACTTGGCATCATTATCACACCTTCATATTTCCTCTTGTATTCTCTGTCCTGGTGTTTGAGCATCACTGACTTGCCTACCTTCCTTTTTTTTCTGGTTTCTGTAGCTGTGATTGCAGAAAGCCCCAGGCGATACATTGCTAACAGCAAGAGCACTTTTAAGAATGCTCCAGGAGTAGTCAGGTACCCCATGTAGCATGTATGCATGTTATCCCTCCTCAGACTTGCTGTTGCTTATTCTGCTGATGCTTATGGTGGATAGTTTCACTCCTGATAGCCTTTCTGTGCAATCTAACGTGCCATCTCTGAGCTCTCCTTGTCTTTATCCAACAGGGAGCCCTGTTAGCATTAGAGGAATCAAGCATTTTCTGGAGAAAGTAAGAAAACCCATGACAATATAAAGGACATCTAACAGAAGAAATAAATTGAGGTAGTGGGGGAAAGAGGAGGAGAAGAGTGGAGACAAAACAAAGACAGAAGAAGAAAGAGGATCAAATAGAAGGGGAGATGAAAAGCAAGAACAAAACTGTAGGGGAGACAAAAAGGGAAACATTGCAATAGCAACACCAAAAAGCTTAGAGACTGTAAAAAAGAGTGTTGGTATGTTGAGAAATTGACTTTTCTTCAGCTGTGTGGGGTAACAGTATGTCCAAGCTTAGCTTTTGAATCCGCATAGTGGCAAAGAAACCTTAACCATTGTTGTGCCAAGACAGATAGTGAGACCTTGCTCTGCATAATGGTAGGTGTCTCCACTGGGGGAAAAAGACTAAACTTTCCTTTAGCGGGGCTCCTGAAGCTACTCTACATATTGCAGATATAATATAGAACCAGATATATAAGCTGTGTTAGTTCTTGGCTTAAATTTGCCCAAGAAACGACAAATATTCCTTTAGATCACCGGGTAGATTGGGTGTCTGCCTTTTTAAAGTTACATGTAAGAGTAAGAATGTAAGTGGTGCCTAACTTTTTGTCTTTTAAACTGCCATTTAACTCTTCCAAGCAGCTGAATACGTATGAGGAATGAAAGGATAGGAAGGTGCTTTTTGTCTTATCTCTGTGATTTATTGCTGAACTCTCTAACCATTGGATTCAGTCACCTAAAACCCACACTCGTTTTACCAGGACTAAAGAGAAAAGTGCTTCTGGTTTTGATTTATTCTAGAAAAATGTATTTTTTTTTCTTATCATGGAGCACAAGTTTAGTATAATGCCTTTCAGATCCCTAAGGAGAAGCTTTTACAACCTGATTCATGTATTGATAATGTAATAGAATGTATTTTCCCTTTCAGTTTTAAAACCCAGGTCTCAAAAATTGATCTTAAAGAAAAAAAAAAAAGGAAAAAAGAAAAATCCATGAGACTTGAGTTACTCTACAGATGTGATGTGTGCAAGCTGCTGAGATGGATGTGTGCAGCCTGCATTGTCTGTATCTGGTGGAAAATGGCACCTCCACATTAGCAGTGCTGAAACAGAGTATGCCTAATACGTAGTTTTAGAAATGTTTCATTTATTTTTTTTTAAGCAACATTTGTTATCTAACTCTCTAAAGTGATGGGCATGGCATTGTGTGACTCATCACAATGGGATGTGTCAAGAAAAACACCTCAAAGATACAATAAAGTTATTATAAAGTTAAGAAAAATATGAGCATTTTTGCTATTAAAAACATATAAGGCCATAGTCTAGAGATTTAAATTCATGTGGCTCCTGTTGAGACTAAACGTGATTTGGTTGGAGAAGAAGTGAAGATTGAGTGCTTCAAAATAGTCAGAGAAAACACATGACATGACTTAGCATGGTCATATGGCTAAAATCACCTCCCATAGACCTGAGGGAGTGTTTAACCAGCATGAATAAATATGGGGCCAAATACTGATGTCTGTGCTCTGGAACAGGGGAGGACCTGGCTGAGGTGTGAAGAAGCTGCTGTGCTCCAGAGCTCAGGCTATGTGCTATTCTGGAGAACATCATAGTAAATGTTTCCCTGTGGTGGGACTCGATGCTGCGCACTCACTCCCATTCCTTGATAGGACAGATGGAGAAAACAAGGTTAAAAAAAAAAAAAAAAAAAGTTTGTGGGTAAGATAAACACAGGGAGATTGCTTGCTGTTTATTTTTTTTGCAGGTGAAGCAGACAATGTAGGGAAAATAATCCATAGCAGAACTTCTGTTCTCCATCTTCCACGTGCTTCTCTGTTTCTGTATGTGTCCTCCACAGCCATGGTCCTGTCAGCAGAACCTGCCTGTGTGGTCTTTCCATAGGCCACAGAGAGCTCCTGCCCTGCTGCTCTGAAACCTGTGCCAAAGAACTCTTCCTCACTCTTCCCTTCTTGCTGCCGGCAGCTTTTTGCCTTTGTACAGAGCAGCCTTCCCTGAGGTGCTCCCAATGCTGCAGTACCCAGCCCTGTCTGGGGCCTTGATGCCAACAGGGCTGTGGGAATAGCTGCCTCCAATAGCATGTCGTGGAGGTGCCAGGTGGAGCCAAGATTTTATAAGATGGGTTGTAGAGCAGCGAGGTGCTTTGTGGGACTTGGTCTTACAAACCCCTTCTGAACCCAGGGGTAAAGGCAAAGCCCAGGCTTCTCTCAGCTCTTCCTAGCAGTGGAAACCCATATCAGAGCCAGGCCAGAGGAGCCAGATTAATCAGGGCAGCGACTGTGTCACCAGCCATGTGCCTGGGACCAGCAGTGCTCTCCTGTCTCTGCTGGGACAAGATGAGCAGCAGAAGGGAGTTGCAGGTTGGGCTGAAGGAAGAAGAGATCTGCCTGTGAGGTGGGGAGCGTTCCCAGAGCGACGGGCCTTCCTGCAGCCTTGGTCAGCAGCACTGGGCTCTGCCATGTTGGCTGGAAAATCATTCTGTTTCTGTAAAGCTGAGGTTTTCAGAAGTGTTTGCTTGGAGCTACAAAAAGGGAGAGCTACTGATCTGGCTAACCCTTCAGGGTGTTCCAGGAAATACAGCACGCTCCTAATTCATATCATGTAAGCATCTGAGAAGCTTAAAAGCATGATAACAGAATCTCCATCCTCAGCACAACTGTTTTGCAGGCCTTTGGAAATATGGAGGAGGATTATAACTCCAGCTTCCGCTGTAAGTTTGCAATCTTTTTGCTGAATGTAACTACGCGTTTACATTTTGCTGGCATGGGGCAGGTTTGAAAGCTCACAAAGCTACCAGCAGTGTTGTTCTCTCTTATTTCAGACGTTTTTATTGGCTTCATGGTAAATGCTCCCTCTGGTACGTGTGTTTTCGAGAATATATTTGGGAAATGGAAAAGACAAGGTTGGAATACGAGTCTGTAGAAATTCTTTCTACAGTATTAATCCTGGCCAGTAGTCAGGAGAAGAAGTGGCCATAGAGGTGTGAGAACTGCAATCCCACATCTGATGGTGAGCAAACCTCAATTAAAAACTACCCAGGGCTGTTGTTGAGGTAAATCACCTGTAAGTCCACATGTGCAATAGAAACACTTCTGAAACTTAACCCAAACTGAGATTCACTTCAGTAGCATGGAGATTCAAAATATTTGGATAATCTTTTTATTTCACTGGTTTCACGCTGTTCTCTTTATTGTGATTCTGTGAGAGGATAATGATAAAGGGTGAGAACTAGGCACTAACACAGGCCTTTGCTTCAGTAAATGCCAAATAATCTTCCCCCAATGGCCTGTTATCAGCCTTGCCTGGTGGCCTTGCTGGGGCATATCCTGTAAAACAGATCTACTAACAGTGCCAGAGAAGATAAATTGTCTCTAGTGGCCACCCAAGAGCAAAGTTTCCCTGCTTTGCTTGTTCTCATAGCATGAAGCATGGCTCAGTTAAGAACACTGTTTATGTGGGGAGCTGCAGGCCTGGTGATGCTAAAGGAGGAAGCAGCCCTGCACTGGATTTCCCATACACTCCCTTCCTGTGTCTACCAGCATCCTGGCACAGGAATGTACCATGGCAGGGGTACATGAGCATCTGCTTTTGTGTCATTTGCTGGGAGAGAGAGATGTAGTGACAGAGCTGAACTTCCCTCTCTACAGTTTCCATTCAGGCAGCTTGGTAACTGCCTGAATGCTCAGTGCATCTGAATGCTTCTCTCTCCGTTCTTTATACTTAATTCTATTCTTTACTGGAGCTATTAGAGGCATCAGGGCCTTATCTGTCCCCAGAGGCACTCTGGATAGGAATGCTGTGAAGCAGTGCAGACAGCTTGTGTGCTGATGGCTGCCCAGGGAATATGCTGAGGGCTGGAGCTGGTGGAAGTGGTTAATCTGAGGCATTTCAAAGTAAGTTGGTGCTGAACTTTTCACTTGATGGATTAGAACAGGTGTATAATAGTCAAAGGTGATACAGCAGTGGCTACTGCAAAAACGGATAACAGTTACCATGTTCTGATACCAGGGATTCCACAGATGTTTTCTGCTGTCTATGCAGAACATATAACACGTGACCCCAACTCTGAAATTAAAACAGGGAGGAAAAGCAGGGTGACAACTCTTGGAAAGGCTTAACTTGGAAATCGAATGCACAGAATACCAAATGCTGTTAGTTCATATGGCAAATGAACTTACAAGGAAAGGAGTTAGAGGAGAGAAGGTTAATAAGCTTGATTTGTCCTTTAGAAACAGCAGTTTTCAGAATTGACTTTCAAAATGTAGCCATGGTCCACATAAAGTTGTTTGTGAATGGTGCTCCCTCACAATAAATGTAGAAATAATACTATAACCACAATAAGAGTTATGTATTCATCCTACTGTCAGAGCTGGAGTACTTCAAGCCTCCAAACATTTGTAAAAGGAAGGTAGCTGAGGTTGTCAAGCAAAAAAAAAAAAAAAAAAAAAAAAAAAAAAAAAATTAGGGGAGGTCCCTGAAGACTGGAGGATAGCCAATGTCACTCCGGTCTTCAAAAAGGGCAAGAAGGAAGATCCGGGTAATTATAGGCCTGTCAGCCTCACCTCCGTCCCTGGAAAGGTGATGGAACAGCTTGTGCTGGATACCATCTCCAGACAACTGGGAGAAAAGGAGGTTATCAGGAGTAGTCAGCATGGGTTCACCAAGGGGAGGTCGTGCTCGACCAACCTGGTGGCCTTCTATGATGCTGTCACATGCTGGGTGGATGGGGGAAGAGCGGTAGATGTAATCTACCTTGATTTTAGAAAGGCGTTTGATACTGTCTCCCACGACATCCTTATAACAAAGCTGAGGAAGTGTGGGATAGACGAGTGGACAGTGAGGTGGGTTGAGAACTGGCTGACTGGCAGAGCGCAGAGGGTCGTCGTTGGTGGTGCAGAGTCTGGCTGGAGACCTGTAACCAGTGGTGTCCCCCAGGGGTCTGTGCTGGGTCCGGTCTTGTTCAACATCTTCATCAATGACCTTGATGAGGGGATAGTGGCCACCCTCAGCAAGTTTGCTGATGATACGAAGTTGGGAGGATTGGCTGACACGCCTGAAGGCTGTGCTGCCATTCAGCGAGACCTGGACAGGCTGGAGAGCTGGGCAGTAAGAAACCGGATGAGGTTCAACACAAGCAAGTGTAGGGTCTTACACCTAGGGAGGAATAATTGCATGCACCAATACAGGCTGGGGGATGAGCTGCTGGAGAGGAGCTCTGCAGAGAGGGACCTGGGCGTCCTGGTGGACGACAGGTTGGCCATGAGCCAGCAGTGTGCCCTCGTGGCCAAAAAGGCCAATGGCATTCTGGGGTGCATTAAGAAGAGCGTGTCCAGCAGGTCGAGGGAGGTGATCCTCCCCCTCTACTCTGCCCTGGTAAGGCCTCATCTGGAGTACTGTGTCCAGTTCTGGGCTCCCCAGTACAAAAAAGACAGGGATCTCTTGGAAAGAGTCCAGCGGAGGGCCACAAAGATGGTGAAGGGCCTGGAGCATCTCCCCTATGAAGAAAGGCTAAGTGAACTGGGTCTGTTTAGCCTTGAGAAAAGAAGACTGAGAGGGGACCTGATCCAGGTTTATAAATATCTGAGGTGTGGCGGCCATAGTGGTGAGGCCAGTCTCTTTTCAGTGGTACGTGGAGACAGGACGAGGGGAAACGGACATCAGCTGCAGCAGAGGAAGTTTCGCACGAATGTGCGTAAGAACTTCTTCATGGTGAGGGTGACGGAGCACTGGAACAGGCTGCCCAGGGAGGTTGTGGAGTCTCCTTCTCTGGAGATATTCAAGTCTCGCCTGGACGCCTACCTGTGCGACCTGGTGTAGGGAACCTGCTTTGGCAGGGGGGTTGGTCTCGATGATCTCTAGAGGTCCCTTCCAACCCCTACAATTCTGTGATTCTGTGAAATCTTCTTTTGGGATGGAGCATCTTCATCCTTTGTGTGACCCTGGTTTGTATGGAGGTCTTTTCCAAACTGCAAGATGCTCTGTGTTTGAAAAAAGTAAATAAATAAATAGTAATGCAACAATAAAGAGCAGTTTCCCTCATATTTTTTTCTTGGTCCAAAAAAGAATCTGGTGCCAGCCCCAGAAATGCAGAAGAATCAACCGAGCTTTCTGATAATTTCAAGGTGCTCTGGCATTTTAGTGCTAAACAGACTGAATGAGAGCTCTGCAGCAGCAACTGCAAAGGGCAGGTCCTGACCGCAGCATCTTGGAGGGAGTGATCTGCACAGCTAAACCCTGCTATCCTGGGATTGCTGAACATATGGCCCTTTTTCTAAGTTCCATGTCTTATTAGTAAAAGAGAATGTTTTCCAGCAGCAACAGAGGGAGGAAAAGAGAGGCTGAGGAATAAGATAGCCATGTGCAAATGGGACAATGCTTGAATTTACAATGGTTTTGATCAAAAGAACACAAGAGTGGGAGTGTTTTGCCCATTTGGCTCTTTTGGCTGAAAACCTGAGGTCAGTTTTATGCTATGTATGTACCATGTCTGTTCACCAGCACGGTAAGACCCAATTCTACAGCATATGTGCTGTATATCAGTGGTATTTGCAGCAGTAAAAACAGGCAGGGTACCACGTTTGTCATATTTACATCATTGCATCATAGTTCATTTCAAAGATGGGCAGCAGCCCACATCTCTGTAGCCCCTTTGTTCAAATTATACTGATGAATTGTAAGGATACTCTGCTCTGACAGTCTGATGTTGTGCTTACAGAAATGATGCAGTTCTAAATAAAATTAGTTTGAGGTCTTGCCAACGTCAAAACTATTATCAAACAAGAAACTGCTTTGCATCAAGAATAGTGGTTCATTGTTCTTGAAAAATACGCAAAACATTCTTTTTTGAGCTCTCTTGTGTGAAAATCAGGATGGAAGAAAAGTTGTGTTTCATGTAACTTCAGTCCCACCTTCTGGGCCAGCTGGCAGCCTTGGAATTTGCGGATTGTAGTTGCTTCTTTAATTGTTTTCCAATTATTCATTTTAAGATTTTTAAAGGTAATCCCAGGCCATTCAATTAACATCACTTCACAGTGCACACACACTGCCATCCATCTGCTCAAGTTGTCTTTAAATGACACCGTCTTGTATCTGCTGTTCATAACAATCAAACATACCTCCAACATAATCCACCTTCTGTTCCCAGCTAGGAAACAGATTTTACCATTTTTTATTCTAACACCTGTGCAGCTATCAACATTTTTCCACTGGAGATTTGTCTTTGGTGGTTGTGCATGTTGGGAACTGAACTTAAACTGGTAGATTTGCTGACTGATAATTTTAAGGCCAGAAAGGATTGTCATCCACTCGATCTTCTTCTGTAACACAGACAGTAGAATTTCCCAGCTCTAGATCCTGATACTGTGATGATACTGGTTTAATAATAATAATGATACTTAAGACAAAGTATGTGTCTTTTCAAAAATCAGTTTCTACTTAACATTTAACTGGTAATAAATCCACATAGTTATCCTGGATATTACCTACCGTCACTGACAGAAATTTGCACCTTATTTCTTACTCTAAAAATGTTGAATTTTGACTGCGAGGCTTTGATTTTCTTTAGGATGGAAAGCTTTTCCATTCACTTCTTGGCTTTTGATTTGTTTCTTGTGCTGGTTTGTCACATTTTGCCTTCTCTTTGAATGAATAAATAGATTTACATCCCTATATATTTATCATAAGGCATATTTCTAGCCATTGATTATTCTTGGACCTGTAAATCCAAATTAAATTTGAATTACTTTTCCATAAAATGCGGTTATAGAAAGAAGACAGTACATTGGCTATTGGGTGCAGTAGATGTGAATGTAAAATAACATAGCCTCCCTAGTCTGACCTTAATCTCAAGAGAAACAGCAAGTTACTGTTCATATTGTTCACAACACACTATGATTTTATAATCTTTTGTGGCTGCTGGTAGTTCCATAGGTCCTTTCCCAGGAGGAAACATCCTTGGAACCCAAGGTGCTGCAGGGCTCTGTGCACAGCAAGGACATATAAATGTCTCAAAAAATTAAATAACCTAGACCAAAGTAATTTTTTTTTTTTCACATAGTGTAATTGAATAGTGGCACTTGTTGACATTCTGACTACTGAAAGTTGATGAGTTCAAAGAAATTTATAGACAAGGCTATTGGATGGATGAGTTTACCCAGGACTGTTAAACACCAAAAACGTTTGATTCAAGGTGTCTCTCGCCCAGAGATTATCTGAAACTACGGAAATGTCTTAGGAATGAGGCAACTGCTGTGTCTTTCCCTCATATGCACACTGTAAGGGCCCATGGGGTGGTGGGGGCGATTTGGAGGGATGTGGGGCTGATTTCAGGGGATGTTGCAGTGAGCTGGGTGTTAGGAGCTTGCAGTTTAACCTGTATGGTTACAGTAGTGAGGGGGCTGGCTGCTGTTCTCCTGGAGCACCCTGCTATCAAAGGATGGGTGTAATGTTTACTCCAGGGACATGAAAGCTTTGAGCACTTTGTCTTTCATGAGGATTTATTGATTGCCAAGAGACCTTTCTGCATTTGAAGTGTTGTTCTTCAGAGTAGGCTGTAAAAAGCATGGTAAGATTTCCTGCCCCCAAGCTGTGCCCTGCATCACCTTTCCTGGGCTCCAGAGTGACTCTCTTTCTTCTTTTTTTTTGCTATTGTTTTGCTTAAGTTTGAGGAGATTTGGAGGAAGCTATGCTAAAACTATTTTTGTAATGATTACTGAATCTTTGTAAGCAGTCTTTGTCCTTGGTTTTCCTGTGTTATCCTTAAAAGGGAATTGGATCTCTATTTCCAGTGCGAGCTAAAAGGTTAACTTGTGCCTGAACAATTTTACAGATTTTCTGTATATAGATGTCTGTGCAATGCTGGTATTTCATTAATACTACAAGTGATTTCTTGTCCCTGTGACATTTAGAGATTTCTAAAAGCAACTACTGTAGTATTTTCTCGTTGTGATATATAGTAAGATATTTTTATGCAAGGTCTTCCTTTTTAAGACCTTTTATGTAAGGTCTCAGTCTTACAAAACAGTTTTTATTTAATGAACCATTTGGGTTCCTCCAGAATTATATTTTTCTGATGTTAGAGGTGACAGCATATGAGGTATAACTCTCCTCCACACATAGGCAGTATATTTAATTTTTATAAGAAATATTGGCCTAGATCCCATGCTCAAACAATATTTTCTTATATCACTCTCCTCCTCAATAATAATGAATAGCCTTATTGAGCGTATGTATAATAAACAAAAGTATCATCTTATCCATCCTTACTCTGTTTTCTATCCACACCCTCTATATTTGCCCTTTGAGACACACTCAAGGGCCGACTTCTTTCAGCACCTGCCTAGCAGATAGCAGCGGTCTCACTGCTGTCACCACTGCTGCCCCTTTTCAGGATCATCAGTGATGAAGGTAGGACCCTGTCACACATTCAGCAGCAAAGCTACTTTGAAGTAAATGTGCATTAGGAATTAGAAATACATTGCGAACTCTTAAAGGTGGGCTACGAATTCAAACAGAAGCTAGGAGATGTAGGACTGATCAGGCTTTTTGAAAGGGTATGCTATGCTACAGACCTAACTTCATACTTGCATATTGCTTTTTCACATATTGTAGATTTTTCTACATGATACAATTTCTGTGTATTTTGCAGTTTGCATATATAAAGAGACATGGAGGCAGAGCTGTTGGCAAGCAGAAGCAGATTTGGGTGAGGAGGGAAAAAGAGGTATGAACACCAGATGAGGCTTGCTTGCTCACTGGGCAGAGGTTTCCAGCTCTGTTTGCTGCTGATCCTGACACTGTCGCAGTTTGTGAGGGATAGAGATGTATCATGCCCTTAGTATCTATTCTCGGTGGCTCTGATGTGCTGTGGAGCAACTGCGATCCTGCTTTTAGCCCTGAGCTTGACAGGGATATGGCCAGTACTGACAGAAATATCACAGGCATTCTTGACATGGAGTGTTACTTCAGCATGTTGATGTACATATTTTGTACTAAACCTGTCTGAATTATCTAGTGATCTTTCTCTGTCATGTATTTATGTATGCTGGTTTTTAATGTAGCTGCTGTTTACGTATTATATCTCTTATAATTAAAGTTAGCTGGTAGAATGGCGAGGTCCATATTGCTCCTGTACTAAAGCAGAGCTGTGCTGCTATGCTGGGCTGCCTGTGTTGTTACCTTAAAGCAGTACCATTTTTCAATGCCTCAAACCCACAGAGTCCAGTTCTGCAAACCATAGGCCACATGAGCAATCCCGTGTCCACTGAAATCAATGGAATCACTTGTGAGAATAAGGATTATGCGAGTGAATAAAGGGTTTTCAGATCAGGGCCCTAACCCTTTTTTAATTAACCTTCTAAGAAAGAATTTATACAGGAAAACTCTGTCTCAGTGGTGAGCGGTCAATAAACCATGTCTTTGTAATTCCTTCCTTCCTTTATGGGCCCTTTGTGTGAGGCTTAAGTGAAATGGATCTCATCCCTTGTCTCTATCCCTTCCTCACTTCCCTCCTGCCCAAGCTGATCACTTTATAAATGTCAGAGTTTCTCTTTCTTGTTCCCTTTTTGTTATATTTGCTCTTGTCACTTTCAGTGACTACTAGCATAAGAGTTTCTTTTTACACAGAAATAACATAGACGAAAGCAGACTGAATTGTCAGAGAGATTACGTCTTATTTTATCCTTTGGGGATCAAAATATTAATTTTTATATCAAGAACCCAGCAAGTAATTTTTATATTTTCCTTCTTTTTGCTGCCTAGTAGTTTTTACTTCCTACTATTCAATGTTAGAGAGGATCTGTCCTAAATATAAACTTCTAAGATTTGGAGTATTATCTTTAACATAATCTCAAGTAATCTTCCATCTTCAGGTTCACTTCAGTGCCTTAAAAGTATCAGTTACTGTTTGCCCTTCCAGATTAACCATGAACCTGAAGACCAGAATCAAGACTGGCAAACGACAGAAAACAGAATAAAAGCTAAGATGTGTCTGTTTAACTAAAGCATTTCCTGACAGCATTACAGACTGGAGAGTCAGAAGTGGCAGGAAATGGAGATGGAGAAAAACAAAGATCTCCACTGTGCAAAGTCTGCTACAATCTGCAGGCCTTAAGGTGTTTTTAAGTGCTGCAACCCATGTAAGGCTGCTTCCTCAGTGCTGAAATTGAACAGAAAGAGGTGAAATATTCTTTATTTTAGTTAACAGAAATATTCAATTATTCCTATTTTTCTATCACCTACAGGCAGAGTTTTAATTTGAGAGCTTTTGTAGTTACCTGCATACTGAAAACATTCATCCTACTGCTCTTGCTGTCTGGTTGTTTTTTTTTTTTTTTCCATGAGTAGTTGGGACTGTATTCCTTGGTGTAATGATAATTCTGCTTTCTAACTAATTGCTAACAGCAACATTTCTTAGGGAGCAGAGACACATTATGGGTAGACACGTGCAAATCAGGCTGCAGAATGATTTATGAGTAGAAAATCTCCATTCATGTAAATATTTATAGGTGTATGGATAGGAATAAGAGTTCTGAACATCTTAAATTAAGGCAGTGACAGGATCAAATGTTCATTTGTTTTTCCTTTGTTGGTTCATTTTTATTTTTATGAAGAGGTTGAATTAGCTGATAAGTGGCTTGGTTGATGCTGAGAAGCATTGTCAGAGTGAGAGAGACTCTTACTTTTATGCTGTGGAATAAAAGAGATGTCAATTAGTGCTCATACTGGCCATGGTCCAGCTCTTCCTGAAGGCTACCTTATGCTGTCTTTATTTCCTCTGGTCATTCTCAAACAGATTCCACCCCCCCCACCTCCCATTCATGATTTGTTCAAAGGAATTGGTGTGGCTTTATAAAGATCTTTGGCCTTAATGATAAAGTACAAATTTCTTTTTCAACTTGTAGATTGTATATTTCCTTTTAAATGACAAATGCAAGTACAGAAACACAGTGGGCATCTTCTGGAAGTCCTGCTTCAGTGGAATCTCACTATGGAAAAGTGATTAGTGGAGTTTCTCTCCATTTAAAATGTTCTCAGCAAACAGTATTCTTCCCCTTCTTTAGGTATCCTGGGCCCAGGTTTATGGCTAAGCATTCAACAGCTTGATAAACAACTTGTTAAGAAAAACTTTTGGTCTTATCTATCTGGGTGCCTGTTCTTTACTGGAAATAAACCCTCTGCAGTTGCTAACTTTGCAACTGGTCTAACGGTGTTCTGAACTCATACATTCTGTTAAGAATCTGCTGGCAGGCATTTGTTGGAAATGAAGGAAATTCTTCATTTTTAGCCACTCTTGAATCAAAGAGAAATGAAAGTATTGTACAGCACGTGTGCCTACAAGTTTATGTCCATACTGTGACTTGAACTGAGCACTAGTACTGTCCTTCTGGTATGGGGCAGTGGGAGTCACCTTGTTAAGAATATGACTACGTATTGCTTAAGTATTTTCCTACTATTTTGATGTACAAGCTGAGATGGATGAAAGCTATTATTGAGGACCTACAAGTATTATAATACTCGAGTATTTTCTTTATATTGCTGATTGATTTTTTGTTGTATTTCCTGGTCTTTGAGTTCCTTGAGCATCCATTTCCTCTAATGCTCCTTTCCTAGATCTTCAGTACAACATTTCATTTCTGCTTAGACAAGCTGTTGTCTAATCTCAAAATTTCTCTCCTCCTCTAACTTGCATTTCCTTCTACTAGTTTGTTGCACCATATTTGCAAATCCCTTGCTTACACTATCTGCATTTCCTAGAGTTTATCTCTTGGTCTCAGAAAGGAATTAATAATCCTTCTAGCAACTTCATCCATTTAGCCTTTCACCCTAATTTCATCTCAGGCAAATTCTTACAGCTGAAAATCTCCTTGTATGAAGTAATATATGGCTTTCAACTCACTTTTGCCTTCCATGACTATCATCTTAAGGCAGGATGCTCTGAAGCTGAATTTCTAGAAGCTGTCTGCTGTGCTTTCATACTTGGACCTGTTATTTAAGAGGAAATATATGGTTTATGTATTACACCACTTTGATTACCCAGTAAGTCTCAAGTTTCAAAATTTAACCTTGATTTATCACTATTTTAAAAACTGATTTATTTACTAGGAATTACCTATTTTTATGCTCAACCTTTAAAGACACACAGAATGGTTCCTTAAATCTGTAAGTTATCACCTTCCTTCAAAACAGATGCTTTTAAAGGGCTGAATCAGTATTTTAAATTCAAAAGTACTCTCAGTATTTTGGCTTTCAAAGTAAGTTTAAGATTTTTTTTAGCCTAAAAGAAATCATTATGGTTGTCTTGCATGGATGGAAGAAAAACTTTCATAAATTTAATTGTGTTCCATACTAATTGGATAAGCAGTGATAAGTGCATTTCTAGCCATCTCTCAAGAACATCTGTAATATCATCAATGCAGTTCAGAAAGTTCAAAGTTTTCTGAAGATGCTTTTCTCAGTGCTGATAAGTTGTAGCAATTCAAACCTTTAGCTACTTTCCAAGTGGGCTCTTGCCAAATGCAATCTATAGGCTGCCTCAGGATATGTGCTTAGTGCCTCAAGTACAGTACTCTTGAATGCGACCTTATGTCTTTCAGAGTAAGTACAGACTGAATGAAATTGAGCTTTTATTTAAAAATTATCATTGGATCTTTTAAGCCCAGTCAGGCTATTCTTTTAGTATCCCTTTAAAGTGCTTATAAATTTCTAACAGCTCGATTTCCTTGGTAGAATGCACCAGGTTCTGACAGAGCGCCTGTATGTCTAGTCACTCTATATTTATCTGAAATTACTAAAAACAGGTTTTAGAATTCAGTTTTGTCTGTGTAGCTTCCTTGTAATGTGAAGAGAGAAAATGTGCATGGAAGCCTGATTCAGGTGTGCAGCACTGGTTTAACACCATGAGGATGGCAATCACAGTGCATAGATAGGTGCTCCCAAGGACCATGGAAAGCTTCCTTGTTTGATAACTCAATAGACAGCTCATCTAGGTCAGGAGATTGGAACAATGTGTTACAACTAATGATACTGATGATGAGAAAAAGGTGGCACTTTTACAGAGTTTAATGAGGGCTAAAACTTATAACTTGCTGTATAGCTTAACAGCTGGCATTAAATCAGCAGACAAAATATTTGCTGAGATGGTGGAAAGTCTACAGAATTACCTCTCTGGTTTCTGCAGAATGTACCTGTTTTTATAAAGAGAGTCAAAAGAGAAAATGAGACAATTCTTGAATTTGTCAGTTCAGGAAGAATTTAAATGATGTGTTAAGAGACTAGATAGTGTGTTGTATGCAAAAATGAAACAGTCCAAAAATGGTTATTGACTGGAGTAATTGATCGAAAGCCGTGCATAAGGAAGAGAGCAGGGCAGGGCAGCACAGGACTCTGAAAAGCTGTAGGCAGCCACTACAACTGTGCAGCTGTGTTCCTAGCAGAGCTCAAAGAAGATGAATAAAGCAGAATGGCTTGTCTCCATCTTATGCGAATGAGAACTGATCTGAAGTAGCTAAAAGAAACTGGGATATGCAGAGGGCATTAGGTTTGGTCACTGCCACCTGCCACCCCTTATGAAGAACAGTGAGGCTGCAGATGTTAATGTCTGCTGTAGTCTACTGTAGACCCATGAATATCTCTAAGGATATTTCACTTAACGTACAATAACAAAAATGCTGTTGGGCTTTGTCAGAAAAATCATAGAATCATTAAGGTTGGAAAAGACCCCTTAGATCATCTAGTCCAACCGTCAACCCATCCCTACGTGCCCACTAAACCATGTCTCTCAGTGGCATATCTCCAAGTTTCTTGAACACCTCCAGGGATGGGGACTTCAAGAGCACCCTGGGCAGCCTCTACCAATACCTCACCACTCTTTCTGAGAAGAAATTTTCCCTAAGGTTCAGACTGAACCCCACCTGGTGCAACTTAAGGCCATTGCTTGTTGCCCTATTGTTGTTATCTGGGGAAAAAGGCTGACATCCACCTTGCCACAACCTCTTTACACAGGGAATTGTAGAGAGCAATAAGGTCTCCCCTCAGCCTTCTCTTCTCCTGACAAACAATTCCTGCTCCTTCAGCTGCTCCCCATAAGCCAAGATGTCATTGGCTTTCCTTGCCTCTTGAGCATACTGCTGGATCATGACTCTTAGCTAACACCCTTTTCCTCTTCTGCCACTTATTTTTGTGGCCACTTTGCCCCAAGCCTACTTGCCCCAAGTAGAATTCCATGGAGTTGTTGTCAACACTCCCTCCCAACTTGGTGTCACCTGCAAACTTGCTGAGGATGCACCCAATCCTCTTGTCCAGATCAATAACGATATTGAACAGGGCTGGCCCCAGTACTGACCCTGAGGAACACCACTAGCACCAATTACCAGCTGGATTTAATTCTGCTCACCACAACTCTCTGGACCTGCTTTAAGAGTGGGAGTAGAATCTGAAATACATTTTTAGCAGAATTCTCAGACAGCACCAGCAAGGCAGCAGTGAGATTCGATGCTTCAAATTAGTAGGAAGAAAGTATGCGTCTTCTAAGTGTTTTTCTATGGAGATAACAAACATAAAGTAAATGATGTGTCCTGCTCTAACATGCTATGAAGTGAGGATGTTGTAAATTACTGTTGATTATGTGATTTAGACAGCTTGAGAGAGATTATTACTTCCCCAGGCTTACAATGGTGGGTGTTGGGGGGAGGTGAAATGTAATGCCCAGTTGAAATATGGCTTCCCACAAACATTAGGATCTTATATTTCTTCAAGGAAAAATCTCATACATCTTGCTAAGCCTCTTCAGTACTTAGGAAAGCCCTCCCACTAGCTGTGATGAAACTGGGTGAAGCCCTGTATATCTAAATGAACCTCATGATTAAATCATACTTGAAATTAAGTGATTTTAACTGAAATGGTGAATGAACTTACTCCATTAGCTGATAGTAAGTACTCCTCCTGAGTCTACCTAGAGCAATATGTCTATAAAAAGGGAGGTTTGAAGTTGGTGGCAAACAACATCACCTGAAAGATGTGTAATACCATCAGTTAATCTCACAAATAACCTAGTACTTTTATTTATTTGAAAATGGACAATTAAAAGGCTGTTTAATAACATTTCTGGCAGTTAGTATTATGTAGAAACATGGAGTATAGGGCACCTTAAATAGTTCTACTGAGAAATTGTCATGAATTGCAAGAAAATTAAGAAAACTTGAATTGTTTTGAAGATTTGAGTGTGTTATGCCTGGCAGAGTGTTGGTTGTTTTTTTTTTAAAGTCTTACAATTTATCTTTAGAAACCTTAACCTTCAACTGTTCCTCATGTACATACCTTTCCTCTCCCCTCAGTCCCCACTCTGTTTTTTTTTTGTTTTTTTTTTTTTCCCCAAATGGTTACTTGTACAGGTTTTTGCCTATGGCAGTAACAGCACTTGATCTGCAGAATGAACTGTTGCAGAATGAATAGAAATACATCGATTCACATGGCATTTTAGGATCTCCTATGAGTAATGGTGCTCATATTGTGCAAGAGAGTCCTTACACATCTTTGTCTATAAAACTGCGTTATGATTCTTTTCTAAGTGGAATAGGAGCTGTAATTTCATCTCTCCTGGAAGATGAGAGTGAAAGGTCCATTGCCTTTGCCTCCAAATTCCTTACCTTGGCAAAATGAGGCTGCATGGAAATTGAGGAAGAATTTCTGAGCTGTTCCTGACAGTTAAAACTTTTCACCAGTTGTATAGATAATGATTTATGCTAGTTGAAGATCAACTTCAAGTTTTAGCTTTAATCCTTCAGAAAGAAGTTTCAGCTGTAAGTGCTACAGAGTTTTCAGCTCACTGTACTGATATTGATTTCAAAACTACCAGCAGCCTCATGAATGCAGATCATCTGACAAACTTGCCATTGAAAAATCACCTGTAAGAGTACTTGAAATGGGGTCAGAAGCAGTCTGTAGGCTCTGCATGGCACAAGTTATAGCTCTTAACTAATGCATGAAAATCCAACAGTAATCTCAGATGACTGAAATTTACCCAATGTAAATAGTGTAGGAATATATGTAGAGAGCTAAATTGTATGAGCAGCAGCTCTAATAAATCCTTATTCTTATAAATGTTGTCTTCTATAGCTTTTACAAGTTCATCCTCCCCATAGTATTCTGTATCCTCTAATTTCTAGTCTGTTTGCTCTGGTATTGTGGTGAAGATAAGATCCCAACCAAGTTGCGTTGGTCTTTTCATTGAACTAGGTCAATAGATCCAGAAGTTGCTGGAGTATTAAAAAAAGTAAAACAGTTAAAAAAAAAAAAAAATTCAACCTCAGGCATGTCATCCTGCTCAGCATATGAGAAGTTATAGGGCAATCCTGGTAAAATTTGATTGCTCCTCTTAAACTGAAATTTTTCTTTCATGACATATTACAAGACCTACTGCAATCACTAATGTGGGATTTGTAGTGTCTGTTTTTCTTGTATTTCTGAAAACTTCAAAGTCCTGCAGGTCCCCAAAACTCCAAGGCATTGTTATTGGAAACTAATTTCTAGAAAGCCAGGTGAAGTCTGTCTGCCTCCCTGACCTCTGTAGCTGGGGGCTTCCATAGAGACAGAGGATATAGCATAATTGTCTTGAGGATTTTACTAAATGTATGCCTAAATATTTTCATTTGCACCTGAATTTTGCAAGCACTGTCTTGTTTAGACTGTTAGGCCATTTATCAGGCATGCGTATCTCTATACTCACAGGCTTTTTTTTTTTTTTTTTTTAACTTAATTAGATATTCACTCCTAATGCCCAGGATATAGCAGTGCTGAGAATGGAAAGAGTAAAGCTCTCATTTCTGAAACAAAGAGTTCCTGGATAAACTGCAGGCTAGAGCAGAATATAATGCTTGCTTTAAGATCCCTAATTGTTTTTCTGAAATAAGTAGGATAAAAAATGTCACGGGAGGTCTTTACCACACTGACATAGTACATCACTAGAAAGATTTATTAATGCTTTCAAGGAAGGAGTCATTCACACTGTAACTGTAGGCAAACAGAACACAATATTAGGTTTCTGTAGGGCAGCTGGAATACAGAGCAGAGTATTACCAATCAGATGTCAGCTACTGCACTGAAAATCTGCAGTTTGAACTCTCTCAAGGTGTTTTTCTCTCTCTCTCTCTCTCTCTCTCTCTTTTTTTTCTTCTTCAGCCAAACATATTGAGGGATACTGGAAAGAAACAGAGTAGTAGGAAGGTTCCAGGAGTATTGCTTTTACATAGGAGGAAAATGAGAGTGAGATGCAGCAGAAGTAATTTATGGGAATTTAGAGTGATAATGTCAGAGTTTAACCATTTGCCTTGTTAAGCAGGAGCGACATTGAATGTGATGTAGAAAAGTCAGGTATTTACTTAGATGCTCTGCAGGAGAGAGACTGAAAAAATGGGCACACAGTACAATGGGTGATGTGTGCTTGTACCAGTGAGTTTCATGTTTCTGTTTTTACTTAAAGTAACTCCCTTTGAGGTATGTGCTGCAGAGTAAGAAAGTATCGCTGAAGCAAAGACCTGAAAATGCCGCAGTATTTCTCTCCAACGTTTGCTAGCCACACCTGAAGACATACTGCTACATCTCCCACCAGACTGCTTGTGCATCACAGTGTTTGTCTACCCTGGTTTTGATAGTTGAGACTGGAGATGTATTTAGTGCATTGTTTCTCGGAGTGCTCACCTTGCCTAGCAGGAAAGCCTGCTAATGAGCACAGAGCAGATGCTTGGAGCCCTGCAGAGTGCCCGTGGCTCTGGCAGCGTGCAGGAGGGCACAACAGCAGTATGGGGTGGTTTTTCCACACCAGCAGCAGGATGTGCTCATTTTCCATCCGGAGTACTTCCCTGTGCTTCATGTTTTTGGAGAAATGTTTGCGTATGATAATTGTGCCATGAGCAGCAAGAGATTAAATAATATCACAGGTTAGCTCTGGATATGTGTAAAATGCATAGTTAGGCTTTTTATGATATAACGCTGTAAATGCTGATTGAAAACCTTGCTCCTGCTTTTGAGTAGAGTGTAATGACACCTGGCAATATGCAGAGTAATAGAACTGGCACTGCATCCATCAAGTGGATGTAATTTTAAAAGCGTTCACCAGATAATCTGGATGCTCAGAAAATCTGAACTCCTTATGGAAGAAAAAGGTATTTCTGCTCTTAAATCAGTTAGTCTAGCAATCTTGGCTGTTACCCTTGCAGCAGTCTGCTCAGCACTTACCTGACTGAGGTTTAAAAGCTCTGTAAAAGTGCAACTTGGATCTTAAGGGAAAAGCTTTAACAACACGTTGATCAATCTCATGATAATTTTGGATTCTGATGAAGCCATGATGACTCTTTATGTCTCGGTTTAGTATCGATAGAAATTTTCAGAACCTGGCATGTTTAAGGCTAACATGATTTTAACTGCGTTTTGATAAATCTTGATTTCATATGCAGCTGTTGGCACTTTGGAAAAGAGCAATGAGGTGGGAATGTCAAACAAATGTGAGTCAATCTGAAAATACAGTGGAGTGTATGCAGCACCTCCTCATCCTGATACCCACGTGGTGTTTGCGTCATAGTCAGGTTGCCCCTGTTGAAATGCTCCCCTGGAATGCTTCCAGAACACCATCCTTCATTAAATCGTATAAAAATTCCTTTCTCATATGGCTAATAAACTGTTAATAAAACAGCTTTTTATTTATGCTTATTTTTTCAACTTAACTTTCATAGGAACAAAGTCCACGAGGTGGCCCTTCTGTCTTGTCAGGTTTTGGGTCATGGGAGAGGTGGACAACCAGCAGTGTAGGCATTCATCTCTTCTGTCCTGAAATCATATATTTAGAAACACAAACTGATTTGTTTTGTTCATTAACATTTGTGTTGTCTTCTCCGTGATAATATGCTGCTTGTGTCTTGCTCAAAAATAGGCATAGATTAATGTGATGTTGACAGCAAAATCACTAAGGAAGAAAACTGCTGCATTAGATAAACTTTATAGGTCACGTTCCCTCAGTTTGCAAGTAGTCTGAGATGACTATTTGTGTAACAAGGCGTGCAAGGGATTGTGATTATCATAAAATAATCAAACCCTGGAGTATTTTAAAAGGTACAAAGCAGAGCTGCCAGTGTTTGATTTCTGAATATGATTATCTGCTAATACCTTGCATCATCTGATTTGGGAGATCTCTATTCCTGTCTAATTAGTAACTACATAGGTGCTTGATAATATCTATGCATATAAATGCACACAAGCATGAAAATATAGTTTTTTACTGAAAGAAAAGCATCAAGAAATAGTAATTGAAAAAATGCAAAGCACTTCCATGCTGAAGAGCTAAGGTTTACATCTTGCATGCAGTATCAATAATGAGAAGAATTGTTAGTCCATTTCTGATGCAAGTATGTGCACTGAAGTAGGCTGCATCAGAAGTGAATGTGAGAGGTTTCTGACCATGCCAGAGGTGAGGGTTAGTGTAATAACAGTAACAGTCTGATGCAAGTTGGGGAATTTCTTCGCTGTGTACATCTATCTGTTTAAAAATAGACATCTGAGCGTCATTAGGACTTTGCAGGCAGCTGCTGGTGACACGATCTGATCTTTTACTCGTCAGCGTGGAAGGCAGTGCATATCAAACAGGCTTATTTGTTTGTGCACAGCACACTCTGAACTGAGCCAGCATGGCACTGTTCCTTTTCAGGTTCTGAGGTTTTGTCAGTCTGAGTTAGGCACCTACGTTTTGTGTTCTTCAGCACTGATCTGTAACGGCTTTCTCATAGACTAATGTGAACTTCAGGAAGTGCCGAACGGCTAAATATGTTTCATCTCCATGTTCTTCATATCTGCCCCCTCAGAAGCGTGAGGGTCAGTGCAAAACTTCAGGGCTGCTTTTATTGGATGCAGGAGGAACCAGGTGTGTCCTCAGCCCCACGGATCGTTAGAACATGGCAGCCAGGAGAGGAACTCCCCTTAGTATCATCAAGGAGGTATTTTTCTTGCAGTAAGAATCAATGGGAATTTGGAAGGCATTCAACGATATTTAAAAAGACTCAATAATGAGATTCTTCTGAAAGAATTTGGCCACTGGACAAATAGAATCTCTTCGGGGGGTCTCTTAGACAAGCCTTTTAATAACATATTTCTTACTGGACGTAATTTTTCAGTGCCTACAGACTTTTTCCTCGTCTCAAATTAATTATTACCAAGTATTGTCTTTAACATCAGTTTCTTAGCCAGTATACCCGTGTGCCATACATACTCCTTTGTGAAAACTAGGTTCGGTTATAGAATTTGATTCTGAATTCAAACATTTGCAATGTTCAAAAAAGCTTAGAATTGTATTTAGAGTTGAGGTAAAACTCGATGTAATCTTTCCAATGAAAAGAACAGATTCCTGTAGGTCATTACACTGAATTTCACTGGCATGAATCTTAGGTCAGTGGAGACATATTTGGTAGATATCAGCATGAGATAATTATTGCCCTGATCTTATAATACAGCAGAGATAATCTGCATATTTGAAGCTGAGCATCATTTTGAGCTCTTAATTCTCATGGGCTGACCAAATGCTGTAGGTTTGAACGCCACTCATTTTGATAGATGGGTGGCATGTGCATATTAAATAGTTTGTTATTTAGGATGCAGTGTTGGCTTATTTGCATAAGCTTCTGCATTACTGCAGTAAGTCAGTCACAAAAGCATACACTGTGTTTTGGATCACATTAGCAAAGCTGTAGATGTGTTACACTTGTCATTAAGACAAATGTTCTCTGTTCATGGAAGAAAGGTCACACCTGTGGAGAAGAGCATCTACAAGACTGCTTACATATCACCTCAGTAGATGATTCCCAGGTTTATACATTTACCAAGGTTAGAAGTGGCTGAGATGTTAGATTTCTGACATTTTGTTTTGGGTTAGCTGATAGACGCGTGGAGCTAAATCTACAAAGACAAATGCACACAACACAGTTCTTCGTAAAATTATGCTGATGACTCTCCAAATCACTGATCCTCAGGAGCTTTATATTAAAAATAGACTGTCATCCTGCAGTATTTCACTTGATCATCAGGTTTTTACATGAATCATCACTTTTTTTTTTTTTTAACATTACAAAGCACACATCATCTACAGACCAGCTGCAGAACACTTGCAATGGCCTTGAAAAGTGCAAGGCATTGCTTGAGACTAATTTTTAAGGCTTGAGAGACTGAATGTACATTATTTGCTGTTTCTTTCAGCTGCTGATGCAATGTTTATTGCTCAGTAAACCTAGCAGTATGACACAGTGCAGGACTAATTATCATTAGCATTTGGGTACTGCTAGTATTTTTCTGGATGGTTTGTAAACAAATGTAAGCATATACAAGAATATACAAACAAATTAGCAAGGCAGGTGAGATTTAGTGATGGCAAAAACAACTTGATGCATGTAACTAGGTTACAAATTGACTGTATCTACTTTCTACCAAACACAGAATTAATCTATGGAACTCATTGCCACAAAATAGTAAGCTTCGAGTGGAGTTTATTGGCTGTGTATTTATATGGCTATTGAATGTCTGCAGACGTGATAGACAGCATAACCCTCAGTTCTACCCTATGGCCTACTTGCTCAGTGCCTGGAAATTGAGCAGAAACCTTCCCCAGAAGTAAGTCATTCACAAACATCCATAGTAGGATCTGCTCCCTTTTTGCTGTGGGAGATGTGTTCTGCCTGATGGAACACTGAGTTGTGAGGTTAAAATCAGTCTCAGTAGTGATTTAAGGACAACCTGGCTGCCTTAAATGCCCAGTGTGATCAATGCTGGTTGGGCTTTTGTCTGGAAGCGACTGAGAGGTGGTAGGCAACCATTTATTGAATGTCTTGGTGCTTTTGGTGCCATAAATTAGAGTACAGAGAGAAATAAAACTTCGTTCTACTGAGAGCAGAGGGAGCCTGTTTTTGCCCCTGATGTTTTCTACTGGTGGGATGGAACTGTGTTACTCTGCAGCCCTTCCACAGAGCTGCTGAGTGCCATGGCGAACATCAGGCTGCTCTGATGGAGATGCAAATGTCCCTAGCTGCCAATTCCCCAAACTTGTTGGCAGTATAAGGGAGCAGTGGGATGCTGGATCTGAGGCATCGCTGAACACAGCACAGCTGGGCTCCTGAGTTCTCATGCTTGCAGGAGGATGTGCTCTTTTTGAAGGCACACACCCTCAGTCTGCACCCTCCTCCTTAAAACCAGAAATATTGCAATTTTCTTTTTCTTTCAGTTCAGCTTAGCTTACCAGGATCCCTTGTGGCCTGTCTTACTGCGTTACCTTTAGGAAGGTAAAATTGTTTTACGTGCTACAGTGTATTTTTTTTTTTTTTAATAAAGAAAATGGGGCTGTATTGGAAGAAATCAGAAATGAAAGTAAACTTAAAACAATTTGAGTAGGAAAAACCTCTCCTTGGAAGGTGATTTGGTGGAAGGTGAACTGGTGTTTGCACAAGAATAAGTCGTTATGTCTAAATAAACAGAAGACTTTTGCTTTGTGCTGTGCAGCTTCTGAAGATTTAGAATGAAAGGGTAACTTAGCAAATTTACAGTTGTTTGAATATTCATATTTAATAAGTAATGCACTTCAATAAGGCGAATTGTTGTAATAATGTGTAATAAGGAATATTAAATGGTAAGGATGGCTTTAATGTCATTTATCATTCACTCTTTGTAATCAGAGCAAGTAAAAAGCAATAGTTACATAAAGTGATGGTGGAGGAGTGGGTGGATTACCAGCAAGTCAGACAAACTCATACCTGCAGTAGTGATGGTGCTGGGTCTCTGATATGAGGAACGCATAAAGGACCTCATAATTCTGTCTGTGGTCTGAGTTGCATGGTTAATAACAGCTCTTCTAGCTTCTAGAGCCACTGGATACCTGCCAATGTGCTGCTTTTAAAAACTGTCTACTTCAAACAGTGTGAATTTGCAACCCAAAATATCTGGGGATTCTGACTCGGTTTTTTCATCATCCTCCTGTGACTACGGTAGCTTCTCCACAGTTTTTGTTATATTATGCAGCTGTAAGGAGATAGAACGCAAGCCTTCAAAGAGGCTCACTTACAGTTACCTATCACAAACAAGTTACAAAACTTGATTAAAAAAAAAAAAAGGCAAAAAAACCCTCTATCTTTTATAAATTAGCAGCTTTCCCCTGCGATTTTATCAGAACTGATGAAGAGAGATTCAAATGTTTCTGTTCTTTACACCTATCTTGTTCATTAACGAAGCCTCTCCTCCCAGTATGCAGAAGTGTTGTTTCTGTACTCTGTGCTCAGAAGAAGATGGTGACATTGCAGCTGTAAATTAATGTCGTCTTTCTCTTTGTTATCAGCTGGACTGTTGACGTAGAATATAATGCAGCAAAATGAAATACTGAGGGTGATGTGTAAACTGGTCAATGTGTTTTTCAGGCACCTTTGCCAGGAATGATTAAGTTTGTGTAGCATTTACTTAAGTTTTTATATTTGGCTGCATCTCTTTCAATTTGTCTTCCAAATTCCTCATTAAAGTTCTTGAATGTTTAGAACTACATAATTAAAATACCACTGCACTTGGTGGAGGGTGGAAAAAACCTTTTAAAAAAAATCCCATCAAGAGGTGATTATTGCATTAGTATTCAATATTATTAAAGCATGTTGGAAGTGGTAAGAATAAAACCAATTCATTTTATGATACCACCTCTAGGAACTCCAACTGCCTCTCAGTGCAAGAGTGGGACTATCCCAGAACTAGACCCAATTCCTCGTGGGGGAGTTAAATGAGGTAACTTGAGTTTTCTGAACAATGAAGTTGACTTTCCATTGGAAAGCTACAGTTCATGTGACAGATCACAAATTTTTGGTTTTGTTTTGTTCTTTTCATTTTCTCCCCTCCTCCTTTTTAATGTCAGGGTAAAGGCACAGCTGCTGGCACTCATGGGATGGGGCAGATTATGATGATCTCTTAGCAGGATGGAGAGGTGTGTGTCTCCAATGGTGCAGTTGCAAACTGTTGGGCACAAATCCTGAGAAAAATCAAATTGCTGTATTTTTTTTTGTATATTTGCAACAAACAGAAAAACCGGATACGTTGTATTTGGAAAATATTTATTTATCATCTGAGTCCATGTAGAATAGACGCTAGCAGAATTAAATCTTTTTCTCTTTCCTTTATATTGCCTTTTAAAATAATTGCATCCTTAGGATTTAAAGTGATTTGTTCTATTGCATTTACAGTTAATTATATATTTTTGATTAATGTATTCAATTTTGAAATCGTTTGCTTAGAATATCTGATTGGGGTTTAATTTCTAAGCTATTGGTCTTCTAAGCAACGTGAGGAATTGGATTCCAGATAGTGATATTAATAGGCTTAGATGAAAAGTATTATAGCCCAAAATAATTCACTGTATTGCAATAAGTTAGTTTTATTATGTCAAGTAATACCAAATATTACATCCTAATTAAAATGAAAATGAAATCAGGTAAACTTGATTCTTGTGAAAACCACTGGAAGGGCCAAATCCAGAGTCAGAGCTTTTAAAAGACTGGCAAATGAAAATGGCCTAGAAATGCCAAAGGTACGTGGGCTGTCTCTGGAACAGAGACACAAAGCAAGAGTGGGGTTCTGTCTGCATCCACTCTGACTCTGGTCTTATGAAAGAATCATACATGTTGAACTGCTTTATTTTAGGCATTTCTGTCATTTTATGTAATTTTCCCAAAGTTTACTTTTAGATGGGCCCTTCAAAGCCCAAGAGTTGCTAGTTTCTGAGGTTACTTTAATTTTCCTTACTTGAAGAGGTTCAGTGGCTTTAACATTTAGACAAATGGTAAGGGAAAAAAGTGTACTTTCATGTCAAGAAGAAAACATGAAACACCAAACGTACCCATGTTTTTACATCACACCAGGTGTTTCTTTATGGTAGCTGCATAGAATCATATCTTTATTTTCCAGGGTGATTGAATTAGATTAGATATCTGTATCTGGAGATAAAATTATGAATCTTTCCATTTCCACGAGAAAGCTGTCTTTAAACTTAAATTTCTCAGTGCCCAAGCCAAGTAAAAGAGAGGACGATTGTTGTTCACCTTGTAGAAAGTAAGCAGGAAAAAAAAAGGGGGGGGAGGAGAAAGGAGCGGGCATTAAATAACTGCATCTGTTACATATTATTCCCATTATTCTCAGTTACATATTACTTCCATTAATACATTATATTCCCACATTATGAGAATATGGTACCTAAGCACTTGTGCTTTTTTTTTTTCTTTTTTTTTTTTTTTCTTCTTCTGAGCATCATTAGGATTGGGCATTCCTTGAGTTCCTGGGCATGGAGAGCAGCAAAACAAATAAGAACGTTCAGGTAATCGAGAAGCTAATTCAAACAGCACAACTATCTGAAGGAAACCCAGTTTCATTTTAATGAGATTTGCAGGATTTGGAACTGTGTCTGTGGTTAATGCAGTCTTTCCTCTCTACTTTCATTGCTCAACCACTGGAGCACTGTTGGAAATGATTTCATGTTTTACTCACTAAGAATTCTCTTCTGAGAAAACCTTTTCCCAGGACATTTCTTGTCCAATTTTTCAGGCATTGCCAATTTGGGTTCTATTAAAAGGCATTGATATGCTAGCTGACTTTTTTCAGACTAAACTCGACGTTTCGTGAGCTGCTGGTTGTGGCTCACAACTTTCATGTTTCAACAGCTCTTGCTGTCTTTGCAGGTAAATCTATTTCCTTCTGTCTTAAAATGTTTACATTGTTCTCTATGTGGTAGTCTGCTAAATGATTTCTGCATATTTATTTTTGCTCTGGATATTTTCCCTTTCATAAGATATTTTCTTTTTAGCAAAATTCATTCTCCAGAAATATAGCTGACTTCAAATGACACCAAAATGCTTTATGCTGTGCATATGTATGAGTTTCTTGGTATAGGTGTTAAAACTAACAAAAAACTACCTTTCATAAGTAATGTGAATTATTGTTAGTGCTTCTTAATGTGAACGCTTCCTTCTGAATGGCCTAAGGAGCAAAGTACACTTCAGACAGTTGAGTATTTTTAATACAATTTCAGTACTCCTAGACACAGCCATTTGTCATTCTAAGTTAATTAATTGTGGCTCTGTGGTCAAAGAATAGACAAGCTCTACAACAAAAAATACCAAAGAAGATAACTGAAAATGGGAGGGTTGCATCTGCCTTTGATTCAACTTGCCTTTGATACTTTCATTTGCATCAATCTAATGACCAATAACAATCTAAATGCTTGTTCATATCTAACTAATCCAAACATTCTGATTTTTCTCATTTATTTTATTTTACATGGTGTTGAGAAATCAAAAGTTGCAGTTAATGGAAGCTGCGATAGCTCAGCATTCTTGGAAGCTGGTTTCAAGGAAGAAGCAGGATCTGACAGTGATGTAGTCCAAAAGCCATTGAGAAAAGATCCACTCAACACTGTTTCCTTTTTTAAGCCAGGAAAGAAATTTCCAATATATGCAATCCTAAGCTATACATTTTAATTACCAGTTTATTGAAAAAACTTGATGAAACCTAGTATTTTTTCCCCCAGGAACTGGAGAAAATAAAATGACCTCTGTCTAAAAGGTTTGACTTTATCTGGCTTCTCCTGATAACAAAGGAACTCCTCATCTATCGAAGATAAGCCATGAGAACATACCAAGACTGGATTTCTATACATGAGTGTATATGTAAAAATATACGGGCACTTAGAATTTTTGGATAATAAAAACTTCCTGTGCTGGCAAGGTTTTCACTACTGTTGTTAAATAATGATTGCATTCCGTGGTGTCTGGGATAAATATTCCAGCTATCTACATGAGGAAAATATTAATTTAGTGCGTACAACTAGCAACCTTAGATGGATCAGTAAACACGAGACAGCAGTCTTATTTTGTCAGTTTTTTCTTCATCATGTTTTATAATTGAATAGGTACTACAGATAATTAGTTTCCTTTATGAATTTTATTAGGTTTTTAAATCTACTGATGGGTTCAATGTGAAGCATCTAGAAATCTGGTGCTGTTGGACTTCTTATATTTTTATCTGCTAATACATCTGATTTTAAATTATTGTGTGTAATGTGATGGAAGCATTTTTATTCTTATCATTTCTTGTCCATAAACTCCTTATTAGGTTGCTGCTGAATGGTGTGAGAGGGAGGGATGAGCTAAATGTGTTGGGCTTCATAACCTGTGGAGTGCTGACAGGCTGTCCTCGTGTCCTGGGAATGCTCTGCTGCCCTATGGCCTCCCAGGGACGTTTTGGCAGCTGTTATAAATCACAGCAGCCTTTGTGCTCTTTTATTGTCTTCCATCTACAGAGATCTCCCATGCAGTGCATCACTGGCTGTCCCCTTCTCCTACTTCTCCAGACTCAGGGTGAGGAGTGCCAGGTGTCTGCTGCTGGCCCTCCACCTGGCCAGAGCTGGGGCTGTCTTTTGCACTTTGCCATCATATTGCAATACAGTGGCGCTGAGTGATGTCACATAGTGGGCATGGTGGTGTTTGGACTTGGTGATCTTAGAGCTCTTTTCCAACCTTTGTGATTCTATGGGACTCTGTCTATGGTCTTGTCTAGAATAATACAAAATGTTTGAGCTAGTTCTCAAAATAAGTTCCTCCTCTGTAGAGTTTGGTCTAAAACAAACTGAACAGAAACCCATGTTTGGTGAATGGTATAGAAGGAACATTTACAGCTCCGTTTTATGTATCATCAGTTAATAGTATTGATATTTAATATTTTCCATAGCTGTTTTAACTAGATTTCCTGTCATCTGCTGTTCTTTCTCTCCAGTATTTAACTGGTTTTTCAGTTCTAAGTCCCTGCAACAAGTCAGCTGCTACTTAATGCACCAGATGAGCCCAGTGTTGTACAAAACCTCGAGCTCTATACACAACTGAAGCTCTATTTATCCTCAAGCACTGAACTTGTGAAGGTGATCTGAATTGCTTGAGATCCAGAAAAACTGGAGGGCTGCAAAACTGCTCCTTCCGTCCTAGTGTGAGCTGGGAGGTCATACTAAAGGCCAGCAGGATCAGCTTCTTTTTCATTTAAAACACAAAACCCCAAACCTCTCCTCAGCACACGTGCACAGTGAATTTCAGTCCCATGCTGTTAAAAACACACATTATTGCAAAATGTTTGGTTTTAAATCTATAATCTGGCAGACGTCATGGCCTTTGGGATTTGTGGAAATCTTCAGCTGTGGAATCTGCAGCATTAGCTTCTGTAGGATTTATGGTTGTTTTTGTTCTTAAAGAGGAAAAAATGTTTCAGACCAGACAATGTACACCCCATATGTTAAGGTATTATTTAGGAATTTACAAAAGGGGGGTCATGCAAACAGGGACTCACTTTTTCCCTGAATCACAAACATGTACAAATGTAAAATATGCATCCCCTAGGGGTGCCCATCAGTGGCCAATGCATCTTCAGAGGCATCAGTGACAGCAGCCACGGTCACTGCACTTAATAGTTCAGAATAATGGTTAGATCTAAGAATGTTGCCTTGTTCTGGATATGACAGTTTTCTAAGGTTTCTTACTCCACTGAGAAATTCTGTTGGGTTTTGGATCAATATCTGTGTTTGGATGTCACTTTTTTCACAGTTTAAAATTAAGGTTAGGTCACACGGTTTGGTTTCAGGATCAGCGAACTCTGTGTGTGCATACATTCATATAACAGGAGGAATCATGGAATGGCTTGGTTTGGAAGGGACCACAAGGGTCACTGAGTTCCAGCCCCTCTGCCACAGGCAGGGACGCCAACCTCCAACCTGGTACTAGACAAGGTTGCCCAGGGCCCCATCCAACCTGGCCTTGAACACCTCCAGAGCATTCACAAAGCCTGTTCCAGAACCTTGCCGCTCCTTCTGTAAAGAACTTCCCCAGTGATAGTGCTCCTTGGACATGAATTTTTGTTTCAGAACAGGTGTTGGATGGGCTTTGGATGATGCAGAAATATGGGCTGTGAGAACCAGCGTGAAGCTGAGCAAGCTTCTCAGAGATAACTGAGCAGCTACAAATTGAAATGTATAAAATGTTTTCGGGAATATTCACATGAGAAATTGCTCATATTGGTCCAGCCATTAAACAGTTGGTTCTCTCAGTATCTGAAATCAGAAGGCAATGCATTTGTTATCATTTATGAGGCTTCAGCAGCAGTAAGCGCTTCCTGCAGAGCCCCAGCTCTTCCTGCAGAGTCTCTCTCTGCTCCCTTACAGCTTGTCTGTAAAAGAACAAAAACCAGAAACATGTTTTGCTCTATTTGACAGTCAAAGTATATAACTGGCTGCATGGCTGTGCTTTGGGAAGAATGCTTTAGGGATTTCCAGCAGCCACGTCCCTCGCAGTTCTATTTTCTCAGATTTACTGTGCATCCCCTGTGGGCTGGCTGCTCATTTGTGGCAGCCTTTCCAGCCGTCCACTTCAGACTGCCTTTTGTTTCCTCCCCACATTTGCCAGAGTGAGTTAGAGGGCTCAGAGGGTTGTCACCAAAGTTGCTGCATTTTGGTCAGATGCTTTCACAGAACCCGCCAATTTCCATGCTGTCAGTGGTAGCAGTACAAGCTAGCTGTCACCGAATGTTTAATATTCCTCTATAAAATTACTTTTTTTTTTTTATAGTTCTTTTTGGTGGATCCATGATGCTTCATTTTAGCTAACTTATTCTCCTTTCCTTTTGCTATTTTTTTAAATAGAATGTGCTAGTACCATGTTCAACTTTCCTGCTTAAACATTCACAGGGCAGAAAATGATTTTGCAGGATTATAAAGTACCTGTAATATGGCTGGTGAACAACCCAAAAGTGCAAAGTGCTTTCAGGAATCAGTGCAGAGAATATATATACAAAACCAATGGCTCTCATTATAAGATGCACTTAAAAGTCCACTTTGAAAACATTTTCCCACCTCAGATTTTTTTTTTTTCTTTTTTGCTTACTCCCACCCTAGAATATATGCAAATTTGTGGTACTTTTTCTTGTTTCAGTAACATTACTTAAAAAACAAACTTCTTGTGTGTCCTCTAAGGACGTGGCAGAGATCCTGGTAACATTTATTGAAGTTTTCAGGGTAATTGAGCTTTGATGGAGCACAGACATAGAAATAAGCTGGAAAGCTGCCAGCAGCCATTCCTTAAGTGCAAGGAGTGCAGTCTGGGGAAGCAATATGCACAGAACGCACAGTATAGTGAATGCTGACAGGATAAATCCCATCTTTAGGTCAACAGCATTATCATTGTGTGGGGTTAAAACTGGGGTTTTACACAGAGCAGCTCTAAATGAGTTTGAAAGAAATTAAAGAATGAAAAACTGCTAGATTTTTTTATTACTCCAGAATCTGTGATTATTACAGAGTTTTCCAGTTATAAATGGAGTGCTGCCCTTGGTTTCTTACTTTACTGAAGCTTCTGTTAGCTGATTTATTATTTTTTTAATTTTACTTACCTTTGTTCCCCTTCCATCAAAGGAGGACTGATCTGTTATGGCACAGGCCTGAAAACGAAAGGAAAAAAGTGCTGTTACCACTTCACTACCTCTGAGGCATGTAGTGATGAAGGTAGAAACCCAAGTAATTGCACTGAAATCTGGTAGTCACATTTGTCACAGTTGGCTGTAAATGGGTGTGTTATTGCAGAGAGGTGGTATGAATGCACAAACTAATGCTTGGCCAACAGTGTGAGTGCTGGATGTGGATAGCATGTTCAGTACCCACATCTGCATCAGCTGACGGCCGCTGGAAACCACTGCCTTTCTGGGCACTTGTTTCTTGCAGTCAGAAAGCGACAGGTTTTTGGCAGCAGCCACAGTCTGCGTTAGGATGCTGCAGAAAGACCCCTCTTCTGGTCTGGCATGGGTTCCTGCTGCTTTCCCGCCTGCAGAAATTTGTAGTGGGATCTGTTTCTTCATCTCAAGCACGTTGCTTTGCACACTTTCAAACTGATGGGAATTCCATAGTAGGAGGAAAAAAAAAAAAGGGGAGGGGAAGGAGAGAAATCATGAATTCATGTAAGCATATGGCTCTGTGCAGCCTGAAACAACTGTAAATTAGAGGGTGGCACACAGCCATCACTCAGCCCCATCCCTGCTGGGCAGTCAGTGCCTGGCTTTGTAGGATGTGGATGGATTGAGGGCTGCTTGCTGTGCCCTCCATCACAGTTCAGAGGTGGCTCCTGATGGTGCAGACTGGGAGGAGGTGAGGCTGGAGAGAGCTCTGTCCTGCAGGTGTGTGCTTGTAGTATTAGTGGGGTCAAGGCCCAGCAGAAATGCAACAGCAGTTTTCATTCATAGGGCATTCTCCATTGACAGTTTGGAGCTGGATTAAGGCCCCTTTGAGCCACTTAGGTGGTATAAAGAGGATGAATCTCAGAATGAGCACAACACTTAATAGTATCACTTATTCTCACCAGGCACATTTTCTCCCCCTCCTGGCACATACACACAAATCCGGCTCTTATGATTCTTGGTTTGTAATAGCTGATGGATAATATTCTGTTTTGCTAATGCATTTAGCCATTTAAATCTGGGTCAGGGAAAGAGGCAGGAATTGTGCTACTTTCTCTACTTGAACTAGTAGACACGGAGACACTTGGCAAACTCTTTTTGTTTCACTTCTCTTTGCCCCTCTGGAGAAACAGACCATTAATGATAAAAGTCATTGCAGTTCTGCTAAGTCAAGATATGCTGAAGTTTCATTGTGACAAACTAATTTCAAATTATTTCTCTTGATTAACAGAGAACTTGAAGTCAGGTGCAGAAGATCAGGCATATTCTGGAGTCCTCTGTCTGCCTCTGTGCTTCCAAATAAAATAATCCTGTCACAGTATTTCCCCTGTTGCTCTGCTCACATAAGAGAAGCTCTTTGTAAACATCTGCAAGCATCCTGCTCCACAGCTCCCTTTGAGATCTCCTGTGCTAGAAAGGCTGCAAAAACTTGACAAGAAGGAGACAGTGGGTGATTTAGTATCAGCACTGCCTCCCCTGCTGAGCAGGATGTTCTCGGAGGCTTTGGTGATCCCTTTGTTTTTCCTGTCTCCACCTGTTGTATATTGCATGGGCTCTCAGGAGGAAAGAAGCCATCTTTTCTTGTTGTTGTTATTGGTTTATTCGACAGCGGGGACAGCCAGCTTCTGATCCCATGGCTGTAGCTCCACGTATTATTCAAGTACAGCTAAATAAATATGCACTGGGGATATTCGGGAAGGAAGCATGTGGCTCTTGTAAAGCGTTCCCAGTCCCTCTTAGAAGTACTTGGAGACATTTTCTTTATGGCTGTTGTCAGATGTGGAAGCAAATGAGGATTAAAATGAACAAATATAAAGAAATTCCGTTGTTTAAATGGCCAATTTTTTTCTTCTAATTTTGTTGTATTGATATAATTTTGAAATCCTGATGGGGATGTTTTAGTGAGGACTGACATACATATAGTTCATCAAATCCAAATGGAATGTACTTCATATTGTGCTTGCTGCACAATAACATAGAGGTTTTGTCTCCCGTGTGCTGATGTGGAGGAGAAAAGGGAAATCTGGTACTATTTCAGTAATTTCCACACATCTAGGAAGAAAGGAGAAGAAAAAATTCTCTATTTGTCAGGCACACCTGGCTCCTGCACTAATTTCCTTTAATATAGGTAGTCGTTTGCACAATATGCTGTTGCATAGTCTTTTATGCATGCAATTTCAGGCTGCAGACAAAAGGTTTACTTTGGGACTGCCTCTCAGCTTGGAGTTATGCAGCATTTCTCTATGTAATTTGCATAAAAATCAGGCAAACTTCAGAATCAATGTTTGCATTCTGTAAATTCTCCTATGCGTGAATTTCACATACTCCAAAAAGCTATTTGGGAAAGGCTCCTACAGTGAGATGATGGAAAAAAGTCACAAGACAGCATAATGTTTGCTGTGTAGCATGGCAGGCAGGCTGAGGGCACAGATCAGTTCACTCTGCATTAGTTCACGTGCCCTTATTTAGTGTTAAGTTACGATGTCTTACAGTATAACAGTGGCATGGCTGCGTGAGGAAATGGAGACTGTATTTGCATACTGACAATAAGAGGGGGCATAAACACCATTTCACAGAAAGGCAGAATTAGGAGCTGAAACAGTAAGTGTAAATTAAGTGATTAGATTCATTACTTCCAAGCCATCTAGGCTTGCTTCTCATTGGCAGGGTCTGCTAGCCCACTTTTTTTGCAGCAGGGAGAAATACACTAGTCCTGTGCAACTTGTTATGTTTCCTCCCACCTCCTGAGAGGTGCCTTCTGGGCATTTTATAGGGCTTGGCTGGGATTCTAAGGTATGAGCTTTCTCTTGCTTTGTGGGAAAATCACAAAATATACTGTGGTAGCCAGAGGCAGAGGAGAGGATCAAAGGTGTCTGAAAGAAAGCTTGATGCTGTCACTCATCAGAGAGAGCAGAGAGCAGGAGCGTTGTTGTCCCCTGGTTTCTGTTGGACTACCTGGTCTCTGTCCAGGTTGTTTGTTTTGTTGTGGTTTGCTTTTTCTCTTCATTAACAAACAAACGATGTCTTTTACTTGGGAAGGGTTGAAAGCTGGCATAGCTTTATAGTACAGCTCGATATGTTTTTCGTTTATCTTCCTTCGTAAGCAAATAGCTTTTTTTTTTTTTTTTTTTGCTTTTTTTTTTCATCAAAGTATTCTGTGTTTTCTGCTACAGTACTTTCTACAAGCATCTTCATTTGCTAGAGCATTACAGAAACCAAACATAAAAGTCCACCAAGGCAAGCAAATTCAGCATTCTGTTTGAATGAATGTTTACAGACCCTTTAAAATGAGTGTTTACTATTTTCTAATTCTCTGTGTATGGTGAGTCTGTGGAAACTGTTTATACATCAAAACTAATCAAACCTTCTAGTGTAGCTGGTAAATTTACTGGCTGCAAGAAGAAGCAGAGCTGCAAAGGTCCTGGAGAGAGACAGCATGTATGTCTGTGCTGTCTTGCCACTTTGACCTCAGAAGAACATCTAGTTTTCTAATGGAGTAGCTGGTTAGCAATTCCCAAGAACTGTGAGGATGAGAGTGCAATGGATTGGGTATTTCTTAGACTCTGAAACTAGGATCAAGGAAGGGTGTCCCATTTGCAGAGGTTCTGCAATTGCTAGGATGGAGTCGTGGCTGTTAGGGATTCTTCTGAGCTCACAGACCATTCTTTTAGGTCTGTGCATGTTTTGTGCTATAATTTGTGCCCTGTATTTGTACAGGGTGAGGGTGTAGATAGACCATTAAGATGAATTCTTTGTTCTCCCTGTTGTGACGTATATATTTTCTTTTTGATACAGAATTGAGATTTTTTTTTTTTTTTTTTGTGCAGAGAGAGGAGTACAAGCTGGGGTCTTCTTTCACCCAGAGGTTGGCTACTGTGTAGTAAAATTGGGTTCAGCTGAGAATGAATGAGATCCAAGCTTTGCTTCTGAGAGTATATTTCAGATACACGGTGCCTATTATTTGGGAGCTATTGAAGGTTGTGCAGTGTTTGTATTGGCAGCATTGGCTTGAATACCTCTAATGAATGATACCAGCCCTAGTTGAGGCCCTGTTTTCCAGACTTTTCTTTCGATAGTACTGATAATTGCGATAAAGAAAGGAGTTGAATCATCTTCCTTGTCAAACACAATGGCTAACATCTTGTTGTCATTTTCCCAATATTCGTTGCTCTTTTGACTTTTTCACTCTCCCTCTTAAACTTGTGTTCTTTTTTCTTTTTCGAAGTGTTGGCTTATATATGTATTATTATTATTTATATAAATATTATATGCACATATATGGCTACATCTGGATTAACTTCTGGAAGAGCACTTGAGGTGTCTGCTACTATCAGTCCCTCTCCTATTAAAACAGCTCGTGATTCTCTGCAGATAATAATTCTTCACCCATGAGAACTCATTTTCATTTTATTTTGAAATGAAAACAAGGAGCAGAAGCACTGATTTGGATTATATTGATTAAAATTTATTTTTCTTCAGTAAAGTCAAATAGAGTTTTCTCACAATATTAATTCTGTGATGATATTGATGCTTCACGTAGGAGGACCACAAGAGAAAACATAGTATGAAAAGATACAACGTCAAATCCAATATCCTTAAAAGATCTTCTCCATTGCAGTAATCCCTAAACGTATGGAGGTAAATTTGTGGAGGTAAACTTACTTCTAAGTATCAAAATTTCTGTATTTATGCAGAGAAGAGGACTGGCTAGACTCCTAATAGCTTTCTACCACTTCTTATTTGATGGCAAGCTACAAACCCTCCTCATTTGTAGGGAAGAGAAAATATTTAGTCTACAAAATTTAGTCCAAAAAATCTAAAATTTGGAAGTTTTTTTCTGACAAGTTTTGCATCAACTGGATCTTGTATCTGCATTTTGATGTTCAAATTAGCAACAGTGGTGAAAAGACGAGAAGAAGAAGGAAAAGTTAGATTGACCAGTAGAATAAAAATAAAATACTTGGGATACCTGGATATTGAATTAAGTCTTAAATGTAATTTAGTTTCACTTTTCTCCATTAATGTTTTATGACTTACTCTGACATTACTGAACGTAGAGAAAGGTACGTGAGTATTTTTGAGTGAGTTCTACAGTACGAGTTATAAATTCTTATCTTTGCAAAGGTCACTGAGTCAGGACTTTCTCACAGG
This sequence comes from Meleagris gallopavo, assembly GCF_905368555.1. Lineage (NCBI taxonomy): Eukaryota > Metazoa > Chordata > Aves > Galliformes > Phasianidae > Meleagris > Meleagris gallopavo. Next base: position 14,529,611 of record NC_139412.1, read on the forward strand.
GGCACCCTAATATTACTTGTGGAGGAACCTGAAATAAGGAATGGGAATAAAAATAACTTACACTGTCTCAAACATAGGTTAAAATATGGTCCTTCTGCTACTATGTGTAGTACAATATGAAGAAAACCAGTTTGAAATCATTTGCAGTTACCTAAGCAACACAAGCTCACATCAATAAAACATCAGGCAGAACTTTGTTCTTTTACAAGCCTTAAATTCAGGGTATTTTGTCCCTTACTTGGTCACTGAAAGGGAAGAGAAGATGGAGCGTTTTAGTGGGAGCATATTTTCAACGTCTTGTCAGCTGTGACTTGAGCTTTCTTGAGATATATCACAACTTCAGCCCCTGGCTTTACCTACAGTTTTAGCATGATTCCCCATGAAATGTAATTATACCATGGCAGCAGTGAATTGCCTGGTGCCTGGTCTGCTGTGTGAGCTGTCTGATGCACTGTGCTCCAGTCCTGTAGCTCCAGCAGGAGCTTTCAGGATGCAGTTTTGGCATGGTGCACCAAAACTTTCCTCTAGGCTGGAGGTTTGTTTTCCTGAAGAAGGCACTGTTTTCAATCCTGGAGCTATTACCTTTCTTCCATCAAGAAAAAAAGCCTTTGACTAAGTGCTTGTAGAGGAAATAGCGCTAAATGCAAGGAAATATGCTTTCCACATTCTGAAAACAGGCATAAAATCAAGATTTCAGGGTTAGTCTTATGCTTTTAAATCCAAAATACAATCAACATCATGTATTATTTCTGATGAACTTATTAAGAGGGAAATAAAATTTGAGTTAATTAAAAAAAAAATGCTTGATGCCTTAGCAAAGCACTGTAGAGCCACTGGTGGTAGAATTGCTGAAAAAGTAATAATGTCTCATGATTACATACTAGTTTTCTCCAGCTGTGCTGTTTTCACCACACTGCTAGGAGTAGATGCTTTGTTTTCTCTGGGGTGATACAACCTGATTTAAAAGGGAAGTCATAAACTATAACATATAATACTGAGAAATAAGGTTATTAAACAAATTAGCAGACAGTAAAGCTGCTGAAGGTTATCGGGTCTATAAAATTAGAGAGGAAATGATATTTGTTGGCGTTTGTTTTATTTTTGGTGACTGAGGACAGGAAATTCAAATGGTGTAGCTATAGGATTCTGGTTACCTCTAGGGAAGTGTGAGTGCTTTTATAAAAAATATGCATTTGGCAGAAGTACAGAAGTGGTGGTGGAAAGACTGAATGAAAAGTGTTTCTGATCTGTGCAAACAATAGTGATCAGGTAATCTAAATTGAAATCTGAGAGAGAAACGCTCCCTTTTAACTATGGAGCAAAGATTAGCTTTGTGACCATTTTGCAGTGTTGCTGCCACTGCCCTCCAAACCGTCTGGTCCCAACTCTTGCCTGTACTGTGGTTGAGAGGATGCGTGCCTCATAGGTTACAAATACTCTATCAACTCTTTCCAGCAATGATTTACAAGGAAGGCAATAATAAACAGGGTTTCTTCTTTCTTTTTCTTTTTTTCCCTTTCCTCCATTTATATTGGGAAGCTAATTCAATTTGCAGGATGCAAGCCAATATAAAAAGAAAACAACCCAGAAAACTCTTTGCTTAAGAATTATTTAAAACCATTGATCTTCTCCATCCTTTTTACTTTAGGAATCAAGGGACTGATTGTGCCTCATAGTGGCATTAAATAGTTTTAGATCTGCTTTGGATTTTGCCTAGCTATTCATGGCTCAAAGAGAGAGTCTCTACCACTACATTTCTGCTTTTTCCCCATCTGTGCCTTCGGGCCCATAGTTCCACACAGGCAGAGGCAGAATGACAAACTGCAGTCCCTTCATGACATGATGTATGTAGCTAAACCATTACATATATGGGGATGTTATTATTTTTTATTTCAGCAAAAATATTCCCATTATCCAAACTGTTCATTTTGGTTTTGGAGGACAGATACATGGCTGGAAACATTTTTTTTTTTTTTTTTAATGTTGTTGAATAAGCAATGTGTTTTCCCTCTGGGGACACAAGGGGATTAATGTGCAGTGTTATACATCTCTGCATAAATCTCTCTGAGAAGTCAAAATTGATTCACTGCAATTGTGGTTATGCTCTGAAATTTCATTGAAAAAATGCTGTAGTTCCATATCTTTCTGTCCACATTCACCATTCTAAAAGACTGAAATAAGATCAGATAATCTCATTGGGACCAATTTTCTTCTGTCATATTTAAGCACTACAGAGGTTTTAACGATTTAATAGCTATATTTCACTGCTTAACAAGAGAAACACCTTAATATTTCTCATCCTGTTATGAGTGTCCCTCTCTTGGTGCTCTGTTATTAAATATAGATTAGCTTTCCTGAGAAGAAAAAGAAGTGCTACCTTGTTCTGATGTTTTGAATTGTTCTTAAATAGTTAGAAAAGAAGAAGAAATCCTGCAAAGTCACAGCACGATCACTTCTATTTTGAATATTTAAATGCAAAATAACACTGTTAAAATAACTTTTTGATCAAAGAAGCCCTGTGCACAGTTTTCTAGCCATCTTCCAGTGGCTTGTATACAAATGTAATGGGAGGTGGTACTCTACTCTTCAATATCGCTAGGAAAATAGATATTGGAAGATATGAGGTTGTTCTCCTAGTGTGGAGATGGAGCAAATGCTAATTCAGACAGTTGGACTGAATTCCATTGGTTACAGTAATTTCATTTTAATGATGTTCTTTACACAGAACGGAGAATCAGAGCTAATCATACGGAGCACTTTTTTTGGCCTTCAGCCTTTTTACACTTAAGCTCTGTCAGGTAATGAACAGGAACATTCTTTTCAAATATAGCCAATGTTTAATGAAGAAGCAAAAAAATTTGCCTATTGCAAAAACAAATTCAGCATGAGAGACACAAAAAGGGGCATTTTTTCCTCCATCTTTTTCCAATTAATGGGTAGCAAACACTTTAATATTAATGCTGGTCATGTGCCAGTCACTAAGCAGACTTCTCTTGTGCAACTTTGATGTCCATATATATTATAGGATATCCAGAGAGGTTCTTGACTTGAAATTGAAACAATCTCAGACTTGCCTTAGTGGGCCAGAGCAGTATGTCCCTTTTGAGCAGGTAAAGGGTGAGATCAGCTTCATGGCATTGCCCCACCTCCAGTTGTCCATTTACATCAAAATGTCATGTTTGTATGGTTATCATGCATTGAAATTATCACCAACACATTTTGTCACCGTGGAACGGTGATATTACCATTCTACAATAAGACTTTGGAAAGTTATACTCTAAGAGTACAGAGCTTTTTTTTTTTTGCCTTTGACATCTGTCAACATTAGTAAGGAAAGAAGCACAAAGATACTTGAAGTGTGCATATCACAGTTTCATAGGCAATGATTAAAGTCTAGCCATTGGAGATAGTAATACTAAGTTATTCAGGATAGCAGTACTAAAGTTGCTATGGGTAATCATCCTTCTATTCCAGCCTTTTGACTTCAAATTTGTATGAAATTGTTTTTGGATGACTTTATTTTCATTTTGAATATATGCTTTCTCTGCATTCTTTCTGGGAAAGCAGATGTTTTTCAAAAGTCTCTGTTTCTGTTAATCTATCCTGTTGTATAGCCTTTAGCTTTAGGTAGCCTGGGTGAGCACTTGACCTTTTTATTTCAATGGAACCAGATGTATTATTTTATTTATTTATATATTTATATATTTATTTCAGAGTGACTGCTTCCCTTCACCCTTCCTGTTCCCCTCCAAAAACAAACAAGCAAAAGCATCTTAATTTGATGTCGGTGGGAACTGATTGTACCATAAATCTTCTAGTCAGCTTCAAAAATGCAAGCTGAAGTTTTGGGGGAAGTCATAATCAGTGTTTAGAAAATAGTATAGTGCACTGTGTTTTGTGTCCATTCCTGGAAAGCGTGAGGGTGACAGGCATATTTTATGCTCTATTTCAACATCTATATTTCTCAATAGGTTGTGACTGCCAGCTGTTTCCCAATAGCCTTCTCAGGAACAGGAAGACTTTCTCTACTGGTCCATAAAGATATACCTCTGCAGTTGCCACTAAACTTTATGTAAGCCATAAAATATCTTTTGGCTCTAGTTTGAAACAAGGAGAATGTTTGCACAATGAGCATCAGACATATTCAATGTTAATGTGTAATGTCTGTTGGCAGAGTTGTGTGTAAAGATTTTTTAGCCAGCCAAATGTTACTTCTGTTTCACTCAACACTCATGTCTGTCATGGGATAGGAAGAATAACAGGTTGTATTAAAATTGGCTGCAGGCAGTCTCATTTTTTCCTTGTTGCTAGCCTTTTGAGTAACTCCTGGCAGCAATTACATATGAAACACATTCTTTTCTCAAGCTTTCTTTAAGTGGCTATAGATAGAGAAGTGCTCTACTGACAAACTTATGACAATAAAAGTAAATATGAGTGTGTATATCTGCATGTATATATGTGTGTGTGTATGTATATGTAGCTATGCGCTCAGATTTGTGATAGATATCAGATTTCTTCAAAGTGATATGTAAGGTCCTTAACAAAAAGTCATGAAGGAATTGTCAAGTTCTGCAGTACGTTTCAACAGATCCTGACTTCTTATCCTAAATATCCTAGGTGAAAACATGTGAATCACTTTGGGCTATATTTGGAATAGAGATCTCAGACTTGATAAGTAATATTGCACGGAAAACATCTTTTAATAGATTCAACACTACGCATGGTGAAAGAGAAAGAGAAGAAAGAACTAACAATATACTTTTGTCTCTTGTTGTCTTTTATCTTGTAAGGTTGTGAGGCTTCAGTGCCTGCCAATGTGAATAATGCAGATGTATTATCAGGGACCTACCTATGTGTGCACACATGTATGGAAAGCATGAACTCTTTAAGTACTTCAGATTTTAATTACAGAATTATAAATCAGAACTGTAGCCTCTCCTCAAGAAGTAGCAAGAATCCATGTGTGGGGTTTTTAGTTTGTTTTGCTTCTAACAGAAAGTTAAGGTTATTCTTAGGAGAATTCTCACTCCAGATATTCAACTGAAAAGGGAGTTCATTATGTACATGCACAGGTGTAAAGTTAGTCATTATTCTTTATGACACTGTGGAGCAGAATATCAAGCAGAGATATTTTGCAATAGTTTTTTCTGAACCTAAACTACATCCAAACACTTTTTCCTGTCTTGAAGACCATCCACGTGATAGGCAGAAGTAATAGGTTGGAAGAAACATGCGAATGGAATTCATCAAGAATCAGCCCTGGGACCAATTAAAAACATATTTTCAAGAATGATCCTTGTATAGATGTTGTGCTGATGAATTCTGCTGCACGTAAAGATAAGAGGCACTGTCTGTACAAAGGAGTATTAGAATATCAAACACAAAATAAAGGGAGCTGTAAGAATTGTGGGAATAAAGGTAAATAAAACTTACTAGTAATAATAACATATGTGTACACACAAGAAATCCTACCACTGTCTTCTGCTGTAAAGTCAGAACTTATCTAATGGGAAAGCTTTTGGTGTACAAATAGGGAATAAGATGACTAATGCTGCCAGAATGATTGAGCCATAAAAAGGCAAATGTGATTTTTTCAAGCACTGAAAATTATTTTCAGTAGAAAACCAAGTATACGAATGCTGATTTTTAATTGTCTGTTGGAGCTCCAGGCCCAGTCCTGGTCACTCATGTGCAAGATGATTGTGGGCTGTGGGGAAACAATAGGTTTGAGTCCTTCCTTGGTGTCCTACTCTGTAAGCCATTTCCTTTCTTGTTTAAATGAATGAGTGTTTACTCCAGGAGGGGGAAATGAACAACTGAGGGCCGTTACAGATATCATAAGCAAAAGCTACATTTTGAACATCTTTCTCTGCAAGGAAAAACAGACATATCAGCCAAAGCCCTCCATGTCTGCCACAAAAGCTGAAAGCCCTGTGGTCATTTCTTGTGTTTATAAAACAAACAAACCAAAACATACATGTTAGGAATAAATCTACCCAAGCATCCTTTTAAGGAACTTGATACATAATTCTGTGTAGTGTTTCTGACAGTAATTCATGCAAGATGATCAATGTTTTAACATCTATTCTCACTGTTAACTGTGGGTTTATGTTTACTGGAAAGCTGCTTAGGAGCAGGCAGCAACATTACCCATATAGAAGCGGAGTGGTATTGACCGAACCTTTGCTTCACCCTGTGGGAGAGAAGCAAACCCAAGAAAATCAAACTAAAATGCAGGAAAGAAGCATGTTCTCGGGCTCAGTAATAAGGCGGTTGGTATAAATGATCAGTGCTGCACACCCATGTAGGCATTCAGCTTCTGCACTAATCATAAGGGAAAAATCGGGTCCCAAAAATCTGATCCACCCTGAGATCCTCCTGCACAGTCAAAAAGTGAGCAATTTTTAAATGCTTTGTAACCAAGAAGTGAATCACTGATTAAAAAAAAAATAAATGCGAGCAGCTCATTGCTGTGTTCTTACTCCAGTGCAACAAATGGGATTTTTGTGTTAGCATTCTTGCACACTTCTGTGAGTGTGTGTGTGAGCAGCTAGCACAGAGAGATAGGCCAGAGGCAAATCCCCAGATTCAGGCTCTTCTGAGCTGTAGACAGCTCAAAATCCAAATTAGGGTTTTACAGCCTGATCTCTTCTCTAATATTTATTCAGATTTATGATAAATGTAGTACTTTAGAGCTAATTCTCGTTCATAATGTAGCTGTTGTTCAGCCATGACTATAGTGTGTAAAAACCCCGCATTTATCTTGGAGCCTGTAGACATTTAAGCCTCTACGTTCTTCAAGGCTGTATTTGTTTGTTTCGTCCTTTCCTCGTTTGATAGATGGCAGCAGATAAATGTTTCCTAACTGGGGATTTCTCATTAGTTTTTGCTTTTAGTATAATCTGTCATATGACAACAAATAACAGGGAATTTTTACACGTTCATGTGACTGTATCGCGTTTTCACTTAAAGCTGCTTCTATTTTTTCACAGGTGAGGCGATATACAAATATAACCTCATCCTTAAATACTATCTTCAAAGAAAATGCACGTACGCTATAAGCAGAGCCCTGTCGCCTTGTCATTACAGCCCCAGTGTTTTCGAAGAAGCAGTCTCGCTCTGCGATACAGAAGGTGGAGACTGGGAAGCTGGCTCTGCTAAGCCTTGCCTAATGCAAACTGCTTTAGTATGCACATCACATCATGCCGGCTATACTGCAGGGAGCAGGCAGTTATCGCACAAGCGTGCATCCTCAGAGCCAGGATAAACACTCCGATACTCTACCTCTAAACTGCTCTTCTGGGAGGGACAGAAAATAAATAGGGAGCGAGAGAGGCATTTGAAGTAACCTTTATAAGGAGGAGGCAGCAACCAATAGAGCCTTTCTTTCTATTTCTTTTTTTTTTTTTCTCTTTTTTTTTTTTTTTTTTTCTCTACTTCTTACTTGAGAAATCCGTGTTATCTCAGCAATTAAGGAGAAGAGCCAGCGTCTAGGGTTCCAAGCTGAGGGGGAGTAGCAACTTGTACAGGTAGGAAGCCCTTTCAACATCCTCTTTAATTCATGCAGCTCACTTACTACTTGCTATGTTACTGTATGGTGGCTGACTTCTGGAGACCTTGTGTCTGTTAGCCACCGTACCCCGAGTGAAAGAGACCTTGGGGAGCTTTAATTGCCAATGACCTTCAGGGTATTTCTTGGAAAGGCACTGGTACTTAGTGTTGTAAAGTAAAGCAATCTATACTTCCATCTGACTGCTTCGAGGTGTGCATTTAGCATCAGGATGCAGCTGGGTGAAACTGCAGCTGTTACCCATCTACAAAACCATGTCACAAATGAGTAAAAATTATCCATTTTATAATAACTGAAGCAGCTGCTCTGCATTTTTAGCAACACTGCTGTATTACTTTCCAAAACTTATTACCATAAATTCTTTGTCTGCTGAAAAGTAAGCAGATATGCTGTAGCGTATTTGAAGTTATTTTATCAATTGTCTACTGTATTTTTAGAGTAATTATGCATGTTTTATCAAGACTTTTCTAAACTTTCCTGAGGCAGCCATGTCTTACGTGGCACATGAATATTTTCTGCTAATAGATGGATATAATAATTGTGAGCTGGTTACAGTATTTGCCCAGTACTTCCTACTGAGAGCATGCAGGAATGCAGGCACTGACTGCCACTGCTGAGGGCTGGGGTGAGATGGACCCCTGGGTCACATCTGCTCATTTTATCTGCCTTAATACTGCAGAGGGACAAAGAGAGGAAAAACCTGCAGTTGGGCTTTGTGATCTTTGCTGTAGTGTTTTCTTCCTAGTGTTTGTATTTGCGTGCTTCCACATGAATGAGCACGTAGGTGGCATTGGTTCAGCCCTTCTGGATCATGACAGTCATGTGACTTAATAAGTTTATAAAGAGCAAGAGTAGCAGTTGTGTGCCATGAGGAAGCAAGATCCGAGTTCAGGATTTGACCCTGCGAGGCATACCGTGATGTCTGCAAGACTCCAAAAGTTTCAGTATTCGATCAATTTCAGTTGCAGTGAGGGACTCAGAGGCAAACTTTTGCAAGGTTTAGCATTCTCTTCTGAAACAGACCAGCTACAGTGAGTTATTAAGGGTAAATATATATATATGTATGCGCGTGCATGTGTTTTTAACGTGTAAGCGATTGTGTGAGCAAGGATGCCATGTCTAAAGATTCAATTGCTTACAGGAAAACCTGAGACCAGTGTTCAAAACAGAGCTTAGGCACCTCTGTTGTAATAAGAAATAAATACTGATAATAGTAGAGCTCTCCTTGATGATTGTACCCACACAATTTCTTCCTACATAATTGCTCTAGGCACAAATAGTCTCCTGTATATTGTTTAAAGGTATCCTGTGATTTGTATCTGTCAAAACTATTGAGGAGGTGTAAATCCATAGTCTTCTTTCCACTGAGCATAATGAAAAAACAATTCCAGGAAAATGAGAATTATATCTGATAGTAATAAAGCCTAAGGAGGTAAAAAAGAGATAGCCTTGGAAATTAAAGCTGCGAAATAGAGGTGAGCCTGGTCAGGGCAGGGGTTTGTTAGCGGACCTGGCAGCAGGTGAGAAGAGTTTTGCCATGTGTTTCATCTGCTTGAGAAATTCATTGCTTGGGAGAATTCATACTTATAACATACTGGTTAAATAGATAAATGAAAATAGAAAGAAAAATAGAATGGGAAAGTGATACCTTGGCTATTATTTTTCTTAATATATAATACGTATGATAAAGAAAATTATACCCGTGCCCTTCTGTTATTTTAATGAGTATGCTTCTGATGAAATACCAAAGTGAATTATTACCTTAAAGAGCAAAAGTGGGGTAGCAAGTTGAACACACCTTAATGCATTTAATTGGAAACACTTATAAAATGCAGGTTTCAGAAAAGGTGAAGGCAAATGATAACTGGTTGGTGGCTTTTTGTTGTTGTTGTTTTTAACTTTTATTTTATCCCAATCCAAATACTTTCTCTAGGAATATGTTAAATCCTCATACATTCAGTAAAACTGATGAATAAACTCAGGCCTTACATTTTATCTTTCATTTATTTATTCATTGTCATGTTGATCTCTGAGAAGGGAATCGTCAGAAGACTCTGCATTGGTTTTTTCTCAGCTTGGCAGTGCTTGCAGGTCTCCTTACGTTTCTGTGATTCACTTTGCTCATATGTTATGTATATGTGTTGGCAGCTGCCTGTTTTGAAACATACTGCGTATTTGAGTTTTCAGATTATCCTCATTCACAAAAGCGGTGCTTTATGTAGAATTGCTTTTTTACAACTCGAGGTCACCTTATGAATTTGACTCCAATAACCTCTCTTTTTACATTACACATAGCAGGGTTTTAGGACCGTGAGCTGAACAGCTGCTGGCTCCTTCATGGCTGAGCTCTTGCTTCATTTACAAAACAGGTGGTAGAAATCCCTTTGTGCTTCAGCCCCACCTTAAAGAAGTTGCCTTTACTGCAGGTAGCTCAGTGAGGCTTGTGGAAGGCTCGCTGTCCCGCTGGGGAATCCTCTTAACTTTAATGAGACTCCTCAGGATCTCCAGTTGCTGCTAGCAAATCTGAGAAAAAAAGTGCTCCTGATGGTGATAGGGTTTGTCAGTCAGATAAGTAGACTGATCTGGCTACCAGAGAAGTTACTAGCTGGCATCCCTGGTTGTTATAAGACGCTATGTAGGTACCCCGTTATTTCAGTGCCTTTGATCAAATGACCAAAGCTCCTACCTTTCTGCTGGTTCCCAGATCTGATAGGTGATGTTTTTTCAGTATCCATACAGTACAGAGGAGGGTTAGCTAGTGCTATTGGAAATAAGATGAGAAAGCCTCAGTTTTGTTACTGGGGTCTCATCTCATGACGTGAAACGTAAGGTCTTTCACTAAAAAGCAAAAGTAACTGGTGTTTCTTGGTGCGTTCTGCCACTTTACTGCGGTGTTGTTCTGTGACATCAAGAAATCAGCCTTTCTGGAGGGTATGTTGCAGAGTATGAAATTCTGTGTGTCAGTGTAATTCTGTATTATAATGGGGCTCCAGAGTGACCGTTGTCTTTCGATCTAATTTTAGTTAGTTTTAATAAGCTGTCTGGTTTTGGAAGCAAAACAGTCCCAGTAATGTATGATGACTCTACAAATACATACATAAGGATTTTCAAAAACCAACTCGGTGTGCATTTGAGGGGCAAGGGCTGCATACTTATGTTGAACAGACGTGTCCACACTTGGGCATGAATTCTTTCTATTGTGAGCATGGAACAGAGTATGAGACTAGCTTTCCTTTGTCCACTGTAAAGGCACCTGAGGTTAAGGTGCTTTTGTACTTTGCTTTCTATGGAGACAGGAGGTAGGAATTAATGGCTGACACAGGGGTTCAGAATTAGCAGTAAGGCTGACTACTGTTGAACTTGACTGTCTTAAGAAAATAGTATGTTACAAGAGCACAGAACTTTTGAGATTTATTTAGGCAATAATCCCTAAGAAGCCAATTATTACTAGCAATTAACTGCTGGTTTGTTGGTTGCTGGACCGTTAATGCTCTAACAAACTGACTGTTAACTGAAATAACGTAAAAGTTAATTCTGGGGTGGGTGTTTTCTCCAGCTGTGTGTTCAGCACAGCTTCCTCTGCCCTAACCTTATTAGCAGCTAGCAACTTGCTAACTGTTTTCTTTCCTTTCCTGTTAGCTTTTCCATCTAGCATCAAAAATACTGTGATGCTGAAGTTTGGATTTATAGTATCTGTAAGGTGGTAGATTTGACAATGTTTTGTTTTGCTTTTTTTCTTCTGAAATTTCATTGCAATTTCTGTTAGCACATTGCTATTTAAAAAACAACAACAACAACAAAACAAACAGCAACAACGAAAAATCCAAACTTGTCTGACCTATTTTTTGCATAATTGAAATTATGAATTTGGATAGAAGCTTATTCCCAGCCATATTCAAGCAGTCCTGGTAGCAGTGCTTAGCACAATGATGTTTCTCTGGTATAGGTCATGCTTAGGACAGACAGAATTAGAAAAAAAATATCATGAGTTGTTTTGATCTTCTCATTATCCTCAGCCTGGTTCAGAGTTCAAAACTGCACTGAAACATTGAAAGCAAAACTGAATGGTGAGAGACCCAGAAAATAAACTGTCAGCTGAGCAACTGCTATTTTGGTAGGTTTATTTAAAGTCTCAAGATTGTTTAATGTTGCATTTTCTGTTTCAGTGCTTTACTTTTCAGTGGCCAGAAAAAAGAGGAAGAAACAAAATAGATATCACTGTTAAAATACTAGAGCTATTTTATCTCTGCAGGCTTCACTAGCCTGGTCCAGGAATAGTCAATAGCTCAGGGTGTAAGTGTGCTTATGTTGACTTTTCATTAATGGAATTGAGGTGGGCAGCCCTACTAGTATGATTAGAACCATCACAAAATCTGCCATGTTACAATGAAATGAAGGGAGATGGATTTAGGTCAGTATCTAATGAGTCCCACGTGCACTATTGGCAGAAGGAAAAGAGGACCTCACAAGTTACGTTTATAATCTAAGTAACTTAGAAAAATAGTAATAAGAAAAAAGGCACTGGCTTTTGGGAGTTTTTAGTGCGGATTTCATGTTGTAGAAAAAAAAAAAAAGATATCTGTCCAAATCAAAAGGAAATACTCATATTTGCACCATGAAGGGATTAAACTCAGAAAGCGTGATATCCAGTTGCATTTAGTATATGTTTTATGCGAACACCACGCATTCTCCATACAGTTTGCAAGATCTTTTTTTTTTTTTTACATATTTAAGTAACCAGGTTGTGTTGTCAGCCAGGTGATGCAGCTGTCACCAGCTTATTCCAGGGCCAGCAACATGTGTAAGGATTGAGGTTCCTTACGCATTGAGCTGCAAGAGAGATGGAAAGATGGGAGAGTGATTCTTTTTTTTTTTCAATGATGTTAGTGTTAGTTTTCTACAATAACCATTGCTTTCAAGTACCTCTTTGGATAAACAAACTTATTATTAAAAATATAGGGGTTGGGAAGAAGGAGGATTTTTTTCTGTTCAGCACCCTTCCTAGCAAAATGTCTAGCAGTAGGGAGTTATCAGTAAAGAAATGTAAACAACTGAAATTTCAAGAAAGAAATCAGCTTTGTGAAATGGCTGCGCTGTTGGGTGTACTTTCTTTCTGTGCTTGTTCCTTGCTTCATTGTCAATCAGATGGATGTTCTGGAGTGGCTGGTGCCTTTATTTAAATTGGCCTTAAAACACCTGCCAGATTTAATATCAAACGTGTGTGCACTATAATGAGATCTTTAGGTCTGCCTTAATGAATGATACTTCTGTATTTTTTTTGCTAAAAAACCAAAACAACCAAACTTGTTTAAGATAGCGTAGTGGAAAATCCAAGTCACAGCTTGAGCACCTGGTGGGAAGGCAGGGCCAACCCAGGGGAACTCAGGTGCATGCAATGTACTTGAGTGATTGGAAGGGGTGGAGCCAGGATCCATCACTTCCCAGACCACATTTAAAGGTTGGCAGTGGAGGTGAGGGTATCTCACTGGTGACCCCTGCATACCTCAGGTCTTCTGGAGGTAAGCAGCTTCTTTATTTCTTTGCCTACAGCTGCTGCGTTTGAGCAAATCCTCACTTGCTGCAGCCTGGGACCTTGCTGCTCTGCTGTTATTGCTGTGCTTTCCATCGTATTACAGACACTAAAACAGAATACAAGTTTGTATAGAATGGAACTCATTTGGCTTTGTAAATACTTAATTTGTAGATCTTCTAAAACCAAGAAGGAATTGACTACTCATCACATATAGATAAAAGTATTGGTACCTGGCTTACAAATATTGCTTTTAAGTACACAAACATTTGCAATAAATTGTTCATTAGGGTTAACATTAATACAAGTTAATCATCTGCAATCCCCATTTTTTGTAAGTGGGCATTATTCAGGCAGAGGAATTATATATGGCACTGACGTGAAACCCAAGCAGTTCAGCATGATTTTATTGCAAGAGAAACCAAAGGTCTACTGCTTGGAGCTGAATTATCAGCTGTGCTGGGGTTTTCACTCTGTATTTATCCTTGGGTGCCTCTGTAGCCACACAGACACCACACAAACCCCAAAACTACCCGCACATGAATTTTTCTCACAGTTAAAGAGGAAAACTGCCCAAATACTTAGCAGAGTTTCCTGAAAAGCTATTTTTATGGTGGTCTTAACATGAGTGATTTTGAATTTCCCACCCTATTCTCTGGCCAACCATGCGAACTTGTTTCTTTTCTGCTATTGGGTGTAATAACAGCCTACTGGGGCATCTGTGCTGCTGTTGTATTTGTTTCAATTCATAAGACACTGAGCTCTGTAGGTACTTTTAAGATGTTGTTTAGAAAATATTTATTTGAACACATTCCCCCCAAATGGCCCTTGAAATACACTTTGTGATTAGAATTTACAGACTTTAAAGAAGAGACTGCTGTTGTTTCCAGGTAGTACTGTACAGAAACCAATACTTGGTGGAAAGTAAGAGATAAATAATAGCAGAGTGAGGATGCCATTTCCTTTGTGTGCTATGTCCTTGAGTAGTGCTGGCTCCCTGAATAGCATCCCTTTGGTAGGTATGCTGGGTGAAGTATACCAAATGTAGCTGTTGTCAGTTTAGCTTCAGAAGTTTCTCTTGGTAGTTAACAGCTAGCTTGTGGAAGTGTGATGGCTGCAAACTCAGATGAACTCTTCAGTCCTGGCATCTTTGCCAGAATTTTTTGCTTCATGAAATGCAGGCACGTAATATAGATGGGATGGAGTTCTTTACCTGCACTTAAGCTAGCAGCTCTGAAATCTCTGATATTCCTTCCATTCACTCAGTTTTCAGTTCTCATTAGGGACTTCATCCCTACTATATCAGTTTTCACGTTGTTTAAGTTGTCCAATTCGTGTAAAAGGGATTTAGGTATCTACACCAATGATACTACCATGAGGGACCTTACTATGGTATTTTGCAAGTAAGTCACTTCTCTGTGTTACTTTCTATCTCTGTTGGTACATATGGAAGTCTGGTACTTTGGATAGTCATGGGAGTAGGGATGAATGCCACCTTTCACTGGGGACCTGTTCAGGTATGAGGAAATGAGAAGCAGTGAAAGGGGTTCATTAACTTTGAGTGTATGAGAAACAGCATTTGAAATCTTGTAATTCTGGTCATAGAATGATTTTGTGAAAGACTGGGAGTAGTCTCTGAAATCTGAGGATATGTGAATTTCGGGTATGGTACACTTCATTCCTTGAGGTTCTTTAGCTAAAAAACATATCAAATACATTATCAGTAATTATTATCAGAATTTCAACTTGTACGTAATTTAACATTTTAAAGGTTAAAACCAAGTCAACAGATGTCAAGTAAGAAACACAGAATATGTTCTTTTTCTTTTCCTATGGTTTATTAACTTCTAGTCTTAGTGTACAGTGGTGCACCTCACAAAGTTTTCTTTTGTCCTTATAGAACAAATGATGACTAATCAATTATTTTCTTGTGTGCATGGTTTTTGTCAAGACGTTTCAGTTTGCATTGACACTTGATGAGTTGTATACTTAAAACAAACAAAAAACATGCTCAGGTGCCATAGTGCTAGAGTGCTCCCAGGAGAAAAAAAGAAATATCAGTATGGTATAGGTCATGGGCAATGATAGATATGTAAGTTGCAAAATACTCTTTTTGGTCACTGAGTAGAAAATAAGAAGATCATGTCAATTTGATGTTGATTCTTTATTTCAACATATGTTTAAAAAACAGCTGTCCTATTTAATGGGCTGATGGGCTAGTTTGACTATCCTTGGACATCAAACATTTTTACGGTCTTGACTATTGTAATTCTGAAGAGATTTACAGTAGGACATGTACTCCAAGGTCCTGTACCTCCTTCTGCCATAGTGCTCAGAATAGTCTTTCTTCATGTGTGTCTTTCCTCTCGAATGTTTCAGACAATTTGACAAGGAGCTGTACTATTTATTCAAAAACTAAATATATAGTATTATGCACAGAATTGATAGGGAGGAGACTAGGTCTTAAAAACCTTCAAATCATGCCTATGAATGACATAACTAAGAGGAAAAATAGACAAAAACAACAAAAAACAGTAAGAGTTCTACTTGCCCTTATGTCCATGTAGATTTTCAGAATCTCAGTTGTTACCTTTGGACTGGTGTGTTCAGTGGCTGTTTTGACAATGGAAGAGTTTTGCTATTAGACTCAGGTGAATCCTCTGGGAGGCTCTGGGAAGAGCTCCAGTTCTTTTTTTTTATCAATTAATTATGCTCTTGCTTGAAGTTCATGATGCTTGCATAATTATTTTGAAGTGTTTATCCTTAAAATGTAAATGTAAACACTGTATGTGGAAATAGAGACCAGTGAACACCATTATATCTAGGAACTGAGATTCTTAAATATGCTGTATCACTTTAGGAGAATCAAGAATCGGTGTACAAATCTGCATAATACCTATCCTGCATCTTGACAAGTACGTCAACTGAGTAAATCTATACTGGGGTTTACAAGGGGTGATCAGTGTAGATGTGTCCATCCTCTTAAAATGTGTGGTCAGAACAGGGCACCCAAGGCCACGATAAAAGGATGTGCGTTCTCCACGTGTGTTTCCAAAGTAAAAAGTGTGTTGAGATGAAGAATGGAGAAGAAGAGATGATTCCTAGTGGGTGCTGGTTTTTCAATGCAGCAGAACAGCTGTACCTACTTCTACATTCATTATTTTTTTTTTTATAATGTGTAATAGGAGAATGGCCATTTCACTTACATCTTTCTTTATGGTGCATGGAGACTTCTGAATTTCAAAACTCTGTTTTGTGGTTACTTAGATAAACCAAGGGCAAAAGTGACAAGTAGTTTAAATACTTTTGATGTCCTGGATAAGGAGTAAAAGTGTCTTTCTTCACTCTTCAGTTTTTCTTTCATTATTATTGGTTGCATAGCTGAAGTTTCTTATGCGTACCAATCACATTTTCTAAATATTTTCAAGTGGCCCAATGACCATGCGGTTTTACTCTAAACTTAAAATGCCCTTGAAATAAGGCAAATTTAAAGTGCCCCAAAGTAAGGTTAGATTTATCTCTATGGTACAGCTTAGCAATTCCACTGTTGTGAGGTTTTCAGAGCTTTGGTTTAGAGTGCGTTGTGTATGGACATTCCCAGGAATGTGAAAGGTGTATAAAGCATATGATGCCTAGTGAAATTAAGTGAAATGCTCACACATCTGTGAGATCTTTGATAGTTTTTCAATGTTCTTGAATATTGCTTCAATTTCATTCAAAGTCATCTCTGTAATGATATCTATTATTTTAATCTTCTGGAGATGAACTGAGATTACACTGAGGGCTATCAGGGGGTTACCTGAAGGTCCTTCAAGAATTACTTCTGGTATATCTTGCTTAAAAACATATCATTAATTCCTTTGCTCATTTCTTTTGTGAAAAGCAATTTTTCTGATCCCCACAAAGTTTTGTAGACACTGTCGCATAGGTAGCTTGGAATACCATACAGGAAGAATAAGATGACCTTGAAGACTACAGTAATAGTACCTGAATGAAATTCAATAGGACAAAGTGCAAGATCGTGTACAGAAACTATATATTTTTTTGTTTAAGTTAGGAGCTTGCTAATTGGACATGACAGAGGAAGGGAATGTTACAGGATGACTGCAAGCCACCAACTTATCAGTGAAAAGGGCATATAAAGTCTTAAGTGGTGTTGGATAAGGTATTTGCATTAGCAAAGGAAATAGCAAATATCTTTGCATGAGTTCTTGCAGAACCCTTAATGAAGGATACTTTCAATAGTTCTCTTTGCCTGCTTTTAGATAAGGTGTATTCAAACTGAAACAGGTGGGAAGAAAGGTAAATAGGACACTTGGGGAATGGGAAGCCTTTCATAAGAGGCTGATAGGCTGTCTTGTTTTGTCCAGTCAAGTAAACTTATCAGAATGTGAACAGTAAGTTAAAGGCTAATGTAAATACATTTAAGATGGAAATAAATAGGTGTCTGACTCTCACAGGTTTGATATTCTGGAGCAACTTGTAATGGTAGCTAAAAAAAATACCCACAAAAACAACAACCCTCCTCTCCCCCAAAATAAACGAAAAAAAAAAAACAAACCAGTTTTTCAGCTGGAGAAATACAACCTAATTCACCTGCCTATGAGTGAAGGGAGCTAGCCTCAAGAGCAATCTTTCCAGCCCTTGCTTCCAAGCACTTAAAAGAAGATGCTAATATTAAAATCAGTTGTATAATTCAGATATTGTAATGTTTAGATATCGTTCAGTCTTGATTTACTTGGATTGCAATGAGGATAGGAGAAATCAGCATAAAACAAAAATTGCTAGAACAGCATTGTTTGACTGGAAGAAGTTCCAGTGTTGCAATGGCACTGATAGTGTAGCTGAAGTTCACTGATATGTTCTTTATTCATTCCTTGAAGGTGTACTGCACGAAGATCTTACTGCTTTTTTTTTTGTTTGGATAAATACTTGGTGTCAATCTACTTTTAATCCGAATATTTTTAAATCCCATGGTTTAGAACCAAGTGGATCACAAGTTAATTGCAAAAAAAACTAAGACAAGCTTGAACACCTTTCCCTTACTTAAGAATATGCCCTAATATATTGATAGATTCCTATAAAATTGCTATCTCCTTCCCATCTGCTAATCTGAATATTTAGCTGTTTAGTTTTGTGGGATTTTAGGTGGTTTTTTTTTTTTTTTTTTTTTGTTCTTATTTTTTCTCTCCTCATAATAAACTCAATCTAATTTCTTGCTGCTCTTGGTCTTGGACACTTCTCCCTTGGTGAGTTGAATTGGTACTTTGGAAAATAGCATCTCATTTCTGTGTGAAATCATGGGGCATGGAATGAGAGGAGGTGGTTTGTACCATTCAGTACAGCAGGGGAAAGCTGACTGCAGAGAAAAGAGAGCGAAAGCCTCAAGTAACAATGGCAAAGGAGCAACTAGAATGAAGATGGAATAAGCTGGAAGACAAGAATATTGTCAAGGAAAAATGGGAAGGAGGGAAAAAATTAGAAGACAGACCAAGATGCATGCGGCAAATCATCTGTTTTAAATATACAGTTAAGCTAAGAAGAACTGTTGCAGTGTAAAGATATAAAAACATTTTATTATTTTTTTTTTTTACTGAAAACATTGTGGAGAGCTAAATATGAAATAACTAACCTGTGTGCTGGCTTATTCCTTGGAAGTAATTAAGGAAAAACTTGCGATGACACGTTTAAGGCCACCTTAAACATCTGTCAAGTTGACGTGTGAAGATTGAACTCTCCACAGGCTGTTTTGCCATCTCATCTGATCTCTCTCTATCTGTTTCCAATTTTTCTGTGATCATTCTATCTCCGGGCTACTTGGGGCTGGAAGCAGCCACCTCAGCAGGAGACTCTCACATCATAGAATGGCTTGGGGTGGAAGGGCCTCGAGGGTCGCCAAGTTCCAACCTCTCTGCCACAGGCAGCATTGCCAACTGCTAGATTAATTACTAGATCACATTGTCCAGGGTCCCATCCAGCCTG
The DNA here is from genome assembly GCF_905368555.1 of Meleagris gallopavo. NCBI lineage: Eukaryota > Metazoa > Chordata > Aves > Galliformes > Phasianidae > Meleagris > Meleagris gallopavo. The sequence continues at coordinate 14,548,693 of NC_139412.1, forward strand.
GCCTTAAACACCTTTAGGAACACCACCTAATTCTCCTGAGCTAGGAGAGAAGAGCAGCGCTAAGAACAACTTAGTGTAAGACCAGTGTGTGGCTGGAGTGAAAACAGGAGCACAGGAGCGCTGTTGGATTAGGGAGTCCCCAAAATACAGGTATGACTTCACATAGCTCTTGTGATGCTGAAAGATTATCTCATTCCTTCCCAAGGCTTCACTTCAGCATCCATGTCAATTTAAGCTTAGTAACCTTGGGAGAGTGTCTTTTATTCTTTTACTCTAGAATACTTGTGGCAGAAAGCATCTCTGTCTGATCCCTGCCTGCATATATCCAGGAGATAGTAATAGAAATTTATCCTTTTATTCCACAGTGCCTAAGGGTACTGGAGTGGCTCTGAGAATAGATAATAACTGAAGTCCCTCAAATACTGTCAAATGGTAATTGTGGGCTTAAATTGTGGTTTTATTATTACAGCACAGTATTGCCAAGAGGGACTTCTTAGAATCACCGTGCCTGAGTATAGGCCTTTTCTTTTTTTTTTTTTTTTTTTCCCCTCCCTCATTGGATTATTATTTTTATTTTACAATCAGTATCATGATCTGTTTCTCTTTGATTTTGCTGCTTATTAGTTGTACTTTGTTAATGGATAGCATCTGGCCAAACAACATCAAGAACCAAATATATGCTCTTTTAGGACATGTGATTGAAGATGAGGAAGGAATTTCTTACAAGATATAATCCTATCCAAGCATAATGTTTTATTTTGTTGTTTTTATTTTTATGTTGACCCTACACAAGTTGCTCTAAAAATGGAGGTCATAGCAGGAAGTAATTTTCTATGCATACTTTTTCAACCAGTCAGTCCCAGTGACAAGAAGACAACTCCTCCATTAGTGCAAAGTAACCTTGTCCGTTGTTTTCAGAAAATAAATAAAATGCAACTCTTCAGCAGGCTAAAAGGCTGCTATAAAAACAAAGAGCTCCCAAATCCCCCAGCTGTCTCCTCAAAATACATTAGTTGAAAAGACAGACTTGATTTTGATGGCAGCTTGAGTACTTGAGAAGAAGTAGCAAATAAGAGGAGCCTTGTCTTTTGAGAGAAATATTCCAACGTAATAATTTAAAACTTCAAACTCAAGTATTCTTCCGTGAAAACTGAAAGTTCTATTTCTTAGGGTATTATGTAGAGAATCACTGCAGTGTATAGAAAAATGATAAAGGACTGATTAGGAAATATATACTTCTAGTTCATTCAGTATCAGAAAAAACAGATGATTCCAGAAGACCAAATGTACAGAAGTGACTCTTCATGTCTGCCACCTCTACTCACACCTTTTGAAATCTCTGCCTGTGCCTCGTAAAGGATTTCAGTTCTTCTCTATTAAGAATCTGTAGCTTGAATCACACAGCTGACAAACTTTCATATAATTTTATCTCAGAGTATTGCTTGAATTGATTTAGGATAAAGTGTCCTACTTCAGAGAGAAGCGGGTCTTAACCTGGGCTTTTTGAAGTAATTATTTTTGTGCAGGTGTGAAGAATACATGATTGTGTTAAAATCTGACTGCTTTATAAGCCACAGTAGTGAACAAGGGAGGAAAAAATAAGCCCAACAAGAAGGTAAAGCCTTACCATGGAGGATATCCAGAGGTGTAAGACTGAGACAGACTCACATTATGTTAGCTTAACTGTGATAGACTTAGCGATGCTAGAATAAGATACCTGTTTGGAGGCATTAACAATAGTCACAGATTAATTGCAGGGAAATGTCAGTGTCAGATTTACACAAGACTCTTCCAGTTGCCAATGCCAAACAGTCATGTTACAGAACTGCAGGTGAAGAGAGAAAGCATGATATTAATTGCAGCCAGATGTCAATATATCTTTTAATCACTTTTAATCCTTTTAGACACTTTAAAAATACATTCAGTGGAGCCAATTCTTTGCATCTTTTGTTAAGGTGTTTGAACTTCTTAATGGGGATAAAATGCGGAAAGGAGATGAAAGAAGTGAAAGAGAAAATGAATTCCATGACAACAATCAAGGTGTTTCTTAGGCTTTTCCAAGAAAAATTGCCTTGACTGTCTTAAAGCACATAATTTATTATTGAAAGTATCTAAGCAATGAAAAGTGAGCTCTGTCCAATAGTGTATGTCAGGCTATTTATTTGTAAAATGGAGTGCTGCTTTTATTGTTCTACTGAATGTGGATGTTCTTGGGGTTGCAAGAAAAGCAAACTGTCCTCCCTAAGTTTGCAGTTCCTTACAGTAGTTTCTCTCATACTTTTTGAGAGTAGGAAACCCAAGGGCACTGGTGGTGCCCAAGTGTGGAAAAGTGAAAGAGGTAATACCTGCCAGAATGCTGTTATTGCACCTGTTGTTGCTGAGCTCCTTTGTTTACTCCTCTACTGCAGCAAACAATCCTGCTAGGCTAGCATTTGTGGCATCTGCTCCTGTCACACTGACAAAGCAGAACTGCATGTTGGCAGTGGCAGGGAGGAGAGCAGTGCTTCTCTGCTCTATTTCTTTGTTTCTCATTGAACCCTCTTTCTCAGCTGTTAGTTCTAGCAAGCATTCTCCATATGCGTTCAGTATTTTCACATATGTCTGTATATTTAGTTGTTTGCAGTAGACTCTTTCCATCTTCTTACTTTGTGTGAACTATTTAGCTTTTACAGTAATGTAAAAGACAACCGTTTCTTTGTGTCCGCTCTTACACAACATCCAGTAAGATGCAACCCTGCAGCTAACTGGAGGTTCTGAATAATCTCACTGTCAGAAAAGTATAATTACTGATAGCATTTTTTTTTTTTGTTATATTTTCTAATGTAACTTTCTATTCAGGGAAGATCAAAGCAAGGAAGCTAGTTCATATACATAACCACTTTTCTTAACAAGCTTGCGTGGATGCCTACAACTCAGAAAGAAATCTACCAGGAGAACTGTGGTATCTCTGTAGCTGACATTTTAAGGGTGCTCCAGTACTTGTGCTAGCTGTAAAATCTCATTGTTCATGTTACTGAGAAGATTTTTGGCTACCCTTAAATAGAGAAGTCTGACAATGATGTCAAAAAGGCAAAAGTGCGTCCTTCCTGAAGGATGCTCTGTAGAGATGTGTTTTAAGTGAAAGCTGTTGTCCAGAACAGAGTATGAAATATTTACTGTAAATGCTGTATTACTGTAGCAGTACTCAAATGCTTTGGAATACTGAGTTTAGCCTCAGGAGCTGTTCATTATTCACTGGTGTTGATCTTGGTGATTTGTTTTGATACAAACTGATGCTATAACTAGATTTTGTTAATGATTATGATGCTCAGCAAGCAGATGAAATAAAGTATTATTTTTGATACATTTTTTTCTTTAAACTTCGAAACAGAAGTCCTTTGGGGAAAAAGGAAAAAAAAAAAATAGTTCTTTGGGTTCTCAAGCTCTTTCTCTAAATATATCTCCAGTATTTGCACTCTAGTATTTGTACCTCTTATACTAAGAATGGAAATACCAAACGTATTGGCAAATGCCAAGTTTTCTTAGTAAGAAAGTCTGTACTTAATAAAAGTTGCTCGTTCCGCAGTTAGCATCAGCTATCTTCAAAATACGCTAGTGCTAGACACCTTTCAGAGTTCAGAGATGAGGGGATGTACTTTCCCTGAGAATTGCTGCTATGAACTGTTTAAGATAAATGTGAATCTGTCTTCCTGTCCTTTTTCATGACAGGAGCAATGGGAAAGCGCCAATCAGTTTGTTAATGAATCCGTGTGATAACTTCATGACTTTTCATTTTCTCCAACACCATCAGTACTTTTAGCAGCTCTAGAGATGTTAATCTCTCAACGTTTGCACAGGAGAGGTCTGCGCTTGAGAGAGGTCTTTACATGCTCAGCGTGTCAAAAAGCACCACTGTTGATCTGATCTGTGTCTGATTAGTTCCAGCAAGTCCATTGCCTGTCCCAGTGAGCTGTCACGCTTGCCTTTCTGAATCTACCACTCAGATGTCACTTTGGGTATGATCACTGTTCCATCATCCCTGTTCCTGTTGAGCTGCTCTTTGTGCATCTGCTGTGCTGGTCGCAGATCAGAGCCTGGTTCCCTGACTCTCCTGGTGGGCAGGCTTCCCCAGGTCTATGTCTGGGGCAGGAGGAGCAGAGTTGCTCAGGTTAATCATCTGAGCTTTGGCAATGTGCATACACATACTTCTAATCTCTAGATTTGCGTTTTTGTTTACAGTTTCAGATGTCCATTTAAAGATGCTAATAATTTGATATGAAATGCATTTCAGGTCTTTACTTTAGGATTCAGAAAGTATTCTAATTTGGTGTGAGAGCTTTTATCTTGCCTGGTTGGGATATGATATCCTTATGCAAATGCCTTTTTATTAGCATGCTCTTACCAGAATTTGACAAACTCACTTTTTGAATTTGCACACTGCATAAAGTGCTCCTTAGATCATCATGAAGTCAAGGGATTTTCTTATAAATAACTGTTTCTGTGATGGTAGGTAATATTCTGGTTTTAACTTGGGGACTGGCTGAACGTTCCCTATAAGAATTTTATTGACTGAAATATATACTGATAGTTACTGTCAATAGTGATGTTATGATACTTCTGGGATGGGAGAGAGTTGGACAGTAGTGAATAGTGAGAGATTAGTTTACTGCCATGTGTATATCCTCATCATTTTATCCTCATGTATACCAAAAAGAAAACCAACAATGGTTGTCAAAAGGAGATATGTCAAAGATATGGGAACAATCTGGGAATGAGACAAAAATCAGATACGTAGGCCATGTCTTGGAAACTATAAATAACAGAGCAGGTGAATTGTGGATGATTTCAGCCTTTCATGCACTATAAGACATTGTTGCAGGAGAGTGACATCTACAGAATTTTGGTTCTCTATTCTGCTTAATCTATGGGATGCAAAAGTTTTGTATGTATTCACAAGGTGATTAAACAAGTCTATAAAACTCTAGAACTGCTGAAGACTATCAACAAAAGGTGTGGTCTCTGATCTAATATGATCATGAAACTAGAGCTCAGAAAGATACAAGGGAAATATCACCAAACATTTTCAGTTCTTTCATGCTTTTTTCCTCCTTTCTGTCAATATTTCTAGTGATAGCACACTGCTTGGGAAATCATGCTAGTGGCTTCATCTTAAAAATGACATTTTTACTGTCTTGAAATATCTGAAAATAATCCTAATTTTCTGTATTTATAAAAATCATTAGTTTTAAACGTTCTTATATCCAAAGGTAGTTAATGGCATTAGGGAGACTATAGGCACCATGTTTAAAAATTCTTTCATGGTTGAGTTTGTTTTTTTTGTGTGTGTGTTTATGGTTCTTCATACTTGGATTATTGTATAACTAGTGTGGCATTACAATGATCCCAAACCACCCACAGTGCAGAGGTATATGGTTGATGCATGCTCTGTGGAGAAAATAAGTAACAAGTAGTTACTTGCTTATATATTTAATAATTATTGCACTATAGTAATTACTATAGTTTGTTTAAATTTCTGAATTCATTTGGATTAACATTATGAGAAATTTTTTTTTCAAGCAAAGCTACACTAAGACCAATTGTTCTTTTCCTATTTGATACTGCCATCAATCTTAAGCAAATTAATTGTTTCTGTGCAATGAAGAACCGTTCTTTTTTTGTTAAGCCATAGCTTAAATGCAAAATGTGCCACTGTATTATCCCGTTGTGTGTATTATGATGATTGGAGTGGCATGGCTGCAGCACTGTTGATCCTATTGTAGTGCTGTTAAATGAATAAGTAAGGGCTGACAACTGGCAGCAAAATCGATACGTGCTCTTTTAAGGTAGTCCTCATTATTGCTGGACACAACAGACCAGAACTTGCTGTTAGTATCAGGAGACTATTTCAAATACTGCCAAGGTCAAAGCCAATATACTACTGAGTATTTTTGCTTCCTTGTATGAGTGAAAAACCCAAACAGCGTAATCACTAAGATTGCTCATTTCAAATTCTCACAGGAGTGAACACTTTATAGATGCTAAAGCTATTGGGAGGGGGAGGCACTCGGAATGTCAACCTCCTCCCAGCACTGCTGTACTTGTGAGCCCATATGATGCCTGTAGGGGCAGGCTGTGCTAGCAAGGCTGGGATACCTCTTCTCCTCTTCCCCCCGCCCAACAGATTAGGTATTTCTTTCCCTTCTTCATCCCCTTTCAGAGGCTGGGAACAGTGACCTTTTCGTGGTTCATTTCCCCTTTAAGTGGAAAATCTCACATTTGCATGACTTGAGAGTCTTCCCTGGATAAGGCCGAAGACATCAAGACGTGATCCGACTCCTGCCAGGCCCAGGGCTAACAGTGTAGGACCCTCACTGCTCAACTAGAGCAGGAGAAGGGCTGTGTGAAACCCTTGGAGTATTAAATTAATGCAGGAGTCCATTTCAGTCTGCTCTCGGTACGTGGTTCTGCATAACAATAGGCCCAAGTCTGTCCTCTGTTTACTGTGCCTGGTCCAAAGTGCATGAAGATACAAGAGGCGTGCAGCTTGATGAAACATTGTGATGTATTACTTAATGTCTTAAAAAAGCTTTGGGAGTGCACTGCAGAGGCACTACATCTAAAATAGTATAATTTCAGAATGATGCTTTAGTAACTTTGAGAAGGAAAGAATAATTTTACTTAAAAATGCTTTGTAATTTTCATAGTTTGGATACTAGAGTATTGACTACAATAACAGTAAAAGCCTTAGAATAGATTAAAAATCATGTCAAGTTCAACTTCTGCCAGAAAATGATGTAACAGTATACAAAACCAAAGTGTGCCAAATAATAAATAAAATAGAAGAAAACAGCTTACAAGAGCAAGGAGATTATGTTTATAATGCCGTAAGAATGGATAAATGCACTATTTTCTGCACTTCTAACTCTCTGATATGTGAATAAAAGTACACTCAAAGCATTAAAATTCCACGATAACTTATTCATAATACAAATTCTAAATTCAATAGAATATGACCTAAAATTAATCCATTCTAGTTGATAAATACTGTAATGCAAATACATAAGAGACACTGTGAGCTAGCTTCTGCCAGTCTTCTTTGTGACTCTTTTTTCCTCTGAGTTATTTGCAATATGGCTGGAACATGATTGAATGAAGGTTGTTGATTTCATTTTATATGGGGCAGTGTTCTTGAAAATACTTTATCTTGGAGCAGAATGTTAAGAATACCACAAAATGCCTCATGTTCCTCAGAGCTACATGGTAGAGATATATGCGTCACTTAATTGTTTTTTCTTTCTATTGTCTTTCTGCTCTTTTTCAGTCACCAGTGAGCAACAGTTCTTCATTCCTATTACCCATATTTTCCCCTCTTTCTGACTTCTCTGAATGGCAGTTATAAATGACCGAGTGCAACTAATCCTCAGGCATTGTGCAACTGCTGCTATATACGTAATATCCTAGATATGCTAGCCATACAATTTTTGTTTTTTCAGGACCATCACAACTGCTCTTTAACAACACCATCAACATATATTTTGGAATGGTAAAAGCAAATCTGAGTCAATCAAGTAATGCAGGTAATGACTCTGTGTTTAATGTCTTTTATTCCTGACAAAAATGCGAAGTTCATATGGATACTCAGAAAGGGCTGCCTCATCTCTTTCCTCCTATACTGACAGCTCAAGCTGTTTAACTGGTATGTGCCTGGGGTATATATGTGTAACTGTGACCGTAGTAATACGGTAGAAAAATCACCATTGTGAAGCAATAATCTCAAAATATTATATAAACTTTTGCAAGGAGGATGCTGGAGATACCTTAAGCTCTTCTATGTTGACCAGAAAGCTGACTGAAGCATAGTACTGCTTTCATATTTGAATATGAAATATTGCCAATTGTGACTCCCATAAATACATGTGATAACCTGGATCTGAGGATCCAGCTCAGAATCGCTTGCTGGAACCATGTTGAAAATTGATTTTCAGATTTTTCTAACCATACCAAAAATTGTAGAAGCACTCTGAAATGCCCCCCCTCAAATGCTTTAGAGTACGGGTCTTATCTGACGTGTCTGAATCAAGACTGTTAAGTCCCTTCATTATCCTGTGTGCCCTCCCTGCTTCTGTCCTTTTCTCCTTTGCCTATGCTGTCAAGCCATTGGCTTAGGAATGATTTAGGTAAACTCCTAAGAATTCTCTTTACACGCCAAATGAAACAATTGCCAGTGCTGACTAGTTTATCTTATGAGCACAAATTTCACTGCACGCTTAGTGGCCTTCTGAGCATTAAATAACATGCAGTCAAGCGGCTTGTCAGGCTGTATCATTACTGTATTTGTAACTGACTCTGCAAAGAGATCACTTAGCTGCTCAAGGAAATAGTTAATAGGGTAATTGCCTCATTTATCTGCAAGGGAGAATAAAACTGATGGGTTGGGTATTGCCCTATTATGGAGGTTAAAAAATAACTTGAAAAATCTGTCAATTTCAGGTGTACTAGACAGGTAGGTAATCCACAGCAGTGGATAACAGATTTGTGATTACATTGAAATATTTCACTAGGCGGGCTATATTCCTTTAAACTATTTCCCACTTGTCTATGCGACACACATCTAAACAAAATATTCAGGTTAGAGTACTGTGTGGACAAGTTGACGTATTGCTTTCCAACTCTCACTGCTTTTGGTACATTTATGCTGGCAGTGTACAATTTGGTTTCTAGATTTTAATGCCAAATAGCAGATCTCTTTGATTTATAGCTGTCAGAATGCATGCTACAAACTGCTTTAGGAAGTGTAAGATGACAGCATGTTGGTTATTTTTAAGCATTATATTGGTATATACATACTGGAAGTGATTAGGAGTACTTTCTCTCTTTCTTGTCTCCTTGTTTCCACATCCCTTTCTTCTTCCAAAGTTTTCTCGGTGGCTGTCAGTCAATCACGTCTTTTGTACTTTCACTTTGTCATTCTCGTTATTCAGTGCTGTAGCCTTCAACTTGTACATATTATTCTCAGGCATTTTTCCTGGTTTACATCCAGATTTGTAGATAGATAGTTGTACATAATAATAGATTATGCTAGTGTCTGTGGACTGTAAATTCATACACAGAGATTTGACTATACATAGCCGTAAAGAAGACGTAGATGAAGTGGTTTTACTTAACTTTGACTATTATTATAACTCTTTTCACTGTACCTATTTTCATTTAACACAGAACAAGCTACATTTATTTGCCTACGCACTTGTCTCTACTCAAACTTACTGACACTGCAATACTTACATGCAAATGAGATTTAGGCATAAGATAGATATTAATACAGACTTTTGAGAATGTTTGTTTTAAAATATATTCATGGTTTTTAAAAAGCAATAAGAAATGACGAGGTTTGACATTTTAAAGTGAACTAGAACTTATTTTTCCTGAGTCAAATAGTGTGAACTAAGATGAACTAACTCAATACATACTCATGTCTGTTGAAATTATACCTCGCTTCTTAGGACTCGGTCTCCTGAGGAGATAAGATCCTTCTTATAGTTTAACTAGACATTATATTTCCTACTTAATTAGACTGCATTTCAAGTCTTCCTGATTCAGAGTCAATTTAAACATGCAGTCATTTGATGCACTGAGGTTAATGGACCATGGAGGAGGTCCCAATTCAGTAGGTCGTAAGCTCCTTGTCGACTGCATTGATGTTCCTCTCGCGTGATGTTTTCTGTTTCTTTTTGTTATCCCAATGACTTTATCATTCAAATGATCATGATTCATTTGAAAATACTACCTTCCATGTGAATTCATTAATGCTTTAATTCTGAAGTAATCCAAGGTAACTCGAGTAAATTTATAACTGCCTTTGAGTTGTATAGAAACTCATGACCTCCATGACCTATGCTCTTAATTCTTGTTACCAAGAGAGATGTGATGTTTTCTTAATAACCACTAACTGCAAATCACATTTAGGCAGCTATTAACTGTCAGGTGAGGATATGAATGCCAAAAGGGGCTTTGCTCTTACATTAAGGTAGGCTTGTAGTACAAGAATATTCCTACATTTCTCTATCTGTAAGAAATTCAGGATAAACCTGTCACTTACACATTTGAGAAATATGTTAGTTTAAAATGTATTCAAATGCAGCTCCAACATATTTACCAAAGAGCATTTCTTGATGTAACTCGCACTGCTTGACCAATTCAATTTTGTAGAGTCTGATTACATTTTTAGAAAGCTTCTCAGAGGCAATAGTTACCAAAATCATTGTATAGCTGAAATGTTATTAAAGTAAAAGGAAGAGGAAAGCAAGCCATACCACTGAGGCATTCTCAGATTCGTATTTAAGCCTTTTGTCTTCCTACATTGCCACTGGGTCTAGTAATTATTCTGTTTTAATGTGAGATTTTAAATTAAAAATCTGTTAGAAAAGTATTGTGCTGTATTTCTATCAAATCTTCAAAGTCTGCTTCGTTATCAAGGCTTGCTTCTGATGTTTTTTATCTTCTTTTATCTTCTTCTCTCTTTGTTTCAAAGATATTTTGAAGTATAAAACAGGTAAGGTATCTTTTGTAATGGATTCGTGAAAAGGAAGCTGAAAGAGAAGATCTATAAGGTAGATGAAATGCAGCAGAGGGACATTTGAAAGAACGAAATGGAAAATGATAATGGAATTGTGCCAAATCACAGGCACAAACAAATTCATCTGCATGATTTATATATCAGGAAATCAACAAGTGCCATGTTAAAAATTATATTCTAATATTTGTATGAGTTGCGTTAAAACAAAGTAATCCCTTCAAGTCTTTTGAGCATAAAGTCATAAACTCATACACAGTGAAGAACTGTGGAGATATAAAACTTCCCTTTCTGTGTCACGGAAGTTAAGAGTTCTAGACTTGTGGAGCATCTCTCATTGAATTAACAACTTAGAAATGGATGTCTTCCATTAGCTCTCATTAAGAACTATTAAGCTTTGTACATAAGTGCAGAAATAGAGATCTATTCTTTGTGGTTTAAATTGCTGTTCTTGTATGTTATCCTTGACTAAAATCTTCTCTTATTGCAATTATCTTCTGAAGATATGGAGATCCTACAGCTCTGATCAGTACCAAGTAAGTCACAGTTCTGAGTTTATTTCATAAGTACTTCAATCTGGGATCAACATATACTTTACCCTTTTGGTTATTCTCAACTCTTCCATTGCTTTTTGTATTGAGAATTGATAAATAGTTTTATACCTTGTTTTATATATTTATAAATATATATATAATATATAAAATTATTTATATAATATATATTATATAAAACATTTATATACATAATTATTACCTTGTTTTATATATATATATATATATATATATATATATATATATATATTTTGCCTCTGTGATAAGTTTGGCCTCTTTGTAAGTTTGGAACAGAATGTAATTAAGCATATAACAGCAAACTACCTGAATGAGAATACAGCTGTGCAGTTTCTGATACAAGGGGAAAGCTGTAATGGAAGCTATTGTTTTAGGAGCCAAAAAAAAGTGCTAAGGTGCTAAAAGGTTAAAAAGCATACTACCAGTGTAACATTTCTATGTGTTAGAGCTTGATGGTGACATGAGTGTAGTATCTCTGAAGGCAGGAATAGTTTGTTGTTCAGTGGGGTCATATAGGGGGACCGAACAAGAACATCTCTTACTGAATGGATGAGATGCTGTAAAAATGTCCCGTATTTGAAATTAGGTTCAGTCATGGATTTTGTACAGTCCAACCAATGACTATAAAACATGCACTGGCTTTAATCACTTTAAGTTGTTAATAAAATAAACAATAAGCAGTGAGTAAGTTTTTTTTTTTTTTTTAAACTAGTGTCATCTTTGAAGCAGGATAATCATCACCTGAGTCAATCAGGGTATAAATGAAAGAATGCAAACTTGCTAGAATGGCGTGAGGGAGTGTTACTCATTGACTTAATTCTCCTTGGTCATTTTAACAGCCTTAACTGCACTTCATCACTGGTCCCTGGAATCCTAACGATACAGGGCACATATGAAAAGGAAGTCAGTCACTTCTCCAAGAGCTGTACTGAGCACACAACTTTCTTCTCTCCTAGTCACAGAATGGATTAGTTTGGAAGAGATATTGAAGATCATCTTGTTCCAACACCTCTGCAGTGGATAAGATTGCCATCCATTAGATCAGTCTGCCCAGGGGCCTTATCAAGCCTTGAGTGCTCCAATGGGTGGGCAACCACAGGTTCTCTGGGCAACATATTTCAGTGTCTCGCCACCCTCTGGGTAAATAACTTTTTCCTAACATCTAATCCACATCTCCTTTTTTTTTAGTTTAAAGTCATTCCCCATTATCTGATCACTATCTGCCTATGTAAAAAGTTGGTCTCTCCCCTGCTTATAAGCTCCGTTCAAGTACTAGAAGGCCACACTGAGATCTCTCTGGAACTTTCTCTTCTCTAAGCTGAATAAGCACAGCTCCATTAACCTTTCTTCTTAGCAGAAGTGCTCTGGCCCTTTCATCATTTTTGTGACCTCCTGGACCTGCTCTGAAAGCTCAGTATCTTCCTTGTGCTGGGGGCCTTAGCCCTGGACTCAATCTCCAGATGGGGGCCCTACCAGGGCAGAACTTGCCCTGCTGTTACACTCTTTTGATGTAGCCCTGGATACCATTGGCCTTCTGGACTGAAAGTGCGCACTTACTGGCTCATGTCCAGCTCTTTCTCCACCAGGATCTCCCCAAGTTCTTCTCTGCTCTCAATGAATTCTTCTCCCAGTCAGTATACACATCTGGGATTGCCCCAACCCAAGTGCAACACTTTGCACTTGGCCTAGTTGAATGTCATTAAGTTCATGTGTGACCACTTTTCAAGCCCATCCAGACCATTCTAGATGGCATCACTTCCTTCTGTTGTGTCAACTGCACCACTCAGCTTGATGTCATCTACAAACTTGCTGAGACTATACTCAGTCTCACTATGTCATTGATAAAGATATTGAAGAGCACCAGTCTCAAGACAGACTCCCAGGGGACACCAGTCTTGGCTGGCCTTCATCTGCACCTAGTCATTGACCACGACACTCTGGCTGCAACCATCCAACCAATTCTTTATTTATCAAATAGTTTAGACTTCAAATCTGTATCTCTCCAATGTAAAGATAAGGATATGGTTAAAGGCCTAGCAGAAGGCCAGGCAGATGACATCAGTTGCCTTTCCTTTGTTCATTGATGCCGTCGCTTTACTGTAGAAAGCCACCAGATTGGTCCAGCATGACCTGCCCTTGGTGAAGCCATGCTGACTATCTTGAATGACCTCCTTGTCTCACATGTGTCTTAATATATTTTCTGGAAGGATCTGCTCCATGATCTTTCTAGGCACTGAATGTGAGTCTCACTGACTTGTAGTTCCCTGGGTCTACCTTTCTCCCTTTCTGAAAATGGAAGTGATGTTTCCCTTTTTCAAGCTACAGTGGTCAGTTTTTCAAATATAATGGAGAGTAGCTTGGCAACCACATCAGCCAGCTCTTTCAGGAACCTGGGATGCATGTCAATTGGCACAATAGGCTTGTACATTCTCAGCCTCATGAGGTGGTCTTGAACTTGTTCTGCTCTCAAGTGGGAAGGCTTTCCCCTGACTCTTATGTAGAGGTTCAAGGACACAAGTGGCATGGGAAGCCTGACTGGTAGTGAAGACTGAGGCAGAGACCTCACTGAGTACTTTAGCCTTCTCCATGTCTATTGAACCAGTTCTCCCTTTCCATTTAACAGAGAGGATTACATCCTCTTTGGCCCTAGTATCTTCTGACCAATATATCTATAGAATCCCTTGTTATTTTTCATATTCCTTACTAAGTCTAATTCTATCTGCAACTTGGCTTTCCTAATTCCATTTCTACATATCCAGATGATATCCCTGTATTCTTCCCTGCTTCCACTGCCTGTACTTTTCCCTCAGTTTTACCCACAGATCCTTGCTCAGCTGTGCTAGTTTCCTGCCTCCTCTGGTTGATTTCTTATGTTGAGGGATGGAGATCTCTTATCCTCTCAGAAAGGCATGCTTAAAGAGCTTCCAGCTCTTTACCATTCCTATGTCCCTAAAGACAGTTTCTCAGGGGATCTCATCCAATAATTCCTTAAACAGCCAGAGTACATGATCCTGATTTTGCTCTGTTCCAGGCCCCTATTTCTTGAGGTCACAAACTTGACTGGGGCATGATTGCTGCAGCCTGGGCTGTCTCTAGTCTTAATCTCTTTAATGATCTCTTCCACACTGGTGAGCTACAAGACCTCTGGTTGGTCTGTCCAATACCTGAGTGAGGAATTTATCTTCAACAGATTTCAGGAGTCTCCTAGGTTGCTTGCAGCTTGCTGTGTTGTTTTAGATATCTGGGAGGTTGAAATCCCCCATCAGCATGAGAGCCTGCGAGCACAATGCCTCATGCAGCTGAAGAAAGAGTACCTTGTAAACAGGCTCTTCTTGTTCAGGTGACTTGCAGCAATCCCTCGCCACCAGATGTCCTTTATTGATCTGGCTTCTAATTTTAATTCACAAGCTCTCAGATGCGTCATGGCTGTTTCTCAGAGAAAACTCTTTGAAATTTATCCACTTCTTAAAGTAGAGGTCAACTCCCCTGCATTTCTTGACCTTCTTATTCCTTCTAAAAATCTTGTAGCCCTCATTTGTAGTATCCCAGTTATGTAATTCATCCCGCCTTGTTTATGTGATAGTAATTAGGTCATAGCTATCTAGTTGCACAATGTTTTCCATCTCCTCCTGCTTATTTCTTATGCTGTGTGCATTGATGTAGAGCTAGGCTATTGGCCACGTTACTTTCTTGGTGGAGTTCTACCAGATTCCTTTGGGACAAATTTTAGGTTTTCCCCTTCTGCTTCTTAAAGTGATAATGTTCCCTGGCTCTTTCCTGTCAATCAGCTACAGCTTGAACTGCTATCTAAATGGCAGGTGCTTAAGCTTGGACACTTGTGTGGACAACTGGAAATTGCATTGCTTGTTGGGGTGACTGCTATTTCCCTAGTCTTGATGGACATTTATAAAAGAAGCTTAAGGAGAGCCCATCTTTATGTCTTGACTCAATTTTATGTACACAAGTGAATACATGGAACTGGAGCAGGCTGAGTTGTGTCTTTACCATTCAAAGAGAAAAAACAGGTATCATGTGGGAGCCTATGAATGTAACTATAAAAGCTAGCACAACATCTTGTAACCTGCTGGATAATGATTAGGAATTAAATGTGTCTTTAAAGTAATCCGATGTCATGTTGTCAGAAAGCTTTCAGGAGAAAGTCTTATTCTAACACCCAACCAGCATGGAACACATGTTAACTAGCAAACCCCATATTCAGAGCTGTACTGACGTCCTTAATTACACCATCAATTATGCTAATTTTAATGCATACTTAAGAATGTGATAAAAATAAACCAGAGGAGATTATTCGTTAGCTGCAGTTTCATGGCTGAAATTGAGCTGAACACTTGACACGAGTCTGGATGCAACACTACATAATGTGCCATAGGGAACAATTCCACATACGCAGCAAGTGGAGCAGGGTGGGAACTAATAATTCTTCCATCTTAGTTCTATTTTATGACTCTTTGGCAAGAAATAGTAGCTTGGATTCTTTTTTTCCTCCCTCCCTCTTTTTTTTTCATTTCCTCCTGTCTCAAGGGTGCTGTAAGCTCTTAGCTGGAGCCAGGACAAAAATGAGCATCTTCCAAAGAAAAAAAGCTTGCTGTATTTGGGCTTACAAGAGATGATGCACTTGGTGTTGACAATATTGATATGATCATTATAATGATCGTATCAGCTGAATAAACTGAGGATAATGTTTCTGCTAGGAGAAATGTCTGAATTCTTCAATTCTTCCTCCCCTTTCTGTCATAGAAAACTGCTGTATTTGAAAGATCAGGGTCAAATGCCAAGTTTTCACAGAGCTTCTTTTGTGCATTATCTTAAGCATTCTTAGAAAGAAACCTTCTATCAGTATATCTTTAGTGGAGTTCAGCTACACAGAAACATATATAATCTAGGTTACTTTTACTGAGTATCCAGTACTGTGTGTTGTTCAGTAAATCATCCTTACAACCAGACAGTGTAAACGAGGCATGTCCAACCCACAGACCAAACGTGGGCTGGCCCAGCCCCATACCATGCGGTGGCAGCTCTGTCCTGCTGAGCAGCCCAGCCCAGCCCTGGGCATGCACCCATCTCTCACAATCACACATGGGTGTGCAATGGGCACTGTCTGAACTGAAAGAAGGGCACGAGGAGGGTTCAGGGCAGTGCTGACTCAAGTGATAGTGAGTGATTTTGTGCATTTTGATATATAGTCCAGTGAACAGTGAAAAATACATGGCCATTTCTATTTTGATAAGGGAATTTGAAAATAGGTTTCAAGACTGCTGAAAAAATCGAGTTTTTTTGGTGTATTTGTGACTCCATTTTCAGTCAACATGCGTTACCTGCAAAATTTCAAATGTAATAGAGTTGCAATCAGACATTGAGCTCAAAAATTTGGTCGTGTCTCTTTACCAGACTTCTATAAGCCTTTTCTTACCAGAGAAAAATATCCCTCACTTCTGCCTAATCTGCTTAATTCGTGTCAGTGCTTTTTGGCAGTATGTACATCTGTGAACAACTGTTTTGGATGAAGTACAGAAGAAGTAAAATGTCATCAAAAATCTCTGACAAGCACCTTGAGAGCTGACTGAGAGTTGTAACCACTGCCATCGAACCAAACCGATGCACTTGTTTCACAAAAGTAAGGTCACATATCCCACTAGTTTTATTCTTTTATTGCTCTCTCTCTCTCTTTCCCTCTCTTTTTATTTTTTATTTTTTTTATTTTTTAATAAAATAACCTATATATACACAGCTCAGGCATGTCAAAAGGTTGGACGCCCATGATGTAAAACATTCCATGGTTCCTACTTACACTGACATCTGGCAGAATGAAGTTCTGTCCCTAGTGATGAGTTCCACAGAAATTTTAGTTTTGTCATGTCTCTAAGGATTTTACTGGTTTTTGGTTCTGTTGATGAGTTAAAGGTGAAGCAGTTATATGCTTGCCAAGAAACAGACCAGGAGCCTTATTAAGACCATTGCCTTATTAACTATGCTATTCCTATACAACCTGCTACTCCCATTTAGATACTCTAGGTGCATTGAATCAATGTGTTCTTCCAAAGTTTTAATAGCCTGAAGCACAGTGTAAAATGAAAACTGCTGATGTCAAAGTAGAATTAGTCTAAACAACTTCAGCATCTGGACTCATAGGTAATGACAAAACGTAGTCGGTCTATCTGTAGCTTGTCCCCAAATGGTTTGCTGCTCCTTGCTTGAGGTGCCTGTCAAGTTATTCAATGTTTCACTTTCTTAGCTTGATGCTTAACACTTCCAGGTGTTTTTATGCTTTGAGGGCACTAATGCACATGTAGATTAAAACTGCACTGCCTTAGGCAAGATACAGAGATGAGTAAAACAAAACTTACTTGTTACAATAAAACTGCTAAAATCCTAATGCTTTAGCTTGCAGCTTTACGCGTTTCATTTCCCTTAAGAAGTCACTAAAGCAAACAAACTCTGAATTACAGAATGTCTGTCAATGTTTGAATGCATAGATGGTGCCTGACTGGCGTTCAAGAGGCCAGTGAAATGGGCTGTGAAACATACAAGTGGGAGTGCGCGCTTTGGCTGGGATGGAGGGGAAGGGGAGAGTGGGAGCTTCAAAGCTGTAAAGACTGTATCCTGAACAAGCAGAATCTACTGAGACAATTGTTAATAACAAAAGGAGAGATGGAAACGTTGATTCCTGGTTTTTTGCAACCGTACTGTTTGTTTATTTATTTATTTAAAATAATAATTATCTTATGATGATTCCTTAGTAAATAAATATGACTCTAAAGGACATCAAAACCTTTGATTATCGTTCTTGATTCATAAGCCTCTTTTAGAACCCCCTGCAATTACTCTTCTCCCTGGCATCAAAAACTGCCTTAAAGGAAATGGCTCTGGCAAATAGGGATTTTATAAATGTGTCTCTGCCTTAACATGTTCTTGTCTTTAAGCTTTTTAAGTGTTTTTCTCATTGTGGGAAGTGATCGGTCACAGAGGGGAAGGCAGCTCAGAAACAAAGCTATTTCTTACTGAGGTTGGAGCTAGCAGGAGGAGGTAATATCGGGGTTTGTTGGTCCTGCTGTGTAAAATAAAACTGTTCTGTTTTGCACGTGGCTTAAAGTACTGCCTGGTAGATATACACAGAGAACAGTCATCATTGCAAGAATATGAAGAATTGCTAAATCTGGTTCAGCTTTAAATCACAGAACGTGGATCAGAGCTTTTCAACCGGTATTTTATTTAGACTCATCCATTGAGATCTAACTTCATTCCAAATATATTTTTAAACTTCTTTAGATTTTGTGGGTGTCAGTTTGTTCTTGAAGTTGAGTGGCTATGTGACTTTATTCTTTGGTTGTGATGAGGAGGCGAAAGAAGACTGAAAGAAGGCAAGTTACCTTCTTTTTCTCTAAAGAAATGGCTAGTGATGCAGGATTTGAGGTGTTTGAAGTCGAGGAGCTAATGAAAAAAAAAAAAAACTGTGAAGAAGGTGAAGATATAATATTACGCTCAAGTGGGTGCTTGACAATATTTGTTTTCACGTTAAGTGTTGGCTGAAAACCAGTGGAATCTTTAAGAATGAGATTCAAGGACTAGAGTTCTACTTGGAAACAGAGTTTAAGAACACGAGGGAGGAGTGGAAAAAGGATATAATGGGCAGCTAATGTTTTTTTTTGAAAAATGTCTAGGCAGAGGACCTAAAGGCAGACCTTTATATATGTAGTGCAACTGTGGAGGCACATGGTCTTCAGCATATGGCAGAGAGAAGTGAAGGGAAATGTAGCGTTAAAACTATTTCAGCAGATGGTGTGGAAAATGAAAAGGCAGCTGGGTGAGCAGGCATGTAAGTCAGGTAGTTCTAGAAATCAACAGGGAGAGAGTGTGTCAGAGCCTGATGCCCAGGAGATAATAGAGGTCATATCTTCAAATCAGAGAAGTGAGAAGTCTGGATCTTTGGAGATGCGGGGGGAGAAAAAGGAAGGGAGTAGGAGTTAATCAGATCAGCTGCAATTCAGTTGTGTGATGGGAAATCCTTTCTTAAGTGTTGACATTTTTCTCATCAGAACATATTTGGGAACAAGAGGGGTAGACTGTACTCCAAGAGCAAATATGAGGAATATGAAATTAAAACATGGAAAGGCCCCCAGACAGTGATAGGCAATATCCACTGTTTGCTCACTTTCTCTTTGGATGTAAGTGATCTCAGGAAACTCACTGCTATGAAAAGATGGTAGCTTCACCTAGATGGGCAAGATGGAAACTCCATTTTTAATGAAATCTGCTGAACCTCTTTTAAGAAAGGAAAAAGTATTAAAACTGATTGATGACGGAAGATCTATGCTGTGAGAAATGTTCCACATTCATATGTATAAAGAAATGAATTTCACAAGGGAAGTAACCATAGAGTCTTTAATACGGTAATCTTAATGTGCTCATCTCTGCCACGTCCTTTAGGTTTACTTGTTACCATGTCCTCTGCCATGTCCATAGGTTTACTTGTTGGGTCTATATTTGTCTCTGGAATGTAAACCATCAAACTGATGTTTGTATCTGTTGGTTTGGGTGAGAATTTGTGTTTGCAGCACTGTTGGGTAATTATGAATGCAAGGCTTTGATTTTAGCATTAACTTCAGTATTTGTGATTACATTAAAGGCTTTTATGTGGATAGAGATGGAGCTGTGTACATAAACGTCCAACAATCAAAACATGAATTTCATCCTAATCACATCTAAAATACACATGCAAATGGTCATTTGACTACAATTATTTTATTTGTGAAAACTTGTATTTGCTGTGGGGCTTTTGCACAAACTTTTTTGGTGTGATTTACTCATTTATGGCTTGGATCTCAAAGTTTAAGGCACAGAGTTGTTTTTCCATATGTCTGGAAGTTCTGTGCTGTTTTAGAGAAATTATCTAAAGATTTTAGGGGTACTGGTGCATGGCTTTTTGGGAAAAAAAAAAAAAAGTAAAAAAAAAAAAAAAAGTGCTTCTAAATCTAAATCTGATGTAATGGTATCCAGCTATTGACAGAAATGTTTGTGCACTCTGTGGTGGCTAAAATGATGCAATGTCAACCTGAAAAGGAGAATGATAAGCTTTTGTTTGTAGTGGGAGGAGTCTCATTTTGTTTTTCTTTTGTTTAAGTATGTTTGAAAGATGAGCTTCTTCTTTCTTACTTGAAATGCAGTATACTTTGACAGTATATTTTGACAAGCTAAGCTTTGAAGCTTAAGAGCTGGTGGAAATAAACATGACATTAAAAAGTGTGTTTCTATGACACACAACAGAGTGATGTGAAATGATAATGAAAAGGTCAGTTTTGGAAAGGTTACAGAACAGTAGTTCAAAAGACATTTAGCAGCTCGCTGAGCTCCAGACCACAGCACTAATTGGTGACAGTGTGCAAGCAGCCTTCATAGGGAGGATGAATGTCTTTCCAGCAAGCTGTGAACAGCCTACTGGGCTACCCTGGACCACAGGATCAATTGAAGTATTCTTTTTTCTTTGCCTGTGTGGTACTTTTTTTTTTTTTTTTTTCCTCCTTTTTACTACTTCCAGTTCCTCTTGTACTTTATTTGTAAAGAAATGAGATCTTACACAAGCACACCCAGCACTAGTGACTGTGCTAGAGATATACTGGCAGCATGCTAGTCACTTAATTGTCTTGTTACTTGACATGAACTTGTCTCATGTTGAGTTTGAAAAGTCCACATTTTACCTAGGTAGCATTGCTTTCTAGGAAGAATGCAAACTAAGATATTTATCAAACCAAGTTACCAGGAGCAAATAACCTGAAAGAGATTTTACCTGAAAAATTGATCCTTTTAAAAATGAATTTGCATAATGTTTGTACTACAATTTCTTTATTTCCCATGACCTATGAGCTTTACTCTTCACTATGAAACTGCAGCTCTCGCGGTAGCTTGTCTCTCTTGCACACTATGTGCTAAGCACAAGGGGAATGGTAAAAATATGTTATTGCTTTTTCAGTCCACTTGTAAATGTTGTGGAGTAAATGCCAACCTTATTCATCATGACAGTAGCAGTCAGTCCACCGCAGCATTTCTGTATTTACGGACTTCAAAAATACATAGACTACTGAGTGAAGGAGAGGCTAAAAAGTTTTACAGGTGGTATCTGGTAGCTGTAATCCTGATGGTTGCAGAATGAGAGTTGTGTTAGGAGCATGAGATCAAACTGCATGGGATTAAACTAAAACTGCAGATGTTCTTGCTCTCTGTATTGCTGAAAGAAAGTGGAAAAATTCCAGAGAGGCTGTTTGAGAGACTTTGTTCAGACATTATCAAAGGACATTCTCTTTTGTAGTTTTGTATTCGTAATAAATATTCTGCTTCTTCCATAATTCAAGTAAAACCATGTGAAAAGTGAGTTGTTAGGTTTTTCTACTGGAAACTGTTTTGACTCTTTACGATCAAGCTGTGATTTATAGAAATGCTAATCCAAATTAGTCTTAATCATATTAAGGAAATCTCTGCGTTGAGGGACCTGCCTGTCAAGTGCTGTTGGTTATCAGCTAGCATCAAGCATATCTACATGAGGGTTCATCTCTCCCCTGATCCTGTCAGTTTGTTCAGATCCCAGATATCACTGGGAGGAGAGCACTGCATGGCTCGTTCACCTACCAATAACCTTCCACAGGTTGGTACAGAAAGGATGCTGTTTGAGAAGGTGGCTGTCATACATCATTTCCACAATATGCTCAACTTCAAGTTGAAATAAAAGAAGTAGGCAGATATCTGGAGCTATTTCCAAGGTCTAGAACATCCTATTTGCTTTGTTGATTTTTTTTTTTTTTTTTTTTTTTTTCCCCAGTGTTTAAAACTGCTGAATTATGGGGTCTGGTCTTCCTGTTCATACAGCCCAGGGACAAAGCAGGAGGATGAAAGAGCAAAAGGATAAAACAAAATACTAAGTGATCAAGAAAGTTGGTTTTTCTGTTACTTCTGTTTGCAAATCTCCAGGGTTTCAGTGCAGAGCACTACAGTGAAAGCATTTAGCCCAGAAGCTGCCAAGGTTCTTCTCTTCTGTCATGTTTTTGCAGAGCTTGTTTGCTTCTTCAAGTGTTTTTTATAACCCAAACAATCTTCAGGGCCACTTTTAAGTAGATGATTCTTTGCCAGCAATTCAGCAGTTGCAAGCACTCTTTCAATACCCAAGTATGCCTTCTACTCCTTTTAATGGGGAAGAAAATGTCAGGGAGGAATTTTTTACGTTTCCGTAATTATCATTGTTCACAATTTTAAACAGCAGCACATAAAAGCCAAGCTAGATGATGCACACATTTAAAGACCCTCAAAAATTGATGGGGAGGCTATTTTTTTATTCACAGCTTCTTTTTCCAAGATTTTGTGGTCCATTTGCTTACAGTAATTTTTTGCAATCATGACTATTAGTACCTTGCTAAAACTGGTTCTCATTCTTGCAGCACTTACAAAAACATTTGATGTCTTGAAACATAATAGGGTTATGCAAGCAAAAATGTAAAATATCTGTATCGAAGTCCTGCAGAAGTCCCACAAGCTTTGGGAAAGCATCTGTGGTAGCTTTTTTTGATGGTATTTTGTTGCTTTTTATCCCTAGGGCAGTTGTTTGTTTGTATCACTATTGCTTTTGTGTATTATAAGAAACTAATACATATCATTAGATATCCCTTACCAGAAATTAGAAATTATTTTTCAAACAGAGACTTATTTTTTTCATCTGAGTAAAAAAAAAAAAGGAACTCTGCTGACACTTAGACTACAAGGTGAGGCACTGGACTTCCACTGAAATTTTTTGTTCTGGTTTTATGCCCTATTTGTGCCATAGAATTTTGTTTTCAGTCCTCAGTTCTGCTGAGTACATCAGCATACAGGCCCTCTCATATTGCAAGCTGGCCCAAATTCGTGATTGCATTGCTTAAATCTCCATAGGATTCATATCTAGAACATTCATATCTCTCACTTTTCTCTCTGCTTTGATAAACTTGTGAACGTACAGTAACTTTTGTCCACCTCTAATTTTTCAGCATGTTTTGTTACAGTTCATTATGGGGTAGAACATGTGCTGGGTATAATGACATTATTGAAAACTTACTGAAAGTAACACTTGATAAACCTTTTTTTTTTTTTTTTTTTTACAAAAGTACTAAACACACCTTCTTTGTTTCATAGTTATTGCATTATTTTTGAAAGCTTGTTTTAGATGCATTCCAGACTGAATCTGAAAGTATTTAGAGATTCTTTTTTTCTGCAACATGCTATCTTTATTTTTTCAGTATTATAATAAGTACAGTGTATTCTTGCAGTGAAGAACATTCTCATTTAAAGTGCACTGGTTCCTGAAGATAATTGCAGTCTACTGTATGCACAATATTCATATTGTTAATAAATTGATACATTCATTTTAAGTCTTGAAACCCTTGAAAACCATTCGTGGCTTTCTGCCCTCTTTATTAAGGAGACAATGTACTTTTATCTGCAGTGCAGTTTTAGTTTGAAAATGTTATTTACAAACAGGAAGCAGTGGATTTTTAAAATTAAAAGAAAAAAATCAGTTTAGTTTCTCAAGCAAATTTAGAAGGTCTGAATCTTACGGAAGATACAAAGAAAAGACTGTAAAAAAGTCATAGTAAATCATACCCTTTTCTTCATAATATGTATCTGTATATACCTATATTGATACTGTGCTACGTATCACCTTTGGGCCCGAACCCTAAAATTCTGTTTTCTCCTGATCAGTGTTGTAAATCTGTTGAGCTGGTCAGGAAGACTTTCACTCTGTTCTTCCATTCATAGCCAAGCTGACATTTTCTGATTCAGCTAAAGTGCAAAACTAAATTGTACTGTAGAAATGTAAGCAGTGACTATAGGTCAGGAAAACAAACAAACAAACCTCTGTAAATATTTTCAGCTCACATAACTTTTGAAACTGTACAAATAAGAGGAAAAAAGTGCTAATTTTGAGTTAAGGGTGATACATGCAGTTCTGGGATATGGTCTTATATTTCTGACTGTGTGTTATGGATTCCCACACATCTCAGAATTCACAGAAACTGAATTTTTAACAAAAGCATAAAACATATTAAGAATGCGGATTGTCTTTGTTGCTGATGCAGTTGGAAGGTTACTGAATTTTTTTCTTTCTACTTTCTGGGAAGAACAATCTGCTCTTTGTTTAATCACAGTGGGTAACCCAAAAGGCTGTGCTCGCTCACATGAGAGTCCCAGAAGAAATTTACAGAACCAATTGTAATCATTGAACAAAAAAAATCCACTTATATAATTTCAATAAACAGAAATTAGACAACTGGGAGTACTGTTAGCAATAGAACAGAAAAGAGTTTCGTGAAAGATTTCATGTGCAAAAGCAAAGGAAGAAAAACATTTTTAAGATTCTACTCCAAATATTTGTATTTCAATGAAGTGAAAAGCATGAAGTGCTCACAGATATCAGAGTATGATTTGATCCTTCTTAAAAGTGGCTGCAGTTGTAGTTTGCCACTGAGATTTGTGATCCAAATGCCAGCACGAATGTCTGTTTCTGGAATTATAAGATTAGAATACTGATGAGTTTAACACTGGTTGGCGTGGATATCAAGTGAAACAAAAGAAAATATTAATGTGTACTTTTGGGTTTTGGTCACGTTAACCATCAAAGTCCAATCCAATTTTCAGAATGTTAGCTAAATTTCTTAGCTTTCCTTTTGTGAAACAAGTTACTGCTTCTAAATCTCTTGCACACTCTAAAAGAAGAAGGCAAATACTTTGTCAGCTTTGTGTTTAAAGATTTTTTTGTATTTAAATTAATAGCATGAGTTATTCCTTTATTAAATAGGCTTTCCTAATTTAGTATGTTCATCCAAAAAATAATGAAGACTACAAGACTTGTAATTGAAAATAACTTTTTGAAATGTTACCAAACATAGACCATTGTGTGAGACAAATTTCCATTGCATTGACAAAAAAACAAAAATACAGAAATTTGTCAGGTTCTGCTGAGCTGTGAATTCAATTAACTTGACCAGCAGTTTACAATGTATTGCACATCAACATTTTGTTTTCTTGTTAGCTGTTTTATGAAAGTCTACATAAACTTTAAATTTAAAAAGAAAAATAAAATGTTTCATATACATGAAGCACTTCCTACAATAGTATTTATAAATAATCTGAAATATGTTCATTCTATCCTATGAACCATCATAGTCCTCTTCTACAGTTTTTCTAATTTTACTTCTGAAATCAGTATTTCTACAAATAAGTAATTCTCCCTCTTTGAGTTTTATCATACCTGATACTTTCTTTGATTAAACTTTGTGATCTCATGCAGTCTTAAAGGATTGACTACATATAGTAAAAGGCTTCTGATAGCGGTTGTGTCAATATGTATAACCTTACTTAACCTTACTGAAATTCTAGACTTTAAATCTTATTTTCTAGCTGTGATCTCTAAGCGATGTATCCTGATCTACAATGAGTCATGATAATTAATGAAAGATTATTATCTGCATTACTATATTACTGTAAAGGTTCTTTCTCTGTTGTCCTCTGAAGATAATAATATTTGTAGTTTTATTTGCCCATATCTTTGGTTAAATATTAGATAACAAAGCAGTGTTTTCCTGTTTCAGGTACAAAGTCTTCTGGCTTCTTCTATGCTATTGTTTTCAGTTCTTTGTAAGGTTTACCCAAAGTATTAACATAGAGGTACTTTTCATAGATAGAGGACACTGTCATTTCTAGAGTGTTTAAATGTCTGTAAAAATATTCAAAAGGAATCAAAACTAACACAGAATAAAGTGTAATGATTCAATGTGATGCAGAGTTCTCTTCCTTAAAAAAAAAAATAAAAATCTTTAATATGGTTCCTGGAAATATTTTTATTTCTCTGTTAATCAGAGAATTTTTTACCATAGGAGCATCATGTTTTGTTTTGTACTCTTTGGAAACAATCTAGATAGTTAAGAATGTCAGGACCAGAATAGTTCTCTTTCAAGAGCCTAAATTATTTTTCCTGTTGATAATTATTTGGTTTGGAAAGTATCAGCTTTTAGTAAGGTAACAAACTCTGAAAGCCAGAAATGTGGAAAAAATGCTGCAACAATATTTTATAGATTAAATGTAGACAGCTGTGATAACAATGGGAATGCCAGACTGGTGCTGGCTTTAGACAAAATGATGAATCAGCTCAGACTTGATTAAATGTATAAATCAGCAATGGCAGCATAAGCAAGCTTTTCACTTTGAGCTTATGAGGACCATTGTTTTTATGACAATAATTTTACTGTCCAAATTAACAGTGTAAAAATAATATGCATAGAGCCACGAAGTTTGATCTGATTCTGTAAAGGATTTGGTGTGAGACAGCAGAATTGTACAAACTAATGATGGTAAAAGTTGAACTGATTAGAAAGCACAGGTATCAGTAGAGGTGTATGATTAACGAGGTATGTGTTTTCAGCCCTTCGTGAATTGACATTTTAGTATGTAGTAGTGGCTTGGAATAAAACGTAAAATCAGCTCTGCTCCTGTTTATATATTGTGGAGAAATCAGAGAAACGTTAAATGAGAAAAAATGAGGTAAATGAAGGAGGATATTAATACCAGCTAAATAATAATAATGGACTCTTTAGCTTCATAAATTATTCTTACAATTATTTCTTTCAGTACAAACATAATTGTTGTCTAGAAGATTCTATATTAAATAAAAATCGTTAAAGAATATCCTTTGCAAGACTTGCTTGTAGAAGATATATCAAGCAAAGTATCAACCACTAGAGGAGTTTATTGTAAAAGTTCAAATAGGATTTCTGTTGTGTGTTTGTCTCCTTAGCTTTTAATTAAAGAGTCTAGGAAAGTTACCTAACATTGTGAAAATAATACTTCCCTGACATCCACAAAAACATCACGCAGGAATATTATGTTCCTTATAAAACATATCTATTCTTATTTCAAAGTTTTATTCTTCATTCAAGAAGGCTATGGTTTAAACAAAGCGATCTGTTGGATATGTAATACGTGAAAGATAAGTGCTGGAAGTGTGGGAAGGAAATCTCGGTAAGTGTAACAATTCGGCTGGGACTGGTCTACTACAGTGGAATCCTTGTTTACTTCATGAAGGACATTTAATTAGTGCCCAAATTGAAAAAATATCTTTATTAGCTTTGTGCTCTTTGTGGTTGTAATGGAATTACCATTCAATTTCTTCTAGAGAGAGTGTTCAAAATAATTTCTGGTTTGGGCTCTTGTCATTTTTTTTTTTTTTTTTTTTTTTTTTGGAGGTAGCCATCTAACTACTTTTATATTAAGCCTTTGCAGATGTTTTCTCAAGTCACTACATCTTGCTTATGATGTCCCATTGCCCATGGATCTTCTTGCATGTACAGAATCTGGAGCGTCATTCTGGTATCTTCATCAACCAGTCTGTTCTTGCAGCAAAACAGCATCCAGCACTCCACTTCATGTTTGGTACAGAGCAAAAAAATATTCCAAACAGTTAAAAAAACAACCCCCCAAACAAACAGAACAAAAGTAACCCCACACATTCACTAAGGTAGATTGTGGCTTGTGTTTGGTCTTTTTATGTTTGCTCAGGAAAAAGACCTCCGCTAATAAATAAATTTTCTTTGTGGTAACTTTTCAGTTATCTGACTTTTTCAGATTAAAAATTCCTGTCATAATATTGAGTAGAGAAGGATGAGAAAAGATTTGGTCCGGATAAAAAAAAAAAAAAATCATTTGGAAAAAATGGACAAAGAATGCTCTCTATCTTTACCCTGCTGGGAGCAGCAAGGGGGAATCTTCCTTCTCTAATGGCATACACAATAAATGTGTTCACTTCAGTCAGTACACTTCCCCATTTTCCTCTTTCTCTGTTGACTGCATGTTCTTTTTCCTTTTATTGGCGGTACTATAAATGTATGAAGTGAAGGGATTTTCTGGGTCAAGTCACAGTATCCTATTATTTCAGCCAGGAACATCATATATCTTTCCTTCTAAAATTAGTTAGATGCCTTTCACTTGCTCACCTCTCCATCAGAAGGCTACTTCAAACTCTTGACTGCAGGACTTAGAAACTGCCTTCTCTTTTCTTAAATAATTTATTTTTTTGGTTCTCCATTTGTACCTATTTGTTTTACATCAGAATTGTCCTTCAGTTTATTTATTAGTTCTGCTTCTGTTCTGGTCTTTATTTCAGGTAAGAGTGCTCTGGGACAGCAGTCAGTCCTATCTCCATTCAAGTTTACAAGCTGAAAAAGACAGCTATGTTCTAAGACAGGCATTTCCATTCCCTGGTCTATCTTTCTAGCTCTTGTCCAGCCATGGTAATTTCTGCTCGTTTTTACTGAGATCAATGGCCAGAGTTGTTCACACTGTTCCATATGCTACCTGGGCTAACCAAAGCACTGGAGCCATTATCTGTCCCTCTGGATACCTCCAGCAGTTCTGTTGTCTGTACTTCTGAAGATCTGAGGTCAAGCTACTCGTTGAGGCAATATTGTTATGTGTCTTCTAATGTGTTTCATCCACACTGTGGATGTCCTTCTTTCATCAGCTCTATCATATTTCACTTTGACTACTAACTTTGATTACTAAGTGTGGCATCATCTTTCTCTTATTTTCTGTATGGCATGTTTTGTGTGTGTGTTTTAAAATACCTGTTCTTTTTTAGATAGCGCATTTTTTCTTCATAAAATCTCATACTTGAGCTTAATCTCCAATTTATTGATGAATCAAAAGCATTATTATACATTTTCTGTAAGGTGGTAATTAGTATTAGTCTTCATGAACTATGATGTTCCTCATGATGTGTTGAGTTTTGTCAGTAAGGTAGCAAACTGGAATGCTGAGTATAATATAATCTGATGACCCACCTCAACAGACGACTTTCTCTTTCAATCTACACAGTGTTTGCATAATTAAAATAGTGAGAGATAAAATAATAGCATCTTTAAACTTTCTAAGGGGAAATCATATTTCAAGTGAGTTTGGGGAAAATGTATTTTAAGGAAATGTGTCCTACTGGGAACTTCGTGTAAAAGTCCAGACAGTATAATTCTCAAAAGCAGTTTTCCAATCTTCTCTTAATTCATGTGCGTTTCTAAATGTAAATCTTTAAAGAAACTCATGTTTAAGATTAAGGCAAAGTAATTTCCCACGATGATTTTGTGATATGAAGCAACGGGTTTCCTGAGTTTAATAAATGTAGGTAAAATGCGTGGTAGCAGCCTGCGAAACGACTGTGTAACTCAGGAGATGGCTGATCATGTGATAAATGAAGTGGCATTTACATTTGCACTGTGCTGCATATTGCAAGAGACTTCTGTGGCATTTGGCTGTCTTAGTGCACGAAATAAATAAATAATTCAACAATCCAGTGGTTAAATAATTAACCTCATTAATGCGTTGTCAAAGAGAACTTCCAGGAAGTGTAGCGGTTGCTGTGAATTGATATGCGTACAGACAGGTCCCCTGGGGTTACCTATGAGACAATACCATCTACTGGGTGACTTTTCTCATCATTGCTTCAGCACACTGCATAAATGTGACTGTTGCAGAAGGAAATGTATTTGATAATTCTTGATTTCTTCACCCAAACCTTGCTACTCAACCACCTGTTTTTAGCAATACAGAGTAATCAATCCGAC
Organism: Meleagris gallopavo; assembly: GCF_905368555.1. Lineage (NCBI taxonomy): Eukaryota > Metazoa > Chordata > Aves > Galliformes > Phasianidae > Meleagris > Meleagris gallopavo. The sequence goes on from NC_139412.1 coordinate 14,578,452, forward strand.
GTCAGTGGTACAGTGCATGCATAGTGAATATATGAGGGCTGCTCTGAAAGTAGTGCCTCTGATTTTATTGTGCTGGCCCGTAATGTGAGAGGCATATGTTGGTATTATGGTAGTAGAGGCTGAACCTTCCCACCACTATTCTTCTACATGTTGTTGCTATGTGGCAGCAGAGAGACAGTTTGACAAAATTGCATCTGACATGGAAGTGTATATGGAGCAAGGATGTGAAACAATTCTTTTATGCAAAAAAGAAAATGGCGTCCATTGACATTCCTTTATGCTTGCTGAATGTTGATGGAGACCAGCAGAAGATGGTTCATTTCAGCAGTGGCAACAGTACAGTGAGCCACCTCCACTACAGCAGATTTTTATGAGTGTGGCATGCAGGCTCCTGTTCGTAACTGGTGAAAATGCAGAGCTCATGGTGGTGTCTTATTTGAAAAATATTACTTTGTAGCTGAGAAATTATCAATTTGTGTTACTGTGCATTACTTTTGGAGCTGCCTACATATTATGCAAAACAGGTTTCATACAAATGTGATTTTTGGAAAAGGAATTCCACCTATTGACACAGATTAAACATATCTCTGATAAAGCAATTTTTTTTTAACATTAGGAATGCTCTCATATTTGGTTGAAGATTAGAATGAGTGATCAAGGAGGTGAACAATTAGACAATGGACCTACCAAAGGTGTTGAGTTTATTTTTGTCTTGAGATGCAGCTCAGTGTATGGATTTGTATTTTTTTCACGAGTGATATGTGTGTGTTCTCCTAAATATTAAAGCGATACTTAAAATACAATTTTTCCTTCCTCAAGATGACTGCACTGGTGAATCATTTGAGTGAAGAAATTACCACCATGTAGTTGTGCGTGTATTTTTGGAACATGATCTCATAGACAACTGAGGGGTTTGTTTCAAGACTACTTTCTAAATATGAAAGCAACATCTTTAAAAGGAGAGAAGCAGTTAGTTGTGGAACCATTTTTTTTTTTGTGCATAACCTTCAGATTTTATTAAAGCTTCTCTTTTTTTGCTGCGTTTACAAGCTAAACCAGCTGTGAAAGGTGCAAGCATATAGTTTGTATTCAGCAAAGATCTGTCATTTTGTGCTTACTGCAAGGCAAGTGGCTCTGCCAGTTGGGGCTACAATTTATCAAGCTGGCAGAGTGACGATTTTCACTGCTTTTCAAAATTTATCATGGATAGTCATTTTTGAAGGGTTGACTCTTTTATTTGAGCAGGCTTCTTACATTCAGACTTACAAAAATGGCAATTATTAATGCTATTAACCCACAAGGCAAAAATCAGTTTTGCTCCAGGAACCTTGAGTATGTCTTCTTGACAAAGATATTTATCTGCTTCTGTGGCTTCCAGGGTTTCTGAATTTAGAGAACAGATGTAATATTCTGAAACACCATCTCCCTTAAGAACAACGAAAGCCATTTTCATCCCAGCTGTTATAGCAGAACAGAGTAAAGGAGGTTGAAAAAGGTAAAATACTAAATATTAACAGTCAAAATTATTTAATATTCTCAATTCTGACTTCCTTTTTTTATTTTAGAGGCTTAAAGAGCGACTCATTTTGAGAGGGTTAGTAACATGCTTCATCAATATCGCTTTCTTTCATGTTGTATTGTAGACAATAATGCATGTACCAGCAGTGAATGAATTTAGACATGGCTCTGTGAAGTATTAAGAAACTCTTTGGAGACACAGAGCATTCTCAGCTTTCACTGACCTGACTAGAAGATGCTGTATGTCCTGAAGGATCAGCATCATGATAAAACTTTTCTGGTGAAGCAGACCACCTAAAATCTCATGTCAAAAGGAGAATAGTCTGATGTGATAAAATTTGTTAAAAGGATATTGTGTATGTATTGCATTTCATTTTCTCATATCAGATGTACAGAGATGTAAAGTCTACTCATGAATTAAAGGCAGCTTGCTCAACACCAAAAATGAGGTATGACCTTTAACATTTCTACTGGTAGAGAAAAAAATCGAGTAGAGGTATCTTAGAAATTTTCCTACTTCCCGTATTTTCTGTGTTCTTTGCTTTGTGAAAATATTACGTTTTAATGTAGAGTCAATATCAACTATTACAATACTTTTTTGCTGGAGTGGGAAGGATATTCCTTACAGCAGCAGTACATGTATTTGGTGGAAGCAATATACCCTGCAGGCATATAGTGAGGCCAGAAGAACTGAGATTCCTCTTTCTGCCACTGATCTGAAACTCTAGGTAATGACAGATACCATTTCCTCAGCAATTTCCTTCCTTTTTTCGTCATGGGAGTAAGTATGTGTGTTATTTTTCCTTGTTTTCATTGTTGGTGGTTGTTGGTTGAGGGTTTTTTTTTTTTTTTTTTTTGTTTTTTCCTAAACAGCTCTAAGATAGAATCCGCATAAATTCTAATGTAGAGCAGCTGAAAAAATAAATGTGAACCACCACAAAGACTCTGAGATCTCCAAGATGGAATGTCCTGCCCAGGCAACACCCTGGCTGGCAGCAGGCCTCTCCTGCCATCTTCCTGACCATCTTTTAAAACTTTGTCTCTCCTCCTTTTTAAAGCTTTCTCCATCAAAGCATTTATAATTACTGCTTTGCTTCTCATACAGCTATATTCCCTTCACACACAAGGTGTTAACGTTAAATGCCATTCCCAAAAGAGACAAAAAAGTTTTAATGTAATAAGAAGGTAAATGCACCTCATTTTTCAGAAAATTTTGTCATGCAAAAAAGCACCTTTTTTCCCCATTATTCATGAAAATTATGGTTCCTGTCCAAAAAGTGTTTTAATATGTAGTTTTGCTCCAGTAAGAATATCACGCGTGTTACTAAGAACATCATATGTTTTTAGACTCTTGTATGTAACCAAATAAATCACAAGCTTGAAATGTATTAATACTCTTTGGAAATTAGGAGAGTTACAGCACAGTATGTGTTTATGTCCCCTGCATCAGGTGTTTCACCTACTTAAAAAAAAAAAATTAAAATCTCATAATCGCTCAGACCCAAGAGAAGTCAGCACATTAGCAAACAGGAAATCAGGGAAAGTAAATATCCAAGGAACAAAATAAAGCTTTTCTTTGTGGGCTCCATGATGGCATATTATCTGTATGAACTATCAAGTCTCTCTGCATCTGCTAATGCTGCAGTCTTCCTCTTTAGCCAAACAGAAATTGTCCTCTCCACAATCACTTGTTTTGCCTAACTTAAAAGGTGTCTTCTTCATGCTTCTCTTCTTTTGCTTTTGTATAAATGATAGACTGCTTTCTGGTATAAAAGTCCGAGACTTCTTTCTCACTCAGAGGATGTTTGATATGTCTACTCTGGTTTTTTTTTTTCCTCCCTTTTGCCATTGCTGCATGTACCCCACGCAGTCAGTGGACTCTGCACCTGGTCTGGGGTCTCACAATTCATATGAATAAAGCTTACAGTCTAGTTTCAAATGTCAGATGATAAAGCAAAACACTGGTAATTAATAGAGCTGAGGCCTTCTAGAAGGGAGAGTCCATAACATCCAAAGGGAATGAATTTATCAGATATATCTAACCTTGCATTTCTGAGAATTCATCTGAGGATAATGCTCATCTAAACTAGCATTTCAACAAAAGTTAGCAGCCAATTGAATTAAGTGGCATAGATTCAAAGAGAAGATCTTATCCTTTGCAAAAGATATTATGGTGTTGCCCTTGATTGTGTCTGAAAAGCTTTCATCATTCATAGTGATAAGGACCTGTAAGGAACTGAGCATCTAAATCTGAACTTTAGGGTCCTTCTTTCTAAAAGGTACTGAAGAAACAAAGAAGCAGAAGACATTAAAGACTCAAGGATGGTTTTGTACTCAGCATCTATTTCTGTAGCTTAGGTTTGTCTTTATTAATGCTGACATCAATACAACATGTGCACTTAGAATAAATCCAAATCTTCCAGCAGTAGTGGTGTGCTCAGTGTAGAGGTAAGTATTGGCACTGTGGATAGGAATTGCATCTTGTTTGATCCTTTGGCATTTAAATTTCTACTTTCTATCCTGTGTCTTTTTTTAAGAATTAATGATAGGAGTTGTCTGTTTTGATGAACCAGCATTACCAGCCTGTTTAGTTGTGTTGTTGTCATTTTTATTTTATTTTATTTATATTAACTTTGATTATGGTTTCTCATATAGCTATAAAATCTAATGTTTAAAAGGAATGCTTTTTCATGCACAGGACAGCAAATGTCAGATTGACTTAAGGGTTGTTCTTTACTAAATTTCCTTTGGGCTTTCCTTTAAGTGAGATGAATGTGAGTTGTTTTGGATAGTATTAAATCTTCATAAATCATGTTTCGCTCTTTTTTTTTTCTTTTTTTTTCTTGTCAAAAACGCCATGATTTCACTTGTCAATGAGAAATTCCCAATTTTGAGATGGTCTTTAACTTTGAGAGCACTGGTCTCTAACAAGAAAGCCACAGTGTGCAATGTGCAGGAGTGAACACTACGAGTTTTGGAATATTTGGCGTTTTATGCAAGGTATGTGACTGGTATTTGCATCTCTTAAGGCCAGCACTGCAAGAGTGCTAATACCTCTGACTTCATAGAATACAGCCAGGTATTTTTCCTAGCTAGATAGTCATCCTTCAGTGTTGGCCTTACGTTATCCCTAAGCCTTCCGCTATTACTGGCTTGAAAACTGAATGGAGTCATTTATAAGTTGTCATTATCTTTTATGGTTTGGGTTAGATTGGAGTTCCTTATTGTGTCAGCTATCATGGATCTGTGACAGTGATACTGTAGATGTTTTCTTTATCTTCTTTTCCTTCTATCTCAGTGTCTTGCTGAATATGGAAGGACTATAGCTTTTTTCACCATCTAGAAACAGACTATATGACATTCTGCTTTCCAAGTGGATGAAAGTATTCATTGTAACAGCAAGTACTGATCAGTAACTATGCTGTATTGTGTAATTAGGTACTGGAGGACACGAGATGAGCATGTTTTCTCTTTTCTTGGTGCTATATGTAAAAGAAGGCACAGTATACATAATTTTAGGGATTGTTTTCCAAGGATCATTTCACAGTCCTTATTGTGGGGGTGGGTGGAATATAATTTCAATATATGAAAATAAGGTGTTTGAGAGAATTTTCATCATTATGGGCAGAACTGTCAATTTTGAGAAAATGCCAGGAGATGAGTAGGTTACACCCATGGCCTTGGGACTTTGAGAATATCAAGTGAGGAAGGGAAGGTTAGAAATGTTTCACCTTGGTGTTTGTGCATTTGCTTCTGTTTGTAAAAATGCAGATAGTGCTGCCTTCCTATTTCACAGTCATTGGTTTTTTAAGGAGGCTAGGATCTGCTAGTAACAGTAAAATTCTTTGGTCACAAAATATAGTAGCATATATCAAAACATTGGTTGAAATTCAGGCACCTGGATGTTTAAGGAGGCAATTCTTTTTTTATATTTTTAAAAATAAACAATAATAATGATACCTTTATATAAAATAATCTTCTATTTTCCAAGTGAGAAAGAGGAAGCTTCAGAAAACACATTGATTCTCAGGTATTCTAACTGGTCTATTCATTTCAGTAAATTTCACAGGAAATTTGATAGAAATATATCCATTAGTTATTTACAAATATAAACCATGGAACTTTATTCTTTAAAATATAAATCTTGTTTATATTGTTCCTAATGAAATTGCAGAAGATCACGTATCACAGAGTCAAGTGGAAAGGATGACTCTGTCTAGAAAATTCTTCAGTAGTTGTTAATTCGCAAAATTATAAGGGCATTGTTATCTAAGTATTTGAAGTAAATTATGTTGTGGAAATTGCAAAGTTCATTTAGCAATGGATTTTCAGTCTTGCAGAAACGTAACAAATAACTTTACATGTAATGTTTTTAAAGAATAGCAGATATTTAAGATATTGCTTGGGTTTTTCCTTGAAGTTCATGGCTATACAGTTTTAATGAACACATCAATTAACTCTGGATATCTAAAGTGATTTTAAAAAAACACACAAAACCAAAAAAAAGCGTGTACTAATGGTCAGCAAATGAAATACCAATTTAATAAATTAAAATGAAGATGCTCTGTTGAGTTATCCAGCACTCATTAAATTTAGGATAATTCCTATGTAGTCTTTGGAGAGTGTTCAGGATGATTACTATTTCTCGAATGACCATTTTGATTAGCAGAGAAACAAAATTAAGTTCAATGTTTAGACAGTTATTGCAAAGGGATTTCAGCTACTGAAGTCTGACTGGGCTGGATAAAAGAGGTTCTAAATTTTTTCTGCTTTTTTTTTTTTTTTCTCAGCTACTTGATATCCTTCAGGGCTAGGTATAAAATAGGATTTAGGTGAAAAGTAGAGGCTAGAATTATAAACCTTACAGCACCATTTAGTTGCAACTCAACATGCTGCAGATCCTTCCAGCTTAAAATCTCCCCACGCAGAGATGTCTCTAGGCTAATGATCTAATTATATGAATTAGATAAAGACTATTATTTGACAACCTTTAATACTAATAGCAGTATTTTAAAATAAAAGTGCCAGTCTATTCAGCTCTTCAGAAGAAGTTGAATACTACTCTTCGACTACTGCAGCTATTGCCAAGCAGAAAGAAGCATCCTAATGCAGCTCTAAGTAGAGCATCTAGCAGGTCAAACTTAAGATTTATTCTTATACTAAGTAAAATAATGGTTCTGGTAAAAGAAACTACTTGCCTGTGAAGCTCTTACCCCAGTTTTAAAGGGTCTCTGCTCTCATGTGTTGCACAAGATTTCTATGTACCTAACACAGAATTGCAGTCTTATCCCAGAGGGGCAGATATCTGAATCAGTACTAAAACTCTTAATAGATCTGACTCTTGAATCCACTATAAAGCACATATTTAAATGTATTATACTCAGTGAGGTTTTTAAAGATATGTATATATGATTCTGTTCAGCTTTCATCACGTGACCTCTTGGATTCCATAATGAAGGGTCTGAAGCACTGAATCTCCTTTGTAATCTATTATTCAAATTTTACTTGCTAATGAAGATACCTTTGTTTAACTTTTCTCATTGACTAATCACACTGACTATGAAAAATCTTGATCATTATCTATGAGTCCAGTCTGAAACCCAAATAAATATTATGGTTCAATTTTGCTTGTGCATTCACTTAGAAGATAATCTGCTTGGACTGAGTGCCTGATCTGAGAAGCAGCAGAGTTTCTGTGTTTGTTTGAAGCCCAAAGCAAATAATGTTAAAAACTAGTTGATCACTTAATGGCTTTCTTACCAGTGATGGGAAAAGGAGGGCTACAATTATAGTCCCATTTAGACTGAATGGTAGTAATAAATCCTTTGATTGCTGTGCCATCATTTCTGCTTGTGATCTAGAGTTTTGTGTGACCACCACAACGGATGTATTCCCTCCAGTTAGTTATAAAAATAACACAGGTCAGCTCACGAAGAGATGTTCTATATGGAAGGAACCCAGTCACGCTTTTAGCAATAATTGAAAAGGCTTCAAAACTGGAATAATTTGTGAAAAGAAGGCGATAGAGTAATTCTTTCATTTTAATTGGTAGAAAAAAACTGTATAGCAACAAGATGTTATTTTGTGTATTTGGGCTGGTGGTATCTTTTTTTTTTTTCTTTGGTTCCCCAGCCCTTTCCACTGAACACCATGTACTAGTTTCTATGTTGTCATCCCTCTGGTGCTGCCATCAGCTGCAAAATCTCCCTATATATTGTGTGAAAAAGCTTTAATATTTCTTAACCTGATTAGGATTTTGTTCTTGAGGCATTTGTGCTGCATTCCAGGGAGCAAAGAAGTGACATACTACTCAGTTTGACAGCAGGTATTGCCTGGCACAAGCAATTTAACTAGACTTCATTTTCAGTCAAAACTCAAAGACATGCTTTTCTGTTGGATCGATATTTATCTATTTAATATTTGGGGGTTTGTGCTGAGTTGGCTCCAATTTACTTGATTAGCATGACAACTTATAATTTATAACAAGGTGAAAACAGGTTTGGCAAACTCAACTGTTCCTATTAAGTGCACTTTGTGCTGCTTCCTTGCTCTTATTTTCATGCTTTTTCCTTGAGAATATCAGTATTGTTGCATGAACATGTAAAGTTTTGTAAGCGATGTGTTTTCTGTTCATGTATCGGAGCCATGACAGCCTCCTCTGCTACAGGTTGCTGGGGTTCCTGCCCTGCTTCACCAGGACTTTATTACCTACAGACACCCACCACTCTTTAGTGGAAACTACTTCCCTAATAAAGACTGCGGAACAAATACGGTGTCTCGTGTGTCACACACAGGCCTGATATCATAGTACAAAATCTCCTATTTCAACACTTCCAGCTACTGTGCCAGACTGTGACTTAGGACTATTGAGTTGTGTCCATGCATTCTGTTCAGAAGTCCCACATAGATTTCCTGGGGGACTGCCATTTATCCCACAGAAATACTAGTTGTATAAACTATCAGTAGGGCAAATCGCACCATTTGAGATGACCAGTTGACACTAAGAAACACTGCTGAAATTTTTATTACGGCCAAGTAAAAGTAGGAGATGAATGAACATGAAGTAGAGCAATGCCTTTATCAGATTCATATGACAGTAGTTTTTGAGAAAGTTGGCTCTGTTAATGAAATGCAAAATAAAACAAACTGCTTGATATAAATATTTGCTATAAATTATTCAGTGCAGTCTCCTCATTATTATTTGTGGACCCAAAGCTTGTCTCTATTAAAATATGTCATTGCACATTCTGAAAAAAAAGAAAGAAAGGAAGAAAAAATCTGTTGGTGATGCACACTTCTGTTCTAAGCACATCTTGGCACATCGTGAGATAATGCTGAATCAGTCAGAAGTTTTAATATTATTGTACCTGAACATTTTCCTTATAATGTGTTTCTCCAATAGACTGAGAGCTACTTTAATAGAGGTAACACAGAACAATCAGTTCTGAATGCACAGTGAACGTGAACTGTTCTATCTCTAACTGGCACGTCCTTGCAGGTGAGCCCTTGCTTTCGTGTTTGAGTGCAGTAGCAGCTTTCTGAGTTGTGGCAAAACTCTGCTGCATGCCTCCAGTTCTTTCCATCACCACTGAAGTTGTACACTATCGGCAGGCCTCCTGCTCTTGCTGTGACTACCTCCTCTCATTCTTTTGCCAGCTGCCTGTGGATCTGTCTCCCTCAGGCATATCAGATATGTTGCTCAGGACAATCTCTGTCTTTCCAGGTAAATGCCCTGGCCCAACTGTGCCTAAATAAATGTGTCGCACATACTGAGAGAAGGAAAAATCAATTAGAGCCCATTACATTTTCGTATCTTCATGTTTATTATATCACCAGTAAACTGGTGCTTTCTTTATCCTATGATAAAGAAATGAAAATTTCAGATAGACCTGATATTGCTTGTTAGAAAGTATGTGAAGTTTGTTATTTCTCAGCATGCCAATTTTCAGAAGGGATCTTTGGGTAGAAGAAATGATTCCCTCTTTCTCAAAAAGATTTAAAAAATAAAAATAAAAAAAAATTACTCTCCTTCAGACCTTTTTCCAAAGTTCCTCCCTATTATTTCTGTCTTTCTGTCTTCCTAACAAATTTTAATCTCTTTCAAGGTATTCATCTCATTTGTTGTCCCCTAGGTTACCTCTCAATTTGATGTGAGGAAATACCTAAATCACAAGCTATTGCAAGCCTGCCAAGACTAATTTAATTTTTGTTCTGTTTAATTTATTAATTCCCGAGATGGAAGACGTAATACAAAGAAGAAGCCAGGTCTGCAGTTAAGTAATAGAGGACCAGAACTGAAAGAAAAACAGTGTGAGCTATTCTTTTATTGTGATGAGCCAAATCATTTCATCTATTTTCTGACATGAAAGACAAGAAAGAAAAAGGAGAGTCTAACAAATAACAAAGAGGAGAAAGAGCAGAATGGAGTAAAAATTTTCCAAATGTCAGAGGAAATTAAATAGTGAACTTTAAAGGAAGCAGTGCCCATTTTGCTCAGTGGAGCCTTCTCAAAGCTGTCACCTTGGAAAAAATGGAAAGGCTCAGAATGCATTTTCAACCTGTTTGTGTGAAATTCTGGGTTTCTTAGACCTGTTAACAGCAGATGTCTTTCCTTAGTAGTCATTATTCATGTAACCTCACAATGCATTTCAATTTATAAATGAAGAGGTATATAAACCCTTCTCTACTGCATTAAATAGATAAAATATATGACTGATTTGAGCTTGTAATGCCATAGCTATAGCTTGAATATTATTTGCCTGCTGCAGCTGATGGACAGATGAGTTGCAAATAAGTTTTCTTTTGGGGAATGTACAGATTAACAGAATTCTTCTGGATGTCATCATATTTTACAGGAGAGTAACATACTTTCTATATTGTTATTAAGTAGTTGGTCTCTTCTTCAAATCTCGAATGAATCAGTCAGATGGAAATGTTTCATTTTCTCCCAACACTATTCTCTGCCTCTAATAATGTGTACCGGCCAAATCCTGTTGGTTACTGAGAGATTCAGATCATTCATAGGCTGGCTCTTGAGGTCCTTAACCGTTGTTCAAGCGAGTTCCCGCTGACTTCTGTGCAAGACCTGCGTGAGCCAGGCCTGAGGTAAAATTGAACTCCCAATCCTGTTTCACTGAAAGCAGAACAAAGCTTTTGTCATTCGTGTCGGTGGGAGTTGAAGCAGGACTAAAATTTAACCTTAGAATTTTACCCATTAACATCAATGGGATTGTAAGATATAGCAGCTTGTGATATCCATTACTAAAAAATAGAGCCCAAGCAGTAAGTCATTTCTCAGCATGAAGTGCTGCATTTTAAAGGGGCAGACTCCTCCTGGACCTCAGCTGCTGTGACTCACATGCTGAGAGATGCCTTCAGATAGCTCAATGATGAAAGGCTGAAGGATTAAATGACTAAACCATTACCAGAGGAATTTTTTTTTATATACCTACATCTCCATTCCATGACAGTCTGATAAAGGGCTCTAACAGAGGGGGAAAAGTGGACCCAACTTTTAAATGTGTTCAGTTCTTGGCAATTCCTGATACCTAGGAGCACGGGGACGCAGAGCATCTGTCCAAACCATCAGTTTTATGTAGCGAGTTTTATATAAGCTTTTTCATGAGACAAGATCCTGAGAGCTGCTGAAGTCATTCTGAATTCTGGACTAGATTTTATTTAGTCTTTTCTCCAGTGAATTTGCATGGGAGTTTTGTAGCATAAGGAACAGACTTCTCACCAGCCCAAAGACTTCAATGAGAATGGCAGATTAAAAGAGAGCTGGAGCAAGCTGTGCTATCAGAATAGGCATGAGCAGTTATTGTGATGATTCCTGATGGGTTTATGTCAATATAAGGATGTGCTGGTTAATTTTCTCTAGCTATGTTTTCCTGCTGCCTACGAAGGTTACCCCATGCTGAGGTAACTTGGCTTGTTGGACCATGTGGATTGACCCTACTAAAAACATGAGTAATTTTCATCCACTGACTGTCACTTCTCATTGGACAAGAACCAGGATTGGTAAGGGAGAGGCTTCTGGTGTGTGCTACACTGCTCTTTGTCTTTTCTGCTACTTGAAAACATAAACATAGAACTTCAGCCCATTAAATGAATTTGCACTGTTCCTTCCCTACAAAAAGCTCAGCAGAGCAGATAGCAGTCTTTAACTCTCCCCAAAATCCCCTTATTTTTTTTCTTCCTGTCTATCAAATGATGTTGCTAAATGTCCACGCAGTTGTTATCAAATCCCATGATGCAGTCATTATTGATTTGTATTATGACATCCTGTGTTTGGGTGTGTTTCACAGCATTGGGGAGACCACTGAACAGAAATATATTCAGAAAACTATTGTACAGTTACTTACAAGTACAGAGAGTCGGATGTATCTGCATCTACTCAGAGTCAAACATGAATGAAAGCTTCTGATCTGGAGTACCACTGGTATCTTTGACCCTGTAAGTTTTTTGCATCTCAAAAAAGAGAAGCAAAGTGTCAAACTGGCAAGCATTTTGTTTGTGTATTCATGGTGATACAGGGGAAGTTAGCTCATAGGTAGGTATGAAGGTGTAGTCCCCTTGCACTGCCATTTTGTATTGATTAAAGAAATTAAAGGATCTCTCTATATTTTTTTCTGTATGTTTTAATTAAAATTTTATTTTAAAACTTTTTTTTTTTTTATATTTGTGTATATGGTTTTTTTGTAACCTTTAAACATACTGCTTGTGTTTGTTATCTACAGACAGTTTCTATAAGTTGAAGCACCAAAGTAAACTGCTAAACCTCATTCATAGCACTCTGGAAAAAAATAATCACCTTTTGGCTAAAAAGTAGAATAAGTAATTAGTTTGTGAAGTCATGATTTTGGAGAACAAATTACCATGGAGAGTGAGTTTGCAACCACTCAGTTCAGGAACACTGCATATATATATTGCTCCCATGAGACCAAGGAAATAAATGTGTTGCTTTAGGTATCTCAAAATATGCAGAGAACTCAGTGACCCATCGTCAGCACAGATATCATCTGTCTGCAGTGAAGTTCTGCTTTCAAAGGTACACCACCAGTCTAGTTAAGAGCTTATATTTGCATCAGAGTTGCAGAAAGGTGTGTGCACAGTGTAGAGATCTTTATTTAGAGCTCGTTGCTGGTGTATCACGGTCTTTTGCAATGGATCTCTTGATCAAGGTTAATAATCTGTACCGCTACGCCAAGGCGAACATAAAGATTAACTATCCTTCACAAGTTAGGAAGTATCTGATGTAACTAATTTCATATTGAATGAGTATTAAAATGAAGCTAGGTTTCTATAAAGGAATATATGAATGCATCAGCAGTAAAAGAAATGGGAGCTAAAGGACAATATGAGTAAAGAATGATTTTAAGATGTCAAATTTTAGCTTGTCCATGCTATTTTGACTAGAAAAGATGATGTTATGATACACCTAAAGCAGGGCACAGGCTGGGCTGGCTTTATTGAGCTCTGGATGGCTGATGTTTGTTTAGTCAGATTGCTTCCTTTTTCAGTGATCTGAAAAATAAGCTTTTTAGCTTAGCCTTTACTTGAAAGAAAACCACTATGCTTTTCATTATTTTTTAATTCACGTTTTTCAGGGTTTTTTTTTTTTCTTCTTCTTTTTTTTTTTTTTTTTCCAGAAGCAGGGAGGAAGGAGATATTTCCTTCCACCTCCAAACAGAGAGTTCCCTTGGTAGCCACCTCTCAATTTAGTCCTTAAAAATGATATTGATTTTGTCTGTGTGCCAGGTTTCTTGCCAGTTATCACTTCAGATACTGATGTCCCTTGGTAGAGAACACGCAGTAATGTCAGGAACAGGAAGAGGCAAAGGTAACAACAAAGGCATCCTGAAGTGAGGGGTTCCTTTGATAAGACAAGCTAAATACCTAAAACAAAAATCTAATATCTCTTCTCTTTATTTTTAACAAGTCCCTTGGTAAATAATGGGGAAGCTTAAGAGAGAAATCTCCAAATGTCAGCTTGTCTGAAATATCCTGAACAGTTCCTTACTTTTTAAAAATAAAAAAGTCCCTGTAGGGTAAATAAGAGAAAGCTCTCCTTCACCAGCAGTTTGCCCCCCAGCAAGTCAAGAGCCAACCCGTGTAAAGCTGGGCATATCTTACAGAGCATGTGTGTTAACATAACCCTTTCTTGGCAGTGCTGCAATCAGCCATCAGTGAAGGAAGGGTGATCCCTAGATACTGAGACTGGATTCTGTAGCTGTAAGCCCCGCACTTGCTTTCAAATATGCAGGCTCTTCACTTTGTCCTTCATAAAGTTGGCTGTGGTGTGATCACTTTAGAGAGAGAGACCATAAAGAAAGGACTGCAAGAAAAGTCTACGTTCATAGAGGGTGTAAAGATGGTAAAATATTACATTGGTAGCTCCCACAATGAAGAAACACACAAGAAGATATCCAATTCTTTGAAAACTCATCCTGCAACCATTCTCAAAGCTAAATGAGTCCATATAAAAGAGCAGCAAAAATGGCAGTGATCAATTCCTTTGTAGCATACTCAGACCAGCCTTTTCAGTGGCATTGGTCACAAAGCAGCACAAAGGTCCATCCTGTCCCTTCATCTGATTCCAAGCACTGCTGCAGCAGCCAGACATCATGGTGCCTCAGCTAGAGCCTAGTATAGTAGAACAACGGGTGCTCTTTTGTCATGTGTCGCTTCCACTGTGTTTTGACCCAACAGAAGCAGGCCTAACTCAGTTCTATGTATATCAGTTCACACATATGCAAAGTCCAGTTTTCTACGAAAATGAATTTAGTCTCCTACGGCTATTAACATTTTAAATAAGGCTCATTTCCCCAAGTATAGCCATCACCTGTGTTGATTAAATTTGCGCTCTTAAGTCATTTGAAATATTTAGCCCTACTGTCTGTAAACCTGGCAATACTAACGTGTATTTCACCAGGAGAATCAATAGAAGAAAGTTTGCAGACTTCTTATGCTAAGTTCCCTGATATTTGCTACTAGGAATTTAAAGAAAATGTCTTTGTATAAATCTGCATTTGCACCTGAATCCAAAGTACAAGGATTAAGGCCACAATCCAGACATTTAGTCCCTTTGTGGATGTTCTGATGGTTATACATCCCTACAAAATGATATAATATTAAATACTCTATTTGCTAAGGGCAGTCAGCAGTAACAACTCACTTTGAAGTGACCAGTTTGGAAGCAAGCTTTCAAACTTAATGTGTCTTGTTCTTTATTGAAGTGATGAAGCTGATGTTAGTCATTGACTAAATCCTGTTTGAAGTTCTGTGCTGGTTTAAGGCATTGACCAACTGTTAAATAGATGTGACCCTTTCCTCTTTCACTGTACATGACCTTACATTCATGAATATTAGCCTGGATTCCTCTGAAATTTTTCCACAATCATGGACAGCATCGTGTCCTACGCTGAGCATTCTCTTTGCTTCAGTAGAGACAGTCCAAATACTGTATTCATGTAGTATACTGATGTTGAATGAATACTAGTCTTCACATTGGAGTTGTTTTTGTTTCTAAAAGCGAAGTAGTCCCCCAGCTAGTAAACACCTAAATGCAGGCTGAAATGTCTTTGTGATTTTTTTGCTTGTATGGTTTGTTTTTTTTTTCCCCTCTCTCTCTTCAGATGGCTTTAGTAAGGCTGCTCTTGTTTTGCTTCTTGAGCTTCCCCTGTTGTACAGGGTCCTCAGTGATTACATACAGCGTATGTGCCTGCTTAAACTGTTTCCAGACACTCTGAATTTCAAATTTGAATCTTTTATGAGAAACACTACAATAAAACCCTATGAAATTAAAATATAGACAGATACATATGCTAAAGTAATCTATGTAGTTTTTCCTGAATGTTATCTTTCAGCTTCTGTGTTGTCAGTCAAGCGCAAGCTGATACCTTGTGCTAGATGTAACAACATTTCTGTCACTTACACTGGCAAGTTAAAAGAATACAAGGACTGCTCCGAAAGTAGTGCCTTCCATTTCTTGATGTTAGCCCATGATGTCAGAGGCAGGTGTTGGTGGGATGGCAGTAGAGGTTGAACCTTCCCACCACTATCCCATTACGTTTTGTTGTCATGTGACAGATGGCAGCAGAGGGGCAGTCTGACAGAGCGACTTGGAAGGGTGTACGGAGCAGAAGTGTTTACTGAAGTCGAGGAAGACCAAACAGTCGGTGTGAGCACAGCGAGGTGATGGATGGAGTGTTTCAGCAGTGTTATGTCTCTCCGATATATTGCTAATGATATGGATCTTCTGTTCTCAGCTGCAGGGCTTGTGGTGATTGAGCACCTGGTAAAGGGGTGTGGCTGGCTAGGGAGTGCAAGCAAATCGTTTGCACCTGTGCTCCCCAAGTGACTAGAAAGGGTGGGCCCAGGGTGCAATCACTCTGGGTTCATACAAGGGCTGGCCACTGAAAGGAGAATATCACTTGGAGCTAGGCTGCTTCTTGAGGAGGAGTGCTGCGTAGCTACAGATTCCCTTCACCAGTTGGGTGAGTTCTTCTCTTCTTTCTGTACATGGCTACTGGCCTACCTGCGTATTCTTTACCTGTGTATTGCCAAGAACCATTCTTACGGGAGGAAAGAAAATGGTAGAGAAGCTCCATATTTGCAGTTGAAATGAGTAATTTTTATCACCTGTATTGTGTTTATCCAATCGTCTTCTGTGTTTTGTTTCATTTGTTTTGTTTCGTTGTTATTTTTAATAGAAAGCTTGAACAGATGAGGTTACCGTGCTTCTGTTTGTTTAACCTAATAATCAAAGGTGTTTAGTGTTTTATGTATGACAAGTGAGGACTGTAATCATAGGTTGTTATTTTTTCCTTCTCTTTTTTCAGACTAATATTCTAAATCAGTATTATCAGCTCTCACTCTGGAATCACTGGATTCTACAGCACATTTCTTCAGCCATTTCAAAAGCTTAATATCATGTATTTATTATTAAGAGAAAAAGAATGCACAGCTCTCCCATGCTCCCAAATGCTGAATGATGCATCCAGATTGTACTCTCTGAATCTGTGCATTAGAGAAATTATAGTGCATCGAGTTTCAGAGTTTGTGCTTGAGGATGAGCCATTGTTGACCCAATAATACACAAATTGAATTTTAATGAAGAGTTTAATTTTTTTTTTTTTTTAATTCAAGAAACACTATCAGAAGAAATGGCAGCACAAGCAATACTTTTTACAATTAGATCCATAATTAAGGATAATTAAGTTAAGGACTTAAACACATTTGAAAATAAGAACTAATGCACGGATTCACTATTTATTGTATTAAATAAAAAAACAAACAAACAAATAAATGGCATATGGGAGGTGAAGCATCACTGATAGATGAGTTCAGGAGCTATCCTTCCACATGCTCTGTGGCCAAGAGGACGCTTTGTACAATTCCTTTTACGATGCCAAAAAGAGATATGGGCTGTTTTTACTAAGTCTTCTGAGCCTGTGATTCGTGAGATTGAGTTTGTAGTAAACTTCTAAATTGCTACAATGATTACTTGACTTGTTGAACTCAAAGTACGCGGTAGTTGCGAGGGGAGGACATGGTCTCTCTGTTGTACTGTGCAAGGACTCAGCTTTAATACACCACCTTGTAAGAGATGCTTACTGAAACATGAGCTGCTTTATTTATTGGTCTTCTCAGTGATGTCTTTTGCTGTGCACACCTGTTGTGATTTTTCAGAAGGGGTTTAGTTTAGACTGTTCTAGCTGCATGGTTGCACTCTGTGCTCTTGAACATATACTTCTCTTTTTACTGTTTGAATGCTGAACTTTTTTTCCTTCCTACAATAAAGTAGTAGGTCAAGTCTTTGTTATGTATTATCTTCTGTACAACTGCTTAAAAGTATTCATGAAGCTTAATATCTCTCTTATTTTGAAGTTTCACAACTGAACATCTGTATGATCCCTTTCTCACCCCCTACTGATGTAGTGAAAACTAGTGGTATGTGAGAAAAGAAAGTTTGAAAGCATCTGGAGGAAATGTCACTTAAAGTTTTGGAAGTGCTGTTCCCTAATAATAGATTTACTTCTCTTTGGAGAGTGGGTGGACAAAGTTCTTTTTCGTGGCAGTCTCTTAGGTGAGCTCCATAGCATCTCTTGTTTTATGCTCTGCATAAGTCTTTAAGCATGCAGTGCTACAACAAACAATTCACTTGTTTTTTGCATCACGTGTGATGTTCCATCTGCGTGGTTTGCCCTTTGAGTCTTCTGGCTTTGGCTTTAAAGTGGAGATACAAACTTCAGTTGAAATCTTCAAATCCCAAGAGTGAGAAAAGTCTGTGATTGACATCTCAGTGTATATTCTGTAGGGAATACATACCTACTATGGAGATCTGCTCACTTCGACAGTATACCAATCAACTCAACACTTGCTCTCACTTTGTCTATTCCAACATTACTGTTTTATGTCCTGTTCCATTCTGCTAAAAGCAGATTATTCTTCAGTGAGAACAGTTTCAATTTATTCTTTTCCAGATGTTAGTTCTTCTGTCTCATCTCTTCTTTGTTTGTGGCACCTGCAAGTCAGAGAAACTTAGCGATTTTTAAATTACAGTGCTTTTTGTTCTGCAGCCACTACAACATAAGAGGGCTGAACTCTTTGAATCTCACAGGAACATTATGTTCTTGTAGGGCAGAATTTTCTGTCTTAGTCTTGTTAGAAAGGGAAAGGTGTTACTGCATCTTTTAAATGAAGAAGTGACGTGTCAGCAGGTTTAGTTTAATTCCCTGTTGGTTTGATAGCAGTGGAATGATCCACTCTTGCAATTGCCATCAGCAAATCCACGAAGCTGCTAATTAGGAGCAGATTTACAGGTGGGGTAATTTCTTTAATTAAACAAAGTATAGCTGGGAAAAAAAAAGCAGATAAGCTCTTGGGCATGTAAGTAGTTCTTCAGTTCTGAAACAGAAGCAGTAAACTTCAAAGCAAAATTCAGGTTGGAAGAAACTGCTCTGACTTAATTAGGGAGTGACCTATAAAATACTTTTCAAAGTCTGGCAATTTGGATTCATAACTTGGTAGATGACAAAAAACATAGATTCACTGGAAATTTTGTTTTACTGGTCTATTACTGCAAGTCCCAATCCCATGCCCACTCCCATCAACTCTTAAGGTCACCTTTGTCCACAAGGTATAAATTACATCTAGTTCTATCCCCTGGAAGGCAATGACCTCTTACTTCTCCTCCCTGATGAGTCTCTTTGACTCTCCAAGCACACCTTCCTCTTCTCCTAGATAGTTTAATACATATTTAATGAAATTCAGAGTAATTGATCTCAATGTCTTAATTTCATTTCACTTTTTAATTTTTTTCTTTTGTTTCAGATCTTAACAACTACTTGCATGTCAGAAATCATGCTTTTTTCATTCCTGTTGGTCTAATAAAAATATTGTCTCTATCTATAAAAGATTGGACTGTATTTTTAGACCTCTTATCTGTAGTGACTTCCAAGGCTTACTCCCCTCCACTTCCTTGTAACACATGTATGATGGTACTCTTCATTTTCATTTTTTAGTATTGAATTATTTTGTGCTCCTTTTTCTTTTATTTGGTAGAGTGGTGCTCAGTCATAAACATTACTGTACGCATTAAATGTTCCTGAGTTTTAATATCAACAAGTATTGGATGAAACAGCTGTTTAACTTTTCTAAAACAGAAATCAAAACGCATTTAAAGGGTAAAATAGATGTTTCAGTTTTATGATATTACTGCATATAGCTGTAAATAATGTACTATAAATCGAAGATTTCTTATTTGTGATATTCAATTTTTCTATCACAATGTGATGGAAAAAGGACCATAATCATGATCATTATGATGAGATGTCTGATAGCCTTGTGCATCTGCAAGTGGCTTTGACAATCCTGAAATCTTGAAATATATATATATTATATTATATATATAAATAAAAGTATATAATATATATATATTGTGTGTGTGTGTATGTATGTATACATGTATATAGTGTGTGTGTGTATATATATATATATATACACTTTTTTTTTTTTTTTTAATCAACTGTTCTGATGTGAGGGTGTTGAGGTATATCAGCATATAGAGCTCTGGATTTGAGTGACTCAAATTGCCTCTACTATTGCAGAAGCAATAGCAAGGGAAAACCTGTCCCGACACTGTCTCCTGTGGAAAGCTATACTCATTTGAAATTAAATCAGTTATATTTAACTCTTATTTCTAATAGGAACGGGGTCAAATGTGTCTGCTATGTTATGAACATGAAAACTTTCCAGATTAAAGAACAAGACCACGTTACCACATTATAAAAGCTGTAAGAAACATAAGGCATTTGATTTTAACGGCTTTTTTATGCCCGAAAATCTCAATTTCAAGATAACTAAAACTGTTTTCCTCAACTGTTTACTGCCAATAGCTGGAAAACAATACTTTGGATTTAGAGTACAGTTTCTTGACAGTGTTATTAACTAACTTGCAGAGAACTGCTCCATTAAACTATTTAGAATTAGACTCTAATACATTCACTCCAAGTGCAGTTGGTTTCATTTTTCAGTGTTAGTCGCATAAATGATCCAATGCCTACACTTGGAGTGAATAAAATTTACCACCAAATCATGAGATGTTATGTATCAGGCTACAATTTCTTCTTGTAAAAGAATCTGATGTTTTCTCAGATTACTTGGTTCTGGCTCGTGCCTCCTCTATCAAAATTATTGTTGCATAGTCAAAGTCAATCAACTAAATTTAGTGCTGTTTTGGGAAACAGGTGTATGGAAGAGTCCTGTGTCTGTCAGATGGAGTGGCAAGTCACTCCTCAAGTGTTCTCATAACTAACCCTTGATAATAGTAAGGGCAAAAAATGTATTACTAAATACTTGAAGCATCTATATATATTTTTAATTTCTTACTGGCATTAGGCAGGTTAGATATGAAAATAATTTAAAAATAATTTGATATGACCTTCAGTCTTTCAATTAAATTATGACCTGCAATATGCTACAAAATAGAAAAAAGTAGAGGAGTGTGCATAAGTGTATGTATTCACCTGTGAAGGAACAAGCTTACTTGTTAATATCAGAGCAAGCTTTTTAGCCAACTATTTCTGTAGATTACTTTGTAAAATGAGAAAATGTTTGGCAGCCGCAAAAAATTAAAGTTGTAATAAATAATGAATCTAAAAAAATAGAGCTGGATGATCTTTTAGACCTCTGGCAGAACATACATAGTGTCCAGCAGTCTGCCTTGCTCTTTTCCCTCAAGCTCCCTGAAAGGTACTTTCTGACACAACACTCTCAACAAGGTAAAAAATTCTGTTAATAATGAATGTCTCATTACATTTCAAATACCTGGAGGAATATTTCTCTATAATTCTTTGTCAAAAGTAATAACTGTCCAGGAATCGGAAGCAGAGAAGAAAATAGCCTGTGGTACTGTGAACGTTTTGACGCTTGCTTGATTCTCTAATCATGATTCAGTGCCTAAGGTCTGCTATAAAAACACTTTTTTTTTTCTTCCCGATTCTTAAACTGAAAAAATCAATTGGTTTAAGGTTATTATGAAAATATTTGCTTATCCAAAACCTAAACACAATGATAATTTTGACGGAGGTACTTGACTTGCAAGGATTTTCTAAAAGGTTGCGTCTTGGGATTATAACCAGATACAGGAAATACAGAACAGACTGTTCTTCATATACTACTACTAAGGTGTAGCTTATTCCTTTAAAAGAAAGCATAAATAATTTCAAAAATATCACTTTAATGTATCACTACTGAGCCAAGGGTTTCTTCTGAAATAAGTCTGCAGCATCCCATACTTTCATTTATTACTATTTTTGAAGGCATCAGGGCGTGAGGTGCTGTTGATTGGATGTTGAATGAGCTATCTTTTTTGATATATTTTTTTCGCCCTACTTGTGACCCAAATTTCTTGTTAAGCTAGGCTGTTCTTTGAGTCATGTTTCTTACCAGTGGCGAGGCTAGATATCTCGTGGGTATTGGAGGCTTAACCTTTTATTCCTCTAAAATAAAATTATCCAGTGGATGTTCTTAAGGCAATTCAACATGTCATTTATTTGCTTGCACTTCTGCATATGCTTTGTACGCCACACTGTTTGTGAAAGCCAAACTATTGACTTCTGGAAACCTTCAGACTTCAACTTGCATGTATTATCAAAATACATGTTAAAATGCTTAAAGTTCCTCATGTAGTACAGAAAATGCCCTACTGGTTTGTGTGCAGAATGGGCATGTGATAAGCATGTGTGTACAAAATGGGGGCATTCCACTACCATTGCCCTTCTGCTGGGGACTGCCCATGGGGAGGCTTCCCAGCGCTCTTGTAAGCACTTCTTCATCTGTTCTTATTTCTCCATTTGTATGCATAAGCATTTTGTTGACACCTTTTCTCTCTATACACTTGCACGTATCTACTGAATTCTGTGGGATAAAAAGGCTCACGGAATACTAACTGCAGTATTATGACTTCTGAAGCAGCATCGTGACGTCCCTTTTTGCTATCATATGTTAATAGAAAATATGTAGGAGGGTCTTGAATATTGTATAATAATTTTCTCTTCAGTATTATCTAATTGATGAATTACACTTTCTTTCCTGCTATGAAAGAAAGAGTAAAATTTACGGACTTCATCACTGCTTCTCCCAAAATTGAGCATTTCTGTTAGACTCATTTCTGCTTCTCTTTGGTTGCCCATTTTTCAATATTTGACAGAGGTTTAGAAAAATTCCAAAATCAAGTTTCTGTGTGGAGGAGAAAGACCCTTGCTTATTAACCTGAAAGTTAATTGCTTTTCTTTGTAATAGTTTTATTCTTAATAAGCATCAAAAATGTCACATGGAGATTTGGAAACTGGGCTTTGTGACTTCTCAAAAATCTACATTTTAAACTCTGATTAAAAGAAAATAACTTTTTTTTGTGACTGGGTAATGCTGTTAATAGTCAACAAATCAATGAGGCGGGACTAACAATGGCAAACAAATAAGGTTTTTTTTTTTGTCTCTATCATCTGAGTACTGTGATGCTTCATGTATTTACAATTCAGCCAGTTTTGAAATTGGTAGGCTGGTGACGATATTGGTTTTGGGTATTTTTGTGCTAGTAGGTTAAGTAAATAACTGGAGAACAGAAATCATCAAGAGTTCATGGAAAACTAACTCTGGTGTTCAGAGGTAGTATTTTAAGTGTCATTTAATATTAATGGGAAATTTACTGCAGCAAATTTAATCAGAAGGTCAGTCAAAGCACAGAGTTAAGTAGAAAAAACAATCCAGATTTAGCCCTGCTTGTCTTGAATTATGAAAAAAATCAAAACAATTATATAGTACGTGGTCTAGCATGTTTGGAATGCTGACAACAGCTCTGTCCTTTGTTGAGTAACCACCTACTTATGAGGAAGTTTGAAAAAGTTTTTACTAGTTAACAGTGTCCAGTCTAAGAAATTAAAGTTTGGTTTCCTTCTCTTGCAGCCTGTTGCCCCTAGCCAGAAGCCTCTCTTTGTGGGCAGAGTGAATCTTGCTTCTTGTCATTCACCACAATGTGAGTATGCTTTTTTAATTTTTTTGAACCTCAAGGTTTTTAGCAAGGTTTCTTTTGAAAGCCTTTAAGTACATCTCAGAGAACGCAGAACAAACATTGTATGTTTTCCTTCACTTGTAAGAAAGAATTAAACTTTAGGGTTCTTTTTAATCCAATGAATACGATATTATTCAAAATAATTAAACATTTTGCAGCCCACAGAGTGTTTGATCCCATTCTGCTCTAGTTCTGGTGAGTTGCATACTGAAAATAAGAGATGTACAATGCTTCTGGAAGTATGAGAATGCATTAAACTCGTGTAGGCCAGATAAAATTATCATGCAATGTATAAACTAGTGAAGAACTCAAAGCTATTTCTTCCCTTGAGGTGAAGGAGAAATTGAGTTTATTCAGGATACTTGAAAGCTTGTTGTTAGATTTGTTTTGAATCTGAAGGTATAAACAATTCTGGATTTAGATTGATGCATAAGCCAAACATTACGTATTTCTTGCAGTTCTCTATAAAACTTTGTCATTCTATGCTTTCTCACATAAATGTCTTACCAAATAAAACCCTGTTTACATCTTCTGAATGACGAGAGTAATTCAGAGAACAGGGATATTGTCTCATTGGGATTTGTACGACATTGGCATTCTAACTACCCAGGAGATCACAAGGAATGTGAGCTTGACCATTCTGTATGCATGGGAAGAGGTTTGAGTATTTATATATAATATATAATATATATATTTATATTTTATATATATGTATAAATATATATAAAATTCTATGAAGTTTTAATCCAGCTTTCCCTTTCTTTTCAGCATGTTCATTATTGTGAGAGATTTTTCTACCTGATGTTTGTTGTTACAGTGATACTGAAATAGTGTCAAAAAAAATCAACTGTTATATTTTAATAGACTGTAACTTATGTGCCTACGTCTAGGTTATACGTACTTAGTTTCATAAAATGTTTTTAATTATTTTTTTCATTAGTTTATGAAACCAGCACTTCAGTGAAGTCTTTTAGTATAATTTCATAGTTCCCTGTTAGGATGGACTTCGACTTGATTGCTTTGCGCATTGTCAGAAAAAATAGACTGATAGGTCTGAGACAGGAGGAAGTTTTCTCATCTCAAATATCGCTTCAGTAAGGACACTCCTTAGTCTGAAATAGTAATTTTACTGTCTTCTTTTTAGGAAATATTAAGATTATATTTTATTCCATAAAAAGTATTTGTTGCACTAATACATTATCAGGATGCGTGAACAGTTTTAGAATGTGAAAAAGTGCATTATTCTCTATGGGAGCCAAATATATACTTCAGCAAAGGTGGATGTCTGCCCATTCAGATATTCTGCAAGATATATATTATTTGCATTGCTCCTCTGGCAGAGTGAAAAATGTTTAATATAAGTTTTTCAAGGCATGGAAACAGCTTGGAATCCATCTTCCTGTGAATATATGTTTGAAGGGAGCATTTAATAAAAGTGAAAATCTAGATTTCTTCTGAAAGCCTTTCTACATTTTCTTACCAGTGAAAATGAAACTTTAAAGTTATAACCCATCTTTCACAATTGGCTATCAGTAATCAGGCAATCTGGGGAAAAAGAGATATCCAAAGTCTCTTTTCAAGGATTCTTTTGAAGGGACTACTGAACTTATGTTTGGGGTACGCAGTATTTTCCTTGATACCATCTTTTGCAGGTAGGGTTTTTCATTCTCAGCACTTAATTTCACCTTCATTGTTCCTAAGTATGGTACTACGGTAATCAGGGGCAGCTCACTGAAATTGGTCTTTTATAATAATTTCACGGTGTGAAAATTTCATTTTGTTCTGATTTAAGATGACTTTCTTTACCAATGTAATATTAATTATTTGGGGGTTGTTTTTAATGGCTCTTGCAGATAATTGAATTCGTATGAGAGGGAAAACTTTATGCTTCATTATGGATATATGCATTAGCTATTCACAGCAAAATGTCAATCAAAAATTTTTTAAGTGAGAAACAAGCAATATTAAGATGTGTCATATGCATTAAACTCTTAGATTTTTACAGTGCTCAAATTACAGAAATTGTCATTGCTAATTTACTGTTATTTAAGAGTATGTGCAGATACTTGACTAATGGAAGTCATAAAATGAATTCTGTCTCTTTACTGCTTTAAATTGTAACATCTAAGCTTAATCTTCTACAGTCAATGAAAGATTAATTTTTTGGTCTTTATTTGCATTAATCTACTTTAATTTTCATACTATGCATACTTATATGTATTCCACAAATACATGTTTCCACATTTCCAACTGGTTCTGGCCTCATGAGTGAATGTAAAGATGAAGCATAATTAAAAGACCTAAACAAGGTCTCATTTTCTCAAAGATCTTCTCATCTTTAATTATAAAATGGCCTGCCATCTCATTCATATTATAAGAAGCATTGACCAGCATCACAACTGTGAACTACAAAGGCACTGATTTAATCTTTTAAGAGGTATCTGAGGAATTAATTTGTTTCTAACCCCATAAGTCTGTTCTATATTTGCAAATTTTGAGTATTTTGTCATACCATCAAACGGTGTTTGAACATTTATTAAATTATATCTAATGCGGTGGCTTTGAAATCAACAAGAGTTATGTCTTTGTATTCACTGGGTCTAGAATAGCATATAATGTGCTAGAAGTTTGTTTTTGGAAAAAAAACAAAACAAAACAAAAAAAAAAAAAAAAACAAAAAAAACCCAGTGAGGCCAAACACATACTTTAAGCTCTTGTGAGTTTGTTTCATGGGGTAGTATTTAGTGGATGTTTTCCTTGTTCCTGTACTTTCATAAATCAGGGAATACAAAATCGTTTTGTCTATTACTGTCATGCCAAACTGTGAAGAGACCATGCCTTTCCCAAGTTTCTCACACCTCGTTCTACTCACAGTTTCTCAGAACTCTGCATGTTGGTTGTTACAGAAGGTACTTGGAATGTCATCATCACGTTGCATCTGCTTATAATTGTATTGTGAAGGCCAGGTCCTGCGGTGTCTACCAGAGATAGCATTGATAGAAATTATAGTGTAGGCAAGATTTGACCCTGAGAGCATTTGAAAGAAGTGCTGATGGAATCACAAGAGATTTCACTAAGTAGAAAATCCTGCATCTTATTTCTAACACTGTTTAAATGCTCACAGTTGTGACTGTTAATAACATCTTCCTAGCATGGCTACTTAGTGAGGTTGGGTACAGGAATCTGCTTCTGGTCTTACAGTAAGTCCAAACATGTTGCATAGTAACAAGTTTTCATATCTGCAAATCAAAAACAATTTCTACAATTATTATTTTGCTGAAGAAATCAGTCTTAAATATAGATGCTTTTTTCCGTATGTCTCAACAAAGAATAAAAATGTAATTGGTCACAAGGTCTGAGAGGTCTCTGGTAGAAATGTGGAGTAAAAGTGAGATACAGACAGTATTAAATCAACTAAAAATTAGCAGGCAACCCAGACTTAGTGCCTGTCCATTTATTATGATATGCATTTACTAACAGAGGAGCAGATTGGCTCTTGGGATTTCCATCCCTGGGAAAAGTAGGTGCTTTGAAGTGTGTTTCCTCTGAGCTCAATATGGGAATTTCAAAATAACAAAAGCTCAGCAGTAATTGTAGCACCTTTTATTTGAAAAATAAAAACAAAATAACTGAATCTGCTTTGAAATGTTCTACTTAAATGCCTTTATGCCAGCAGTTTAATGTTTTATCACTCCAAATTGCATAATAATTTCATTTTAAATAATATTTACTATTTTATGTAGTTCAAAAAATAAAGCTGTGTTGATAGTCACAAGGACAGAGAATGAAGAACTTTTCCATAGACTTGTCAGACACGTGCATTCAGCAGGATGGCTGTGCATCTGTTCCCTTGCATTTCCATGCCAGGAGCTTACAGGGTGGTTCTGCACCTTCCCTCTCACAGTGACCTCTGCTGCAGATATGGTTGCTAAACTTCTTTGGTACTACAGGCAATGCTGTCTGCTGGAACCTTAAAAAAGTCTATTATCATCATACAAAAATGATAAAGCATTTCCCTGGTAAAGCATCCAGGGAAAATAGCTAACTCTTCTCCTTATGGAAGTGCAGAGAGGATTTATAAAATTAAGGGGTGGCACTGGGAACTCTTAACCCCAAAAGATGTTTTGAAGTGTGAGTCTTGGAGTTCTGGGGTGCTTTCACTTAAGAATGCAGTGGCCACTGCTTATACTGCATTTAAACTAGCATTTGTTCTGTAATCCAAAGAAAATAAAGTTTTATTGAAATTAGTGGTAAAGGGTACCATGTATCAAGACAGGATTTTACCCATTTTGTTGAAATAAAATTAGCTTAAATTACTTAGCACCTTTAGTTTTACATTCAGTTGTGCAACTGACAGTTGCTGGTAATTAATCCAAGGGTGGTTTTTAGATGAAATATTGTGTGAAATGGTATTTTATGCAGAGGAGGTTGAAACAGGTCAAATTGCTTCACTTAGTCTTGTTTTCATCGTGCATTTCTACGACTAGTGCATATTGACAGACTTAATTGCAATTGCTTCAAAAGCTAGAGGCTACTTATTTTGCCGAAGACTTTTCATACAAACATGACATTAATAATGTGTATTTTAATTAAGTTGCAGATAGCTTTTTAGCAGGCTATTTGCTGAAACTTGACAAGAAGAAAACAATATTAGTTGAGCTGATGGGAACAGAATTTGTGAAAAGAATGAAGTGTTTACCACTGTGTTTTATTTAATGCGAGTAATAATACACGAGGAACATTTCAGGCTTTGATAATAGCAGCGTGTCAATGAAACATGTGGATTAAGCCTTCCAAAAGGAGAACGTACAGCCTTGGTTCTCAATTCCTTTGGGCTGCTGAAGATAATGAGTGACAGATTTCTTCTTCTTATGTCTAAAGTGGCTCTTCAGACTGGTTTGGGACAGTCGCTAGCCATGTTTTATCTTCCTGTGAAGCACTGAGCAGTTGAAGTAATCTTGATGTAATAAATAATTCCTTTCATTTCCTAATTACACCCAGATTCTGATTGCTCATAATGAACAAGCTGTGTGTTAGTACCAGCTCAACGCTGCCCTGTCTACCACAAGAGGATGGCTCTGCTGGTTTATTTTCTCTGTAGTAAAGCACAGGATGTTTGCAATGCTGTAGATCATTCTGCTCTCTTTGTGGCAGACTGCGTTTCTGGGTTTTGGCCTTCCAAGAGAATTCTAAGTTGATTATCTGTGTTGGAAATGTTTTAAGGAGACATATGGACCTTTCTGGTCTGAAAATCTATTGTAAGATTGCCAGTTTGCAGTTCATCTCCCCAGGGACAGGTGGTAGTTTTAGCACACAATGTGAAGGCTTAATAAATGGTTCCAGAACTAATCACTTTTCACTTGAGATAGAAGGGGGAAAAAGCACCACCTAAACACCTCTGTTCCTTTGTGGTATCCTTCAGGCATTGGATTGGTGTCCTGCCAGGATCTGAAGCTCTTCCACTTAATTGTTTCTCCTTCAAATCATGACCTACTAGGTCTGATCAGGTTCCCCGATCTTAGTCACTCTGTTGAAAAAGGCAACAGAAAATAAATATCCTCTGCACTTAGAAATCATTGCAGGTAATCTACAAAGATCTACAAAGCTTTTTTTTTTTTTTTTTTTTAACCCTGCTTTAGGGTTTGGACATTACAAAATACGTAATGCTGTGGGAGTCCACCAATAGCCTTTCTTATTTGAGGTGATTGCAAAAGTGTTGCGTGTTTTTGTTGGTGTGTTTCTGGTTGTTGTTGTTCTTTTTCCCCTCCTTATAAATGTATGGGAGATAAAGATACAGATGGAGGAGGGGAGGAAAGGGTGGGAGTAATGTTTTCTTTCTGATGACGTGAAAAGCTGTGAAGAAAGAATGGATGGATTTGGATGTCTGTGTTTTTTAAAACGACAATCTGTTAAAGACAGATTTAAGTAATAAAGAGTAAGCTTTTAATTAAATACAGCAGAGATTTGTGTATTCACTTGTTCATGAAGCTTTTCCTCTCTTTTCTCGTCTCTTTCTGTAGTAGTTGTACGTGTTACGAAAGTTTAACCACAAAGAAGGAAAAAATAGGCCTAAGACATAAACTAATGTGCCTCTTTTTTCTTCCTCTCTGTTTGGTGGAGTAATTAACATAATGAATCAATAATGGCTGTATTTTTATACTGTAATGTGGTGAAATCGATAATGCTTTATGGCGGAATAATGGATCTTCTCATGGCTTTGGTATGGAAGGTCTAATAATAAAATACAGAAGATAAACTTCTAATTTTTATTTTTTTAGATATAAGGGGTAATTTGTTTCCATCAGAAGATAATATTATCTATCCTTCAAGGATGAGTGGATATAATTGCCCATCATGTAAATCTCTTGACAAGTAGTGCCCTTAGGCAGCATGACACTAATAATTGTTCAATTACAGACTTTTAAGTTTTCAAATGACCAGAATCATTATTGTACACCTCGTTAATAGAAATAAAGGCATAGTTTCAACACAGGAAAAATATTATTCTTGAGAAAATGAGCTCATCTTTACAATTAAGGTCTTTTTTAATTACCTGTAATGTTTTTAATAACCATGATTGAATCCCCTCAACAATAATTGCTCTGTTTACTAAAAAAGAATTCTATATTAGGATATTCAAATTTCTAATAATATACTAAGACTATATTTTCCTTTTTAAAAATTGTGATCGTTCTACCTATGTAGCTTCACTGTATTTTAAATGTTTCAAGGAGATCAAATTTATTCTGTAAGCCAATGTAAGCATCAGATAACTAAAGATTACACTATTAATTTCCGGACTTCATTTTAAAATGCTTTCAGTTCTGAAATTTAAAGACAGTGAAATTTGGCTGAAATTGATGATCCAGTAACTCCTTCAGATTAGGACAGGTCTTGGATGATGAATTATTAAAGATGAAACAGAAAATAACAGCTATACCTTACAGTGTTATTTTTCTGTTTTCCTTCCACTTACAGTATAAGTGGTGGGGAGGGAGCTTAGAAGAGCTCTCTTGCTCTGACTGTCTACTTGCAGAAGCCAAGATGTTCTCTGCTGTAAAAGCTGCCCAACACAGACATAAATATTTCTCTCCTTGTCTATGCCAATCACCATCAATGTCCTTCATTTATTTCACTGTATTATTATGAATTATAAGGTATTATTTTGTTTAGGTGATGTTAAATATATATTATCAAATGAAAAAATTGTCCTACCCCCAGATATTGTAGTCTGATGATTTGATCTGGAAACATCATTGCTGGTCCTACTGTGTACCTCTTGTGTTTTTCCATGTATTTCAGTAATGTGAATTTCAGCAATATGTAAACCCAAGGCAAAATAACAGGTTTTCATAGGAATAGAGTGATTGTGTGTGTAGTTGTTTTTTTTTTTTTCTCCCTCATTATTGCTACTTATCTAGATCAATCTGTGAGAAGGTCAAAGAATTTTCTTACTACTCTTTGTTATCAATGTAATTAAAAACAAAGTATGATTTCTGAATGATCTGATGTGGGCAGTTGGAAGCAGGATCGATTAAGGTTTTTCTTACTATTCTTACTATTAAGACTAAATTGTCACGGTGATGATTGTATTTTTAAATTGCTTTTTTGTATACTTCTGCGATTAACATATTGAGAGGTTTCAACATGCTCCAACTTTCTGGTTGGGGAAATTCTAGAAGCTTCAGAGCACTCTGGAGTGAGTCTCCCTCATTCTTATGAAAGGCTCAGGCTGGGATCATCAGAGTACAGAAGATTACATTCTTCAGCCTAGGTCAATACCCATGGAGTATCTTAAAATAACACGTAGAAGAAAGAAGGACGTTGGTTCCTCTTTCATATCTCTAAGTTTTATTTAGATAGTCTCAATTTTATTCTACTTTTACCTCTACTGCTCAAGATTTGATGTACGGTTTGATTTTTGAATGGTACTGCATGGAGTTAGGAATTGGACTGGATCTCTGTGGGTCGTTTTCTGCTGAGTCTATGATATTTAATCAAATACTGGTGGCAATAGCTGTCGTGATGGCTATGTAGCTTTAGGAGCGTATCTTCTTTCTAGCCTCAGAATGCATTTGAAATAAAATAAGAATATTGGGTGATAGCTAGTGAGGCCATGCTTATATTCTTGGTCTAAAAGGCTTTCAAAAGAGAATGACCCCAGAACATCATTACTAACACAGGACCTTATTCCTGCTTCTGAAAACAAGTGCTTACATAGCTGGCTAAGGGTTAAGAATGGGTCAGCTCGTGGAAGGAAATACTGCACTGGGAACTGCGTATGGCATTAGAGTTGTTTAAAAAGACTTGAGATCTACTTTAAAACAAGATGATATTTCTGTGTAATTTACAAACCTTTTCAAAATCAATAGAGTCATCCTGACTTCAACTAACTTTCAAATTTTTGCGTTTTTGACATTTTCAAAATTATTTCCTAACTCTTTTGTAATAATTCGCATTGATTGCGTGCACTTGATCAGAGTCAAAGCAATAAAATGCAGACGCCTCTGCTGCTATAGTCAGCACGTAGAGTAGTTATAGCTCATCTGGTCTTTTTGCTGTTAAGACACATTTTGCTTCTGAAATAAGGGTTTTCAGAGCTGTCTTGAACTTTCAGAACTCCTTAGAATTTGAAATAGGCTGAGGAGCTCTGGAAGAGCAAAATTAGCTGAGATGCTAAAAAAGGTGTTAGATAGACATGTATTTATTTCACAACACCGTGCAGAAGCTTTTGTGCAAATATGCTTGTCTCTTCAGCTTTTGGAAATAGCTCTCAACTCTGGTTTTCTCATATGTGAGAAGTAGTTTTACCTCTCTTGTGTGTACAATATGAACTTAACGCATAGCTGCTTCTATTCCTCTCAAGCCCAATTGATATTTACAATAACTTTCATGTAAATACTTGATTATAACTACATTTCAGAGGTTTCCGTTATTCTTTCTAGTTGTTTTTTTTTTTTCCCCATATAGAGCAAGATAAAAGTCAGTAACTGTGAGTACACATAGAGCATGGCTGTCCTATGGCACAGCTCACCTGTTGGTGTCCTTTCTGCTTTGCAGATTCTAGCAGGAGTTGTAGTGATGGCCATGTAGCTGGCTTTTGATCCTTTCCTTGATAAAATCTGCACTGAACAGAAACTGATTAAACCGAATGCTTTGTCTTTGATGCTGTGTTGTTATGAGAAACATGTACATTGGTGCACATCTGCTGGGCCTGAGAATCACTGCAGCATGGTACTCGTGTTCCTCAGGAGATCTAAGCCTGAATGCCCACACAGAAAATGTTACCACTCCAAAAGACATGTTGTCCCTTCGTGCCACTTGATCCTGTTTGTCAATCACTTGTGCCCTGAGGATGTTTTTGTGCATAGCAGTGTAGGAACTGACTTCATGGTAGCTTCTCCTGCAACAATTATTATGTTACAGGAATAAATGTGCTGTGTGAGTTTTGTAGGGGAAAAGGAGGTATAAGAACAGAGTTTTAAATGGTCCATTCTGACATAACGAATACACTGGACTAATTATGCAGTTATGTTTTTAAAACTGGGAAACTGTTGAAATTGTGAAGAAAGGAGTGAAATGTTAGCTGCTTACTCTATAATCAGTGCAGATTAAAAAGAACAAAAGAAGGTAAATACAGCTGTTCTGTAGACTGCTGGCTTGAAAAACCAGTGGGAAACATTAGTACAGCTGGTTGAAGAATTGTGAGAATATTAAAAGGAACTAAGTATGCTTACACAACCTGAAAAATGTATGGATGGCATTGGAAAGTAGTATCATATAGCATTTAGCTGTTCCTTTAGCTAAATTTTGCAGTCTACCGATGTGCCTGCAAATGTTGCAGTTCTGTGCTTGCTGCAACTGGGACTCTTGGTTCAGAAAATTGTCTCTAAATGGTGATGTTACTTCCATTTGAAGCAAGTTATTTAACATACACTAATAATGGTCAGGACTTAAAAATCACATGGTGTGTAGTTGTCATATTTATATACTGTGTTAATTATCAGCTTCTAAATTCACTTAGAAGTCAGATTGTATTTTGCTCCACTGATCCTCAGGGCTTGCCTTAAGGCAAGTTTGCAGGACACCCAAACTAAGTGGTAGCAATCAAAAGCTTGCTTGTTTTGAAAACAGAAGCACTGCTGGGTCATCGCATCTGAGTTCTGTGTTACGAGTAACTGTTGTGCCACCAGGCCTTGGAGAGGAGCAAATGAGCAAAGGCTGCCTGACCTTTGATATCTTGAACATGATGGAAGCTTAAAGAAGTGCAGACTTTCAGAGAGCTTCATAGATAGAAGAGCAGGTAGTGCTGGCTGGAGTAATTGTTTGTGGTTATACCAGAATGCCATCTTATTCCCTTTCCTATTTATTCAGTCTTTGTTAATGATACATGCTACCCCAAAGGAGCTCCAGTAGTCACGGTCGGGCTGACATCGAGCAGTATCATGGTCAGGCAAGAAGCGATTTACTTGCAATCCTTAAAGCTGGATAATCTCCAAAGCTTCCTGCATTAAGGTCTGAATTCATGTCTCTTTGCGCTGTTTCAGAAGTAATAGAAGGGCAAGTCCCTAAATTACGAAGTTTAGGGCTTGAGTAATGGTGAAGCTGAGAAATGGCCCAGAGTAAATACAGATTTATAATGCAGGGGAGAAGTGGTGCATTCAATCTCTGCTATTGCCCTTTGTGGCTACTTTATACTATTCAGTCTATCCCTAAGGATTTTTAAAATATGTCGTATCTACACGTGTCACTTACTGTCCTTCCTGCAATTCAGTCTAACGTACCACTCTGAGTCAGAGAATTTTGTTTAAAAAACATGAAAATTTCATGATACAGTGATAACCTCTTGTTTGAACAGATACTGGTGCTTCATTCTCAAACATGTTGCTTGTTGGAAAGTCTCAGAACTTCCTTCTCTCTGGTACGGTGTTTTTATACAGCTAGTAATATTGTCCTTGAAGATTCCTTTAATTCCTTCACAATACTAGTTGTCTTTCATATGGAACTATGTGCAAGTCAAGGGAGCAAATTTGTACCTCAGATTATAACAGTGTGATGCATGCACCATTGTGGTTCACATACAGCTGTGTTCTGCATGGCAGATTTCAAAACACAGGATTGTTTCTGAAGTCAGAATGTGAGTATGAAGGTAGATTAAGAATTAGGTTTTTAAAATAGTGGGCTCTGAGTACTTAAGCATAGAGATTTACTACAGGTTTAGCTGCAGGGAGAATTAAATGCATTCTTGGAGAAGTCACTTGTTAGCTCCATTCTAATCTCCATGAATAGCCTAAGCAGAGGAATCCAAACATGAAGCAGCAAATTTGCTGATTATTCCAAACTTCAGGGAGTAATGAATGCAAAGTTTACCAAGGATGAGATGCAAAAGAACTGTGAATTACTTTCTAATTGAGCAGGCTTGTGGGTTTTCAGAATAGTACGGTGAGGTAATGAGAAGTAATACACTGTGCAAAAATAATAAATGTGTACTTCAGGAACAGCCCAAGCAAACTGGAAGGGGTTGGCGGGACAGGAGAAACCTTTTTCCTAGTTATGTACATCTAATGATTTGCTGTGAGTCTGCTCTTGTTTAAAATAAATATGTGTTTTAAAAACATATGATGTCTTTCAGTTCTGTAGCAAATTTTGATCTGTATTTTCAAGTAATTTAGACCTCCAATCTTCAATTTCTGAGGCCTCCTTACATCCCTGGAAGTTTTTCTGCACACCACAATGTTGCATAGCACAGGGATATCCCAATCAGATGATCAGTACTCTTTTTAACCTAATTCATGCTGCTTAAAGGTGCTTTGCTGTTATGGTTGTGTTTTATACTTGCCATAGCATTTAGGGCTAGTGTGGCCACCTGCCCAGACCTACTGAGTGCTGCTGAGGCCTACTTGAAAATAAAGTAGAATTTAATCTCAATTCCAAAGGTATTTTTGAGTACTTCACCTTTGAAAGAGTTGGCCAAAAAGTAACGATTTGGCAGCTATTGTTTCAAAAATGGAGGAAATAATAGTTTATATAGTCAAGTTAGATGTTTTACAGGAATCACACAATCATAGAATGGCTTGGGTTGGAAGGCGCCACAAGGATCATTAAGTTCCAAACCCCTGCTGCAGACAGGGCCAACAGCCTCTCTATCTGGTCCTAGACCAGGTTGCCCAGACCCCCATCCAACCTGATTTTGAACACCTTCAGGAACAGAGCATCCATAGCCTCTCTTGGCAGCTGTTCCAGCACCTCACCACTCGCTCTGTAAAGAACTTCCCCCTGACATCCAATCTAAACCTTTCCTCCTTCAGCTTGAAACCATTCCCCTTGTCCTATCGCTGCCTACCCTTACAAAAAGTTGATTCTGCAAATCATTTAGCTTTCGTTTTGAAAGATATCTGTTGTAATGGTTTAAAACATACACTTTTTAAAAATCTTGATATTTTTAGTTTGTGGGTAAAAGCTGATTTTTTTTTTTTGACCCCAAGTCCGTATGTGTTAATTTTTACAAAGCACTTATTTTCATTCTCAAGTAAGATTGTAAAAATAAGAAATTATAGTGAATAGGAAAGTGGCATCTGTGACACTGGCATTTTCTTGCATGTGAACAACCTGTTTTTTATACAGAAGAAGAAAGCTGGGAACAGTATTTTGCATAATTGAGTGTAAAATTTGACCTGCTCTTTTACTTTCAGTATTTCAGACCAGCAGGAAGGAAATCCTGTTGTGGAGATGACCTCTTCATCTCTCATTTAGTGAAAGAAAGGACTGTCCTTATCCACAGTAGTCATGCTGATCTGTTGGATAGATGTACCTTGTAGAAGACGTGAATCCTGCATGTTTTTCTTTTCAGCAGTGTCTGTTCAGATGGTGCCTGTCAAAGCTAGGGATGTTTCCTTGGCAGAAGGGTAATATGTTCAGACAGGTAGTAAAGAAGGTTGGAATGAAAGAGGATTCAAAGATACAGGGAGAATTTTTAATGTTGCATCTGGTTTTCATCTCTAAGAATGCATAGTTGTGTTTTGTTTTGTGTTTATTTTGTCTGAATGAATGAGAATGGTGATACTTTTTTTGTATATTCATGGAATGACAGATATCTATCAAAAATACTTCTGTTGTTGAGACTTCAAACTTCTGGTATGTTTTCAATTCAACTTCATAAAGGGATTTTTTTAAATTAAATTAAAGGAATAATATTTTATTTTGGTGTGATTTCAAACATCTGGTGAAGATATTTTTAAAAATAAGTGAAAATCCTCTTAGAAACCATTAGGCCAGAGCTTTGCTTGACATAACTGTTCAGTGAACACAGTGTGGTATACATATGCTAGATTGTCAGCTAGTAGTTTTTTGTAATATTTTAATTCCACGTTTCATTTTTTTTCATGTAATTGGTTTTAGAGATGTATTCAATACAATTACTAGCTGTGAAGATACTTAAAATCTAAGTGCAAGTTCTGTAGTATTGCATGAATTTGTGTTGCTGTGTCCATGAACAGCAGTTAATAGCGTATGTGCCGTTGTGCTGGAATCCATTACTGTTTGCATTGAGCAGCATTTGTGTGAGGAGCACGAGTGTGGAGGTAGGGCACATGGCCAACCGTTGTAAGGAGAGGGCAAGGGACACTTGCTCTGTGGTCACTGTGTCACTAAGAAACTAGAAACCGTAGGCTGAGGCTTTCTCCAACCAATTAGTACGAGGATGGAATGCTGGATGAATCCTTATGTGCTTTATAGGAAAGCTAGCAGTTCAGTTTGAACAGCCTTCCTGACTGCTTTAAACTGGAACAGTTATCCTGCAATACGTGCTTTCTTCTGCGTGGATTCCTTATTTCTCCAATGGATGGGCAGTAATGATAATAATTGAAAGTTCTTAAACTGCCTCAAAAAATTCATAAGAAGACTTGTCCATTTGTAAGTTAAAGTAACTTGCAGTTTCTTCATTGTCTACTATTTATGACTATTTGGGCTTGCATCAGCTAAGAATCAATATATACATTTTTTTTTTTTTAATTAAATCTTAGCATCTTCTCATGAGAAAGGAGTGAAGGAAATATGTGCTGCTGATGAGGCAGGTTGTTATGAAGAGTATGTTAGCTTATCTAGTCAAAACATGGAAAGAGAAGAAAGCTAGGAATTGATGCTCTCCTCTCCCTGCGCGCTTCACCCCAAATGCACTGCACAGGAAACATGGGAATAAACAAATGAAACTGTATGCAACATATGCATAAAGTTGACTGCAGCCAGCTGAATTCCTCCCCCTTTGCTGTGTGCTTCTTGTGGAAAATTCAGTTCCTTTGCTGAAAGCCAGCAGCCCTTTATTTATTTTCTTTGTTTTCAGTTCACCTTCTTCCTATCACTCGTAACTTTTATAAATTGCCTTATTCTCTTGATGTTAGCAGCTCTTTTATGCATTTTACATGCTTCTGGAGCATTTGTATATATACTGTATGCTATTATTCATGAGTCATTTTTGTGTATCTTGATGGACTGGACTTTAAGATGGTAGAAAATAATTAATGATGAGTATCCTTACTCCTGCCTGAATTACTTGCATTCATATGTATGTAAAAGTAGCTGCTTGAAGACCAGGTAGCTGCAGTATTCTTGACAAGCCAAATAGCTACATACTAACAGGTAAGTCAGGAAGCAGTTGCTTTGTGTATGCTATTTGGTAGAACTGAATGACTACTTGTTCTTTGTTCTGAAAAATGAATTTACAGAGAATAAGGATGTTAAGCTTTGAACTGAGGTGCAGAAAGTATGTTGATATTTCAAATATCTTTTGCATTGTTGTTTTAAAAATGAAGGGAAGGAAAATGTGTCTGCTGACTAAACGTCTACTATTTACTGACTGCAGTGCCAAGAATGAGTCAGTTTAATAGCTCATGATCAGGTTGGAACTCAGAAAAGGCACGTGGAGAATATCAGTTAATATAATATTAAATGTTTTCTCAATTAAAAAAAAAATATGCAGATGTGACTTCATACTCTCTGAGCTGAATAAAACACATGCAAACAATGTGGCGTTGTATACTTACCACTCATTTGGTTTTAGTTCAAAAGGGATTTCATTGCCAGAAAAGGCCTCCCAAAACAGCTTTCTCAAATGTATATTTTTATTTCTTAATATTTTCCAATCACATGCTTGATTATCTGATAATATATGTAGGAAACCTTATTCTGTTGGTTAGCAATGCGTTCCCATTACCAGGCTATTAATAGCAGCGCAAAGCCATCTGCATCATTATGGGAGCTTCATCTTGGAAGCATCCGAAGTAACTTAAGCTTTAACATTAGATGACTCCACAAATGTCTTATCAGAACATTTGAACTTCAAATTCCCTCATTACCTCAGCTACAAACACTTCAAGTTAGAAAATGAATGCTCTAAGCTATCAATTACTTGAATTATTCCATTAAAAACACATGCTATTACTTTATTAAAAGTTGAACCATTCCCAACTTTATAAACGCTTATGGCTGTTATGGAAACGATAGCACTTTCAACTAGTTCCCTCAAGTTTCATACATAAGTGCACAAACACACCGCAAAATTAATTCTAAACCCTATAGAAGCAGCAGAAGAAACAGAAGTTGCCTTAAGAGTTCAGATTTTTTATTTCTGAATTTGACAAATTGCTCGTGATTATAAGAACTGGTAGGATAAATTGTTTGTAGTTAGTTCAAGGTATGCTTAAAGTTAATGATAAGGTAGGGGCTAGTACTGAGAAAGCAGAGTTTGAGCAGGTAAGTTTATGCCTGGATTTCAGAAGATTTATGAGTGTAGAAGTACATTGTGAACTGAGATCCTCAGCCTCTACTTTCCAAATCACCTTTAATTCTAGATATAATCATAGTCTAGTGGATATATGTCTGCTTAAAGCTAAGCATAAACCATATGTCCTATCTTGCACCAGCATTCATTCTAGTTTGGATTGCCCTTCAGGATCCAGCAATAAATGTTTGTCTTCCATAGTAAATTCAAACCTATTTCAAACTCTACCATAAGCATTTTTCAGCCTTCTTAAACAGTAATTTTTTTAAGTGTTGCTATACTGTTAGTCTTACAGCCTTGCAAGTTTAACTAAATACATCAAGATCTGCTGTACCTTTCCCAAAGCCTAGATCAAAGCTTAGATCTAAGAAAACATCCTTTGAATAGGGTGAACAGGTAGTTGCTATTCTGGGCCACCACTTGGGACAGAAATAGGATGAAGTCCAGTGAGAATGCCAATGGAAATCTGATGAAAATTCATGGCTAGCTAAGGGCTCCAAAGTTAAGTAAAGCTTAGGATTCTTGTTTGGATTTTCTGCATTAGCACTCATAGTGTATGTAAATTGGTATTAAAGCTCTTGACATGGACATTAGAGATGAGTAGACCCTTGCCACTTGGTATTGTAGGGAAAGACTGCTCAGGATTTAGGATGGAAAAAGAGAAAGAACTAGGGTAACAGTGAAAGACCTTGGAGTTAAGATCAGAACGGCTGCCAGAAGTCACTAGTCTTTGCTAACTAGCTCAAGTGTCCAGAAAGTGACCTCTGGGCTTAGGGCTTTGATTTACAGGGAAAAAGTTCTATCAGTGCATCCTGCAAGGTCCACCTGCCTGGAATGATGCCTTGTGGCTGAAATCCACTGCCTTGATGAAAATGTGGAGTAAGGATTTGGGAGTTAGGGGCTAGGGTTTGAGCCAAAGAGCCAGATGTTATGGGGCTTAGCTCAAGTCCTGTGTAAGCCTCAGGTATGTGTCTCATGACTTTGTCGAGGATTGCTGAGCCTGTCCATGAAGTTCTGTAGACTGAGGGAGGAGTGGGTGCTGTTAGCCTGTGACTTACTCTCTAGTATAGGATGCCTTGAGTTCGTTTAGATATTGTATAGTGCCAAGGCCATAGGATATTGTGGATCCTGAATTGATTTAAAAAAAAAAAAAAAAGTTTTTGTCTGGGATTCTGGATGTTTATCTGGGATGAAATGTGAGCAGGAAGGAAGGAGCTTGTCAGTAGTTTCAGAGAAGGCTAGTATTAGAGTGAGAGTAAATCTCAGGCTTACTTGGTAGCTCAGAAGTGCTTACTGGTTTTCATTGTGGGAGAGTATTTTTAACAGTAAAGGGTTATGGTAAATTCTGGGTAACTATGGTTTCCTGGGCTTGCCTGAGGGAGAGGGATTTTTGTATGGTTAGGGTCAAAGCTGAAAGCTTAATACTGAGTCTTACAGGTCTTATGTAGTTGAGAGGAAGGGTCAGTGGATTGGTTTTAGATCTATTAGAACTCCTGGTTCTTGCACTTGACTTTGAAACTCCAGGGACAGGACAAATAAGAATAGCATTACGTGTCTGCAAGATTTGGGTGAATATCGGTGCTAAGAGGCAGAGATTATGTAACAGTGTAGGTAGAAATGGCCATTGCCTTGTCTGACCGAAAAGACACCAAGATTTAGGTCTAAATATGTACATAAAGTGAAAGGTGTGAACTACCACACCTTTAATCCAGGTTTCCTACTAGGTCTAATAGTCATAATTTTTATAAACCAGAGGCAGAGATAGGCAGTATGTTGAATTCTACAAAGGAACAAAACAAAAAACATACTCACGAATCCCAGTGAGTTCTACGTTGCTATCCACTGCTTCTGCTGTAGTCCTTAAAACTAAATAGAAGACTAGTGAAGTTAATATAAATATAGATGTGAGAATAGAGGAAAGATGATTTCTACAGATTATTGGGTCAAGTGGCAGTGTCCTTACAGCCTCCAAAGGAAAGTCATGATAAACTGAACTTATTGTTCATCTCTGTTTCATGCCCTTTTTTATCTAGCAATGTTCTGATACACCTATTAGGCACACTTGGCACAAACTGAGGTAGGTGCACTCTTTCACAGAGGAGTTCTCCTT
Organism: Meleagris gallopavo; assembly: GCF_905368555.1. Taxonomy (NCBI): domain Eukaryota; kingdom Metazoa; phylum Chordata; class Aves; order Galliformes; family Phasianidae; genus Meleagris; species Meleagris gallopavo. Next base: position 14,619,432 of record NC_139412.1, read on the forward strand.
GACCAGCTGTAACAACTGCTGGCTGAAATATTTATGTCAAAGTGGAAACAAAACGAAGCAGGATAATGTCACAGTGGTTGAATCAAGTTTTATTTTATAATTTGAAACATGTAAAACGGTCTTTTTCTTCTGCCAAGATGAGGATTATTCAAAGAAATCCCTTTCAAATGTTCTGTTTCATAAACCAGCCTTCCTTCAATACTGCTTCCTAATAAAATTGAGATGTTTTAAACAATTTGTCTTTTTTTTTTTTATTGAGAGGGTTAAATATGAGATCCCAATGCAACTAAACCATAAAATACTTTTGCACCCTCCAGCTTGGAACTTAGCAAATGGAACTTAGCAAATCTTCCTATTGTTCAGGGACTGTTTACAGTGCTCCAAACTTTGTATATTGATACTCAGTGGCACGGATTACTGTCAAATATTGTGCCAGGAAATGCTACCCCATAGTCATCATTCTAAAGGGAAATTTCAGAGATAGCCAACACCTGTAAAAGAAGAACACCTGTGAGGAGTCCCTGTGTTACTACAATGTAGGGAACTTTAAAATATGTATTGCTAAAATTAGTGTTAGTCATTTTACACACACATTTTTCTACATGCCTTCAGATAGCTTTTTTATTCCAGTTTAGGCCTATTCATTTTAAGTTTACTTAACTGTTATGAATATAATTAAATTAAGAATTCATCTACAATCCAACCAGCATGCAGTGATAATTCCTGTGATGTATGTTTTATTACTTACAGAAATACTTCCAAGTATATGACTAAATATGGTAAAGTAAACCATAATAACAATATTTGTCATGATTTGCGCTGCTAAATACTTTGTGATTACTGGCAAAATATAACAAAGAAAATATTGGTGACTGTCTTAATTCAGTGCTCTTGAGGGTAACTGTGTAGTTACTCTGCAGTTTTCATGAGTCTTTAATAGTAATAGTAATGACAGTAATATAAGCTGAATATGTTCTTTAGGAAATGATTTAATCTCAAGCTTACATCTCTGCTGAATACTGTGAAGAGTCCTATACCTGCTTAACAGCACGTATTTATAGCATGTTTTAAATCAGAGCCTTTATGTTGCGTAGTTGAAGGTGCTGGAAGTACATCTGCAGTAAGCACACGGCCATGTAAGAGGCTGACAATCTAATATGAGGTAGTGGCAGCTTTTCCCCAGAGTTGTGAAGCTCAGCACTTCTGGAAAAATTATGCTGTGATTTAGGAGCTAAATGTTAGTGTGGTCTGCAGGTCACGTTATAAATGCAGGAAGAATATTCAAGAAAGCATGAACTCTATGTAATTGGCTAATAACTGCTGGCATATTCAGCTGTGAATCATACTCAGCTGAGGGAGACTGACTGTAAAAGATATCAAACAGATGTAAAGCAATTTTTAAAATTCCGGAGAAGTAGCATTAATCCCCAAACAGCGTAGTGAGGATTCCCGTATGACTACTTTGCATGTAGCTCATCAAGTGAAAGCTGTAACTTCTTGTAAAATGATAGTTTGTTCAGCCTCATATATGATTTTTCTTTCAGCTGTATCCAACAAGCTATTACTAAATTCATTTAACTTGTAATGATTTGTGCAAGGGAGTGGGAATGATTTTCCGGTCAGTTGGGGAAAAAAAGTTTTTAAAAGCTATAGTGTGTTGAAATGTTAAAATATGTTTTACTCAACCCTTGATATCCATCCTCAGCAGATGCAGCCATTCTGTGATTGCAGTGCCTACATTCTACTGCTGGAAACAACATCCAGAGACTTTTCTGTATAAAACAAAACCAGATTTTTTCCTAATTATGCAAAAGATATATATGTATGTTCAGTTTTAGAACTTATTAATACTTATTTTCAATAGCTACGGGCAGAACCTGGTAGCTTGCTTGCTACAAATACTGAGTGGTGACTTCTCTCGTGCGATGCTATGCCTTAAAAATAATGGTGTTCCTGTTTCCCAGCTGTATGTATTTTTTGATCTTGGGTATACACCCTTCACAAGTAGGATTTTAATAAATAGAAGGTGAGATCCCATTCTTTAAAGTCTCACCTTTACTAGCGGAAGGCTTTGAATAATTCATGTTTGATATAGTGAGACCGAGAGGATGAAGCAGTGAAATGGAGTTCAGGAGGGTGGGCTCCCTTTTTGTCTCATCTAAAGTTCTGTGGATTAGCCTTTGGTAAGCGTTTGGACTTTTTAATTTTTCTTCTTTTTTTACATATTTTACTAAAAGGAAATGCAGGATTTCACACTTTCTAAGAAACCTCAGATAAACAAAACCTCAGAAACTCTCACCATGTTTAAGAAATCAGTAGCAGTGGACCATTTTATAGCTGTTTCATTGGCTTGATTTGAATATTTGTTGCTTCTCACCACTTAAACATGCCTAGGCATTTATCTATACATGTAGTAACCTTTTAATATCTTTTTCTTAATATTTCTGAGGAGACTTACAGAATCACAATACTGTAGTCTGTCAGTTAATTACAAGGCCATAAGGATCTCTGTTGTGCATCACCCTAGCTTGTTTTTTCAATTGCATTATTCATCTTGCCAACTTTTTAGTTCTTTGTCTGTATGTCATACTTAGATGACCTGTAGCTTTAATTACTGCAGCTTACTTTGGTTTGGAATGCAGCAATAGTAATAGAAAAAGAACAGTACGCAGATTCAACAACTTGTCTTCAGAGTAATGTTGCTGTTTAAATACCTCTCAACAGCTGTATTCAATAACTTGTTCCACCACTACAAATAATGCACTTAACATTTCCATCTACTGTTTAAAGCTTTCTTTTTAGTGAAAAACAAAAACTCAACAAACAAGAGGATAAAAAGAGCAAAACAGTTAACCAGCGGGGAAAATTCTTATCTTATCTTAGATCCTGAGAGCAGAACACAGGCTGTAAGAGGCATTCCCACAAGAATGATATATTCATAGAACCACTAAAAGGCTTGAATTGGAAGGGACCTTGAAGCTCATCAAGTTCCAATCCCCTGCCACGTGCAAGGTTGCCATCTGCTAGATCAGGTACTAGATGAGGTTGCCCTGGGCGCCGTCCATCCTGGCCTTGAACACTTCCAAGGACAAGGTATCCATAATCTCTCTGAGCAACCTGTTCCAGTATCTGGCCACTGTCAGTAAAAACCTGCTCAAAATCTTTCCTCCTTTTGTTTAAAACTGGTCCTATTGCTATCTACCTGTGTAAGAATCTTCCGTTCCCTTTAAATATACGATGGCCACAAGTCTAGCTTTGAATATTTGTTTCCTTGTAGTCATGTTGTATTGTTCTTCTGATTATTGGTAGTCCTGTTCCAGGTATTCTGAAGTCGTATAAGTTTTGGGGGGGGGGGGGGGGGGGGGGGGAGGGAAATAGAAGTCTAGAACTCCAAAAGATAAATGGTTAAAAAAGAATTGGATCACTTGAATAAAAAGGATATAAAGCATGTTGATGGAATATCGTGAAAAAGACCTTCCTGGTTTATTTTTTGACACCTTAAATATAGATTTGCAGCTGTAGAGAATAAAATAGCATTCCCCCTCCACACTGGGTGAAATGTCTGTCACTTAATAGCCATTATGGCAGTGAGGGGAAAGAGAATAAAAAAAATTAATCTTGTGAGTGGTGGTGATCGCCTACCTTCCCCACAACCTTGACATCTCAGCTAAATTGATTAGGCTGGAAGGACCCAGATGTTGTTTAATCTACTTAAACATGTAATGGGTTTAAATCTGCCTTTGCCTGCTCCAGATTTTTTAGACCTTAGGAGCTTTCTTGTCTGCTGTGGTAATCTGGATAAAATTTAGGAATCTTTCAGAGTCCATTACTCAGAAGTAGACTCTGTAGCACTTGTGTTATAAAATCTGCAGTATCCATTCATCTGCCTAGAGTCCCATTGCTGGAGGCTCGTAGCAGACCATCATGCAGACTCCTCTTTTGCTGCAAGCAAAGTCAGTTCTGCCCACCAAGTTATTTGTTGAGTCAGAAACGTTAGCGTGTCTTAATAACATTTTCAGACTATCAGTGCTTTCCCAGGAAAAAGTCCTTATAGGGATTATTTTATTTTATTTGCCTGTTAAAGTTTTAATTTGTAGCCTGGCGTTGGGCACGTTTTGTGTGTGAAACCAGTTACAGATAAAAGTGACAGCGCTTAGTGATACAAATAAATGATGCAATGTTGCAATCAAGAGATTGGAGCCTAGATGAAGTAATTGTGCTTTACTGTTAATTGCCACCTTGACTGATCACAGTCAGCGCTGAGAGGAAACTGGTTAGAAAAGTCTCAATTTAGTATCAATGTAATAACTAACCTTCAGACTTCAGTCAGAGACAACACCAAGAATAAGTAAGTGACCTAATAGCTGTGACAGAGAATAAACAAAGCAAGTTTGTTTATTTTTTATGCACATTTTTGAGTGGTAATGGATAACATGCCCTGTGGTTTTAGCAAGATCTAGTGGTATTTGAAAGGAAAACTTTTAATACAAAATGTCAACATGATCTTTGCGTATGTCTACCGCACAGTTCAGCAGAGGAGGAAAAGACACATTGCATCCCTCTCTGTAGGAATTTGGTTGGTCTTATGTGGTTTTTATTGATCCTTAGCTGTTGCTGAGTATCTCACAGGAGTATTGGGCTGGGTCTAGGCAACTGCGCTGTGCATCTCCATTTAGTTTTCAATTTTCAAAGCTTGCTGAATTTGCAGTGATCCCATGTAGCTTATCATGTATTTATCCCTACAACGTGAAAAGCTATTTTCTAGCTCTAGCAGGCTGGATTAAGTACTGCACTGGACTCATCAGTTAGGTGTAAAATTCCTATCTGTGTTGCCCTTGCCAAAACAAATAGGAAAAAAGTTGCCATGGCTGGTTCTGTTTCATCAACTTTCATAACCATTCCAGGCATTTAGACATGGCAACGTGTTGACTGTTTTAATGAGAAATGATTTTTTCTATACTCTTTACTGTGTGTATTAGATTATTTTTAATCATGTTTTTTAGGGGCTTCTAGATAATGTTCTGATATCAGATGCCTTCTCAGCTTGAATAATGCTCCTGAAACGTATGGTGATAATAGGGTTCCATTTTCTCTGTAGATTTATACACCACAAGCACAAATGATCACTCAGGTGCTCGTTGTTAGGATTCTTCTCTAGTAGACAGGAAAAAAAATAATAATCAAGGAATTGTTGAATGATGCAGACCTGGGAGGGGCTGACAAATTAGAGGTCTCTAAAATCTTGTGGATGTCAACTCTTCATGGAGATTCTGGATCACAAATACCTCTGCATTGCAGTCATAAGCGAGACAAAGCAGGGGGGAAAGATCATTGAGTTGGTCTGCTCTTAAAGTAGAGTGGATGAAAAAATGTTTTAGTTGTAATTAAATAATTAACTTGCAGTTTCAGATGGCTTAGTGCACACAGAGAAGCTTTGCTCAGGGTTCAAATCTTAGCCTCTTCACACATCTGAGTCACCACAGAGTGTATTCCAGCTTTTATGGTTCCCAGCTATTAGTGGTCATGAAGCTCATCTTCAGCTGTTAGTAGCCAGCAGCAAAATTAAACTTAGCAAAACAGGAGCAGTCAGTAGAGAGGAACCAGGGGAATGGCTTGGAAAAAGCAGCAGAGAAACAGCTGCATTGAAAAAGGGCAGTGGGGAGGAACAATCATAGGAAAAGTGGTGATCTTGAAGGAAACCTTTAATCTTTGCAGCTAGCATCACTCATGGGTGCTGGAAGATTTCTGAGGCCTGGCGTGGAATGTAGACAGTAGTTTTCTTCCAAGAGAAAACCTTTTGGTTTGGTTTGAATTTGAAGCCATATGGTAGGAAAATGATAAATTATTATCAGAGTTTCCCAATGTTTATGTTAAAATCAAATGTTGTTTCAACACTCTTGAGTCTGCTATTCTTCTCTTTAATTCAGCATGATGTTCTTTGGTACAGAACAAAGGGAAAGAAATCTCGAGTGCAAGAGAGAGGGTTCATTGCTTAAGATACAGAATTTAGATGTTGTCAGAAACCACATACTTATACCTGCTAATACCAGATGAGATTCTTTTTTTTTTTTTTTAATTTCCTGGCGAGTGTATTTTGCTTTAATTTGATTATTAAACTCTAAGTGTTTTCCACAATCAAATGACAGTTGAATACTCAGAAAACATTACATGAAATTTACCCAAAGATGGCAGGACTTAGTTCATCAATTTTTTATAAATACACATACATTTTTGTTCTTTTATAAGAGCTCTGGAAGTACCTATGAGTCTATTTTCTGCCAACAAGAAAGTATGTGATGATGGTATTGGATGGGATCCTGTTGTATAGATTTTACTGGAAGAAGTTGCATCTGAAAACAATTTCTCACTAATTTCCTGTGTTCTAGAAAGTCTTTGCATAACAATTGGAGCATCTAAACACAGCTGAGCAGAGATCCCCTCCTGCAGGAGGGTGTTGCATTTACCCAGCGTTGCAGTAGCTGCCACAAGGAGTAGCTGCAAACCCATCACTTGCAGTGTAGCATCTCTTCCTAAGCACATCAGCTACTTGGCCAAAGATGGGGCTGTTGGATACTCATTTCTGTGGTCTTAGTGAGTCATTTTGCTGCATGGTAGAAGACCTATACTGCCACTCATCCTGTGTTTCACTCAGCTGTGAGTCAGATTTATAACTGCTTGCAAGGCTCCACAGGGAATAGTAAATTCCAACACGAGACCAAAGCATTTACTAAGACTTGAATACATCAACTTGCATACCTGCTACACAGACGGCTTACAAAATGTTTTCTGTGCTGCATGGAAGATATGAAGTAAATACCTTGCTTAGCCAGCACCTAGTCACTTGTTAAAAATAATAATAATAAAAAAAAAAAAGAGCAAGCACTTACAGACTAAACTCTACAGTTGAAATATCTGATCATTAGCAGCTTTTCAAAGGAATTGTAACTTCCTACAGATGTCTTGCTTTCTTTTCTTGCCTTTTTCTTAAAGTGCCTAGCTATTCAATGGATCTGCTATGAGCAATTCTGCAGGGGAACATGATAAAACACATTGCTCCTTATATCAAAATATATATTGCAATAATATTTTGGAGCATGTCTTCCTCCACATTCCTAAATTATAATTTCTCTGGGTTACCAGTCTTCAAATAACTGAAGTAATAACCATCAACAGTGACACACAGAACAGTGTTGCTTAATCTTTTACTCAACGTTTTCTTTTGATTTTTGTCTTCTGCAATAGCAAACCCATTGGCTGCATCTCCTGACTTGTACTGAAAAGGTTGTACATCCCATTGCTTTGTTAATGCAAACTGCTTTCACCTTTCGCTTTTACTTTGCAAAAACATGGCATTTCTCTTGATATTTTCTAGCTGATACATAAATACTTATCCACACAGAAAAGATGGTAGGTGCAGCACATCTTTTGCTGAGACAAGAAGCTGTAGATATTTGGCTTTTGTGGCCATATGCAAACACTGACAGTGCTTTATGCAATACCAGAACATAGAGAAGGTTTACAATTATGGAAAAGCTGAGGCTAACTGGAGAAATGCCTGTGTGCAAGAGAAGCTGCATACAGCTTAAATTTATTGATTTTTTTTTTTTTTTTTTGTGTGCCAAGTTTCAGATCTTCAACATTAATCTATATAGAAACTCAGTTAACAATATTTACATAGGCTTAAATTTATACAACACTTTTCTGCTATGCTTGTGCCTAGCAGGTGATTGTGTTGGTGTGACATGAATGCCTTCTAGCTGGGTCATACCATAGCTGTAGCTACAACGTCTGTATGAGCACACAGAGCTCTCCCAAGGCTGAGTGCCCAACAGTGCCTGACCCCGCTCACTTCTGTCGCAGCAATGTTGTGGAAGGCCTAGGGGTTTCTGATCCTATTTCAGGGTAGGAAGATAAGAACCTGTTTTGCTTTTATGAAGAGAGAACTTCCGAGGGGACTTTATAGATGTGTTTAACTTTGTCCCTTCCCTGCTGACTCTTTAGTGGTAGAAGCTAATAAAACAAACAAAAAAACTAGCAGTGTCATCTCTCTTCTATTGCTGTGCTTAATGTTGAATTATCTTTCATTGTAGCTAGGGCAGGACAGTGATTGAATGTCATCTAGTGCTCATTAATATTAATTTTGTCATCTGTCCTCTCAGTCATTGCTGTCACTTGGTTATTCCAGTTTGTGTTTTAGTGGACATGGTGCTGCTGGCTTTCTATTCTCTGTCTCTCTATTCTCTGTCTCCTCTGCAGATTCATCAATTATTTAAGTTAACATATTTAATATTTAAGTTAACAAGGTAGTTGCTAGGAAAAGAGGATGTTTGTCTAAAAACCATGTTTGCTGCATATGTACCTTATTGCTGGTAGTCCGTGGTTTTTAGGAGAGAAGAGCATCAAGTTTGTTTTGGTCCATGGAGTATGTTGTATTTCTATTTCCATTTTGTTCTATAAGAGAATGAAAGTTCCACTATGTTATTGCATGAGCAACAAAAAAACCTTTGGTCTTCCTAATTAATTGGGTTATTTTGGTGTAGTCAGGAGAATACTGTCTTTCTGAAATATCATATTTAAATTTTTACTCCTATCTTCAGAAAGCTAAAGGGAAATACTATTAACAAAAATAATCTTGTGCTTCTCTTATCTAGAGTGAAGGTAAATTAGGTTCACAGAACCCGGGGATTTTATTCCAGAACTGAAGTGAAGTGAAATGCCTTTTTGAATAATAGAGGGCTGGAGAGAGGAAAGAAACTGCTGAGAAAATAAATAAAAATAAAATAAATTCTAAATAAGATTAACGTGGTTGGATTTGCATGAAATTAGCCATATCATAAGACATTTTTTTTAGAATGGAGACACCCCGGGTTAAGTTGAAATCGTTGTTTTTTTTTTTTCTTCAATCTGAACTTCATTTCTGTGATAACTTCAGTTGTTTAAATATATGCTAGCTGAGTACTAGGTGTATATTTAGTGAGGAATAAGAGCCGTGCATTACAGGAACCGGTATGCTTCTTGCAGAGATAGAGTATGCAGTATGCATGTGCCTTATCCTGTCGTGGGCTACTCTTCTGAGATTTGCGTTGAGAGTGAAGGAGCTGAATCTATCTGCTTGCTCTGCTCTCCAGCTTGCTTGGTTCTTCCAAAGACAAGCTAACTCACCAACGTACATTGAAGGGAAATCTAACTAATGAGGTCTTAATTAAAGAGAAGAAATTAGCTTGTTAATTGGGTAGTGCACAGAAAGATCTTTCCTGTGGTTCAGTGAACACCTACAGACCTCTGTTGGAGTGTCAGGAAGTAAATTTGTGTCCAGAGAAAATGACCCCATTCTCTGGGTAGAGGGATTAGGTTGTAATGCAAAACCTACAACCTTAGGCTGTAAACAGGAGAGAGCGCCGTGTCCAGTGAGGGGCCAGCTGGTTACCAGAGCTGTGTTGGAGCCAGTGTGGAGTGCACGAGCCAAAAGAAAAACAGTACTACACAAGAAATACAGTAATGTAGCCTTCCCAAGTAATGAGAAATACAAGAAAACTTCTTAAAAATCTACAAGTATTACAGATCTCAAATATATTATTAAAAGGAGTATGAAGCTGAAGTATCTCCTAGCTTATTCATAAGTGGCAAGTTGTATAAACGTTATGTATGTATTAATGTTTTTGGACCATTTGGGGTTACATATTTTGGGTTTTAGGTTTCTTTTTTTTCCATCCATTATCATCACTTGTAAGTTTTGTGAATGTCTCTGTTGGGGAATAATGGCTTAAAGAAATGCTGACAGCAAGGGAATCTGCTGGAATGTTCATTTCTTTTTCTGTACAGAACTACCATACAATATCCGTATTCATTCTTCTGAAAGTTACTATCTACTTTTTTTCTCTTCTTTTTAATTCAGATGAAGAAACTTTTCTCATTTCTACCAGGCAAGAATGAACTGCTTTTTCTGCCTTTATTGAGTAAACCATCCTGCTTTAGTGTCTTCAAAACCATCTTCCCATAACTTAATTAAAATTCAGCCTTATTGCTAAATCATAGAAACTTTATTGCTCCAATTTCGTAGTTTGCTATTTTGTTTACTAAATAATGCAATGAAGCAGTAGAAGTTCATTACAGTAGCTGATAAATAATCAGGTGAAGTGCAAAATGCAGTAATAAAAATGATCAATAGAAAAATAATTAAATTATCATGACTAACATATAGTTTTAACTGCCTAAGCTATCTTTCCATTGAAAATAAGCATCTGAATAGCTTGAAAAAGTTTGAGGGAAGCAAAATTACATGATTTTATTTGCCTGTAACATGTAAATTCCAGAGAAAAAGGATAATAAGTGTTTTCAAAAAGAAAGGCATCTGATCTAGTTTAGTGTCTGGTGATGGGAGTTGGGCTGTGTTTTATTAACTGTTGCCATTGATTTCACTGATGGCTCAAGGTATTTCAATTTATTTTTATTCTTTAAATCTAATTATGGGCATGGAACTATGCAGTGTGACATTTCTCTTTGTAAAAATATATTATTTTAAAGTTCTATAGTATTTGAAAAACTTACATTTATCATTGCTCGTGTCCTGACTATGTCAAGAATCATATCAGAGTTAGTAACATAATGGACAACAGCTAATCTACCCAGCCTTAGCTGGGGGGTGAATGCAGTAGTGTCCATCCAGGCATGGACTTTGAAGCATTCTCTTTTTCAAGTAATATTTCTATGACTTCTAGTGAAAGAAAGCATGTACTCATGGTGCAGCTCTATTGCAATTCATTATAAAAGTCAGCTCACAATTAGAGAGAAATCTACAAAAAACAACAACAAAGAAAAACATTTTATTTTTTGTATTCATGCAAATATGTGTAGAATTATAACGTGCCTTCAGCTGAGATGTCATTTCAAGTCCTCTTTTGCATTAATCTATCTGGAATAGGATTTTGTTATGAATCAAGATGCTCGTTGGCTTGTTTAACTATAGCAGTAGATAGCCATGATAATTGTAAGAAAGCTATCAGTATTGACAGTAGAGGTATCGCAATCAGACTTAATTTTGACACAAATGACGTTTTCTGTAGGTGAGTATGCCTCACGAAGAGGAATAAGACCTTTATAGTTTGTGTGCAAGACAGAACCAGAAACAAAACCAAAAATACTCTTGCAGATCTGTTGGGTGTATGCAGGGCCAATATGGGACTTTGCATCCCATTTCCAGAATTAGGGTTACTGAGAAGCAAAGTTTAGATATGTTGTGCAGTTCTGAATGGGCTGAGTGAGAACTAGCTAGATTGGTTTTTAGCTCTTACCTGGTCCAGGTTTAACTAGAGAAACAATGAGGAAGTAACAGCAGGTGAGCTGCAGCATCAGGAAAAACAATGTGGAAGGCAAAGAGCTAGGCTCAAAGTGCAGAGAATTTTTCCAATTATCTGAAGTAAAGTTTCACTAGGAAAGAGTGCAGAAAAATAATCCAAAACAAGTGATTTGAGATGTACTTCTTGAGTATAATACTATGTAAACCTTTCTACAAATCTCTAAAATTGAAGTGTTTGACAAAACAAAATAAAACAAAAAAAAAAAATTACACCATTTGGAGAAATTGGAAGTTGAAAGGTAAAACTGCGTTATGCACGCTGAATTACATGTAATTCACTGTTTTCCCTCCATTTGTTTTGAGGTTCAACATGGCTCAATTGCACAAAATCATGCTTAATTTGCTTCATGATGGTATTTTTTGCCTTAGTTCTGCAGTTTATGTCTTCACAACTGGATTTATTTATTAGAATAGTTTTATCCTGTGTTCATGTAATTGGTAGACCTAGTTAAAGTCTTCCTCTAACTTGTTGGGCTTTTTTGTTATGGTTTTCTCTTTTTTTTTTGGTGGAACTGGTCCATGAAAGTAATAAATGTTTGGAGAAAACTCAATATCAATCTTATAGTGAAACATAAGTTGACCAAGTTATGCTTTTTATATATGTAGATCAAACTGAAAGTAATGTCCCATTTATTTTTATGGGATCTACAACAGATACAAAAAGCACAATGAGTCTGTTTGGTAGAACTACGAGACACTATTTTTCAACATAATCACTGGCAGAGTTAGTGATGACAGCTAACAGGAGCCTGTGTGCTATGCTCATACAAATCTGGACCAGTGGAGGTGACTCACTGTCACTACTGCTGAAACACATCACCCACCTACTCAGTGTGCTCACATCCACTGTTTGGTCTCGACAACCATTCAGCAAGCATCAACAAATGTCAATGGATGCCATTTTATCCGCAGGGAGGAATTCAGGAATTCAGTTCCACCTCTATGCTCTTTCCATGTTTCCATGTCAGACACCATTCTACCAGACCGCCCCTCTGCTGCCATGTGTTGCGTGGAAACAAAATGTAATGGGATATTGGTGGGAAGGTTCAGCCTCTGCTGCCATACCACCAACATCCACCTCTGATACAGTGGGCCAACAGAATAAAATAGGACGCATTACTTTTGGAGCAGCCCACTTACGTATAAGTTGGTAGACCAAGCTCCATCTTGCTTCCACCGGCTCAAGAGGAGGTACGTGTCCTCATTAGGCTGTAATCAGTTATTAAAAGTTGGCAAATGCTGGCTGACTTTTGTAGAACAGGCTGATCGTATGATGTTTTAATCAGTGCATTTTGAAAGCAAATGTGTGACTCCGTGTGTTATAGTTGCTTAGCAGCAGAGACCTAAGACAGACTAAAGAAACATAAACTTGACTTGAATTTGAGTAAACTTGATGTTTTAGAAGGGACTGAGGTCATCCTTGGCAACTATGACTTTACAGTGATGACATTGTTATTGAATTCTCTAGGATCCTTTTTAAAAGGAAAATATATTTTCTGACAAAACTGTCCAGGCTTAGTGTCCCTTCAAGGTGAAAGGCATTATGAGTTTCTCTCTTCTTTTAATCCTGATATTCATTGTTATAGCTTGAAGCATTCAGAGCTGCTAACAGGCCTGGTTAATCACCATACTGGGACATAGCGTCCCAGTAACTTAGCAGTTTTATTACACAATGGTTACAGTAACCTTTAAGCACATGAGAAAAGACTGATGTACACTGCACCGTGTGTCTCGAACATGGAGCTAGAAAATATGGGCCCCTTTCCTCGTACTCAGCTTCCCCTTCTCATTTAATTGAGCTATTGACATTTCAGAAACAGTTATTGCAGAACAAGTCCTACAGTTTTGGGCTGTAGGTAGCACTGTGTGTATCGGAATGAAAGGCGTGTTACTTTCATGAAAACTTCCTTAAAATATGCTCTTTCTGGATTTGCATTTGTGGATCTTTGTGCTAGTATCTCATGTAGAGGGGATACAAATCTCCGCAGAGGAGTGCTGTCTTGTGAAAACGTTGAGAAACTCATCCATCCCATTGCAGAGGACATCCCTAATTCTGTACAGTAGGATTTGCTCATGTTATTCAGTAACCTGTGGAATGTTCATTTCTAAATGGAAATATTATTGCTTGAACTTCCTGAGGCAAGAATTTTCTGATTGATCTACTTTTGAGACTAAGATCTATGCAGGGGTTTGCTCAGCTTAATACCAGAGCCTCCTAACCCCTAGAACCCTATCCTAAAATATATTACTGTGTTGTTGTTGTTTTTTTTTTTTTTTCCAAACCGTAGATATACTGCAATTTGTGGCTTACATATCCATGATTTTCAGTTCCAGCATTATACAATAGGTCAAATATCAGAGAACTCTGCTGTGATTTTCAGATTATCTGGAACACTGTTCAAAAGGAGTCTCTCTGATTCAGTGGTTCTGAAGAACACAAACCAGTTTAGTTGGAACAGGGCATCTTAAATGAAACTGGCTGTGTGTGTATCTTCCAGATCACCCAGGCCTTGCTTAAGTGTAATACTCCAATCCTGGTGTTAGGGGCTGAGTGGGTGTTAGAATATGTGTGGGTCAGCCAGCAGGCACTCAGCCTGTCTTCCCTCATCTCCTCTAAATCATTTCCCAGGTAGTACTGTGAGTAATTTATTGTTCTTAGTGCCAGCGCTTTATTTTTCTTGCAATTCTTAAAAATAAAAGCTATTTAATGGAGCCTTTCTGTTTCTATCATTCTGGTGGAATATTTTTGCTATACGTGATTAATATTGCAGAAACAAGAATAAAGTGTTGGATGTGCATAAACATGTTCTTATCCTAAGTGAAACAGTAGTTGCAAAATCACAGACCTCTTATATTATAATACCTACAGCCTCAGAAGCACAAACAAAGGTGAAGTATTCTCCATGGGATTTTGTCTCACAACATTGAATGTCTATTGTGATTTCCTGAAAAATGAAATTGAAATTCCTTTGAGGAAATGTTAGAGCTCTTATATATGAATGCATTAGCAACTGCAATTTTATGTGTTACTTTACTTTCTCCGAGATAGAATTTGAACTGATAAAAAAAAATAAAATCTTTTCCATTAAGTGAATAAAATTACAAAAAAAGGCAAGAAACTTAAACATAAAGGAACTTGCTATTGAAAACTAACAGAAACCTGAAAGTAAAGATCTTATTTTATACAACTGCAATCCATTGGTGTTCTGTGAATGTTTTATCTCCTATTTTAAGTTGGTGGAATCAGGTATGGACTGCAGGTATGTAAAAAGTGTAAGGGAGAAAAAAGTAAGGGAACTTGATTGCCCAAGTGTCTTCTATTTCACAATTCTCTTGAGTGCACTTAGGGAAAAAAAAAAAAAAAAAAAAGATTTGCACTGAGGAGCAAGAAGGTAAATGTTCAGATTAAAATATCAGCCTGTTCCCAGTCCTTATCTGATGGGGCCTTCTCGTTAGTTATTTTTACTTTCAAAAATCAAATCTAAAGCATGTGGTTGGAATGGTGAAAAAAGGAGAGATTATGGTTGGGAAATGAAGTACTGCAAATACTCTACATCTCTTTTCTTGGAGACGTGGAAGAGGTATGAACGTTTTGGCACTTCTAGAAAACTCAAACAAAAATTAACAAAGTTTAAAACAAACAAACAAACCCTACCACCCAAATGCAAGATTTCAAGTACTGAACAGCCAACATCTATACTTACTGCTATATACAGCTAATATTTGAAACGTGAATAATCTTTAGTCAGTCTTGAAAGATGTGTTTCATTGAAAATGAAGAGTATTTTATTGTGATAAGGCACTCAATTTGAAATGTTTCTTACAATTCAGTTCTTGAAAGAAATTTGTTTTAATTCATTTATTGTTAATGATTTTAAGGTTATTTTTCTTCTGTACAGTGATATTTCAATTTTGTGCAATCTCTCCTCTTTTCTACTTCCTTCATATTTCCTTTACAGTGCAATTAAATCACAGTAAGACTCTTCTATGTGTTTAAGTGCCATGTTACTCTATTAGATATTTGGGCTCTTGTGAGTAATGCAGGTAGATAGCCCAAGCATGTTTAGGTTAAAATGATGTCATAACACATGAAGGGGGCAGGGAGCAGGAAATCAGATCAGTACTGCATGAAGTGCCACTGTTCAAGAACTCCTTTTACTTCAAGCAAGTATTTGGAGGAAATGCATGAACATTGGAGCAGAAATGTAATGCTTGCCAAAAAGTGTAGTGCAAAATGATTAATTTTACATGTCCACAAAGGAAAAGCCCTCCGAGTACAAAAATATGAGCAGGATTATTCCTTATCTTCAGAGTCTGAGGACCTGCAGTAGTTCAAGATGATAAATCTCATGCGGGGAAGAAAGAGAGTAATGCTTTCATTTTGAAGGTTTAGCTTTCTTGATGACCTTTCACTGTATTCAAAATTTGTTCTGTGAAATGATTTTTTAGGTTTATCACTGATCAAACAAACCAACCTCTCTTAACCTACAAGTGAACGTTAGAAACATATATCTAGATGCTCAGAAAATGAATAAGAATCCTGTAATCTTTTTGTGTCTTTATCAGGAAACTTAGTCCTTTCGTAGCATTTAAGTTCAAATTTCAGTTTATTTTTCAGCAGTGTTATTGGAAATAATAATACTATGCATGTAGTTGATTAGTTGCTTGCTTCTCTGAAGACTCAAAATAGCTTTTCCAGTGAAATAGTATGGCAGTAAGATGTGATGGAACCTCACAGAGAACCTGAATAAAATGTTATAACAAACTATTGTTTTGTTCTCTCTCATATTTAACAGTAAAAGGGGAAAAGTAATTTTGTTCAGTATAGATAGAAAAATTTAGTCCTCCCCAAATAAATGGCCCTTTCACCTAATACGAAATACACCCAAATTAGTCACACCATTCTCTAAAGTGAAACAAGTGGAAGCGTAAGCAAGTGATCGTGTATTACAAGCAGAGTATCAGAGGACCATACAGTCATAATGTACAGAGGTTTACTTGATAGCTAATTAACAAAAAACTGAAGTAAGAAGGAGATTAAAGCCAGGAACTTTTGGATATTTTTCCACTTCCTGAGAATTGAAGCAATTAGTAAATACATTACTATCAGCAAATGGTTTCTGTTGTTATTTCCCACGTGTATCTCTTGCAATCATAAAAGTTCTGTCAATGATAAATCAAAATATTTTATCTCATTTGGAATAAAACAAAACTGTCCTACTGGTATTAGTATGAATGATATCATTTTTCATAAAATAAGTTGTTTATATCGTAATTTCTTGATAGTGTATTCAGGGTTATTTTGGGTCCTGTGGGATAACACCAAAACTTCTACTTCACTTCAGTGGAAGAGAATGCCTTTATAGGGATCTTCCAGTTTCCATTTGGAGGACTGATCTGTTCATTCCAGTATGTTGCTTCTGATATGGGTCACTCTAAGACAATCTAGCTCTATTAAGACAACATAAATGTACAGGATGGTGTTCTGAAGGATGTGGATTTATGCTTACTTGAATTTTAATTATTTAATTTTTATTGCTAGGACCTTCTCGTGATGAAATGGCTGCTGTATTTTAAATCAAGCACTTTATTAATTACTATGCACTGCTAGTGTCCAGAAATTTGGCTCAGCTGAAAATGTTTTATGTTGCTGTACAAACTGTATGCACAATAAAATGCAATCCCTGCAATTTAAGAAAGCAACAGCAAACACCACAATTTTCCCTGCGGTGTAGTTTCCTCAAATCAGCCATATTATGGTCAGATTTTGCCTGAAATCTTGCAAACACTACACAGCTATGTACTTCCTTGCTTTATCACTTAATGGCTTGAAATGATTCTTTTCTTTTGGTGAAGCATAAGAATTTTTGTGGACTTAAGGAAAAAAATCAGTTTTATTTCAGAAAACCAATGTCAGTATTAAGAATGCTGTTTAAGCATTGTATGCTAAAAGTTGTCAATATGTGTTTTGGGTTGTTGTTTGTGTGTCCATTTGGATAATGTATTCAGTAGGATGAGAAGGCAGTGTGAGGGATTCCTCATAGCCTAGTCCACTGGAACTTGTATTGTGCAGTTTTACCTTCTTTGTTCTCTGCATTCTTTGATCAATTCGTAAAAATGAAGAAGCAGTCCTGTCAAAAAGTTTGTTGTGCTTCCATTCATGTACAAATACTGAGTTGTTGTTTTGTTCACAGAAAATAGGTATTTCAGCCTGTGAAGTAATTTATAAAGATGGTCAGCGCATAGATTAGATTTTGTAGGTAGCTATTTAGTGATAGCTCTTCCTAGATGGCAAAGTTTCTGTAAAACTAACTTCTTTTGCAATCTAGAAGAATATTTTGGAAGCACTTTCTGCCTTTTGATTGAATTCATTGTAATCATGTGTATTCTATTAATATACATATATTTTTGAATAGAGATGTTATTACTATTGAAAGGAAAAGAGGAAGAATGCTCTATTGTAGGTTATATGGGTAGTCAACTGATTATTGGAAATGCCTGGTTTAAAAAATAATGAATGCATAAATGTGGACTTTTACTGGTCCTTTATCTTAAAAGTAAGCAACAGTAGTAACTAGTTGTTCAAGTGGTTATCCACTGAATTCAGTAAAGTTGTCAACATTCCAGTTTTTACAATTTTTTTTTTCCACTGGTACAGAAATACTCTGTAGTGTTTTACCATTGCATGAAGCAAATAATACTGGATTACAGATTCTACTTTATTTCTCTTTTTATTTTCTGTCGTTTCCATCCAATTTAATGACCCGTTATGTGAGGTGCTTATGTATGATGCATCTATGTGTGTATATATATGTGTACATAAATACTGCTTTGTGATATTTCTGAAAATATGTTCTGGAGCCTGGGGACTGTTGTTTTGTGCTAGCTGTATATAGGAAGGGCAAGCCAATGTGTGTGCCCTTCAGCAGGGAAAGAACTGACACAATGACTCTGAAATAAAAGTTGACAGAAGCCAGAGAGTTGTAAATATAAAATACATGTGGTGCATAAACTTTATAGTACACAATTTGCTCTCAATTTCCTTACTTCCATATACTTTCAGGAAAAAAAAAAAAAAGGAATAAAAATCTCTCCATTCTCATGGAAGCAGTTTCTCTATGTTATTTGCTATTTTCTGTGTTAAGTAGGTGTAAGGATTGTATTAAATACTTCTCTCTTTTGTCTATTCCTAAACCATTTATAAATCAAAGATTTTATGTTCTTTCATGCTAATAATATGGATTTTCCAACTTACCAGTTATCTCTCAGACAATCAGTCACAGTCAAACTTAGCTTTAAAAAGACCCAGTTAAGCTTTGAATAAATAATGTAGATATTGATACGTGCCTATAGCTCTTTTCTCAATAATTGAAATGTGAGTTTTTTGTTAACACCTGATTTCTGTCTCCTTGGAACTTCAGAATTTACCGCAATACTTTCTTTTGTTATTTTGGATGTCTGCCTTGGCACAGTCTATTAACATGGAATGAGTATTGATATTTCTAAATTTTAAGGCACAGTGAAATGGAAAGTGTCTTTTCTTAAAACTTAGTCCAACTTATGGCTGCCTTATTCATCAGGAGCAACAATCCTTGCTCGAAGAGAATGTTTTTGGAAAGTAAATGTAGTGGAAATATTTTAATTTACACTGCTGAGACTCTGACAACACTTCTCTCTTATGGGGATAGTATGAACATAAAATAAGCAAATATCTTGCAGTGAAGATTGTTGCTGCTGTTAATTTTACTGAGAAATTTAGCATAGAGTGAGGAAAAAAAGACAACCTAGAATGTTCTGTGTCTCTGGAAATAGTCTAAATAACCACAGCCTTTTATGTGAATGCAAACAGTTTCTCAGAGATAATTCAGGGTATCTCTGGATGATTGCATCTGTATTAGGACCATAAGAAATGCTGGACCACTGTTGCATGCTTGGCTTCCACTGCAATCAAAATCTGCAAGCACTTCTTTGATTGATACTTGAAATGGAGTACGTGATTCTATTACACAGGCATTGGTAATCAGATTTGGGATTTTTGATACACCTTTTTTTGGTTTATCACTGTGGAGTTATGATGGTGTGAAGATAAATACGTCTTTAAGTGTAATACCTGGATACCATCTTTCATTTTGAGTGTGTGTCATGTAAATCTCTGTATCTGTTCTGGAATGTTCTGTTAAACACTGCAGAAACTTCTCTTGTTGGTTCAGTTTTATGTTCTGATGCATATGAGAAATCATCTCCATGACAAACAGTCAAGCCTGTGCGTGATACATTTCAAGTGCATAAGATGGAATTTCAGATGTGCTTTTGTTAATACCCTCAGTGGTTTTCTAGTGTGGCTAATTCATTAAAAAGTGTTAAAAAATTAGAGCTAGCTATGTACCCACCAGTGCAAGAAAAGAATAATGTATTCAGAATACAAAGGATTTGTCTGAATGTGTTAATCAGCTCGATATACCTTCCAATTATGCTTATCATCTCTGTTAAAGAATTTTGCTATATTTATATATTTTTAATTTCGAAGTCGATGCAATATTTAAAACACAATTATGTTTTGGTTTGCTGTGCTCTTCTTGCCAATTTCTTGTGTTTTGAAGTCTCTCAATGATTGCGTCTCATTTTTCATTACTGATGGCCCCTTCAGACAGGCAGGCTCCAAGCTAATTAGCAATGCTTTGTTCTTGAATGCTTGTTTCCTCCAAAAACTCTGCAGGAAGGAAACTCATGAACAGTAGTACACAATCTGCAGTTTCAGAGGCTATAATGTTAACAGTAATGTGCTGCAACGTTTAAACTAAAATCCGCCACTTTAGAAATTATTAATTCATGCTCAGTGATGGGAAGGTTTATAGTCCAGAGGATATCTCAGTAGGATTGTACATTGCTACGGCTTTGTAATAATCAAAATCTGGCATGAAAAAATGGTGTCAGTGTCTAAAACTGCCTTTTGAAATCCCTATGAAATGTTGTGGTTAGGCCCTCAAGCTGGGCTACTTTTTAGTCAGCATTTGGCAAGAACCAAGCTGTTTTGTTTTTGTCTTGCTTTGTTCATTTTTTTTATTTGTGTGCTAAGTCACTGCTTAAACAAATCGTGTCTCAAAGCAGCACAAGGCTGCACTCTGCCTTCTGGCAAGATTAAGATAGAGGAATGTAGCAATGCATGATGGGTGAGATGCAGGACAGGTGTGAGCGTGGCAAGAGGAAGAGCTGGGCTTTGTGGGCATGGGAGAGGAGGGACAAAATCTAATGTCTCTGGGATGAAAGTGGCTCCATGACATGAAGGGCTTCTGGTCATAGTTGGGCACTTTGGGCTAAGGACACTGATTTGGTAGCTGGGGGTGGGTATTCTTCTCCATTTACCTGCAATTACTGTCATGGCATCCTCATTCTGTTGTTTGAGACATGCTAGTCCTTGTTCAGCTAGAACTTCAGATTAGGAGGACGTTGCTTCTTGAGGGATAATTTTCAGCCCTGTGGTCAAGGTTATTGCGCGTATCCCGGAGTCTGTACTGCTGCATTAGATTTATTTTTTATTTTTTCTCTGTAACTTTTAATGTATTAGTATTAAATGACCAATAATCATTTAATTGGTTTGCCCATCTGCAAAGGAAAAGTGTTGACAGCAGCACTGAAGGTATGCAATGTCTTTCTGGCAGGTATTTCTCAGCAGATCTCCTGAGCTAGGGCATGTCCCTTGGGCCTTCTCATGCTATTGCCATGTAAAGAATCCACCAGCTACAATGTGAATCCAATCAAAGTCATTTACAGAATGACAAAATCTATCAAACATGTAGGGCACGGAGGAATTAGTTATCTCCCGGAGTTACCCAGGTGAGTGTTTTGGAAGAGGGTGTAGCATTTTACCTGCTATACAGTATATTATAGAGTAAAACATCAGTTCCTGCTGTTTCAAAGTAAGAAAACCTGGAATATTGATTAAGAGCTGGCTTCTGAAAAGATGTATGTTAATCCTTTTGAAGTCAATGTTTATTGAAGGAGGTTTCAGCAGAGATTGCCTGTAAATTTGATATTGCTTTAACTGATGGGTAGAATACGTATTTCCTTGACAGGAAGTATAACATACTTGTTCCCTTAAAATATTTTGTTAGCTTGTCATTTCGTAGTTCAAACTTCTTTACAATGTGCTTTACACTTGTAAATACTTCCTAATGTGGATTAAGATTTGAGGGGCGGTAGCTTTGATTAAAATCAACATATGGAATGATGGTTACTAAAATGCAGATAAAAAGTAGTACAAAGAATTAATAACTGTCTCTGATAACAGAATGGGCATCACTTAATGTTTTATGTAGTTTCATAAAACATCTTTCAAATTTTGAATCAACAGCTGGTTAAAAAATAAATAAATCAATAGTAATGAGTTCATTTGTATGTAAATGAATGTCATTCTATTCTAGGCTACCCGTACTTTATGGTGTCTTCGTAGGTAGGTATCACTAAGTGTGGTCATGAAAACAGGGCTGTTCAGGAAACCCTTTTTAAAAAATCAATTTAAATGCAAAGTCTTTGCCTGGCTTTTAAGTTTTAAAAAGTCATTCATAAGATTCTATCAGCCTGAGTGTTCTGTGTATTTGTATTTAAAATAATAATTCAATACATTATCAGGAGTGAAATATCTTACAAACAAGGAGCTCTAGGACAATCAGACTATTTCAGAAACTCACTGAACATTTCTTTGCATGTTCCAACTCATTTCGAAAAATTGATCAAACTAGGAGGCTGTGTGCCTGTATGCTTGCAAGTGCAAAGTAAATGCACATAAGAAAATATCATCTTTCTAGGTCAGGGAAATGTCTTTTAACTGTTGCAAATAGGAAACACTCTATGGATGCTTGTAGTCTTCAACAATAGTAGGGTCTGCTATGCTCACGTTTGGACGGCAGTGTTGAGTAGTTGCTGAAATAGCTTAGTGGAGTTTAAACAAAATAAAAAATAAAAAAATTCAAGATGTGAATCAAGCATGAATGTGTATTTTAAATCTCTCTATATAAACTAAGATTACTAGCTTTTTTCATTCTTGTAAAAATGGAAGATGTTTAGGTTGGCAGGAAGAGCTGATGGATTTGCAGGTTAAGCTTTGTAAGTGTATTTCCAGTTAAAGTCATGTTTTCAGGAAACAAAATAAACTGGGGTTTGGGAATTTATTGCTATGTACAGAGCAGTAGTCTTTCAATATTTTCTTGTTAGTAAGTTTTCAAGTATTTGGAGCAAATTTGACCTCAGTAAGGCTTCAGTTTACCTAAACTCTAAAGGAATAGATCAACTTTGTATCAGAAGTAAAAAAAAAAAATCACCCATATCTGCTCAATTACTCAGAATTTCTTACTTTCAATGAAGTGTTGTTGAATTAGGCTCTAAGTCCACATATTTTGGAGGTTAGGAGAGGACATTAACATGAAATCCATAAAGAAATGTTTTGATTGATAGCTTGGAAGGAAATGCCAAGGATAAATATAAATACTGTTGATTGCAGTTGATGTGGGCAAGTGGTAATCAGTTGCTAATTTAAACAAACAAGACTCCAGCAGATATTTCAACTCTTCACCTTTCCACTTGTCTTTCACTTGCCTTTCCCAATCCCATTTTACAGGTAAATATTTCTGATGTTTCTCATACATTCTTTACCCTAAGGGATAGTTAAGTACCCCTTTCTGGGGGAGGGAGGAAAATATATGGATGAAGAGAATGGTTATGATTGGAAGAGAAAATATAATTTTGGTCAACTTTGGAGAAAACTAGCATCAGATTTTTTTTATTTATTTATTTTCTGAAAGCTGAGTTTTCATACTACTCAAACTTGAGGCATATCTACCTCATGAAATTGTGTGATTTGCATTTGTAACACAGTAGAAGACACAGGGAAGGTTCTCTCATGCACTTCAAAATACACATCGATTGAGAAGGGTGAATGGAGCATTTTGTGTTCTGGCTTATTTTTGTAAATCCTGGAAATTCAGGAAACTCAACTGCAACTGAGATGGTAGGATCTAAAGTAATTAGGAGAAGTCTATAAGCTGACCCCAAGAGGCCTCACCTTACCCTATTCACACAGGTTTTTAGTGACTTTGAAATTTAATATAAAGAAAAACCCAATTTTCAGACTGTCATAAAGAACAGTAAGTCCTAATAAAGCATACATTGCTACATTTGAAAGTCTCTAAAGGCTAGTTTATAGTCCATGTAGTTTGTTAAAAAGCTTTTAGAGTCATCATGGTCGATTTTATCAGTGTAGCTATTGTAAATGAGCAGTAAGTCAACATTAAAGTCCTTATGAAATTTTAATGTCAAAAAATTAAAAGCACGAGTGTTGTGATCAGTTCATAAAACAAAATATTTGAGTCTCTGCTCCTGCCCTGCCAAGGGAGGATCAATTATTGCAGTACTGTTCTCTTACCTCGCCCTCCAGTAGATCTGTGTATTCCTTAGTATTCCTCTTAGTCTGTTTCTTATTGACTTGACCTCTGGCAGATCAAGTTCTGTGATTTTGGGTTTTGTTTTGTTTTTTCCTCTTTTTTTTTTTTTTTTCTTCCAAGCTTCTTTATTTTTTTTCCAGTTGAGTTGTAATTTCTTCTTTGAAACCCAATGCAGAATACTTATTTTCTCCCAATTTATCTTAGCTTATGTCAATTCTGTATCAAATCAGAGTATTTTAAACTTGATTCTTTCAACTGATTATCTGTTTGCGACAGCATAATACCCCAGAGTTTGTCACCATGCTAACAAGCTCGGTTTCTCTGAAAGTACAGAATAACAGTGTAAATAAAGACCAAAAGCAGTGGAATGTGTGGCTGCTACTTAAAATACCCCAACGTTACTCAATGCTGAAGTGATATAAAAGACTTAAAGAAGATACATATGACTTCTTTTTTTAGCACACAGATAGATTAGAAAGCAAAATGTCAAGACCCCCACATGGTATTATAACAGTAAACAAAATTTATGGCTTCTTTAAAACCATAGAGGGGCAGAAGATTAAAAATGTAAATTGGTCTTAATTTGTAGTGTTCGCATGCAGGACACAATCAATTAGCTAAAATGCTAAGTTAGTTTAGAAATGTAATTAGGTATCTTCACATTCAAATCAGATGTGGACATGGATGGAAAAAACTAGTTTAGAAAACATGTGTCCTAGCAGTTATTTTTCAGAGGTTGGGAAAAACTATTAGGAAACTTTAAACATTAAATAATTTAGGGAAAAAAAAAAAAAAAAAAAAAAGGAGACTATTGTGATATATATCATCTTGAAGTAACAGTGGCATGTAACCTTGTTACCTACAGAGAAGTAAATTACTGTATTCCTGAAACAGTCATTTGAGAAGGTGTTACTAAGAAATAACGGCTAGATCAATTTTAGTAGAAATGGAGATTATAGATTATAAATAATTGCAGTTCACTTCACGGAATTGTTTGTTTTCTTAATGGCAATGACAGTGTGGTCCTGATAGGTGCAATACAAAGCTACAAAGAAGACACATCTGAGTTCAAAATCTCACCGTTTAAAATGCGGAAGAGTTAAATAATGCCAAGGAAACGATTCTGATGTGGTGGTGTTTTCTAAGTCTTTGCTGTGTCCTTCTGCTCACTTTACTTGTTTAGAGCAGTATTCTGCAGGGCCAATGCCAGTGTGGATGTGCACTCTGTAAGATACCAGTAGGGATGCCAACCAGGTATTGGTGATGAATTTTGTGCTGTGATCTGTTTTAGAGCAACAGGATGTCGTCTAAAGTCTTTTATCCAGAACAGGTTGGGAGTACATTGTTTCAGGCATTCATTCAAGAAGTGGGAATAGACAAAACTCTTCAATGGGACTGAAAAAGTTGCATAATATTTCCATAAAGCATCAACTTAACAGTTTGGAAATAACACTTATGAACTCATCAACACTGTAAGTTGAGTTCTCATGGATTTAATATTTTTGTAGCCTCATAAATCTGATGGATTTATCAATCTCCTTATTAAGTCAGAAATTGTTTTTGGAAACTTTTAAAAATTCTGCCCTAAATTAAATGTATTCTTTATTGTAATAATTTTGCACCTAGGAGATACCATAGATAGAGAATCCTCTACAAGTAAATAATCAAATACTAAGCATCTCCTTCAAAATTCAGCGTGGAAAGAAAAAGATACTACTTCAGAATGTGTGCAAATGCCTGTTAATTGAATGTATTAATTCTCTAAGTCCTGGGGATTGCAGATTTTCATTGCAGATATTTTCTGTGTTGCGAATCTGTGTAGCTATTTATATTGCAGTTTGGCTCTGGTCCTGCACAGAGCCCAGCACACTGTGTCCTTTGTGCCTGTAGTGAATGCTAATGAAACTTGTGGGAACACCTGGAAGAGGCAAGGGAATTTGAGCCAAGCAAAATCACTGTCCTGAATGATTTGGTCACCGATATCTCTTGCATTTTCAAGCTCTAGTTTATACTTAGTTTCATCAAAACAAACACAGAGAAAATAAATTAAATTTTAAGAAGTAAAAAGCAGGAATAGTATTATGATAATCTCCACTGTACCTAACACGAAATTTCAGTTTCACTGTGTTTAGAATAAGATGGAGGCAGCTTTTCCCCAGGAGATGCTGGAGAAGCAGAGCTTATAGAACTACATATTGGAAAGTGCAGCCGGTGATGGAAAGAGATGAAATCTGGTAAGAAACTGAGTAAGGATAAAGAAGTAATAATGGAGAAGCACTTGGGAGAAAAGACAGAGAGTGGGAGAGTAAAGAAAGCAGAGCAATTGGATGAGATCATAAGAATTTATTTGAGGAAGTAAAAGAAAGGGGAAAGGAGAAGGCTGTGAAGGGAACAAGTGTGAGTTTTGGGAGAGGTCATAAGAGAAAGATGCAGACGTACTGCATCTGGATTTGGTTTAAAAAAATAACAGAACTTTTCCTTGAGTGGAAAGGTTTATTCTATTTTTTTAGCGTTTTTCTGTGCAGCTCTGATACTGAGTCTTGCTTCAGGAGCAGCTGTCTTCACACTGCCCTTCCCATCACATCTGGAGTGATTTTTGACATCCGTAAAGGCAGTAATAATTTTAAAGATCTTGGTGATTGTGCGTCTGTGCACTCACAGTGCCTTCTGGGGTCATTGAAACATGATGAGTTTGAGATATTGGTTAACACGGAGAAAGTACAATCATCTTGGGACAAAGACACAAATGGAACAAGATGGATATATTTTTTTAAAATATATTTTTTAATTTTTTTTAAACTGTAACTTCAAAGTCTTTCTATAACTTAAGTCCTGACTGTGATTTTTGCAGCTTTTGTGGGATCATGAGCAGCTGAGTTTCCTGTGATTTCCCAAGGCAGGCAGTCCAGGTTTTAGATGACATCTCAAGGCTTCTCTTCAGAGAGGCCAAAAGATGAGTTGGTAACATTTTCTTTATATATATTCTTTCTATATGCTATGCTTCATCTAGCACTATTTGCTAGATGAAGCATAGCAAGATGCTTGTCACCTTGTTAAATGGTTAGTGGGCATTTAGAGAGGTGATCAGAAATTACAGACCTGTTTAGTATTATGTGTGATATTTTCCTTCATGTATATGGCTTTGTTCAGTGCTGTCCTTTTACATTTGATCAAATGGAAGATTTCTTGTCAAATATGTTTTTTGTTATGTGTGAAGAAAACAAAAGTGCCATAAATGTGGTTTGTTCCATATAGATATTGTCATTGCATTAAAAAAAAAAAAAAAAAAAAGTTATTTGCAAATCTTGTAATAAAGCTGTGGAGCAGCAATAGCTTAGCAAATCAGACCAGCATAGATACAGTTGTATTTCCCCTAATGAAATACTCTTGACTTGCAAGCTGGAAATCTGGTGGTAAATGTGAGCTAGCAAACCTTATGGCAGTGTTTGATCTTTGGTTTAAGAACTACAGTGCTCTTAATTTCTGACAGTAGGATGGAATAGCTTTTGCAATCTGACCATACTGTGTCATGCCGAAGTTTTGCCTGCATCCCAGTAGGTGCTTGAACATAGAGAAGAATGGAATGCTCCCCTGACACTATATGGGAGATGATGTTCTTTTGCCTGCACTTCATCTTTTTTCCCATGCCATGTGCCTCATCACCTGGTCTTGCTATGTTTACAGGCTTTTTAGCTGATGAATTTCACCCACATCAGATCACAAATGTGTAAATGCTAACAAGGAAAAATCTAATTTGAAAAAAATGCATTTTTAGGGCCTTCATCTGGTAAATTGAAACTGAGCGTAGCGTTTAGTCATGGTTCATAAAAACAAAGTCTGACTAGAGAGCTGTTTATCTTCAGCAAATACAGCAGGCATATACAAAATCTAAAGCAGTTATCTGACTGAAAAGTGGCTCCTGGGCAGCTTCACATCACTGGGCACATTTTCAGATTCCTGAAAATCTTGATCAAAACAGTAAATGACATTTTAAATGAACTCAGAATTTGATCTTTAAGATCCAAATAGCATGCAGGGTGTTGTCTTGGTCTTCTGAATCCATGTAACAAAACTTCTATCCAATTCTAGGAAATTCAGTATCTGACTGTAAATGGTATTTAATCAAATTCCACGATATGGAAAAATCATGCAGTTGCTGTTAATTTCATTGTAAAGTGGCTTAATAACATTTTAAAAATCATTAACATATCAAAACAGCCATCCTATCTACTAATATAGTTCTTAATAACTGCAGATCATTAAGGAAATTATACTGTGTTACTGTGCTTTTCTATTAGGAAATAACAACTGAAAGGTTTGGGGGAGATCCCCTCTCACAGGGAAAGTGTAAAACTGAGTAAATATCAGTCGTCAATTTCACCCCACATGAAATTTTGTGAATGATATGAAGGTCCCATCATGAAAACTAATAGAGGGGGAAAAAAAATTAAGTGATGTTGTGTAGTCTAATTGCAAAATACTTTAGACAATTTTTTTTGAAATATGCAGCATCATATGTTGCCAGTAAGGGCAGTCAGGTATCCTGTAATATACATCAGTATTGTGCCATAAAAGTTTTCTGGTTAGGGAAATGGTTGGCATCTTGAAGAACGTATTCCTCAATTAACATTGTAATATATTGTTATATATTACGTGTTAATGAAATTAATAGAGCTATATCCAAAGTAGTTAGCATTTTGAAACAGAAGGTACATTTCCTAGAAAATCACCACATTTTTAAACATTTATTGCAAGAAATCCACACTGGGTTAGTTATTATTCATGAACATAACAATCTCAAATTTACAATTGAGTCACAGAAATTATTATTATTATTATTTTTTTTTTCAAACAAAGCAAAAACCAAACTGTACTTTACAGGGAGCATTGTGTAGATAATGGCAGTTTGTTTTTCGTTCTCCTAACCATGGATTCCTATGTATGATTACCATCTCCTTTGGTAACGGCTAAATGTGATCTTACGTAGACACCGCAGGGCATCTCCAGTTGTGATAGGTAACAGAGTCCTGCCCACCATAATGAAGACAAGGCACAGATGGGTGTACAGAACATAAATGCCATACTTCCTTCAGTCTTTTGCTTTGTGCACTCTCAGGGAAGACTGGGACAGCCTCTTTTCAAGATAATTGCCAGCTTCAGGTCCTCTATGTCGAGGCTGAGAAGCTCATTCATTTTAATGCAGTGGTGTGCATTGGAACAGGAAGAAAAACACTTGACATTACTTTCAAACAAACATCATTTGTTCCAGAAAAAATCATTATGCTAAATTGGAGCTTAGTATGTTGTAGAGAGACTTCTGTTTTACTATTTATGTTTTTAAATAGTTGTGCATTGCAGTAGCAAATGTTTGGAAATCCTTAGATTTATGAGTCGTGTCCTTCCTAATACAGCTTTACCTTAACATTTTCACTGTATTTCCCATTTTTCTAAATTGCCCATCTGGCTTTTGCAGAGCCTGATACCTACCTAGTTCAGTTCTCTCTATTGATCACATTGAAGAGATGTTGGAGAAAGTAGAACATATTATTGTTTTGGAAAAAGCTGGTAAGATGAGTTCATATAATGTATCTCCATTTAGTCCATTGTTCATAGCCATTGAAATAGAGGCTTTGCAAGTTGTAGGTTGTATCTAACTTATAATGAGAGTTGGGATGATGACTGGATTCAATTCTTTAATAGTCTCTCCATCTCATTGTCAGGCATCAGACCTGAAAAACTCGTGCTGGAGTCTGTAATGGGAACTTGGGGTGGAGGAGCAGAAGAGAATAAAGACAGGAAGGCAGTAATAGACTTTTTTGTGGTTTTAATGAAAGTCAGTCCCTTATCCCAAGATGGGCAGTAATAGAACCAACAATAATACCTGTTGGGTATGTTTGGGTTTTTTTGCCTTTTGTTTTGAAAGCAGTAAATGGTTTTCAGTGTTGCAAGTCTCTCACATAGTATTTTCAGATGCCCATGTAAAATAAATCTTGTAATAAATAGCAATTCTATAAGAACGGTATTTTTCCTCAAGTGAAATGGGGCTGTGTGATGCATGCGGATAAAATCTATTTACAATTAATGTATTTAGGCACTGTTAGCCACAAATTGGTGACAATGGATAACAAAGCACCTAAATGAGTTGAATGCTAAAACTCCATCTGTAATTAAACTTATTGTTTGTAAAACTCGTACATGCTACAGACATCTTCAATTTCTGAGTGCTGTTACTAGCTCTGTGACAGCTGTAGAATTACTAGCTTTTTAATGCCTAGTGGAGTGAAAACTGAGTAGAGGCAGCCAAAACCCAAAAAGAGCCATGGGTTCTTGAGCTGATATTTGTTGATCTGAACTTCTGCACTATTGGTAGCTGTGACCCTGTGGACCTGGTGTATACCACCATCCCATCACTCTGTAGGTCTTCTAGCTATGTAATAACTGAGTGTTAAATATCTGCACTGAATTTTTAGTTTGAGTAGCTCAGCTCATGGTCTCAGTCTTTGGGTTGCAAAGTGTGGATACTCTGTGGAAAAGGTTTGGGATAAATGGACATGGAGACCAACTGCGAGGGAAAGGCTACCAAGGGAATAAGCCTTTTTTACGTGGCTGTAGAAAGTTCTGCATGAGATAAACCTGTATATTACTTCTGCGTTTCTGAGGATTCAGTCACCTGCCTTAATAGTTCAAACATGTCACAGTTACGAAGTAGGGAACTTAAACCATGACCCGCTTCACATATTTAAATCTAACTATTGTGGTTACGCAGTGACTGATTTCTTGCATTTTCAAAAGGCTACATGGAATAAGAATTTAGGCCCAGGTGTTTTGGTGTCTTTTTAAAGCTGAATAGGAAAGCATTTAGCTAATTTTTCATAATTTGTTTGGACTAAGAAATCAACTGCTAGAATTGCCTATAAATTTAATGATCATAAATTTACTTATAAATAAATGAAACAAAAGGAAAATCTAAATGTCAAAACACTTGGATTTGATAATTTAAGAAAAAATCTTTTTTATTCTGTTGTTGGAAAAACGAAGGATATTTTCCATTGAAACTCCACATGATTTAAGCTTTACATTCCTATTAAAGTATTTTAGGCAAATTCCCTTACTGCTTGCAATTTTCCTGTTTAAAAAGGGGAGGAGAGGTGGCGAAGGGTGTTATAAACTGCAGAGAGTTAAGGTAAAGTGGAATCCATTCCTGGAGTGACTAAGCAGCTTAGAGGAAGGTAGCTGAGCCCTGTCTCTGCCTTTGGTTGTCACAATGAAACCACTCGATTTATTTCTGTGTGTAGCAGAACTTCAGTTGTAACAATTTCCACAGCATTCAGCTGCTATAACTTCCCTCCTTATGCCCAGAAGTTCTGGAGGGGTATGGAGAGGGAAGCGATGGCATTACTAGGGTTCAGTGGGAGGGATCGTTCTCCTGCTGTCAGTGTGGCTGCTGGTCCATTATCCTAATTCTATAGCCTTAGAAAGTTGACATGAGTTCCTTGTCCTTTGTAGATAACAGATTGTTCTGTTTCCACATCCCTTTGCACCCTGTGCTCTCCTATCCTAGTGCAGTTGTTTTCTGTGCCTAGGCGAGTTAGCCATGGAAAGATAAGTGGGAAGCTTCACTCATGCTTGTGCAAAACCACAGCTTCAGTGCCAGCCACCCAGCAGCTGGTAATAGTTGATGAATGTAGTGAGTCTGAGAGCTGGCATTCTGAACGGTTTGCCGTGTCCAACTAGTTTAAATTGTTTAATCTACTGATTAAAAGATAAGCCAAAGCAAAATGTGTTATGAAGCCTTCTGCAGCTTTTCTTTTTCATAGTCTCATATTATTTTTTTAAAAAGAATTGAAAACTGGACCTAAGTGTATTTATTTTTGTAAATTTCCTCATTTGATTACCTTTTGTTAGAGCTGCATAGTCTGTGCCCAGATTTTTCATAGGCTCACCTCTACTATTACCAGTTTTCATGTAGCGTTTTACATAGCACAGGGGAGGACGTGAGTACAGTTGTAAGGATGGCACTTGCAGAAGTAGCATCCTGCGTGGATGGCGCTTGTAATGAGACAGGACAGCTGACCATAGGGTTGAAAGGAGAAAACCTAGACAGAGCAGGAAAAAAAAATGAATGGAAAAGAGGTACATCTCCAGATCACTGAGCAATCGCTGGGGGGGGGTAAAAGGCAAACATCTGTATGTTTTCCTTACAGTCATTCAATGTTCTAAATATATACATATATATGACATGATAAAATGTTATAATGTGCTATAACATATATTTTTAACATATAATGTATATTTAGTATATGAAAATATGGTGTTTTCAGTTCTAAGGTTTTTTTCTGTCTTTTGGTTTCATTTTTTTTTGTGAATATTTTTTTGGCAGGTGCCAACACACCTGCATTCAAGGTGCACACTCAACAAGGCAAGGTTACCAATTTGTTTGCCATTTCTCCGTACCTATACTCAGAAAACATCTAAGCTGCTATGGGGGCACGTGAAAGGTTTTTATGTCTGCCCTGCTCTCCCTGTTTTGCTGGTAGCATTTGTTCTCTAATTTGCCTTCTCCCTCCCAAGTGCATTTCATGGTTGGAAGTAACACCTGTGGCCACTGTGCTCTGACAGCTGCAAGACTCAGATGCCAAGCTCTTGAATGTATTTTTTCTGTTGCTGTCATCTGGGTTAGAGGATAGCTTCCAGGCAGACATCTCAGTCATGTCTGTGTTCATTGCTTGTTGTTGGGCAGGGCTGGGATCAAGGTGTCATTGGTTAACTTTGCACAGTTTCATTCACAGTATATGCAGTGGTGGCCAAGAGTTTGCTTTGGGGTACAAGCTTTTGTAGGGAATGAATTCTCATCCACTGTTTAGCCATGTTTAAAGCTCTATTTAGACCATCTTGTGCTCCGGAGAAGGTTGATATCTTTCTAAAATTCTGGACTAGGAAACTCCCTGATGAATCTCAGCTCATCTAAATTGAGAAAGAAGAAGACAGCCATGGCAGGTTTAAGCCTGTACCTTTTCTGCTGTTTTTGCAGGAAGACTTAAATGAAGAATTATGAAATGATTGTGTTTGGAAATTCGTAATTTCAAATGATCTTCTTGCAAGCGATGATGCCCTGTATTTCAGAAGAGCCATTTCCAAAGAACATAGTAAATCAGACTGTGGTATCCTAGTTTAAAAACCCGTCACCTGGGTTCACAGAGAGGTATTTCAAAAGCATGGCTGACGCAGACAGATTTCTCAGCGGCACTGGGTAAGATGTGGCTAGTAAAACTAGGTAGTCTTGACTTTATGACCTTATTGCTATTGCAACCTATCACTCCTGAATGTGATGGTACATGACGGGTTTCGTATAGCCTTGTAACTGTTCTGGACAGGAAGAAGCTCCCAAAAGTAGCATGGTTTGCTGCATCCTAGAAAAGGTATTGGATGAAAGTTGCTGGAGCGAGATATTCAAATGGTCTTGTTGGAAACTGCATTTCTCTGAGGTTGGTTGTAAAACTGAAAAGCAGATTCTGAAACAGAAATTAGAATTAAGGTTTGATCAATTCAAGTTAGATATCAGTAACTTTTTTCCTACTGGAAAGTCCAGCAAAAAGTATCTTCTATTTCTCTTCAGGAGTGTAAGTTGGAGAAGTGGCAAATGCAACTTTTCTGCATGAGGTACAAAATGATTTGCAATAAATTATATTTCCATGCAGGCTTACACTCTGCATTCTGCTCAGCTCTTTAATGCTAAAGTTTGCATACCAAGATCCCAGTTTCAATATTCATATAATATCCTTCTGAAGACAATTAATTTATACATGCTCTCTTGTACAGAGCTCTAGGCTTCAGAAGACTTTTTGTGGAAAATGGACACGCAAATTAATTTGACTCATGCAATTTACCGAGGCAGCATCATGGAAAATATTGTCTCTTTTCTGTTGTAAGCAAAATGTGTTGCGGGGAGAGATGACCTTCAAAGATAAGGCTGAAATGAAGCAAAAATGCGTTTACTTCTTATTTCACATTGAGGGCTGATTTTGATCAGAGCACTTGGATACGTTTGGAAGTGGAGTTTAAGGATGGGGATGAACCTTCAAATGTACCTGTGTGACTCGGCATTGGCCTGCTGTTTTTCTTCTGCTTGTTGTATAGGAGTTTTTGAGGTGAGAGCTCAGAATGGTCAGTTTATTTAAATTCCTTTGCATTTGTAGTCTGCAGTAGGTGTTGCTGTGTGTCTAAGTGTGGAATCTTTCTTAAAAAACAAACAACAACAACAACAAAAAAAACCACGAAAAATCCCCACAAAAGTGAAGCTTTTTAATATACATGAATATGTTTTTAAAGATTAATTCTTGTGCATACGTGCAAAAACGTATTTCAGTCTACTTTACTCCCACAGTAAGCACTCTTTAAAATTTTTATCTTCTGCTTCTTTTATGGTCGAGCTCCGAGTGACGCACAAGACGGGTGTAAAGGCCTGCACACAGTCA
Source organism: Meleagris gallopavo (assembly GCF_905368555.1). Taxonomy (NCBI): domain Eukaryota; kingdom Metazoa; phylum Chordata; class Aves; order Galliformes; family Phasianidae; genus Meleagris; species Meleagris gallopavo. Next base: position 14,653,700 of record NC_139412.1, read on the forward strand.
CTTGCAGAGAGGGCAAAAGCATTGTCAGCTTTTGTACTGACACCAGAACAGTTTTGTACCCAGAACAAAGATCTCTTTAATGCCAGCAATCCTCTCCTCCTCCGTGTAAATCGCACTGCTGCTGGAGCTGATGCTCTTGCTGGCAGGCATGTCTACCCCTGCAGCTGGGCTATTAGCTTGAACTAATGTGGGCTCGAGCACTTGGCAGAGAGCACACGTTAGGAATGGGTACCGGGGATCAATATGTTGGCTTTGAGCATGTCATGCATTTCTCTGTGTGCATGACTTTGTTTTCCTCCAGCCACTGCAAGGCATAGCTCCTCTAGTCACTGTGTGACCATGAGGTTGTTTTTGTAGGGCACATATTCTCACTGCTGAGACAACCGACAAAACAAAACAGACTGCTCTTCCCCTGAATTACATGGGATATGATTCCTATTCTTTCAGGTAGTGCTGCACTCTTTGCCACACATGGATGCTATCAAACGCAGAAGTCCTTCACTGGGGCTTTATTCAAAAGGAGGGGGAGAGAGAAGAACCTACTCTCCTCTCCTACCCTTCACTGGGGCAAACTCACATTTAGTCTGATGAGTGTGAATTGGTTGTGTGCCATTTCCTTTTCTACAGAAGTTGATGCTGATTAACTCCTATCTTCAAGTGAGCGTCAGTCCATGTGAGGCGTGTAGTATCTCTGGTTTCTAGCACTTGTGATATACGAAATACTAACACAGCTCATCATTTCAGCAGAGAGGCAAAGCTGGAAGATGAAGAGCTGCTGCTCAAGATGTGGCTCTACCAGTCTGAGTTAAGTGCTTTACATTAGAAATAGCAATGTGACAGTTCCCATGCAGCTTGCTTCTCTGAGTATTTGGCCATGAGAATTCTCCAACTGGCCATGAAAAAGGGAAAAATATTTAGTAGGAATTTACAAGGATAATTGGCCCTTATGTGCTTGTTACTTGTCAGAATTTTTGCCTAGGTTTTGAGTGGGATTTTAGAAGGGGATCTGCTTTAAAAGAGGTTGATTTTTTTCTATCACTAACCATTTGAAAATCTAAGTGTTTTAGGTGCTTTCCTGGCTTTGATTTGTTTTGGATTCCCATGACTGCCTACTCTTTTGAGAGTTAGGAGGGATGCATCCATGGCAAGTAATGTGCTGACTTCTGTAATGCTGGCATTGCTGAGGATGGCTTAAATCTCATCTGTGAACTTACATTAGTACTGCAGGAGAGAGGCTTTTAAAGGTCCCACTGCAAGCATTCCTGGCTGCTGCTCTGCAGCCCAGGCACTCAGACTGCAGTCCCCTATCACTCACCGAGGGAAGCAGATGCCTTTGCCAGCTTGGAGCCAATGCCAGAAGGATCAGATGGGCACCAGAAGAGTTCTTAGAAATTTGTTAGTGACTTGCATGTTAATAACACTAAAAGACTTCATCATGCTACAGTAACCAGAAGCACTTAGGGTCCACCTGAACTTATGGTTTTCCAGAAGTGTCTGAGGGTTACCGTGCTTGCTTTTACCTGCTGTGCTTACACATATAGAATTATTAGAGAGCATTCTTGTTGAAGCATCAGAGGGATGGTCAGGCAAGTTTTTTAATAAGTGATACTTCCGTAAATGCAAACAGCTCTGCCCTGCCATGATCATGCCTTTCTTCAAAGAGATACGCTCAGTACAGCACAGCCATCTGCACAGCTAACTGCAAGGACATCTTATACCCGGCTACTCCATTCCTGATGTTATGGTTTTTCTGTCAGTTTTGCCTTTGAAAGATTTCTTATGCACAAAAAAAGATTTCTTTAAACTCACTGTCAGTTTGTATGAGACCTTTTGAGCTTTTTCTTTCTCCTGCTCTCTTTTCACCAGAAATCTATGCGATGTTGTGCAGATTAGGAGCTGGCCTGATGGTGTCACACCCAGTCACATCAGTCACATTGGCAGTCATTACTGACACAGCCTAATGCAGTCTGACTGATGTAATCAGACATGATGTCTCTCACAGTGCTGTGTCACCCTGAAAGATCTGGAGCGTGCAGGTTTCGCAAAAACACTGTTAAGAAAACAAATAACCCAGGGCGTCGTTTCTAACGATGGGCACCCAAAAGAAGTGGGTTATGGTCAGAACAGCACCAGCATGCTGGCTTCATTTCCTGAGGGAGCTGATGTTTTCTTCAGACCACTTCAATGAACCTAATTTATAAAAGAATTAAAATAACTTTTTTTCAATATTAACTCTTCCTCACCTAAAGCACAGTGACCTACACTTCTAAAACTGATTTCCAGTGCCTCCCATTTTGGGATATGCAGCTTCTGAATGTGTTGGGTTTCAAGGAGCTGATGTGACGTGTCCCATGTTCGGTGTTCAAAAGGGCAGATATCCCCATGGGCTATATTTTAAATGCACAGAAATCTGGAAGGGATTGTGTAACATAGCATCATGCTTTCTGTGCACCTTAGGTGCGGAGCTTGATAGCAATTTTACTATTATTACTAATAGTAATAGTGATTACTAATACTAATGGTATTTTTACTATTCTTGCAACTCATCTACTGTAATTGAAATGTCTCAGTTGCAAACAAAGCTTGGATTCTCACTCTTTGTGTGTAATCAGAACAGGGATAATTTTTCTCTCATCATTAGCAGCAGAATCCAGATTTGAAATGTTTTGAAATGACCATTTTCTGAGTTGATCTGGATCACTACATTCGAGGTTCAATTGTAGCCTTCCTGACCTGTGGAGCAGAACGTGAAGCTGTAGGTTCACTGAGGTCATTGCCAAGCTTCCCAGTTACTTTAGCATGGCAAGGTCGAGCATGGCGAGCACACTTTAGAAACTAACTGAACTTGAAGTTGTAGAAAGAAAATTGTCCAGCTTGTAAGGATTGGCTTAGGAATGCTGTGTGAAATACCACTGAAGCATGTTTAGTTAATCGGCCTCATTGTTGTCCACTAAACAAGTGAGAATGGAAAATTCCATTGAAAGAGGGGAAACAAAGATCAAGAACAAAAAGAGAAATAGTTAGCTGTCCTGAAAAAAAATTGCTTGCAGTCTTCTTTTGATTTAGTTTGACTTTATCTCTTACAGATTTTGCATTTTAGGCTTGTTTAAACGTATTAAAATATGTACTAGAGACTTGGGGTCATGTCAGTGTGTACAATGCCAAACACGGTGAGGTCCTAAGTCCTCATTTGGGATTAATTCACGTGACTAAAATTAAAATAACAAATATTAATTTCGTTCTGGATTCATAAATTAGTTATATCAGAGATATCATCAAACTTACAGGGAAAGCTGTAATTATAACAGATTTTTAAATTAATGGGTTGGACATAACTGTGACTATCAAAATTGTTTTAAAAATATAGCACTTCATCTGCACTTCAGTCTTCAACTCCAGAAATATCTTTTCATTTGTTTTTAAACCTGTGTTTCTAACTTGAAGTTTTATTTTTTTTCCTTGAAGTGAATATCAATGCAAGTAATTTGTGCTTAAAATAAAATATGGGAAAACAAATGTATCTCTATTTGCATGTCTGTCACCAGCATTTTAATGATCTCTTTACAACTTTGCTGTCTCTGAAGTTAGACCCACTTCAGGATCCTCAGCTTAATTTGCATTCAGCATTATTTTGCTATTTTGGGAAAGATGGGTTTAGGAAGCAATTTTTATACAACGTCTGTGTAAAATATCGGAACATGACCACAGATTTGCTCAGCTCAGGGCCCACTGATACCTCAGCAAAAAGAAAAAGTCGTTACGGCAATACCCTGACCTTGCTTACAGTTGGAATAGTTCAGGTGGAAGAGACCTATAAAGAATGTAGTACATCACAAAGCATGCTTCTGTTTTGTCCTTTTGGAGGGGGCTGTCTGAACGTGCTGCAGTGCCAGTCCTGTGCTCCTTGGGAGAGCAGGTGGGTTGTGTTTGGTGGGCATCACAATTATACTCGAATTATTAAGCAATCTTTAGTGTTCAGTGATGTGGTGGGTGAAAAAGGCCCTTTATTTTCCTCATTAATTACACAGGGGCAGCAGCTGGAATGCTAAGTGTGCTGTGTCATTCTAGGTGCAAATTAATTAACACCAGCAGGCAAGGCACCCCATGGTGTCACTGTTTAGTCAGTTTTCTGTGGAGATTCACACTTTAATTGGAAAAACAGTCTTGTTTTGGTGTTCTCAAGACACAATAAAAACAAATGAAATAAAATTAGTAACTGATATGTCACCTTATCACAAGTTTTCTTTTAATGAAGAGGCGATTCTTCTGTGCCAAACATTCTGCTGTCATTAATGAAGGAAAATGAGGAGGGGGAAAAAAAAAACAAAACAAAACAACAACAAAACCTAGAATCTAAGCAAGGGAAATAAAAATCAAACAAATGCTATCACTTTCCATTGCAGATACTGCCAACTCCTGCTCGGAAAACCAGCATCTGAACTAGTTCATCCATGCTTTTTGATGATACTTTAGAGTAATTTGCAATTATTGAGGAAATCTGGCTCTGCAACATTAGAATCACCTGGATGGAAGCAAGAGCTGTCAGGAGCATTTTAAATGCTCACAGTGATGCTGTGTGACAATATGCTGGTCAGACACAACATTGTAAGTCTCTAAATTACTCTGCTAAGTGTCCTAGAGGAAAAAGAAACTGCTTTAAAAAAGTAACAAAAGCAATTCTGTGATAAATACAGTGACTGGAACAGATAGAGCAATGAAGTTCGTTCATATGTTAAATGTATTTGGTTACAGTTGATCAAAAAGTATAAAAAAGTGATATCGGTGTGGCTAATATGTGTGGTCAGAGATAAAAAGTCTTTCTGGTTTCACATTGGTAAGCATTTGAGAGGATTGTTGGAATAAAGTTTATTTAAAGACAGGATGCAGAGACGTGGTTCTGAAATATTAGGAGATTTTCTTCTCTGGTTTGCTGGCAAAGGTATGTTTGAGAACTCATGTTCAAGAAGGCAGCCCACGGAAATCCATGCTATGGAAATAATTGTCTCTACCAGTGTGTATAAACACCATGTGGCAGCACACGTGCTGTCATGCTGTGCTTTGGGTCATTTGACATGTGCTGTCATTGTGCATTTGGAAGAGGGAGAATTGGTGGCATAGAGAAGGACTGAGAGAGAGAATATCAGTGATTTTATCCATTACTGCTTCAGCTAGATTCTTTTCTCCCTTTAATTTCTGCGAATTGGTAAACTAATGCAAGTAGCCACAATCAAGCCTCCCACCCCCACATTTGGCCAAATCTTTGATGTTGCTGGCAATGTCTCTTTTCTAAGGAAGCATCAGCGTTCTCATGTTTATACATAGAAAGATCAGAGTTGTTGGGGAGTTTTATTGTAAACTATGTGTCTGAAGGGTTGCTGAGTTTTTCTTGTCAATCTGAAAAGTTTTAAAAATCAGAAACAAATTTTGCTGTAAACAGTTATTTTAATTTTAATAGAGAAAATATCAGCTGACATCAGCATGGATTTCTATGGGGAGGTAACTCCAGTGTTGTATGTTTAGCATAGCTCCCTCCTCTCCATCCAGTTCTTATCCCTTCATCTTTTTGGAGGTGTGAAGTGTGCTGGAGAAGAGCTGAAGTATCTGCTGTTGTATCTGGTAAGGGTCAGAAGCAAATAAAACTGATGTAGAGGAGCATGCTGCTAATGGGGAGGTGGCATTACTGATTGAGAAGGACTTAGCTTTTTCATCTCTACTCTTGGATAAATCCACATCTATTTTCCCTGCTAATATTGCAGTAACAGGTTCTAAGATTTTTCTTCCATCTCATCAGCTGCAACTATGATCACAGGCTGTTACATTTGCAAGGATATTTTCAGGTATATTTATTTAGTGCATAGGTCGTTCCAAAAGTAATGTTTCCTATTTATTTCCATGGAAATTACAACAGAAGAACACAATGATAGAGCAAATGATAGAGCAAATTCTCAGCTACAAAGCACTATTTTTCAACATAGTCACTACCATTAGCTGTGCATTTTCACCAGTGATGAACAAGAACCAGCATGCCGCATTTGTACAAATCTGGGTCAGTGAAGGTGACTCACTGTTTCACAGTTGCTGTGATGGTGTCACTGCTGGAAAAATGGCTGCCCACACAGTCCATTTTTCATTGGCCCAAATCTGTTTGGAAGTTAGAAGGTGCCAAATAGGTGTGGTAGGTTGGCAATGTGCTCCACGGTGTTCTGACTGGAATGGGGCCTGGCATTACCATGTTGAAAAAGAAAGATTGTCTTGTTCTCTGGCCTGCCTCTGGAAGTTTGAGCCTTCAGCTTAGTCAGCATCAGGATGTAGCGGCTGGTGTTGGTGGTTTGTCTGAATTCCAGGAAATCCAGAAGGATCACCTCTTTCTTATCCCCAAAAACACTGCACATCAATTTATGCACTGAGGGGCTGCATTCTGCAGTTTTTCTTTGATGGTGAATTCACATGTCACCACTCCATGGGTGTGCTGTTTTGACTCTGGCTTGTAGTGCTGACACCAGATCTTGTCGCCAGTAATGATGTGATCCAGGAAACTGTCACTTGTACTTCATATTGGTTCAATAGGTTTTGACAAACTTGCATACAGTGTTCTTTCTGATCCTCTGTGAGCATTTGGGGGACCCACCTGGTGTAAACTTTGCGACATTGGAAACTATGTTGGAAACATTGGAATGTTTTGGAGCTGATATTCAGCTCCATACACAGTTCCCTCGTCATAATCCACGTCAAAATTTATGTGGAGGAGCTGACTGAAACGCTCTTCCTTTCATGGTGTGACAGCTGTGCACGGAACGTGGCTTGTCTTTAACATTCGTGCCATCACTGCAGAAACACACCTCACGGTGTTGACATTCACTATTTGGTCTCAATAACCATTCAGCAAGTGAACGTTAGTGGATGCCATTTTATCTGCAGGGGGGAATTCAGTTTTCCACCCCTTTGATTCATATGCTCTTCCGTATTAGACATTATTCTGTCAGACTGCCCCTCCGCTGCCATCTGTTACATGGCAACAAAATGTATTGGGATATTGGTAGGAAGGTTCAGCCTCTACTCCCATCCCACCAGCATCTGCCCCTGAGGTTATGGGCGAACATCACAAAATAGAATGCATTGCTTTCAGAGCAGCCCTCCTGTATCTACTTGAACATAAAGATAAATGAACACATATAGAGCCTGTTTTTTACAATGCCACAAGTGACATTTCAGACTGGCTATGCCATAATATAAAATTTGAGATTGTTGTACAAGCGCTCAGTGATTTTCCTAATTCATGAATAATTCCCTAGATTATGCAGAAGAGAACGTGAGATGGGAGAGAAAGCATTTCAAGGAATAGAAAATGCTATGATTGTGACTGTAAATGGTTAGGGGAGATTCCCAGAAGTTTGTTGCATCTGAGGTAGCTTTAATTCTTCTTTTTCAGAGCTGCTGCTACCCCTGTACATCAGCTGTCACTTGTACTTCCTCAGAGCGCACATATGCTTGTCCTCAAGTCGCAGGCTTGCCCAGCTATAGACTAGGATGAGGAGGATGGGCAGGCAATAAGAATTGATTTGTAATCCTTCACATTTTTCTTCCAGATGGAGGAGGGACAATATCAAATTAAAGCAACTTTTCTTCTGCAGAACGCAGATATATGTCTGTATCGCTTCAAATTAGTATTAAACAATATTTTATCATTGAGAAGTGTCATGCTGCTACTCTGAATAATGCAACGTGGGCTGACCTACTTTAATGTTGAAACACTGATTCACCTGTCAACATTTGAGAGGAAATGGAAATATTTGTTCTTGTCTTCAGATGGAAGTACAAAACAAAAGCAGATGTTTGCATGCGTGTGCAAACCTCAGTGGGCCAAGATGTGTATTTACTGGTTATTGCAACCTGCTAATTCATAGGGACTACTCTACACCTAGCATGATAGAATAGAAATCCAGGATCTTCATCACAAAAATTTATCGCTGTAGTTGAGTATGGCACTTTAATGATTAATACCTGCTGCACCTATTGCTTGGGTGGGTTCATAACATTATACTGTAAAGGTTAAATATTGGGTGTACACCTGTTTTGAAACTTTGCATAGAGTAAGTAGCAAAGGAATGAATAGTTGAGCTGCTGAGTTAAAGGGCAAATGTTTGTGTTCTATAAAAGGAGACATGTCCAAGCATTTGTTATGTAGGTGTCTTTGTAAACTACTTACTTTCTGTATCAAAAGAGCGCCCCAATTTTTTATTAGCTATCTGTCTATAGTAATGTATACTTGTTTTTTTTAATTCCATTTTACTGCAATTGCTGCTCTGACAATCAAGAGCAAGTTAAAACTGTGGCTTGTTCTCCTGAAAGATCTGCTTTCCTTGCATACAGCTGTGTCTGTTAAATAGGGACCACTTGCTCCAGCCACCTTAAGGGGTCAGCACTCAGCATTATCTCCAGAAATGACTACTACTGGCTACTCGTTGCTAGCGAGCTTCCACTGCCACCACCTTACATAGAAAATGAAATATTCTTTGTAGGTAATGGTTTATCGTTACCTTTTCGCTTGGGGATTACAATAATTGGGGGTTACAATAATGGCAAATGTTTTCATGTTTGCTGTACTGAATTCCACACTGTATGAGTTCGCCTGGCCTTTCAACAATCAATGTAAATGGCTTTGCGTGAAAACTATGGGAAAGAGTGGATTATACACAGGTTTTATAAAGCAAAATGATGGTGGAGGAGGGGAATCTACTTGATTCCTGAGCAGCAGGTTCAGCTCATGGCACAAAGCTGTTCTAGGAAATGCTTTGATTCTGTCAGATCACAGCACCTGGAGTAACGCAGCTGATTTCTGACATGCAAGAAAAAACTCATGTCCTTGATGTTGCATTGTGCTGACATCTTTTCTGGGCCCTGTGTCCTCACGCTTGCGAGGACTGGACTGCTGCTTCCCCCTTTCAGCCTCAGACTTGGACATCCTTAGCTCTGAGTAAGGAATGGAGTGGCAGCGCTGCTGAGGCTGCTCCTGCTGCTGGCTGGTGTTCCAAGGGCAGCAGCCCTGCTGGAAAGCTGGGCCATGCCCTGCCTTGCACATGGGACCCACAGCTTCAAGTGTGGAGGAACTCCTACTTGTGCTGCTCAGAGGCATTGAGGCTGGCCAGACCTCAGCCACAGGCACACAGCTCTGCAGTTTGTTGGGCCTTTTTGAGACAAAACTCTCCATAGATCCTCTTTTCCTTTTTCTCCCATCTCAATGAACTAATCTCCTTAAGGCTGTGAATGGGCACAGGCTAGTCCTCAGTTCTTGCATGGTTGTGCCTAGAGTATCTTTTGCTTTTTAGATAATGAAATAGGTGGGAGAAGCTAGGTGGAAGAGGGAAACTCTGGAATGATTGCTGCAAAACACTCTTCTGTTTCTGATCCGGATACGTTCAGACACTACTCAAAAAAAGCTTGTGAGATTTTTCTCTCTCTTACCTGAGCTGCTCACCACTCAGTTAATTATTACCCATCTAAAATTCTGCACAGCTCAAGTAATTATGTTGTCATCTCTGTTCCTCCACCTCTTTCTCCTTTTTTACTAACATTTAGAGCACTTCCAGTTCTACATTTCTCCGATACTTAAGTTGAGGTTTCAACCGTGTATTCTGAATTATCTGTCAGAATTAATGAGCAAGTTTACCCACAAGTGTGTCATTTTTCACTGTGTTCAAAATAAGCAGGAAGGGCATATTTTAGTACCTACAGGCTGCTGTAGGTATAACATTATTTTGATGTATGGCACAGCCTCCTTAATAAGATCATTGTGGGAGTATTTTGCATGTGGTAGGTGCGTAATATGCAGATGATATTTGTAGCTGACAGCAGCTATCACACTGATTCATACAACATTTGTGCTGTAAATTTTTCTGGGCAGCAGATACATAAGCAGTATCTCGTACATGCCCAAAGCTCATATTGCATGTATTCTCTGCTATGATCAAGCAGTCCTGCGGTCAGGTCTGCTTTGCCTTTTGGAACTCTGTTGTAATGATAGAGTTTTCCTCGATTCTATACAGCAAAAGTGAGGAAAAGGTATCACTTCCTAGAATAAAAAAAGATTTGGTTGAAAATTCTTTTGCCAAAGATGAGAAATCATCAATGTTATTGGTGTGAACTTGCAGATTAATTCCTGTTAAATAGTTTAGGTTGGGCTTTGGGCTGGGCAAATGTCCAGAGTTGCTGCCAGTGTACTCACACACACTGACACAGAGTGAGCAGTAAATGCAGCCTGGGCTTAAATAGATGTGGTGGGGAATCAGAGAGGGGGTTATGGAGCCCCACACCCCACACACCAGTAATTTGCTTCCTAATTTTCTTCTTGGGTTTATGCCTTGAAGACTGTCTGAGAGTAACCTGCGGCAGTTTCCTGAATTTGTGGCTTTTGGTCACTACCTTCAGCCATGACACAGGGAAACTTTTGGATACTTTTAGTCTCTTTCAGAGGAAAATCAGACAAGTTGACATAAACAAGTACGCAGAGACCTTTTTAAACTACTAGATGAACTCCATGCTGAAATGACTGAGGACACACATTGTTTCAGCTTTCACTAGGACAGGCTCTGAGCTGAGAATTAGTCTATAGCTTCGGCTGCATGAACACTGAGAAGCAGCGTTGGGAAATGGTCAGAGACCTGGTGGGGCCTGCGGAGCTGCAGTGTGGACATATAGTGCATTAAGGCACAGTTTGGATTATAGGTTAGGTTCATTTGCATCCAAATTCCCCTTTAACATGTTAGAAGGCAGGAACTGAGTTCTGATATGTTGTTTAAGTGCAGCATTCCTAACGCTGTGACTGCTGGGGTAGCTCTGTAGGTAACTTGGTTAAGCTGTATGCTTAAGCAAGGGTTTAAGGAAAAGAGCTGATACAGAGAGCTGCCATCTGTGGGTGATGGACTGGAAGTGATACAGAGAACCCTACTTTTCCAGCTTACCTTTGGTGCTTTTGGAAATTCAGCCTTTTTAGGGAGTTGCAAGTTAAGCATTTGGCATCTCTATTATTATGAAATATCTTGGCCTCAAGCTTGATGCTGCTCGTGCTACTGATCTGGTACCGCTCTTAGTTCCAACTAATCTGAATTGGAATATCTACAGTACTGTTGCGAGGTTTCAAGTTTTGTATTGCTCACCTGCATGGTTTTCTTTCCTTTTTCTTGTATGAGATGAATTGGACAGATCCATGACCTAAATGTGAACAAAAGCTGAGTTCTTCTTGCTGTGAAACAAAAATATTTTGGTGAGCTTTTGGTACGTGCTATGAAAACAGTAGAACACCAAAATACAGTCATAGAGATTTGCTTTGTAATGCAGTTGCATATGTCCCCTGCGAAGCCACATGAATTTTGTTTCTTTGGGTTGTGGAGGTAATTCCAAGAGGGCTCTGTAAGTGTAACTTCATAGCCTTCAAACAAAGAATAGAGCTGCAGGATTTTGCTCAGCGCCATCTGTTGTGGCTCTCACTTCCAAAAATATCTTTAAAGTTTGTTCTAGTTGCTTGCTTGTGGTGGTATTCTTTTCAGTGAGGTTGACAAATGATCAGCTCTTGGTATGACTTCATACCTGAGATTTGAATGTTACTCCTGTTGATTTAGTGGGATTACAAGCTGGAAAAAATAAGTTTTGACTGTAATTACTGGCAATAATTCCACTTAAATGCAGTTGAGAGCTCTTTCAAACAGAGTACATCTTAAACCTAAGAATATAGTGCAAGGTAAGTTGCTAAATTTGTTAGGACAGTGTTTTGTCCCATATCTGCTGTTAGGTGTCCCACAGAACACTTTGTTTCTCCAAAACCAAGCTCAAGGTTCAATGTTTTTTTTAATAGACTACATCACTCTTGCAGTTTTCTTGAGTCTAATGAAATATATCTAAGCAGTAAAACTGATTAAGTTGAAAATAGCAGTTTTTGTAATGAGGAAAGAGCATAAAAGTGATTTGGGACCAAGATACTGATTAGATTTTAAAGGCAAAATCTAACTAATGAGACCTGCCAATTTGATAAGTGATATTTAGATGTAATTTTAATGAAGACAAGCCCTTTTTTTTGAGCTAAAGGAATGCTAGGTTAATAGTGTTAATACCAAGTTATTTTCATGATTTTGTTTACCTTGGAGAGTATATTAGTTACAGTGATGACACCTGCAAATTCTTGAGACTTGCCATATCTCTTCCAGCAATTAAATTATGGCCTCGGGAAGCTGAGTGATAGAGCACTTATTAACTTCAGAGAAGTAAGGATTTTGCCCTGAAGCTTAATATTAATATGTGATATGTTATCAGGCAGTATATATAAAATGAAGGTAATATGATGAAGGAAGGACTTTGAGGGATGTTAGAGAGGAATCTGGGAGTGGAATGAAAAGTGATCTTCCTTTCCTGACACAGCAAAAGAAAGCGAAACAACCACTCTATGCTGGAGGGTATTTTCCATCTTTCTTCTTAGTTTTGTATTTTATGTGCCTTATCAAGCATATATGTGATTGAACAGTCAGATTAGCCTGAAACTTCCTCTGTTTGAGGAATTTGCTGGTGGAAGGCAATTATTAGACTACCTGGGAACCAAGTGACTAACTTGCTACTCCTGAAGGTATATTTCATAGGGAGGTGCAGGCCATCACTGCTGTGTAAACCCATGTTTTCTTCGAAAACTTATGTGACTCTCTTCATATTTATCTTCCTTATGCACTTGAAGTGAAAACTGCAAGTGTAACAGAGTGCCAGATATTTACCACACCTCCTTGATCAGTGTCTGAAGGTGAGGACAGTGCAGCCTGGGCCATGCCTTGACGTAGCTCAGTGTCTTTTCCATCTGAGATAACTGATGCAAGTTTTAGGGTCCACGAGCTGTGAATGGAAATTTTGAGAAAAACAGACACACATCTATATATCATTCCTTAGTTTGTTCTGTCTGCAGGATTTTTTTTTTATTTTTATTTTTTGTTTCTAGATCTTCCTAAAGAATGAAGTAGAAATACCCTTGGGTAATGTTAAATAGCACTTCTGTGTGTGTATCTTTCATATTTTTTGGTTTATCAGATCCTCGACCAGCTATAAGGCTGCTGATATTTCTGCGTGATCCCCTGGACACCGTAGTGTCTGGCCAATGGCCACACTTCATCCTTGAAAGTAAAATAAATAAACAAAGTGTGAAGCCAATTCTATTAGGTCTGTGCTATGGAAAATAACTGTCTCCTAGAGTAGGACCTAATTTACCTGAATTTTACTTCCCATTTCCTGAATCAGAAGTCCTTTGAGTTACTTATGGATGCAAAGCTCATTTCTTCTCTCGTTGATGGAAATCTACAGTTACATCTACCAAAAAAAAAAAAAAAAAAAAAAAAAAGTAATAATAATAATAAAAAATCGAAGTAGTGGTCAAATTATGCTTCTGTTGTGTTTTGAAATATTTGAGCTTTGGATAATAAATATTCAATGTAAAAATATTCATTTTCTGGAGAAAATGGCTTTTTTTCATCATTTGCAAATTTTAATCATTGAGACTTCAAGTAGGAACCTTTGCTCTTAGTTTCAGCGAAAACATGACTTTCTGGAAAGAGAATGGTACCAAGCCAAACAGCTTTCTGACTGTTTATAGATCATTTTTTCTAATAGAAGATATTTCTAAACTTCAAATAAATCTTGTGAATGCTCTTTTAATGCACAAATTAATTTTGAATAACTTCTTAGAAAACATTTTTGTAACAACTACAATTCATTTTTGTATTTATGAGAAATAATGGCCAACTCATTCATGATCAGTTTAATTTCTTACATTTCTGTGTTGCTTTTCATATTATAACTAGTCAAATTATAAAAATGATTACAGAATAGCAGAGGATATACTACCTCCAAACACAGTTGGATCTTGTTATTTTTAAATCTGATGAAAATTCAAGGTAATTTTTTATGGAATTGAACTTTGTCAAGATTGATTTGAAAAGAACTATGGTAAAAAACTGATAAAAACTGTAAAATACCCAGAGAGTAGCTGAGTAAGGATAATCCTAGCTATATGATTAAACAGAAATATGAAATAGAAGGAGGCCTGAAAGGTCAATTGTAGAGAGAAATTACTAGCTCCGCTAGCTGTTTCATGTCCTATAGTTTGTTGCTTAGATTAAAATGATATATATTCAATACATGTCTCACCTGACCTCTAGGAAATTGCTTTGGAAATAGAGCTGAGTGGAAAAATTGATTAGCAGGTGGTATGGATGGTTAAATGTGTTTGGAGGTTTGGAACAGAAAAGTTTAACAAATAATCTATAAGGTACCACTTCACTTTTATGGAATTTGACCTAAAAATGAACATGAAAGCAAAAATGCTTTATATATTTTTTAAATTTATTTGACATTTCAGGTATTTGTGAAGTGAAATTCCATTTCAAGCTAAAATTCAAAAATGCTTTTTGGAAGTAAGTTAATCAAAAATTATGATAGTTTTTAAGAGAAGCCTTTCATTTATAAAATATCAACTTTTTACTTGTTTGTTTGTTTGTTTTGTCACCTCTGCTCCAGATTTTTCCACAATAAAACATTAGTAGATTTCCTTGGCAAAAGCAATTTGAATTCTTCTGGATCTCTAAACATCTTCAATAGAAACAAGACCTTCTCAGAAAAGAGTAAGGTTAAGTTTGCTAAAGGAACTTGTGGTACAAGTGTCTTTCAGTCTTCAGACTTTTCTTAAGAGTCTCAGGGAACTGTCTTGATATACAGCTTTTGTTGTTGTTGTTGTTGTTGTGTGTGTATGGCTTTATGAAATTGTATCCAGGAAGGAGCAATCTATTTTGGGCAGCTATTTCTGTGAATTAAGTTTACTTATTCACTGCAAAGATGACAAGTATCTTTTGGCCAAACAGGCAATATTTTTGTCTTTGTGGGACTAACTGAAATCAAGAAGAGCTAGTCCATACATTTGACATATGGGCCGTTCCAGTGGTTGTCAGCAAAGAACATGCTGCATATTGATATTGTAGTGAAAGCTGAAAGCTGCTTTTTTTTTTTTTTTTAATGCCAAATAAGCTCATCTAAATTACGATTAAAAAAAAAAACAACAACAGTTTGCATGTTGTTTATGGAATTAATTTTCCCTTTATATTGTCTGAAAGTATTTTTGGTGTAGATGAACCAATGTATTTTCCCACTAAAGTGTGATGTGCTGAAATAAAGTGATGCATTTGGTATGTCTATCAGGTCAATTTATCCCTGATCCTTAGCAATGCTGGTTGTTAGATGAAGTAGTGAGTGTTCTGTCTACTTGAAATCAGTGCCAGCTTTAAGACAATAATTCTTTGTGGTGTCTTGCAGCCGTTCTGAATATATTTATATTCATAGCATGAATTTACAGTATTTTTATGCATATCAGAAAAAACTAGAACAATAAAAAAAAAGTACAACGGTGCAAATGTAAACAAAGTTCAGTTTTCTAGGTAGAAGAGAATTACAGTGTAGCCTGATCCTAGACAAGCAGTATGTGTGAATAAAATTAGAGTTGTCTTTGAGTCTCCAGAAAGGAAAGACATCTGGAACTAATAATTAGGTGAGTTTAAAAGAAGCAGTTGCAGCAACATTTCGCTATGAATCCCTTTGTCAGAGATATTGTATCAGATTCAAGTCTGGGAAAAATTTACATAATGGCTAAAATAAACCAGTGAATTATTAGAGACAATATATTCTAAATATTTAATTCCTTGTAGGCTGATTTGTATAGAACTTGCAATTTCCTTGCATTTATTTAAAATTCTATTCTAAATAATATTTAATGTACAGATTATATGTGCACGGATTTTATTGTGAGCAAAGACTATCGGCTCAAAATTTGTTGTCAGCAAACTGGATTGGTCTTGTAGTCAACAAGTTTCTTCAAAGGAATGGCCATTGCTTTCAGAGCAAGTTTAAAATACAGTCAGAATTATTAGCTGAGGACTTGCTTTCCAAGTATATGTACACATAGATTTTAGTTTATTAAAAATCACCACTGCATACTTCCTAACTGCGACTTGGTGTTGTAAGAAAAAAGAAAGAGATTAGCAGCATAAAGACAATCAAACTGAAAAATTCGGGAATTAAGACTCACACTGTTTGGAAAAATCTGCTCAAGATAAATTGCTATTAAAATATCCTAATTTTAATTTTGTTCTCAAGTCCCACACTTTTATTTGAAACAGTGAAGTTACCAGAAAAGAGTTATGTTCTGACCTGGTTAGTCTGTTCTACATTTGATGTTCCAGCGGTTTTAAATAGTTGTCTATTCACATCCAGCCCTTTTCTGCTTGGGAGAGATTTCTTCACATATTGATGTTCTTCTGTCCTTTCTGACTGCCCTCCACTGACATCTGTTTTGGACTGGGCATAGCCACATGTCATGAGTTCTGTAGTTTGCTCTTAATGAAAGAACTGCTGTTTCCATTTATAAGAAAAACCAAAAATATACACACTACCTTCCCTGAAAAGTTCATCAGTGCCACAGAGTTTTGGAAGAATTGTTACTACAGTTGAATTTCTCTGCAAATAAACCCAATGCTTCAGACCAAGTCTTGGACTGTTTTCAAATTCATAGAGTTTATTCTTGGTTAACAGGAATATTTGGGATCCTCATCATATCTAGTCTGTGAAAAACAGTTGGGACAGTGCTCCAATTTTAGTTAAAATTTGTAAGGTTGAGGCCAAATATGATTTTACTAAAAATATGCATGAAGCGTTGAAGCAAATGAATAAAAAGTGGAACTAATGTTGGAGAGCTGTCTATTTTTCTCACCTCTACATTTAGCTAAAAGTGAAAGAGTTTGTTTCAGGGTGGAACTGAGTATGACCATAATTCCCATTGTTTCCCAGAGTTGATACATGGCAGGAAAAACGGACTTAAAATTACAGAGTGTTTTGCTGAATAAAATCCTTTAACTTGTGGTAAAATTGCAAGCAATTCCATTCCATACTTAAATTCTATGAACAGATTTAATGAATTTGCAGGAATAAAGTGGTTGCTTTAGTGCTAATTACATAGTGTGCATTTTTGTTTGTTTGTTTGCTGTTCTTTTTCTTTCTTTTTCCTCCTGAATTTCCTTTTCTGGTTGAGTTTCATAGTAATATGGTAAATTCTAGCAAGCAAAGACAGGTTTTATTTAGAGAAATGGTTGCATGTTTGCATAGGGCATGTCTCAATAGGAGACTCTTAAGAGGAATAAAAGCCTCTCAGTTATCACAGTGAAGCTCAAGGAGAAGCATAAATACATGACCTGGAGCATAGCCTGATAGGAGAGGAGACAGGGTTTGAAATAACAGAGGATGGCATTGAACACAGAGGTGATAAATATGACAGCCACTGTTCTCCTAGGGCCAGGAGGGAAAAACTTACATGATCAGTGTGAGTCAGTGGAGATGTGAATACATTGTGAAAGGTTTATCTAAGCAGCATTATCAAGTGGTATTTTTTATGTGCAATACTATTTAACTAATCTGTTCCACTGTAGCAAAACCATAGACACAAAGAGGTTAGACTCTGTTCTATTAAACTGTACAGAGATTGAGTAACCTAGGCTCAAGCATACTGTCCCATTAACTCCAACATAAATGGTACCTGGACTTGTAGTTTATGAGCATATTGGAAATACTACAGGCAAGAAGGATCAATCACAGTGTTGTTTTTGTTGTGATCAATAGAAGACCTGTGTGACAATAAGCTGGGAAATGGTTTTCCAGAACAGCTTATATGTCTAAAGAGTAAAATATGTTCCTTCATGTGGCGCTGCTACCAAACACAGGATTTAATTCAGCTATTATTTCCTCTGTAGAGAGCAGCATGTTGTAGCCTACTGATCTGACCCTCAACATTGTTTACCTCCTCATTAGAGTCCTATGAGTGCACTGCCCTTTGATATAGTGCATCCAGTATGCAGTCATAAATTTCCTTGACAAGCACTGTATCTGGTTTATCAAGTGAACACCGTTATCAAGATCCCAATTGTGACTGAACCCTTTGGCTGTAACTCTTGTATTTGTTACTTTAGAATTTATTGTTTAAAAAGTTACAAAATAGTCAGGAGCAGCCACAAATAGGGCAGATAGATCATTCATATTCTTGTATTTTCAGTCTCTTAAGAGAAAGCAAATTGATTGTTTTAGTGTTGCGTTGCGTTGGAGTCTACATTAAACCTAATGGTAAAATTTCAAGGCGGACACAGAGGAACTGTATATCTATTTGTGTATGCAGATACACAAGCACATACACTTGAGTATCTGGAAAAACTGTGACATGCAAATCATGGAGTTCCAGTTCAGGCCAGTCTGTGGAACACTTAATTTGTCAACAGATGTGATTTTTGCAGAAGGATTAAACTGTAGCGTTCAAGGGACTAAAAAACTGAGAAACTGCAGAATAACAACTACTTCTGTAATTATAACAGCAGAGATACTTTAAAATTATCTAATCATCTAAGAAATGGATGCACCTGGAGCTTTACGTACTGAATACAATTTGTCTCTTTATTTTCAAACAGTTTTCAATTTTTTTTTTTTCTGCAGCATTTGGTATTTTTAATTAACTCTGTGAATTGTGATTATTTTCCCTGGAATTGAAGCAACAAAGGTCAAATGTAATTGTAGTAATGACTGCTCTCTCAAGAGGAGTTTATAACGTAAACTTCCTTGTTTTCAAAAAAGTAAGACTGTTTACCCAGCAAAGCAAAACTGGTTGACTAACGGATGCTTTAAGCTAAAAGTCCTTTGTGTTCTAAAACATCTAAAACATATTTTCAGGGAGTTAGTTTATTAGATTAAAAAAAAAAAAATTAGGATCATGTTAATTTGCTATAACAGACTGGAAAACAAGCCTTTAAAACTAAATTTTATACTGTACATTCTGCAAATCTAATGTGTTTTTACTCCTTTCAGAAAATAAATGCCATTAATGAGACACACAGGAAAAAGTCTCACATCATCCTTAGCACTTTGTGAGTGCTTTGCCTTTCAGCGGGTTCCTTTTAGGAATAAGTGACATTATAGATGCAATTCATGACTACTTAGTACAGAGAAGTTCAATAATTTCAGCTCCAGAGGCAAGAGTTTTAAATTTAGGTATAGTCTTGTAGCAGTCAGAACCTTACTGCTGTTTTCCCTGGCAGTTTTGTAAATGTTGAAGATTATCTTTTAAGTCAATTACAAATTAATGGGAGAATCTTCCTGAAGTTGAGCAGAAAATATTCTATTGTTGTCCATACATTCTCTTCTCTGTAGAGAAAAGTAATAAATTGTTTGTACAGATGAAAGTTCTGATAATTTTGGGGAGAGGCCAATTGTTTTGGCCAGTTGTCTGTTTCTGAGTTAATGTCATTGAATATCTATGTCAGTATCAGAGCACTGGTGAAAAGTCTCTAAGGCCAGCTTGCTTCTTGGGGTGGTTCTGTATTTGTGGAAAAGAAGTGTTATCTGTTTCATAGCAGACAAAATAAGTTATTCATCAGGTATGGTAATCATAAGTAGAAGATAATTTTATCAGCCATTTTTACTCTGCACGTATTTGAAATATCTCCGTATTTCTAACAATGAGAAAATACTTTTGGTAATGAAGTAGTAAATAATTATCTGCCACTTTTACATGTACCTGCTGTGGTTCACTTCTTTGATGATAACACACAATGCCATTGTAAGAGGCAGCCAAGTCTCTGCAGGTAGTTATTTGATAGAACTAGTTTGGGATCCAAACCTTTTAAGCTATTTAATATATCAAATTGAATGAAGAGGGGAAACAAGTACAACTGGAAGTGAAGGATTTACATTTGGTGTTGGCCATTTCCTGTTATGTCAAGATGTAAATAATCATAAATTTGATCATCTGGACTAGCATATAATTTTACATAAAATGCTTTTAAAAATTCTTATTAAGCCATAAAATGCAGAACTTTTGCTTAGTTTACTTACTAGTAAGCCTTGTACTATGCAATCACTTCAGTCTTAAATGAGTCAACCTATATATTTGTAAAATTGAATATAGAATTGTTGGATAAGAAGGGTTGCATCAAATATGTTCTGTAATAGCACTGACACTGAACAGCTGCTCCAGCACTCCTTCACTTCAGAGTTCTCTGTTTGATGGGGGTGGTACCTGTATAGCATTAACAAAGGCTGTGACTGTTCTACTAAATGATCAACATGACTTTATCCCATGTATAAAGAAGAATTCTCACACTATGAAACAGTATGAAAAATTACTGTTCTGATTTCATAAGACATATGTAGGTGTAGATAAGAGATACTGTTTCTTTAACATTTTATCATATTATGACAATTTAATTTCCTGCTGAGCATGAATAATTTTACTGTGAAATAATTTTTCACCAGTATTACTTCATTTGTTGGCTGGTCTCTCAAATCAGCTAGTTGCATTACTGAAATCCCGCAGATTTTCTTCTAGTTTGATGAATTGAAGTAATCTCATTAATATCGTATTATTTTTCAAAGAGAACTCTGTTTCTTACCTTAAAAAACAAAATAGTTCACAGTCAAAACGAGGTGAATATTGATTACAAGTTTGACTGGGAAAATTGGGAAAGTTCCTCTGTCAGTTAACTCCATGTAATCAAGTGGCAAATGATCATAAAATGGATATAATCTTTGTTGCCTTGAAAAATAAAAACACACATGCTAGGATCTAGGCATCAAAAACCTTGTATTTATCAAATCAGAATCTTGTGCTTATGGCTTCAAAATCCAGCACTCAGAAGGAAGGAAATTACTGGATGAAGGCTGTCTCCAAATTTAACACTCACTATTTTCAGCATTTTGGCCCTGCTTGTCCCTAAGAGCATGGTGCAAATTAATTTGGTTGTGAATAAATTAGATACCATAGCGATGAGTACTCTAGAATAACAAAGACAAAACTAATTATTACATTTCGTTTCACAGTTTGCATTTTGTACAGCAAGCCTCAGACGGTGTGCAAAAACATTGAATGTTTGCTCATTAACCTGCTAATGCCCGTGCTGTTTGTTGAGCAACTCTGCCTTATCCATTAATGATAAAGGGCAAGGCTCATGCTAGAAAAAGAACTCTAATTCTTTATCTTCTAATCATTATCTGCAGTCATTTTTTTTTTATTCTAAGGTACCAGGGTTAAACACGAATGAAGCCAGTGAGAGCAACACAACAAGAGAGCAGTAAAACATACTTATGAATCATGAGGATTTGCGTGCAAAACTTAAACTTCTCTTAGCAATGCAATGGATTTTTCTTACTCAGCAAAATTCTGGCATAATTATCTGTTTTTAAGGTGCTTGGAATCCTTCTCATTAGTGAAATGCACTAATATGAGAGCAGTGTACCTTTTCTTACTTACCTAGCTCTTGTCGTCCCCAAACATTTACCTCAGTGCTGTACGTAGTGCTAATTCATTGATCAGCTGAATGCATGATGATTTTGGCTGGATTTTGAGCTTTGTACAAAAAGAGTTTCCCAGGAAAAGGAACGTTAATGGACTTAGTTGGAGCTCCTTCAAGCAACTGTTCACTTTGATCTTCAAAATGAATAATCTTCACAACTCAGTGATGTTCACTGGCCAAGGCTTAGAGAGGTTTGACTGAGCTGTGCAGAGTCTGCAAGATAATGAGCCTACATGTTAGGATTACCTGACAATTTCCATTTAGGCTGTTTGGAAAGTTAAGGAAATGCTATGCCATCTTAGTTTTTCCTTGTTTGTACTCCTCTCCCATAGTTAGCTTTTTGCTTTGGAGGTATCAGTCCTACAACAGTAGAATTTGATTTTTATTATCCTACCGATATCCTACTTCTAGCTTTTAAATTCAGCTCATTTCATTATATATTCCATTGCTTTTATGTTGTCCCAAGCATAGCATTGATGCAAAATATGTAATGTTTTTGTTCAGCACTTTTAGAATGTTATCTGTTGGATTTGGATGATGTAAAATCAGTGGAACTGCAGTTAGAAATGTTATTATGAAAATAGAATAGCTATTGCCTGAAGTCTAAAATCAAGAATTGGAATGTTTGATGATTTGCTGAACAAAGTAAGTTATTATTCATAGACTGATGGGGAGATTTTACCTATTCTCAACTATACTGGATGTTTTCTGGCCCCCTTAAAACAAAAAAGCAAACAATAACAAAAACATTAAGTTAAAGAGGGAGAACGTTATCAATATTTTGCCATTTTTCAAGGCAAAGCATAACATTTAAATGCCACATCAGAACTTTAAAGTATACGTAATTTTCTATTTTAGTTTTAATCTTACAATGGGAGATGAGGAGAAAGAATTCTCTATATTTGCTGAACTAAAATCACCCCTTGTTCTGAATGTTCGACTTGAGGTGTTATTTTCAGCTTCTAGCAACCAGAAATTGCTTATGCTGTGAAGCTGTCTTTTAGATGAGCTGCGTACAGATTGAGTGACCAAATTTTTACCACATTCTGTTTATCATATGTGGTAATTTTTTTTTCAGTGAAGAACAGACTGAACAAACAGCTAGACAACAACACATCATCAGTAGGGTAAAACTAACCTGAGTCACAATGATCTAACCCAGCTCACGTTCCCTATTAGTGGTAGGGAAGCAAGGTTTTGCTTGCGATATCATCACATTCCCAAAAAGGGGATAACAAACTCTAAAAAACTCTAAAATCACTAAGTGCAATTTTGTCATTCTGTCTTGCCTAGAAATGTAATTAAAACCTATGTCTTTTTTTTTTTTTTTTTTTTTTTTTTTTTTACAGAGTTAAGCTGTGTATCATGTATAAATGTTCAAAGCAGGACTCCTAAAAGCAAATTATATTTGTGACAGTTTCAAAAACTGCATAGAAAACGTGAAGCTCAAGCACCCATCAAGTCTTATTTTATAAGACTATAGCCTTTATTTTCTGTTCCTGGAGCTGGAAGACAGATGAATGGTGTTTTAAGTACAATTCATAAGGAAAAAGAAACTCACATCTTTGTAAACAGGGACTGGGAATTTTCCAGAAACGATCATTAAGAACTCTTGAATTCAGTCTTGTTAGTATTACAGGTGAACTGAGATGTAGCTTTACTTTCTTTCTTCCTCTATTTTTTTTTTTTCCCCACACATTTCAGAGTTTTAAAACACATCTGTTGCAGTTAGGGCCAGGCGTAAGATTGAAGTGTAAACCATTTTTAATATAGAAAAAAAAAAACTTTTTTACAATGTGCAGAATAAAATCCCTATTTTAACTCTCATTGAAGTTTAACTGCATGTCCTAGGAGACTGAAGTGCTCCATGCAGTAAGCACTGAAACAGCAAATAAGATTGATTTTGTGCACAGCTTTACCATTTATTCCTCTCATCTGTAGAATAGAATTATTAATCTTCCTTACTCTTCTAAAGGACTTTTGAATCCACTGTGAAATTATTAGTGGGCATATTGTTATTTGTTTCTCATTTTTAAATGCTTCATGCCACCAGAATGGAGATCTGTCCTCCCAAAAGGACGTTTGCTTCTAGAAATCTATTTCTTAGGTAAAAGCTTAGAAGAATAGCTGAGGATAGACTGCATGGACTGCCCACTCAGAATTAGTCCCACTATGATAGGATTGTTAAATTGGTACCTTTGGGACTCCGGTACTGCCATGCTTTTGAACCTGATGACTTTTCTGGCTACTGGCAATCTTTCTGTAGAGTTCAGGAAAATATTTGTAATGGATTACACTAATGCCCAATCTTGCTCAGTATTCCAGGTCATGCTTGGGTAATAATGAACACATGGTTGGAGACATTTGCTGATAAGTTTGTTGAGGACTTTTCTGGCTTCTGAGGAAAAGGGCTCTTTGTTTATGATAGCCTGTCAGACATTTCTCTCACAAGTATTTCCCAAAATCCGTGAATCCGTAAATGTTTTTAGCATTTGCAACATCTCGTGTCAGGAGATGCCACTGCTCACTTTTGCATTATGTGAAGAACTACACACCTGGTTTTTGATGAACTTCCACATGCTCATTTTCAGCTGAGGCTTTTCTGTTGCAATGGAAGAGGCAGCTTGGTTATCCCTTCTCCTCCTTGTCTGCTGTGATTTTTACCTGTCTCTGTGTTGGCTCTTTTCTAGATTAAGAGCCCCAGCTTTTACAGATCATCCTTCTGTGTGAGTTATTTGGTTACCTTTGATCATCTTTGTCCACCTTTTTTCAAATTCTACTGAGTGCTTCTTCTAGATGAAAGGACCAGAATTATACGTAACAATGAAGATATGATCATAGCATTGACTTTGCACAAAAACATTACGTTTTCTTAGATTTTCCTCTGATAATGATTCCTGAGCTACTGTACTGATATTTTCACAAGGCTGTTATTTTGCCTGATGTAGCAGTGAATTCAGAATCAATCACTGGGCACAGTGTGAGCTGTTGTTTGCCAAGTTCATTACTCTACATTTGTGTAGCCTGAATGTCGTCTGCCATTTTATCCCCAATCACTCAGTGCCACAGAGTCTTTCTGCAACTCTCTTTTTTGCAGTCAATTTCTGTGTTTCTTACCATGAAAACTTAGCAGTAACAGCAAACTTAATCTCCTCTCCATTCTCTTCTCCTGATCAGCCCTGAGCATGTTGAGCAGCTTTGGCCCCAGTGAAGATCCCTGTGGGATGCCACTGGTGCCTTCCATTCACTGAGTAAATCGACCATTTATTGCAGCTCTTTGTTTCCAATCTTTTAGTTAGTTATCCCTGTGAGAATCTTCCCTCTTATCTCATGTTAGCTTAATTTAAGACCCTTTGGTGACTAGCTGAATACTGAATGGAAATCAGAGTTGGTTGTGTCAGCTAGCTCAGCCCGCCTTAACTCAGAGCCCTTGTGGTGTTTTTTGTCAGAAAATTCTAGTGGATGGTGAGAGAAGGCTGTTAATAAAAAGAAGTCAGGGTGATTTTCTTTTGAAATACATGATAAAGAGGTCAGATTAATGGCCTGCTTAACTGCAAGTTTGCTTATTTTGTCTTGAAAATATTTATTTATGATGTCTTGATTCAAGAGATATATAATGCGTGCTTGATATTTTGCTTCAGTAAGTAGTTTCCTATGATATACTGTATACAGGACTTTCTCGGGATAATGAAAACACATCAGTTCTTAATTTAACCCTCTCTGAGTCTCATAATACGTACTAATGATACCATCTCTGTATCCAATAGAATTATGTCATTTTAGATAGTCTGGAATCATAGCAAAATATGCATTCTGGCTTGGCACAAAACCTCTAACTGCTGTGGCCGTATCGTGAGGAAAAGGATTGACCTCTACTATTTGCAGTACAGATCAAGCCCTACTAATATGAAGACAGGGATTAAGGATGGTGTGACACTTCACTAATTGAACACATTTCTTAGGATAAAAGGAAAACTAGAGTCAAAATCATTTTAAAATGGTTTTTAAGATTAGACTGCTTTTAGAAAAGCACTATTTCTCACTAGCTGTTACTGATGACTTTGTGCCATTGCTCACGTTGCTTTACTTTGACTTCCAGTATTGTAAATATCTGGGTCACAAGAAAGTCCGGTCTCCTGAGATTTCATATGGGTAACTGTGCCTTGCGGTAAGACACCTAATAAACATAGATATACCTCTCATCATGTTTGCATTGAGGATAAAGAACTAAAAGAGTGATATTTTAAAAAACATACATAGTTTGCTGTGCTCGTAATTTGGTGGTAATTAGAAGAAAAAACAGCAATGGCTAAAGACAGTGCTATCAACTCTTATAAGCTAGCACATGTGAATACTATTGGAAAATGAAGTGAAAACAAATTGAGGCTACATGGAATTTACAGTATTGCTCAGGGTTCTTTCTACCTTCTTGTAATGGTGATTTATTTAATCAAATCTAATGCCAGTTTTCAGCTTTCATCATAAGTTTTGTCTTAAAATTCCTCAAACTTCCAAATGTATCTTATACTCTGAGAGAGAATTGAAATAGAATATAGAGACTGGAAAATTAAGTAGATAAACTCTGTACTACTTTTTAACATAAATATATATCATATCCAATAGGATTTTAAGAAAAGTAAACTCCAATACAAATCTGATATTTGTTTTTTGAAGGACAAAAAAGTGCTTCTAAAAGGAATGCAGGAAATTTACTACATTTAGCACATAAAAATTTTGTTGTCTGAAGATAGTGAGAATCATAGTAAACAATAATGTATGGAATCATAGAATCATAGAATCACCAAGGTTGGAAAAAACCTACAAGCCCATTCCAGCATCTGATGAATCTTCCCTCCAGCAACTTGAGGCCATTCCCTCTATTTCTGTCACTTGTTACACAAGAGAAGAGGCCGACCCCCAGCTCACTACAACCTCCCTTCAGGTAGTTATAGAGAGCAATAAGGTCTCTCTTGAGCCTCCTCCAATGACTGAACAATCCCAGTAGTCTCTGCAGAGATTTCTACTTCATTTACATTTGTTGTTACATAGTCCATAATGAATTGTTAATTGCAGAAGTAGTCTCAAACTAAAGAGAGAACTAAATATTTTATATACAAATATATGTGCAAAGTTTTCACAAAGCTTGAATTAACAAATTTTATCTGTTTCAAATCAACTTTGTACTAGGACTGTATTTAGGCCTGAGTATTTTCTAGTTAATTCAGCCTTACATAGAGTTGTAAAACACTCTTTAACCAGTTAAACATTTGTCACACAGGAGCTGCTCTTCAGACACGGCTGCAAAAGCCAGATCTCCATTGCATAGCCTTACAACTCTGGAAAATACTTAACTGACAGTAAGAAGAGCAAATAAGCCAAGAAGGCATTAAAAAAAAACCTGACAACAATAGAATGAACTATAGATAGTGATCTTCTTTCAGAAAAGCACCTACAGAAGCAGCATTTTCCAAAATACAAATAACTTATTTCCCAGTGTGGAATGCAATCGTTATTAATAAATTAATTACTAAAGAATCCTTCCACACTCACAACAATCTATATTGTGAATTTAGTTTCTGGTTGATGGTGCAGAGAGTAGCCATTGAGTGCAGAATAATCGCTGTTACAAAGCTGTGAGATCAGATCTTTCTATGAATGGCAAACAATTTTGCATAAGCAGTTATAGGAGTAGGCACAGGTAAATATTATCTGAAAACAATTTAGTAAATACAGTGTAAATGGCAAGAATGTTAATAGAAAAACAACAACAGCAAAAGCAGCTCTTGAATTATTCTTATGAAACTGGTTATTTATGTTTAAAAGTTTTTCACCTGACCATTTCTACCAATGTGCTGGATATCTGAGCAATGAGAAAGGATGCTGAAAGTGCATACCTCTTTCACAAAAACAAATGCAATTGCTGCTAAAATCTGAAAGGAGGGCAACTAAACATTTATATTTAAGTCAAGTCTCTACTATTTCTCTCTTGAAAGAGAAAAAAAAACACAACAGTTGATAAGTGCTGTAAATCACTCCTTAAATCTTCTGAATATTTAGGATCTAACAAATTCTTTGTTGTCTCTAGAATTATTTTATTTTCCCATTCTAATTCATCTCCTTGTTTTTGAATTTTCTATTTCTTTGACAGAAGAGAATAACACCAGTGGGTGTTTTAAGGAGGTTTTTCTTTAGAAAACTCTCTGTAGCTGATGGACAGAGTGTGTTTTTTTTTTAATAGTGTAAAAGATCAAAGAAATTGGATTTGAGGTGTTTAATTAAGTCTGTTCACAGACAAATGGTCTTGATGAGTGACAGGCTGGCACGGTGGAGTCCACCAGGAAAAGCAGCAATTAGAATGAACCTGTGGACTCTGCATCATGGTCTTTTTCAAGTTCAAGCCACAGAGCTGATTTAGAAAAGAACTAACATGATGTTGACAGAGAATCAATAATGAAAGCCACCATACGATATTTCACTAACGTGAAGTTGCTTTAACCCCACCTGTAATCCAGCACTCTTCAAATTGTACACAATTCTAGCTCTTCTGTGGTAGTATTTTATGAATGTGCATGCATGTGATTTTTTTTCTCCTTTCAAAAAAGCATTGGAGAAAAAAATTGTTATGAATTTAAGAACTCTAGTTAAATCACCGAACTTTATATATACTTAACATACATCAAATAAATTTGAGTCCCATTGGAGATAGTGACAAATACTTCCTGTGACTTCACTTAGGATAGAAATTATTAATGTAATGCAAAGCAGTGTAACATAAATGATTCTGTCTCTAGGACTAAGACAAATGGTCGCATTTGTATATTTGCTGAGAGGAATTAAATCCCTTAACAGCAGAGCCAACTAAGCAGATGAAATGTCAGGTATCATTTTTATTTTGCTAAGACGTGAGAGAATATACTATCCTGATTTTGTCCAAATAGGAGAAGATTCGGGAAGGCCTGCACACAACACAGACAGTCAGTATTCAACAGAGTGATTTTTTGGTTTTCCATTTTTTAATATGCTCTTGTAGTGAGTATATTTGGTTATTCATTTATGTATTTTAATTGAAATTTTTTTCTGAGCACAGACCAATATGCACAGTGCCTTTTTTAGTGAATGAGCAAAATGACACTCATTAAATTCACTTATAATAAAAAGCCCACAAATATTAAGAGCAGCTATATAGGAAGAAGCAAAAGCTGATCCATGTCTACCTTTACTTCTTTTAGGAATGCCACCTATTTACTGCCTAAGTAGTTTCTCTGTTTATCATCTTAGCATGCTTATTTATTGTCATTCATTATTATGCAGAACATATCTTCTGTATTCCATGTATACATCTGTGTTTATTTAAGAAGAACCAATGTAAGACTGAAATTCAGCTTGTTGCCTGAATAAACAACAGTTCCAGGTTTAAATACTTTACTTTTAATCTGAAATTGAGAATGTTACCATAAAGAACAAGAGGCAAAATCAAAACTCAGAGAACGTTTTACAGATTCAGCAAAATGTTGTTCAGGTAAGCTCAGCTTTGATGGGGGTGGATCTTAAAAGCACTTCAAGTTGACACCAGCAGGCCATCATTCATTAGTAATATCATATTATTCATTCTTCTGCTCTCTCCTTCCTAGCTCTCATGCTGCCACCTGCCTTCCTTTCCCCCCCCCCCCCTTGCAGAATATTCTCAAAATATCCCAGATTCTTTTTTACTCAAAAAACTTTTGTCCCCCAAAACTAGGTAAACAAGAAATCTAAAAAGCCAGTCTATTTATGCACTTATCAAACATAACCTTGTCATGCATAGGAAGCCAAAACTATCAGAGTTAAGAGACGTTTCTTAAAAAGTCATCAACAGAAACAAACCAGGCTGACAGAGGATGTGCAAGCCTTCTTTGCTCTACCCACCCAACTCAGTGGTGTGCTTCTGGCTAGATAGTCACAGAGCTGGACTGCAAACTCTCTGCCCATATACGATCTAAATGCCTGCTAATAAGCAATATGCATGTTATTGTGAAATGTTAAGAGCTATTTTTTCTACTAGATTTTTTTCCATCCTCTCTTCTATAATGAAATCATTATTGGATATCTGTTAAAAAACACATCAGCTTTGTATTGTGCTAGGAAAAGGGTTATCCTAGTAGAGGAGATGTGACAAAAATCTCCCAGTTTAACGTGTCTTGAGATGTCTTGGATAATTGGATGTGAAGGATCACATCCTCCCTCCTTCTTTATGACCTTTACCCAGGAAAAGACCAATTGGTTAAATGCCAGACACTTTGCTCCAAAATGACTGCACAGGAACAGAAATTTAATATTAAGGTTTATTTCATGGCAGTGGTGTTTAGTAGGGAACCTAAAGCAATTGGATTCCTGTTGGCAGATGGCAGAATGCAGAAGTAGTGATGCTTACCTTAAAACACAGTTATTTGAGGAGACCTTTGTGTTCACCACAGGATATCCTATGTCACGTTTTCCTGAGAGTTTAGAATTAACTTACCATTCTGGAGGGGGAAAACAGGTGACAGTGGTTCTTGCTTAAAGGAGTGCAAATCCTTTGACTTGGAAGTACTGTGAGGACCAAGTGAAAGATTTTTTCTCCATGCAAAGCTGTGCTGTCAGCTAAGGGACAGCTATAAAGAACATGGTTTCTGCACACTCTCTGTCTATTCCATGGGATTGTGTATTTCTTTCTATTCTTAGTGTGCTTCTCATTTACTCTTAAGATGTAATTTCAAAGCAGTTCTTTCTAACTTAGGGGGAAGAGTAGTGCATGTGGGATTCTCTGCACTGGGGCATATTGAGTTCACTCTCACTAGATATTTGCTAAATCTTTCTGATACTGAAACAAGTTTCTTGGAATTAATGTGTGGCAGTTATTTCAATTAAACATTTGCTAAAGGCTTTTAATGTCCTTATCTGTGAAATTCACTGTAATGCCTTAGATTAATTTTTTCGTGATTGTGTAGTGCTTTGGAAATGCAAGCTACTAAATAAGAAAGAAAAGCTACTACTATACAATCTTATAGCTTCTGAAGTCTCATGACTCCTTTCTGCTAAGGCTTCCTTCCAAGGCTGAAACTATTTTACTTAAAGCTTAACATATCTAACAGAAATACTGATCAATATCAGTTTATGTGCAGGATAATTTGCATAATTTTATAAGATAAACAAAAATCTGTGTATTAAGGCTTATATTTAGCTCTAACGAGCTCTAGGATATTTAAAGCTTGACAAGGACAGATGAAACAATCCTAGCTATAGAAAAATATGCATCTCCATTAAACAAAACAAAAAGTCAAAACAAAACAAAAGAACACCCTGGCAGCATCCCAGGAAGATATAGAATTTTATGCTGATGTCCAATAATTTGTTACACTCAGAATTGTTCAAAACAGTTTTCAATTTCAGAATTTGAATATCACTTAAGAGCTTAAGGGAAAACCTTATTTATTTATTTTTTGTTGCAATATGTGAGGTTCCTATATGGCTTTCAGCTATGGAAAAGGCCCACATGAACTCTCTTTTTTTTCAGATACAGTACAGAATCATAGAATATCCCAAGTTGGAAGAGACCCATAAGGATCATTGAGTTCAACCCCTGGCTTCATAGAGGACCACCCAAAAAAAGCAGATCATAGGACTAGAGCATTTTTTAGATGCTTATTGAACTCTGGCAAACTCAATGCCATTAGACTTCCCTGAGGAGCCTTTTCCAGTGCCCGATCGCTCTCTCATTGAAGAACCTTTTCTTGTCAATCAATCTGACCTTTCCCTGATGTAGCTCCGTGCTGCTCCCTCTGATCCTGTTCCTGTCACCAGAGAGCAGAGATTAGCGCCTGCTCTTCTTCTTCCCCTTGTGAGGAAGCAATAGGCTGCCATGAGGTTTTCCCTCATTCTCTACTGTGGGCTGAACAAACCAGGGGACTTCAGCTGCTCCTAATATACCTCTTTACAACTAGACCTGTCATTTTAGCCCTCATTTGGATGCTCTCTAACAGTTGTATGTCCTTTTTGTGCTGTAGTGACTCAAACTGCACCCAGTACTCAAGGTGAGGCTGCACCAGGGCCATGTAGAGTGGGGCAATCTACTCTACATCAATCCTTGACCATGCTTGATGCATTCCAGGATACAATTGACCTTCCTGTCCACCTGGGCACACTGCTGACTCATGTTGAATTTGCTGTCCACCATGACCCAGAGATTCCTTTCAGCTGGGCTGCTCTTCAGCATCTCATCCTCCAGTTTGTATGTATAGCCAGGTTTGCCCCTTCCCAGGTGCAGAATCCAGCTCTTGCTCTTCGTGCAGTTGATGGTTGCACAGCTCTCTAATTTGTCTAGACCTCTCAGCAAGGCCTCTCCATCCCTGATGGAGTCAGCAGCTCCTCCCAATTCAATATTGTCAGCAAACTTGCTCAAAACACTTTCCAGTCTGACATCCAAGTCATTTATGAAAACATTAAAGAGAGGTGGCCCTATAATGGAGCCCTGGGGAACCCACTAGTGGCTGGCTAGCCTGATCTTAACCCATTTACTGTAGCTTGTTATACATAACTCTTTGACCCAAACCATCAGCCAGTTGCTCATCCATTGCTTTATGTTTTTTTTGTCTGGCTGTATGCTGGACATTTTGACCACAAGAATACTGAGAAAAAAAGTATCTAAAGCTTTACCCAGATCCAAAATAGATAACATCAATTGGCTTCCTTTGGTCAACTGTATTTAATACCTAGGGCCCTAATTAGATTTCCATTTAATCTGATATTTAACTGTCATAGGTCACAGTAGCTCTTAAGCAAATGTTTACATTTTGTTTTCTTTCCTGAGCGCACAGCTCTGCCAAAAAAAATACTTTAGCCAAGGCTGCAGAGCTAGAAACCTGTGCCCCAGCCTCTCTCCCAGTTAGGCCTATGCATTAATTGCTGATCTACATAGGTTTTGAATCTTTAAACTCAGAAGAAGTCATGTGTAGCTTGTCAGTAAAATGTTTGACTGGGAATAGACAAGTTCAAATAGTAGAAAAATGCCTAAAAATAGCCATTTTCCTTTTTTTATTTTTTTCTCTGAAGTAGCACATGACTGCAACAATGTTATCATTTCATACCAATTAATCAAAAGAGAACAAACTCTCTTTCAGCATGAGGTATTTTTCATTTTTCTTAGGTACCTAAGACTCATCTGTTACGTTCATTTGGATTGATGAATCTCAAAACCAAGTAAGACTCTTGCATCTTGCACAGCAATGTTACACGGGTTTTGCTCCACATTTGTAATTTTCTGTGGTGCCTATGGCAGTGTTTCCAACTTCAGTGATTGTTTCTTCCTAGTTTCAGTTACAAGGATTTCCTCCATCATCTGTCATTTTTTAGACTCACAAGAACCCACTGTGCAAGCAACTGTGGCAAACCTGTTCATTAGTAGATTCACCAATTTTGTCTTTTTTCTTTCTTTTCTTCCTTTTCTAAGGTGTTCTATCGGTGTTGCCAGCTGTGTCCTATTTCCAAAGCTTCATCTGCAAGCACAAAACAGCTTGCAACACCAAGGTAGATTTTAACAGATTAAAGATTGCACTGTAATACACTAGACTTAATCCTAACACCAGTAAACTCTTTATATGCTATCCTCCCCTCAGGATTACAGAGATTTATGTAACCATATTTTTTTTCACATCCCAAGGAGCTTAAAGGAATAGACATAGATTGCTCTGGGTGTTGAATAAAAGCAGTAAGCCCAGATAAAGTATTTTTGTTCCTCAGATAATGTACCAGAATGTAGCATTTACAAATTGAGTGGTCATAGAAAACATAGCTGAAAGGGGTGATGGGGCAGACAAGAGCAAGTACAATTATTTCTGAATAGTAATAACCACATTGGCAAAGTGTGGTTATCCTGAAACTGAATTATCTGCTTTTTCTGTATTTCTAATTTAAATGGCATATGTACATAGGACACTCCACAAGTAATGCCTCCTCTTTATTTCCATGGAATCTACAACAGATACAAAGAGCACAATAAGACTATTTGATAGATCAAGTTCTCAACTATAAAAACATTATTTTTCAAAATAGATAGCGCTGTAAGTTATGCATTTTTGCAAGTGATGAACAAGAGCCTGAATGCTGTGCTTGTGAAAATCCTCTGGATTTTCTGGATAACTATCTGGAACGTGGCTTATTTTCATGTTGCTGTTGTCACTGCAAAGATGCACCACCCACCACCTCAGTCTGTGCACACCCACTGTTTGGCCTCCATAGATATTCAGCAAGCATCAGTGTCAATGGGTGCCTTTTTTTTGTCTAAATGGAGGAACTGAATCCCATTCCTTTGCTTCATATGCACTTCCATGTCAGACCCATTCTGTCAGACTGTCCCTCTGCTGCAATCTGTTACACAGCAACAAAATGTAATGGGATACTGATGTGAAAGTTCAACTTCTATTGCTGTGTCACCAATATCCACCTTTGACATTGTGGGCCAACATCATAAGATAGGAGTCATTACCTTCAGAATAATTATCATATATTGAAGAATAGGCTGAAATTTGCTGTTTGAAATTCTGTTCCTAGGAATTAGCCTAAATAGATAAGGCTGATTTTTTTTTTCCTTTTTTGATGGTTGTTATTGTTTTTGAAAATTTGAAGCTTTTGTTTAGCATGGAGCTGAGCATCTGAATATGAGTACCTGGCCCTTAGCTTCCAATCTCATAACTTTGAGTTTTTTTCTAATACAAATGCGCCTACTCACATCGAGCAGCATTGGGTTTTTATTCTTTATTTTTCAGCTTAGAAAACGTGGACAAATTTTGGCATCTCAAAGCAACAGCTACTGACATCAGAAAGGAGTAGTATGTACATATAGCAATTACATGTCTCTGTTGCAGGAAAAGATATTTTCAAAACCCCAAGTGTCATGTTTTCAGCTTATTCACAATGCTGCTATCTGTGTTGGTTGCTTCTGACATTGATCTTACTTCTAGAAACTTACACTGAACAACTTTGTACGTGGCTAAGAGACTAAGTGTCATTCTTCTAGTATTTTTGGATGGCGTCCAACAGAAATGAATAAAAAAAAAAATCAAAACAAGAAATCAATTCTCCCTCTTCTAAGTCATTCCTTAAATCTTTTTTTTTTTTTAAATAAATCTTACCATCTAGTTCCACAAGGAAGCTAAGAAATGCAGAATATTGGTTTGTTTTATATTCTCATACTAAACCTAATAGCATCATTAATAACATTTTTTTACAGAGGAAAACAAAAAAATTATGGGAAGTGAATTCAACTGAAGACATATCTGCCAATTCGTCAGTTTAGATAAATCAGCAGGAATTATTTACTGGAGTAAATGCACCAATTTTCACAGTCTGGAAATGAATCCCAGAAAGACAAGAATGTAACAGCTATAATTCTGCAGAAGGCACAGAAAGGCCTGAAGTGTCCTTATTTGTATGCACTCATAAAATATGCACATTTCTGCAAAGATTACAGAAACTCTCTTCTAAAAAATCTTCCTACTACTTTACAAATTTTACTGAAATAGCAATAACATTTTGTTTCAGCATAATGAGAGCAGTGTTGTGAACATGTGACATAGGATGAGGAGTATGAAAGGGAGGCAGCTAGCAAATTTTAGGTTAAATGGAGGTAGAAATTGAATTAAAGGGTGTAGACTGAGAGGACAGTGTGGTCTACAGAAATATGGAAAAAACATGGAGACAAGGCATACACGTATCGAGGAAAGGAATTTACAAGGGCAAAGACACTGTCACCTAAAGGCATTTGGGGCCTTTTTGCATTTTTCCCCTGTGCCCCAGCTAGAAAGGGTCCAGGAGGCAGATATCTTGGCTAACAGTTAGGAACAGAATGCAGCCTAATTGAGACCAAATTAGTGTAAGAGATCTCTTTTCAACCTGTGTACTGCCAACACAGAAGATGTTACTCCTCCATGTGTTTAGGTAGCAATGAGCAACAGGATGGCCATCAATCTTCCATTGTCTACTCTGATCTTAGACTTCACTTACGCTGAGTTTGTATGCCCTCACATTGTAGTGGTGTGCGCTCTAGTTAATGTTTATAATAACAGAACTAGTAAAAATTATCTTTGGTATAAAATTCACTTTTTTTTCCTAAAACTACTAAGTGACATATGAATCTTATTACTTAAGATTTGCTTCCAATATACTTTAGCTTTAAATATTTGAAAACTATCACCTTGGTGAGGTAAGTGTGTAATAGATTATGTTTGCCTATCAGTTTTCTAAATCGCATTATGTAGGGAGTACACTAAGGATTGCAATCAAAGTTGTTTTACAGCCAGCAATGTATCAGGAGTTGTCATGTGTTTGTATGTCTTGCCTACTGGAGAAGCTCTTTAAATAACATTATCAGAACCATGAATATTCTAAGTGCTGATGTTCTCTCAATGCAGATATGTTGCTTGAGCTTTTAAAATTTTAAGGGATGTAATTGCACATGCAATTTGCTGTCTTCAGTTCTCTTTGATGGAAGGTTAGTGTAGCAGAGCATATCTCTAACTTAAAGATTGATTTCTACTGTTTTCAGGGTAAGTGGAAGCCTTTACCTTTTGTTTACCCATACCATTTTGACAAGATTTACTTCTATCCTCTATGTTTTGACACAATCTAGTCTGCAGAATTTTGACTGTATTTTGGGAGGATTGTTTTGAGAAGGAATACTTCAGAGTTAAATGTGATCCCGGGAGATTATGAATCTTTTTACTGAACAGGACAACTACTGAAATGGGATTTGGCCTATTAGGATGACATTTGTCACTACCAGAGAATTTCTTTTTTTTTTTTTAATAAAAAATGTAATTTTAATTGACTTTTGGAGGAACAAAAATATAGTAAAGTAGCACTACTCCCCAGACGCCCATCTGAAACCTCCAAAGTCAGTGCTAACATGTGGAAATCTGGAAGAAAATATAATCCTGGCATATCACAATAGATGGAAACATATTAGAAGAGTGTAGTCAGCTCTCATTATCTTTAAAATGAGTAGAGAGACAGAACAATGTTTGATTTCACTATGCTTCTTGAATTGCTTCAGCAAGGTGCTTATTCAGTGGGCAGAATCACAGGAAAGAAGAAAGGACGATAGAAAAGCATCTGTTGTACAAAGCAAAGTCTATTTATATCTGGTATTTCAACAATGACTTTTATATAAAGGAAAAGATAGAAAATGTTGAAGTGTCTCTTGCAAAAAATGGTCATTTTAAAAAGTGGAATTTCATCACCTTTTCAGAACTGCCTAGAGCCTTTGACAGCTGTTCTGTAACTAAATGCAGAGAGATGTGAAATGCAGCACTTAGCATTTTATCAGCCATACATGAAAAAATAAATGCCTAGTTTGTTGCTTTTATAAAATGAGTGAAAAATGTTTCCATTTTTGGTGATGCCTTACAATTCAAAATATGTGTTCTGCTTTTCTCCGGTATTTTTCTGTTAAAAAATATACTTACTCAATGCTAATTTGGACTCAACAAATGGATTTAATGTTGTAGGATATAGGTAGTACAAGAAATATCTTTATAGAAGAGGAAAAATGTTATTTAGAAAGCATTTCAGTGTTCTTATGCTTCTTACGCTGTCTAAATCCTGCGTAAGCCGGTGTCAATTAGGTCTGTTTTTAAACATACATCAAATGTAATAATTGCAGTGTTACCCTGACACTGTTAGTGCCCTGATAAAAATATTTCAGAAAGGGCAGTGTCTTCATTCCTATTGGCAAACATAGGAGTGAGCACTGAACAATGCAGGGGAATTTCAGTAATGGCCAATATCCACCTGTCCTGGATTTGTTATCACAAAATTATTTGGAAAGAATTGTAAGGCTTGGTGCCAGTGATGGAGACTACAGTTAAACCATTCATTTAGAACAAAAGTCACTGCAGTAGTCTCAGATGTAATATATCAAATAGTGTAGTTTTGCCAGCTATTTTTCAATGTATTGGTAAATACTTATAAACCTAGATTAATTTAACTGCATGCCTGTGGTTAGTCACGAGGTGACAGTCCTACCTGCTTTAGTGTAGATGTATTTAATTGCTCTCCCAGCAAAGAAACATAAAATAAAAGTTAATACATGCTACAGATAGATAATATATGACAGCTTCCCTCTGCTGTCATATATCAACATCATATATGACATAACATCACCCATCTGGCAGTAAATATCCAGCATGTCTCTTCTTCAGTTATCCCATCAGAAACAGGTTCATGTTAACCCAAAGGATGGAAATTGTTAGCCAGAGTCCTTTGAAATAACAGTGGTAAAACGAGCTTCAGTGATGTGATGAGTTATCTTAATCGGTTGCCTAGTCTTGGGTATGGAGTTGCCTTTCTTAATGATACGTATGGATAAAACAGATATAACATTATTTTCACCAGTTATTGCATAATTAACTGTGCCTATTTATCCACATGCAAACCATTAGTAACAACTGCAAAACTCAACTCAGAACCAGGTTAAAGAAGAAAATACAGAAATTGGTAAGAAAGATCTGAAACTGAGCTGAAATATCTTTACATCTGAATACTAGTTTTCAAGACTTTTCGGGACCACCTTACGTTTATTATTGTATATACAGGCTGGTAATTTTTATGCTAACAAAAAGTTAGCACTTTCCTCCATAAAGACACTCAAATGCCTGGCAGGTACAGTGGTTATATTTTGTTGCCTTTTTCATTCTCTGAAAAAAATAAGTTGTCAGCCTTTGAAATCAGCAGTCATAATAGACATGCTGGAAGCTAGTTGACTTAGAAATTCATTTGATACAGATGCACATTCTTTGTAATTAGATTAACAGATGTTATTAACAGGCTTTGGGGTGTGGATATTCTAGTATCTCATGAGACGGCAAGACAGTTCCATCTGCTTCAGGTGCTGAATGAGTAGCAGTGCTTACTTCCAAGCTCATTATCCTCCACAATAGAAATTCTTGATTTACCCTAGTGTTAGCTGAATGTTAGTAGTGGTTTTATTAATGAGCAGTACCTATGCTACAGTGTGTAACTCGTGGGCTACAGTGGTAGAACAATTTTTTATGTGATCTTAGAGAAACGTGATCACAGCCTGTGTGTTTGACGTGTGTAGCAAGTGCAAATCTGTTGCATAGTTCTGCAGAATGAACGTATTTTATACGTGATGAGATAATTCCTCTTCTTCATTCAGCTAGGAGAAATGAATGGAGCAGTTCTCATCTTACAGACAGAGATAGACTAACCACCAAATGTCTTCATTCATACAAAGATTAGCCAAAGCAATTGTTCCACTCTTGAACAGTCCAAAGGTTCTCCAGGTTTCTTTAAAATAACGGCTAGGTTTTATTGTTGAAAATTATTAGAAAAGTTAGTTGCAAATGTAATACTGATAATTCATAAAAACCTAAACCTATTAATTGAATTAGACATTTTTTTCCTAGAAATTGGCAAATATTCCAGGGGTAAGAAGGTAATTGTGAATAACTTGCTGTGTTCTTAATCACCTCTACCATATTTTTTTGTTGTTTTTGCTAGTGTATTTTCCAAAGATTATACTAAACTGGGAATGTATATGGATTGGCTGCAAGTATACGCAGTCATACTAACTGATTAGAAGAAGTTTCGTTGAGATGCAAAGAGGTTTCTAGGTGTTTACTTTCCCTATTAACTACTTAATAATACGTGTTTTATAAACCTTGTATGCACTCAGTTCAGGATATTCAAGATGAGTTTCAGAGGTGGTTCAAGAGAAATTATAACTTTCATGTTTCCAATTCTTTCTGTTTGACAAGCCCAGACTGGCTTAGATATATTCCTGCTTTTTGATACCGGGCTTATTGATTTGTTCAGATAGCTTCTAAATTAACAGGCACGTGGGAATTCTAGGCTGGTATTTATTTACATGCCAGGGCAACCTAGTTTAGCAAGAACACCAACTTAAAGTGTACTAATGTACGTATTGCACATCCTTGCTTTATAATAAAATTCTTTCTTTTTCCCCAGCATTCCGGCACATAAATTATACTAGCATGGTTGCCTTTTGATTAAGACTGCCTGACATCTGACATTACATTCACTGATGTGTAACATTCCACCACCATACGCATTACCTCTGCATTTGTCCCTGTGCTTAATCAGAATGAATCAATCATAAGTATTTTTTCTGATGCATAAGTCACTGCAGCCATGACTTTAGCAGGCTCTGTAGAGGTCACAGTGAAGAGTGGAGGTTTGTCCATAATAAGCCTTGCTTGAATTATTATTATAGCTATTTTAGAGTGCTGTAATAAATGAGGGTAAGAATGTGGATGTAAAATACTTCATTGCAGTTTCATTTTGCCTCTCAGTATTTGGAACAAAGTTTTCCTCACCCCAAATAACTTTTGTCTACTTTGTCTACATTCAGAAAAAGAAAAGTTTACCTTACTTTAGCTTGAAGAGTGAGAATAATATTAAAGGATGTCTCTCAATTTAAAAATCACGTGAGAAATCTCTCTGGTGGTAATACTCAGCACTCAGACTGTTACTGTTCTTCGATGAAGAGCATTCAGACCTTTCTGAACTAGACTGCTGTTTGAAAAATGTGAATCTATCTGGATTGATGGTACATTTACGTGTACATTATCTTTGCCTATGTACTCCAATGGGGCATCTGTCTTTAATCTTACAGAATTTTGACAGTGTGTCTCATAAGCATACAAATTGAGCAAGTTTCTTTTGCAAACTAATCAAGTTCCCGCTGACAGCCTGAACCATCTTTCTATTTTGAGTGTGATAACATATTCATCCTCCTCTATCAAGAAATGACTAATGGATAAGAATATTAACATCTTTCTCATGTTATTATGCAGCTTTCAATAATCTAAGGAAATAGAAAATAGAGATTTTACAGGTGGAATCTGTGATGTTCATTCATTAAACCATTAAAAGGAAGTGGAGAGCACATGGAATGCACAAAAATGAACTATGAACTAATGCGATATTTATGATCTGTGTAATAGCATAGTTATTCTTATAAAATTATTATAAATTGTTGACTGAATGAATGCTGTTTCTATTAAAATTTATAATGATACTTGGTGGGTTTGCCCTTCTAGCAGTGCTTTGTTCATAACAGCTGTGTCTGATTTGGCTTTATAAAAGAAACTTGGAACAAGAGGACAAGGAATGCTTAAAGAATCTAATTTGATTTGTGGCTAAGCATGCTACAGGAGTGTATGTGAAGAGTAAACCTATTAAAATTTGTTTTGAACTATACATTATTCTTTGTTCTTTATTTTCCCCAAAAACAAAGAAGTTACTGATTAAGGCCTCGAAACTGCAATTATTTGTCTTAAGGTGGATCTCTATACTACTGCATAAACCCCTGAGTTTACAAGTTGTAAGCACAGATATGTTGTTTGTGTAGCTTATTTTTAGGGTTCCTCTTTTTTCAGCTTAAGATGACTGATTGCATACGTTATTTTAGTGGGAAGTGTTTGAGAATTATTCATCTTGGATTCAGGCGTTGAGAATCATATCATCTGCATAAGTTAAAGTTTTGTCTACATGGCACAATTCAGTGTCATGTGAATGATACCTGAGCTGGCCTGGGCACAAATGCAGTGCTGCAGAGTTCTGTGTGAGGTTGCTTACCATTCCTGTGTGTGGACTCTTGGAATCTCTGTGATTAAATTATAACACGTCTCCTGATTTAGCCTATGCTTAATGTGGATGAAACTCAAGGCTTACAAGCAAAAAGAAAATCTCGAGGGACTCCTGATGGGGAGGAAGGTGGTACAAGGGGAAGGAGCTGGGGACAGGTAACCTGTTATATGCTGCATATATATATATATTACTGCTATAGTAAGTACGTTAGGGCTGGATGACGCATAGCTACTGCAATAGATGAATTTGTGTGTTCCTCATACAGAAAGTAATCTGAAAATATATTGTGTATATGTACTATTTTTTTTTTACTTATCAATATAAGACTTGAACTTTTCAGATTGTACAGCTCTTTTATTTTTAATAAAGGAATGGCTTTAGCATGCATTACTGGACTAAGTACATGCTGATGGATTAAGAGAATTAGCATATTTCCAGGGTTGGTATTTTTCTGCTAACACTGATTTCTATAATGAGTTTGTTCAGGATGCCTGAAAATGTGGGGTCTGTTGCTCTTGGTCATGGTTTTAATGAACAGATTTTTTTTTTCCTTTTTTGTCTTAAGGTTGGGTTTGTTTTTGGGTTTTGTTTTGCATTAATCTGCCCAAGAAAATGTGAATTGATGGCTTTTCTGGTTAACAGGCCACTTCAGAAAACCCTGAGTGTTTCACCACTGTCTTCAAGTAGTGACATCTGATCCTTCTCCTCACACAGGGGTTGGTTAGGGTTATTTTAGATGCAGGGGTTCCAGAGTCACTTCCATTTCCTCACAGAGTTGTGCAAACCCAACGCCAGCACCAGGGCCTCACATCTCTCACCTGGTGGAAATCTTTAAATCTGCCCTACATCCCTGCTGCTCTATCTGGCCAGATAAATGTTAGCAAGCAGTAAGTTGTCTTTTACATAGATTTGTGTCCATGAATTTCAGGTGAATAGCAGTAACAGAAATAAAGCAGTGTGGTTCAGCCACACCGCAGGGATGCTTGCCGTCCATTTTGGCCTTGCTGTCCACGCATCTTCCAAAGATGTCTGGAAATCACCAGCTTGCAGAGACAGTATTTACTGTTGCTACAAGAAGTTGAAAACGAGATTTTGTTATGGGATCAGGTCTCCAGATAACCCTGAAGAAAAAATGGTGCAGTCCATTGTATTCATTCAAAGAAAAAAACATGGAAATCAGAGGCCAAAATGATTTATGACTGATTTTATATAGAATTCCAACTGCGGGTTAAAGTGTCAATCATGATACTGTATAGTAATCTAAATCTTCTCTGCACGTTGCTCTGTTTGCCAAATAACTGCCCCTAAAAACATTTGTCTTCTTTTGAAAGGGTAGAAGACAGTCTGCAATAAACCCAAAAACAGAATTTTGGGGAATGTTTTCACTTTTTT
Source organism: Meleagris gallopavo (assembly GCF_905368555.1). Taxonomy (NCBI): domain Eukaryota; kingdom Metazoa; phylum Chordata; class Aves; order Galliformes; family Phasianidae; genus Meleagris; species Meleagris gallopavo. Next base: position 14,696,131 of record NC_139412.1, read on the forward strand.
TTTTTAAACATAGGACTTTGTTTTTGGGGAAGTAAAGACAGTTTTCAGTATGAATTCTGGGAGATTACACAGCCTTCAGTGCTACATTTCTAAAAATGCTCTAACATCTTAAAAGTGATGAACAAAGACAGAAAACTCAGATTTTTAGACTAAGATTGCAATTAAGAATCATCAGTAATTTGGGGAGGTAGACTCCACATTGTAATGACAACCTTAAAAAGCACTAAATTATCACTGATTTAATTGATAATAGTGAAATCATAGAGTCACTAAGTTTGAAAAAGACCTCTAAGACCATCTAGTCTAACCATCCACCTACCACCAATATTGCCCACTAAACCACGTTCCTTAGTACCACATCTACACATTCCTTGAACATCTCCAGGTACAGTGACTCCACCACCTCCTTGGGCAGCCCGTTCCAGTACAGATCACTCCTTCACATAACTATTTTTTCATAATATCTGTCCTGAATCTCCCCTGCTGCAACTTGAGGCCATTCTCTCTTCTTCTTTCAAACTGCTGAGTTCAGGAGGGGGAGAAAACTGGTTCTGCAGTTTCATATAGATTTGAGATTGTGCATGCCTATCACCATCATGCCATATATTGTTGGTATTTCCTTCACCTAACTGCACCATGTGTCTCACTCAGTAAATACAGTAAAATAATTACATGCTGCTATTAGAGGTCTCCCATGAAAGTAAAAGGATTGAATATATTTTCTTTCACTCTCCCCTGAAGACTATAATAAAAAGAATATCATAATTATTGAAATTATTCACTTTAAAGTAGTAAAGGTAGTGAAAGAGTTTCAAATCCAGTCTTACCAATTTGGTACTACAGATATTAGTGCAATTGATGTTACTACATTGTAAAATACTACATCTGAAACATGGACACAATTAGATAAATCTATATAGATAAAATCCAAATCATAAAATTTAATTTATCATAAAATGCTTTCACTTCTATTTGCACTACTGAAACTGCTTCTTTTAGGGACTGGAAGGAAGCTGAAAATTAGGACTCAGAATTGTGGAGCTTATTGCTGCAAAGGGATGGAATTATCTTAATTATAACTTTTTTTTGTGGAAGCTTCAGCAAATGAATGAAGATCATATTTTTCTGACCCAATGTACCTAATATTTATAGAGTGTCTGATAGATAAGTATTCTAACTTTCTGTATGAGAGAAATAATGATTAGTAAATGTCATGATAGATCTTAATCATATCATATACATTGACAAAATAATTCATCATCTTCCCAATATTTTTTACACCTTAGTCTGTTAAGCTGCTTGAGGAAGAAATCCAGTTGAACAGAACTGGGATTTCACAGATTGTTCACCATCCAAATGCATTCAGACTTTGTAAAAGATAGAATGCATTAAGTTTTAATCAAATTTCACAGCTACTGAAGTGAATTCCTGCTATTTTTGATTGACATGTCGAACACAAATAATGTAATCTGTAAAGAAAAGGGTTACATTTTAGGTCAGGCCTGTGATTTTCATCTGCCTGTGTTCAAAATGCATAGCTCTGCAAGGCTGTGGTTATTTCCAAATGATTCTATTCATTTCCTTTATCAACTTAATTTTTACCTACTATCCATACTAATGCTTTTCCAGGGGACTGTAGCAAGTCTGATGAATGCTATTACTTTTTTTGAGAACACAGTAATAACTCCTTACCTTTTATTTGTATGTTATTTTCCTGTCTTCATGTTTAATGATATACTCAGCTTCCTTTGTGTATCAACCAAATGTCAGCTAAATGGAAACATCCCCTAAAAAAGCCATAAGCGAAACAAAAAGTTTATACGTTTTTTGATTGATGTCAGTATTTCCTTTTTGTAAGCTTTGCTGGTGAGTTGGCTTTCATGGAAGTGCATAAGGTACTGTACAAAGGGTCACTGGAGAGGAAACCAGAAGGAAGCTGGATCCTGATATTGGCAGAAACTAAAGAGTTAGCAGGACAGTGGAAGATCTCACTAGGTCTGCCTGACAGTCAACAGCTGAGCCTTGTAAGTAGGATGAGAGGTAACAGGCTCTCTGAGTGCTGCTTGGGAAGCTCAGGCTCCTGAGTTCTGGCTTGTGAGTACGAAACAAGAATGTGGCACAAGAATAATGAGCAAAACAATGGAAATGTCAAGAATAATTAATAACTCTTTGCTGGTAACTTCAATTATTTTGGAAATGGCTTGATATACCTAGAATTTAATTGCAAAACTCGCTATTCTTTGAATTTTCAAATTGACAAGTTTTCATAAAAATGGCTTCTAGCAGACATCATTAATGTGTTTGGTCTGCTCTATGGTGTGCCTGAAGTTCTGTGGCCTACATGTGTACAGTTCCTTTAGTAGAACATGGGCTAATAGTGCTTCTTCAGCTGCTGCATTCACATCTTGTGGTTTCTGTAGTATTCACGTCTAAAGGATGGGGTAGAAAAGGTGAAGCTGTAAGGTAATCAAAGAAAGAAGATAGAGGCAAATTTTTCTCAGCTCAGCTGAGTACGTGGGATTTCAAGAAAAAAGCAATTCTGACATGAAGAAAGAAATAGCTAGTTGGATCCTAGAAAATATTAGAGTTAAATTAGATACTTAAAGTTGTAAAGCTTTCTTATAAAATTACTTACATGTTAGAAAGGCACCAGAACACCAAGACATTTTTCCACAGTGGTTACATGCATTTTTGTAAGTTAAATTTCTATAATAATTCTGTAAAGGACTTACATAGTATAATGAAAAATTCTGTTATGATTTAAATAATTAATTACTGAAGAAATTTTAAGCCATTTGGGATTTACTGAAAGCATGTTCACTGTAAAATCTGTCTGATTGCACCAAATTCATTTTCTGATGGATTAACACTTTGGGCTCGAAGAAATGTCATGCAGATGTGCTGATGATGCTTCTAGAAGTAAGGAATAACTCTTCATCAAGTTCTCTGTGTTTTGTTTTCTTTTGGTTATGCTTTGTCGTTATGTTATTTGTTACCTTTATCAGCTAATAAGGTGTCTTAAAAATCTTTGCTTCTCCATGCTACAACTTACAGAGCCAGGCACACATTGCTCCTGGAGCAGGGGCAGGAGTCACCTATCTGGGTCATGTTACTGAATCAGTTCTTCTGGTTCACAGTGCCTTCATCAGTAGCTGCCTGCAGCAGTGCATGGGGCAGCAGTACAATGTGACTTTCCAATATTTTTTCTTTATAATATTATTAATTTTCAGTTAACGTTGTTTTGAGGCTGTTGTGTTTTCTGGTCAGGAGATGCACTTGGAAATAAGAAATATACAAATGGATGGTAGCTTGGTTTTCAGAATATTTGTCTTGATTTTATGAACTCTTTCCATTTGTGACTCCTTTATCAGTGACGCTGAGAAACTTCATATGTTTTTTTTCTTTTTTTATTGTTATTATTTTTTTTTTATGTTTGAGTAGAGCTTTAGAACAAATATTACCATAGTGAATGCACAAAATAATCTCTCTATGCATTGAATAGGAATTTCTAATTTCATACAACATTAGCAGCTTGTTGTAAGTCTTCAGGCACTACATACTTAAAGGTACTGAAACAGAGAAAAGGAAAATATACTTTATTTGAAAAATCAGACAAAATGGTTACTGTCTGTATCTAACCCTTTCAAGATGAGGAAGGGTCTCTGTTCACTTGTGATGATTCTGAATCTGAGAGGAGTCATCTTAGCTCAGGTGTCAATGACAAGAATGAAATTTTCAGGAGGGAGAGAAGCCATGACTTCACTAGTCCTGGCAGGGCCTTGTCTTGCTCAGTTAGCCTCTGGGAAAGGTTGTGGTTAGATGAGGTTATGAGGACCTCGCTGCCTGATTAGATGTAGTCCACACAGGATCTACCCCCATCAGATAGATCTCTTGTTCACCTGACCTTTCTTTTGGCTTCACAAAAGGCTACATACTGTAAATTAAATGTTTTCTTAGAGAAAAAAAAATCTTTAAAAATATTTCTATTGATTGTAACAATTCCCAGGCTCAATTACAAGCAAATTTTACCTGCAGTCATAAAGCATAAGATGGCAGATGGGTTTCTTTATTTCCACCTGCTTTGTCTGAGTCAGCAGCTGTATTTGTAAACTGGTAATACAGTATTTACAATGTTTAGTTTTCTACAACAGTTTCAAGGTGTTTGGACTAAAATGCTTTCCATCTGAAAGTAATAATGATGATTTACATTCATTACTTTATTTAGTTTTTGTATAAGCCCCCTTTTTAATTCATCCAAGGTAGGGAGTCATGTATATAGAAAGCTAAAACTTAGTTTTATCTCAGAGCAATTAAAACAATCTCTATTAAGCTAATTGAATGCCTAATAAAATTATTTCAAACCTTTGCATTTGGCTGGATACTTTCAAAATGCGCTTGGAAAAAGATGATAAATGATGCTGTGAGATGATAGATCCATTGTCTAGATCTCATGCTGCTCTTACTAATTCACACTACTTGTGTGTTCATCGTATGTTTTTATTTTCAAGTTTACTAATATTTCTCAGTAAATACTTTTACATTTTTGTAAAATTTTGCACACAATTTTGTGAAATAAAATAATCTAAGGATTGTATTCATTTTATATTATAGTTTGAAAGCAGCACAGTAGGTTAGAAGTTTCCTTAATATTCAGTGAGTAATTAGCTCTGTATTTAGTTTACTGTTTATAAACTGAGCAAAGACAAAGGTTGCTTTTCTTAGTGATTCATTAGAAAGATGAACCAATGAGAGTAGACAGACTTAAAAAAACAAAGAAAATCTCTAAAACCTCTAATGAACTGAAAATATTATTAAATTAGTTGGTTATATGACAAAATACTCATTTACATAAATAAGAGCTCATGAAATATTATGTTCTTATTTCGGTGAGATTTTTAAATGTAAAGCACCAGGTCTTCCATTTTAATTAAAGTGCTTTCAGAGCTTCTCTGACACTCATGTCCCTCAAGGAAATATCTTGTTGAGTATGTTGGATTTAATTTTTTAAAGATTTTATATGCTATACTATAAAACTTGCTGTAGAGAGAGAACTACAGCATTTGTAAGAAAAACAAAAATACTATAACAAATAGGAAGAGTGGGAAGCTGATTGATTGCAACAAAGGCATGTTATTTAGAAGGAACTACAGAGAGAAATTGATAAAGCAAAAGGAAACAAAAATATAAGGATTATAAATAGTATCATTAGTAAGAGGATCCTGAGAATAAAGGAATATTAACAAAGGTACCAGCTGATTATGAAAATTCTGGAATGTGCGTAATTTATAGTGGAGGAAAATATACATTTAGCGTGTATGCACACAATACACTTGATTAAATATTGTTCATTGCAGCAGTTTGTCAAGGTATAACATAACCTTTGTTAAAGTAATCAGGACTTGCATTATCTATCAAATGGTTTAAGAGTTCTTTTTGAACACTGAATGGTGGCAAATGCATTAGCTAACTGAAATGTTTGTAGGAGTAGTGGTATTGCCACAGTATCAGTACTTGGGTTGAACAGCAAAGAAACAAGTAGATGAATATGAGTGTAACTGAGCATAGTCAAGCTGAGAATATCTCTTCTAAGACTAGCCTGATTTTTTTTCTCTCTGGATGGCATTTTTTAACAGTGAGCGTGATAGTGTTGATGGAGTTGGCTGCAAAGTGGCAGATGATACCGCATTTAATTTTGATTAAATTTTGAAATTAGCATGGCATGTAAAATTATTTAAGAAAAAAAAAGGACTCATATCAAAGTGCAATTTTAGAACTGTTGATTAGTTTTGTTCCTTACTAGGACTGGCCCTTGTCAATTGAACTCCTTTGATGGCCTGGAAATAAAACTGCATTGTGAATGTGCATGTAGATAACACACCTCAGGCTTCTCTTTTCTAAGCTGAGGAATTCTAGTCTGTTTAATTGCTCCTCGTTTGGAAGAAGTACCACATTTTTCATCAATGTTCTTGATGATTTCTCTATTCTTTATTATTTTTATTTTGATGAGGCGGAGTCGAACATTGTTGTAAATAGCATTCAAGATGCAGGCTCATCATGTATTCATATGGTAGCACAGCAATATTTTTATTTTCACTTTCTGGCAAAGAAAATTGAAGTTCATGAAAAGGGACAGAGAGAGATGGAGAGGGCATAATGGGGCGACAGCTGATACCCATGTATTATAATTTTCCATTGGAAACTGGAAAACCTGGTAAAGCATTTCATAGTTTCTGTCCTTGGGAAGATGTTGAACAGCATCAGCTAGTGGCCTGAGTGGAAAAAAAGGACTGCTTTCATATGCACTGGCTTGTTCTTAGGAAGCAGGTTTGGTGTTGAGACCTGTGGGATCATGGAGTGTGAATCATGGAGTCCAAAGATGCACTAGAGTGGTGTCACGGTTTATGGGCTTCTAGCTTCAGAGAGTGCTTCTTCACTGAGTGATGAGATCTGACATGGACAAAAAGATAATCAGAGGACCTTCTTTTGGTGATTTGCATGTAAACTGCCCAAAGATCCTATAATGTATCTGCGTGTCAGATACATCAAGGGGTGCTAGAAATTCCCAGTCCTGCTGCGATTGAAGCATAAATCTTTTATCAAATGAGTTAATATGTTTATATTAATTTATCATGAGAAATTCGGTTTTCTGTACAGGGACTTGCTGCAGCCATTAAAAAAAAAAGGATGATGAGAAAAGGGAGGGAGTGTTGATCTGCCAGAGGGGAGAAAGGCACTACAGAGAGACCTGGATAGACTGGACTGATAGGCCAAGGTTTCAACAGGGCCAAGAATTGGGTTCTGCATTTTGGTCACAACAACCTGATGCAACCCTACAGGCTTGGGGAGGAGAGGCTGGAAAGCTGCCTGATGGAAAGGGACCTTGGTGTGCTGATGGGCAGTCGGCTGAATGTGAGCCAGCAGTGTGGCCAGGAAGGCCAGTGGCATCCTGGCTTGTATCAGGAATGCTGTGGTGAGGTGGGCTAGGGAAGTCATCCTGCCCTGTACTCGGCACTGGTGAGGCCTCACCTCGAGTGCTCTGCTCAGTTTTGGGCACCTCAGTACAGAAAGGACATGGAGGTGGTGGAGCAGATCCAAAGAAGGGCAGTAAGGCTGGTGAAGAGCCTGGAAAATGTGTCCTATGAGGAGAAACTGAAGGATTTGGGGCTGTTCAGACTGGGGAAGAGGAGGCTGAAAGGAGACCTTACTGCTCTCTTCAAATACCTGAAAGGTGATTGCAGTAAGTGGGGTTGGTCTCTTCTCACTGGTGGCAGAACGAGAGGAAATGGAAATACAGAAAGGGTTGTTGAGCACTGGAATAGGCTCCCCAGGGAGGTGATTTAGTGAATGTGTTTAACAACTGTTTGGATGTGGTGCTCAGGGAACATGATTTAGCAGAGGGTTGTTAGAGTTAGGGTAGTATGGTTAGGTTGTGGTTGGACTTGATGATCTTGAAGGTCTTTTCCAACCTAAGCAATTCTATGATACTATGAGATTGCATAAACAAAAACTTCCTGTCTCTTCCAGAGATGAAGTGTTTTTTGTCTCCAATTCTTTAGATCTAGCGGTGCAAGATGATGATGTTTTTCCTGAATTATCCATTACTCGTTTGAAAGCACTGGATTAATAAGCGTTAGGGTCTTATGTGGGGAATGGATGAGTAGCATTTTAAAAAAAAACAACACTAAGATCCAAAAAACAAAAGGTTTTCCAAGTGTTTTCAGAGGCTTGTTCTGGGAAGAAAATCTTTCTAAAAGTTCGAAGTACGGTCTGTATTTCTTCAGTAGGTGATCATATCCAAGAACAGTTGTGACTGAGATAGCCTGAGCTACAGTGAAAAATCAAAAATATCATAAAATGATGGCAGTAGTTGTGAAGATTTGCTCTGATATTAAGTTTGGATTGAGATGTATAGATGTTTTGTGAGAGAAATCAAGACAAGTGGGAAGTGTGTACTTTCACAAAAGTAGCAGTAGCCCATGAGATTTTGGTAATAGAAAGGAATTTCCCAAGCTTGCTTTACCTTGCTCTTGAGAATTTGCTCACAGTGATATCCAGGTCACTCAGGTACACAATTATATATAATAAAAACTTGAATTATATAATATAGTTAATGTCAATCCTTTTTCTTTCGCTTCCCCGGAGAATTCTAAAACTGCAGGAGTTTCTACTCTTACAAGTTAATTGCATTTCAGAGTGCCAGAGCAGCAGCTGGCTGCAGAGCTCTAGGCAGCATGTGCAAGTGGTGGTGTTCAGGTAGGAGCTGGTGATGGCTGTGCCTGTAGGTCCATGGTACCAAAATACAAGGAGTGGGCTGGAGAACAGATGGCTTCTGAATGCTCTGTTACATAAATGTGGCAGTGGATAAGAATTTACAAATCAGAGAATGGTCTTGGAAGCATGTGAGTTCTTTATCCAATCTCTTTTCTTCTTCAAAATGGTGGCAGGATTGAAACTTTGGGATTACTCCTGGAGCTTCAGATTACTAAAGAACTAGTAGAGGTGGAAGTATTAAACTTCTAGAGATTCCACTGCTGATCCCTCTTGGCTTTTAAGAGACCAGGCAAATGGAGCACCTGCTAGTGCTCATGCTCTTTGCCAGAAACAATAGAGGTAATGTCTGTGCTCAGCCTGGGCTAAAAATCCACTTCATAGAACGCAGTCCTTGAAGCTAGTCATCATAGCAGAATTCATGCATGATACAAACTCAGCTCTCAAAGATATATATATATTTAGAAAAAGAGGTGTCTTTTTGTTTCAACTGGGATGAAATTGTTTTCTTCAGAGTGTTTGGATGATGCTATGTTTTGTTCTAGGAGAAAAACAATGTTGATACACTCTGATGTTTATAGTTGCTGCTAAGCAGTGTTGTAAAGGGCCAGAGCCACTCGTAACAAAGGACCCAAGGAAGTGGGAAGGAACAGAATTAAGATAGCTGACTTGGACTGGCCAAAGGGCTTTTTCATGCCATATGACATCATGCAGAAGGAGTTCTGAAGGGAGTGAGAGTTCATCTCACTTTTTCCTGCTGCGCAGGGGGCTAGCTAGGCATTAATTAAGGGAATGGTAAGCAATTACTTGTGCATCACTTGTTACTTACATTAATATGTGTGTATGTATATATAGGAATTGATTATTTTCCTCTAAAACCTGTTTCTCTCTCTTTTTTTTTTGGGGGGGGGGGGTGGGTAGGGAGAGGAGGGATGAACTATTTACTAAGATAAACAGAAATAATTCTATCCCACCTGAATCTTAAACAAGGAGTCTTACATAAGAAATGGATATCTAAATGCGTCATCTAAAAACAAAAGGAAACAAAGTGTTTAAGCTCAGCTAAGCAGTCAAAAGTAGTTGAGGTACAAGATCTTATTTTAACGGCATTAGATGAGAGTAGGAAAGAGGGATCTTAAATAGAAATTTTGTGAATATAGTTCAGTGAATCATCTTTGAGCTCATTCTGTCCAGTTCTGTGCTCCGCGGCTCAAGTAAGTCTTGATTTTACTGGACAGGTCCAGCAACCTGAGGAAGTAGAATAATAAATATCTGAATACCCTTAAATCCCTGATGAAAGATAGTAAAGTATGGGCTCTCTCAGTGATGCTTCATGACAGGACAATGTAATACACGAAATTCCATTTAAATAAGATAAACCTTTTTTTTTGCTGTGATTGTGGCCGGGCACTAGCAGAAATTACTGAGAGAGAATATTAAGTAACCATATTCAGAGTTAATCAAAATCTGAGTGGACACGGTCCTGAGCAACCTACTTTAGCCAATTTGATGGACTAGGTGATATCATAGAGTCGTGGAATATCCCGAGTTGGAAGAAACCCACAAGGATCATTGAGTCCAACTCCTGGCTCCATGCCTGACCACCCAAAAGTCAGATCATATATCTGAGAGTGTTGTCCAGATACTCCTTGAACTCTGGCAAAGTCAGTGCCATGACCACTTCCCTGGGAAGCCTGTTCGCCCTCTTCGTGAAGATTTTTTTCCTGATATTCAACTCGAACCTCCCCTATTGCAGTTCCATGCCATTCCCTCAGGTTCTCTTGCTGGTCACGAGACAGAGATCAGAAGATTCTCTCATCAGGAACCAATCCCTGAAGACCCCAAATGTTCTGTGATTCTATCCACTTGGACAGAAGTTGAGTTTAAATAAATTCAGACTGCAAGTGAAATTTTAAGAGAGAAGGCATTATACAAATAATTAAATTTTTTCCTAAGAAGTTAACTTCAGCTCAGACTTAGATATTGGAATATTTTAAACAAATCAAAACCTTCCAAAGCTGCCTTAGTTCAAATATTGTCAAATTAAGATAAAGAATAATATTTCTTCTTAGTATTACATTCCTGTTTCACTATTTGAAATTTAGTTTTATATAAATGTAGGAAAAAATATTTATATAGACTGTCCATTCAAAGGCTGCACTGAAAAATATTAATCTGATTAATTAAACTTTAATCTATGCCTTAGCACATTTATATGTAGTGAAATTGTTCTTAGGTAATGGCCTTAAAGCTGGCACTGGAGAACATTGTAAAACCTGCAGAGAATGCTGTGTCATGAGCTTCAAGAATATTAAGACTATTTTATTTAAAATAATCAAAGGCAAGACATTTTTCTATGAGGCTCTAACTCTTCGGGACACCTCTAGCAAATTCTTTTTAAAGACATCTTTGTCTGCAGATGTTCCCCCTTCCCAAAAAGTATTTTACCTCATGGTCTGCTTTTTATTTACTAAATATTAATCAATACTTGGCAAATATAGTTATTGAATTGATGAATACTTCCCAGATACGTGAAGGAGTGCTGGGGTTTGTATTTTAATTGCACTTTAATTTTTACTTCTAATTGCTTTTTCTAAAATAAAACAGACAATTTAGTGAATATATGGTTCCCAGGGGTTTCTCCTGTTTTTTTGTTTTGGGTTGTTTTGTTTTTTCTTAAATGAGAACAAAGCAGTTGCTTCACTGACCTTCTCCCAGTGAAACTGTGTTCAAAGTGTTTTAAGACTGCAGGGACTTAATTCTCTCTGGAAGGTAATTAATGTGCTTCTCTTCAGCAAAATCTGCTTTGCTTTTTAACTCTTCTTTCTCCATGTTCAGCTGCGTATCTTCCAGCTTTCTGTCATCCAAGTAGACAGAACTGCCTGTGGTCAACCATCTCTTCCAATTTCTTTACCAAGCGATTGTTCTTTTACTGAGTCAAACTGAATTTCTGGAGTTTGATGGTCTGGTGTTTGAGTGCTGTTTTAGGTGACTGTTTCCCCAGTGATAATCAAATTCATCCAATTCATTCTTTCTCCTGCTTTAATTTCTACAGCATCTCTATTAAGCTACATTTTCTGTCTTCAGCCATATTTCTTGTTAGCAATTCGATGTGCTGCCTTCTGTCATTCTCCCAGTTTCTAGGACAGCAGCCAGCTGGCAAACTGCCTTCTCTAAGCTTTTATCATGTCATTTTGCAGCATGTTACTTGTTCATAGTGGGTGTAGTTCAAGTCCAGGAGAAGACAGAAGACCAAAATTGTTTGCATTAGAATCAGAGAAAGTACTACATAAATAGTAAGGGGAGCAAGGAAGCAATAAAATGCCTTCCATTCGGTGAATAGCAGAAATGCATGCAAAATGACTCATCTCTGAAGATTCCAGAAGTTGAGAGGAAAAGAAAGGTTTTAAAGGAATAGCTAATCTTGAAGCTCTTCTGCTTTTTGGATGCCTTGATCAGTGATTATTCAAAACATAGTTACAATTGACAGGATGATTATGATAATACAGGAAACTTCTAAAGTCACTTGAGGTTATTAGCACCATTTACAAGACCATTATATACTTATGAAAACAGCTTGTCATTGAGAAGGAACGTCCACTAGGTTATAGAGAGGAATAACTCAGTGATTGAAAGTCAAAGGAATCCTCCAAAATTTATCTGACTTTGACTTCAAGGTGTCTTTAAATTAATCTCAAAGATAATTCCACAACGCTGATGTTTGTCTATAGCAGAATAGAACAAAGTGAAAGCAAACACCAGCATCCTGATAGGGATATGGGAACTTCTGAGTTATGTTAGATGGAATCTGAGTTTTCATAAGTACTGACTTCTTGCTTTGCAAGATGGAGAGTCACTGTCACCAGGGCACTATAATTCCTTCTATACTTAAGTGAAAATGTAGCTCTGAATCTATTAATGCAGTGCTGCTTAATGGGGAAATTCCCTTCTCCACCAGCTAGTTAACCTGTATTTACACATGTAGGTCTCAACTATTCCATTTTTAAATCTTGAGTTGATCATCTGTGTTTTTGGATTATTGATGTTTTGTTTTCAAATCGATCTAAAGCATATAGGTAGCCATCCAAACAGGTATTTTAACTGTATTGTTAACTATGGGCTTTCTAATTCACGCATGAAAATAATAAAAAAAAAAGAGATAATTTAATATTTGATAGCTCTCAGCTGCCCTGGAATTAATAGAGCTTATATTGGCTTGTGACTGTTGGAACCAATATTGTCTTGTTTTCCTGACCCTCCTTACACATTAAAAAAGCCTGACATGGAAAAGTAATAGAAAGTGTATTGCATTAGGATTTAGTACTAAAGATAAACAACACAAATGAAACTGAAAGCATATGGCATTCCTTGGTTTCTATGCCAGCTGATGAGCAATACATTTTGTATTATGATTCACTTTGGAGGTTTTAAACCATTAAAACCTTGCTGTTTTGTTTTGCATGCTTGAAAGTTGCCAGTTAAACCAACTGGAGTACCCTAATTTAGCTGATTGTGTGAGTCATTTGTCAGAACTCTGGCTTTGAATTTTTTAGATGGAATTGGAAAATTGGACAAAATGCATTACATACAGCCAGTTGTATACCATATGCCTTAGTGATGGAATGCTAAAGATGGAAATGAAACCACATTGATGATCAGCATATAAAGGAAACAGAAAAAGTCATCGAACAATTCTGATATTCAAGAGCGCACAAAAAATTAGGATTTTCTTGTGGTTTCCTAATGGTACTACTCTATACTTAATAGAATGTCTTCTGAAAATTCAGTTAAGTGTTTAACTTCAGTATATATCGAACAAGATAACTTTAGATTCTGCCTTTCAATCCAATGATTCTAATGCAGGCTCTGTGCTGTGATCAAGTTTGAATGGTTTTCCTCAGTTAAAAGAAAGGATTTAGAACTTTGTCAGTAGATGCACTTGGATGGACATATTTGCTTGGTGCAATGTTCAGTGGGTACAGTAACTTGGAACAACTGAGGAATAAAACATTAAGAACTTATTAAGAAAAAAACTACATAACCTTTCTTGAAATTTATCTGGACTGTTTTTGTGGCAACTATTGTGTCTGGCACTGTGAGAATTGGAAGGACTGACCTAGAGACTCTCAGAATGAAGAGAAAGTTGGGTATGGTTTGAGCACGCATGAAGAGAAATCTCTGTAGCAAACGTTCATTATGGGTTTGTAAAATGTGATCACCTAGAAACTGCTTTAAGCATTCAAGCATTGATTGCAGTTTTTAATGAAGTTTCTGTTAATCACAGACTCTTAAAGGTCAAAGAAATGTTAGTTCAAACCACACCTTTCTTTTGATTAAATTTCTTTGATATATTTGATCACTTGGGTTATAAAATAAAATCAACATTCTCTGGAGCATTATTTATCTAATTCCATTTACGTCTTTCCTATTTTGCATCAGCTTTTTTCTTCCAAAGATACAGATCTATTTAGACAGGTCTGGCATAGTGTGAGACAGTTAGTTCATGTTTATTTCAGACTTGAAAGAGGAGAAAAGGCAATACCTCTTTGCATATTTTCTTTTAACTTTCTTGTGATTAAATGTGTTATGGCAGTGAGAGATAGCCTGATTGAAAGCTCAACTCTTTGCAGTGCGATGACTGTGGTGCTGTCTCAGTGCAGAAAGGGCAGCCAGAACAAAGCAGAATGGCTCATAAGCAAAGCAAAGATTTTTGGCAGTGGTAGAGCAGGTTCTGGAGAGCTGGGAGGTATGAAAAGCAACCAGCAAGCCTTTCTGGAGGCCAAGGTGCCCTAGCACTATACCCCGTGGGTGATGTGGGATGTGCCTTTATTTGCATTTCCTTTGCTTTCTGATATCCTCACGTCAGCCCAGCCCACATGATCTCACCAGGGATCTGGCACCTCTTTTGGTGACCCTTCATGTTACACTGGAGGCAGAAGGTGGTGGTACTGGCTTAGGAATGAGCCTTAAAAAAAATCCAGTCCCTTCAAGTGCAAGCTTTCTGCTCTGTAGAAGTATGGGATTTTTTAGCTTCCTATAGCCAAGATGAGGCTGCCTTCATGCATCCAGGCTGCAGTGTATTAAATTTCTCACCACCACTGAGCTTGAGCCTTCAGTTGTGCTGCTCTTTGTCAAGATGTTTGGAACAAAATATTTGAGGATGTTGATATTTATTGTTCTTATGATAATGCCAAATATGTTTCACTATTTCTGCTTAGTCAATTCAATAATTTGGTTATGTCCTCCTCCTAAAAATTCCCTAAATTTCCTTGTATAATAAAAGGTAAATGCATTTTTGTCACTGGATCTGATCTGCTCTTTCTTCTGCAACATCCACAAGGAATTTATAAAGTGGCTCCATGTAGGCCATTCACATAAGGGTTGATATGACAAGATTTCTGGGTAGCCAGTCTTGTGATTATAGAAAATCTGATTAATAGGCTAAGTGTCATGTCTCATATGCCATAATTAAGGCAAAATTTAAAAAAATAGAATGAAAAAAGATAACAGTTACAAATAGTGCCAGTGTAGAAAATCTGATGTTCACCAATATGAACATTTTTTGCCTCATTCAGCATCTTTCTGAATAAATCTTATGTAGAAAGCCAAGTAGCAGGATAAATTGGTACATTATTGTTCAGTTTGCATGTCTATCTAAATTCAATTTCTTAATAAAACTCTGTTATTGATTATTATGTTTCTAATTTGCCTCAAGGCTCTTCTATACAATTATAGCTAAGAAACAAAGCATAAAGGAATTTTCCTACAGGGAATTATTAAAGAAAATGAAAATAAAACAGAAAACTGAATTAAATTTATGTTATCCTGCTGTAAAGCTAACAGCCTTAGCAAGTAAAAAGTTTTATGGAAGTTGAACTGTTTATATAGCTATACTGGAAGTATAAAAAATGTGAAAGTTATAGATAGTAAATGATGAAGTATATTTGCCTTATGAGATTGCAAAATTTGGGGTATCAAAATTGGAGTAGAAAAACTGTGGGACTTCTGCCTTTCATTTCAAACAACCACAGACTTGGAAAAGGTTTCTCTCTGGAGTCAACTCCATTTGACAACTCCAGCAGAAATCACTCTCTGGATGTTCAGTAGAGCACCACATTTGATTATGGTGCTTCATAATGATGCCTTGTGATGTTAATCATAAGGCTTTTCTTTCTTGGATATATATTTTTAATATTCCAAGCAGTACGTTCTTAGAAATGATTAAATACTGAAATGCTTACTTACATTTCATACAACCTAATGTAATCCTCAGTGTCTTATCGATGAGTTACTCTGAGATGTACTTCAGTTGTGCAGGGAGTTGTTTTTGGAGATGATTGATGGGAAAGGCTAAAGAGAGGATGAGCTTCACTTAACTGGTCAAACAGGTACTTGGCTTCCAGTGTTGTAAAACCATTTGTGGTGTCGAATATTTTATTAAAGAGTCCAGGTGCTTACTTGCCTGGTTTTTGTGTAACAATTAAAAAAAGAAAAGATAAAAAGATAAAAGTGTCCTAAGAATATTTAGCTTGGTGATTAGAGAATTCAGATGGGATTGGTGATCTTTTTTTATTTCAAATGTGGCTTGCATTGAACAACAGAGAAAAATCAAGTATTTAATAAAGAATTATTAAAATCTAAATTCATTTTACTCCTCCAGTATAGCAGAGCAGGCCATGGGGGAGTTTGAGAAAGTCTCCAGCAAGAATAACAAGTGCAGAAACAGCTCTAGGATTTAGAGAGTTAGAGAGTGACATTTCAAGTCCCTGCTGTAGATAACATCTATTTACTCTTACATACATCAGTTGCTTCAAAAGTAACTCCTATTTATTTCCCCGGAATATACAACAGGTACAAAGAGCACAATAACATCGTCTGATAGAGAAAATTCTCAGTTATAAAGCACTATTTTTCAACATAGTGATCACTATTTGCCAATTTGCACAGGTGAGCTAATTGAGACACTTCATTTTGTGGAGTGACAGCTGTGCATGACATTCCAAACCCTGGCTTGTCTTTCAGGTTACTCAGTGCTGTAGAAATGCACCACTCACCACCTCACTGTGCTCACATCCACTCTTTGTTCTCCATAAATATTCAGCAAACATGGATGAACGTCAGTGGGTGTCATTTTTTTTTCTGCACGGGGGAATTCAGTCCCACCCATTTCCTTCATCTTTTCAAAGCATCTCAATTTTGAGATATTTAAGACATGCAGTTTAGCACAAGATTCTGAGTTTTAGATTACATAGCTGCAAGCTAATATAACACTATGCAAGCTATGGAACAAAAGCAACTGTGTCTCTGTATTATAAGACAGGTGTGGTTGTACCTGGGTGAGGCTGATTGCCCAAGAGAGGCAGATCAATAAAATGTATACCAGAAGGCTAACAAACATCCAGACCTGACTTCACTCTCCACCATTGTCATTTAATGAACAAGACAAAAAAGACAAACACACCCCAAAATTGGGTTTTATACAATGCATTGTACACATTCTGGTGGTAATCTTTTATGTGTAAGTACATTTGAGAAAAGTTATCAAGTCTAAAGCATTGCTCCAGGTTTTGTTATGCTTCTGCCTGACGTGATTTTGTATTGTATATTCTGTAAGGCTAGGCATGATAAGATTTTAGTGCAGTAAGTCAGTACAGCAAAGGATTTTCTTCCAGAAGTCACTG